>NC_140351.1:5083741-5683741 GCF_963514085.1 Chelon labrosus | reverse complement strand
CTGGTGTGTGAATGTGTGTGTGCTTGTGTGAACGAATGGGTAGATGCGTCCATGACTGTAAAGCGCTTTGAGTGCCAATTGGTAGAAAAGCGCTATATAAAAGCAAGGCCATTTACCATTTACCATTACCACAGGGAAGGTTTGTGTGCTGACAATCGTGCCCAGGCTATTCACACGCATTAAAGGTGTGCACAGAGGTATGAGGATTTAAAACAGTGATCGATATAAGGCGTTACCTCTGCCTGCAAGACCAGACCTGCTGCACCTGAGTTCCAAGTGGAAGTTTGCTTGAGGGTCAAACATTTATATCATTCCATAGCATCCTTGATAAAGGTCAAAACTCTTCTTATTTTACGTGCAATGTATAATAAAAGCTGTACATCGACAGTAGCAATACCACAACATGTGTTTCTGTATGTAGTGTACACCAATCAGCCACAACATCCCCGGCAGGACACCCTCAGAAGGCCCATGTCCATTCTCTGATGAGTCACAACTGTTTCGGAGGCACAAGGAGAGACCCATACAATATTAGCAAGGTGGTCATAATGTTACGCCTGACCGGTGTATATTGTGAGACGCGAAGGGACTCTGACGTGAGCTCCTCTGCGCCAAATTTCCACCTACTTTTACAAGAAGCGGTCACATGAGTTATTAAACATGGTTTCACGTTGCCTCCGATTCAGAACACACCAGCTGTGTTTGTGAACGTGCTATTACTGGGTTTGAGCTAATTCTGTGCCCAGCTGTTGCACTTGCAGATGTTGCTGTTATGGTGCAACTGTCTCGATGTGTGAGACCAAAGAGCTGCCACTCCCTCCCGTTGGCCGTCACACTCCGGGCAAGTCTGCTCTGCACATGTTGTTCCTGAGGGTTTCACACACTCTCTCTCTCTCTCTGTGAACCAATCCTCTTGTCTTTTGCTTTAAGTGTGCGCGAGTGCTTCGCGGTCACGATCTGTCGCTTCTCCTCAAACCTTGAGCAGAAACACTCCTCATTACAAATGGGTTCTGTCTGTCTGGGTTTGTGGACTTCGAGGTCACATTACACGGTCACCAGCTGAATCACATTTTTTTTTAGAAAGGAAATATTCTGGTTTTACACTTGGGACCCGTTTTTTAAATTAAACTGTGCCTGCGCAACAATAATTGAAGACTTCTCTGTTCCCCGCCTAAATGCCGGTCACGTCCTCTCCTTCTCATATTTTAAATTCCACAGCTGACACTCAACACCCCGTCCTGTGTCCTCGCCGCTCCACAGATACAATGACAGCCCGAGCCGGCTACCACCTGTTAAACTCGTACGCAAGCTCCTCGCAGACCGTTTCCGCAGAGGTGGACGTGAGCTGCGGTTTTAACATTCGCGCTGACGTTACGTTTCCGTCTAAACAGCTCACAGTTAAGTGTATAACGATGTCTGTCCGGCGTTTAGATTCGAGGCGCTGCTCCCTCCAGAGACACAAACAGACTCTGGAGAACGCTCCGTGACCTCTCTGTTGATCCACATCTGCGGGCTGCGAAAGAGCAAAGCGAGTGTCGTGACATCTCCGCGTCGGGTTGGTGATTCGCCCCGCGCGCTCTGTTTCTCTTGGCCCGTTCGGAGGCCCCATCTGGCATGCACAGGCGGCGTGCTTGCAAAATAATAAACAAAAAGTGGGCTGAGAGCGCGCCCGACTGCTGCCCGTGCAAGTAGACGGAGAGTCTCGCGGCGGTTCAACAAGTTACACGGAACCAGCAGACCTGCACTTGCAGCAGCTACGCCGACTGCCGTGCCGTCAGAAATATTTTGTGGCCGACGTTTCGACGTTGTTCCAGCAGAAACCTGCACAAGCTGAGCTCAGCAGCCTTCGCTTCTCCGGTTGCAAATTACAGGGTTTTATTGGGAGTGACTCCGGAGCGGTGCAACCAAACGGGAACACTCATTGTTCTTGTGATTCTGTGCATGGTTCATCGACTGAACCTTGCCGGTGTGTAAGGAACACGAATGGCGGCTAATTTATGTGAGTCACAGCTGCACCAAATCTGACTTTTTCCTGTTCTCAATCCAAAACCAAACAGATGGCCAGCATGGGACACGTCCCTGAGGGTTTGAGGCTAAACTGTCCTTTCTCAGTAACATGACCCTCTCACCCTCTGTTGCAGCAGTTGGTTGATTTCTGATAAGCAGTTGAAACTGACAGAGTGACTCTTTATCAAGCTCCCCCTTTACGGAAACTGCCCTTTTCTCTTGTGCACAGAGAGGTTAGAGGTCAGGGTCAGCTTGAGAACTGTGTCTTGTTAGTATTAGAATTCAGCGTCTTGCTAAGGACACTTGATTAGGAGGACAGAGACATAGGGTTTAAAAGCCTGTGAGGATTATCTAGCCATGTTATACCGCACAATGTTTTCCAAACCAGAATATATTGTTGTGTACAGTGTTTCTCGTTGGGTTTTTGTGAGATTGTGGCATTTGGGGATGTGATAGCGGCATTCGTGTGAACATATCTGTCTCTGACGTAACGAAAAATCCCTAAAATAGACAACGCAATGTTTTGAAAGCAAAGAGTCGCCGTAGCAATCCAAAACTAACTTCTGCCTTCACGCAGTCCATTTACTACCATTATTTATTATGATACCATTGTGTTTGGTCCAGTGGATGCTACTTACCGTCCTTCTCCTGTCCATGCATGTAGAGTTGCTCTGCAGGAACACCTCCACAACATAAACCTATTTCAGGTCAGGTATGGCAAATTAGACAACGTTAGCCCATGATAGTCTAGGCAATTAAAAGCACCACTGTGTGTATAAGATATGTGATAGTTTATTTGACATGATTTTGTCTTTGCTGCACCATAAAACACGCCCCATGATGAAATCCAAGAAACCTCCTATGCTAGGCTGCCACAAATGCCTAATCATTCATCGTCCTTTGCATTACCAATATTTCTTTTATGCTTTGGATCGCCTCTTATCCGAGTCCGGATCCGGGTCGTGGGGGCAGAAGCCTCAGTAGGGCAGTCCAGACAGCCCTCTCCCCAGCCACTTCCACCGGCTCCTCCAGAGGAATCCCCAGGTGTTCCCTGGCCAGATGAGAGATATAAACCCTCCATCATGTCCTGGGTCAGCCCTCCTTTCGGTGGGACATGCCCGAAACACCTCTCCCGGGAGGCATCCTTACCAGATGTCGTAGCCACCTCAAGTGACTCCTCTCGACGTGGAGGAGCATCAGTTCTACTCTGAGCTCCTCCCGTACGTCCAAGCTCCTTACCCTATCTCTAAAGCTGAGCCTGGCCACCCTGCGAAGGAAACTCATTTCGGCTGCTTGCATTCGCGATCTCGTTCTTTGGGTCATTACCCAAAGTTCATGACCGTAGGTGAGGGTTGGAACGTTGATCGACCGGTAAATTGAGCGCTTTGCCTTTCGGCTTAGCTCTCTCTTTACCACAACAGACTGGTTGAGCACTCGCATCACTGCAGACGCCGTTCTGATCCGCCTATAGTCAAATGTGTGTAAGAAAAACCCTCCTGGTGTTGCTAATGACCACTACCTGCATGTCCTCCAGACAGATTGCTAATTAACATGCTAATAAAACGGGACTGAAACAGGATACGAGCCAACGTGTTTGCTAGGATTAAGCACAGACTGTGAGCTCGCTTCAGTTCATGGTCTAGTCCTCAAGGATTCCCTCCCACACCCACTGGCTAAGTTAAGCATGATAAATACGCTTAATTAAGTAAGTCTACATTTGGTCGTTGATCAAGTCGTTGTAAGTAACCTCTTCCCACTTAAGGAGCCATAACCTCTTCAAGGTATTTATTTTAGGGTTATGAAGAACGTATCTTAAAATACAACAGCAGCTGTGTTTTTTTTTTCTCCACAATGGCTTCCCATCCCATCTGAAGGATTACTTTTTAATTGGCTTAATGACCATTATGTATAATTATGAAACGAGATCCACATGTGATGATGTCTGTTTTCATTTGCTGGTGAAACCTTCATCCCAGCAGTGGTTCCAGCTCGTGCTGGGGCCATGAGGCGGCGTGTCTAGTCTGTGCACACACACACACACACCCACACACACACACTCAGACCTGCTTTTTTTTTATGCAGACCAGATGCTCAGCTTTCCACGTTGTACTTATCACGAGGGCTGAGGTTTTGCACTTGTAGTCTTGGTGAAACAAGGTTTAGAGACTACAAATCCCCGGCTCAGGCAGCTCAAGCAGGAGGGAAGATGACTACGGAGGGTTCATCCGAGCACACGGCCCATTTCACATCAGAAAATTTCAACGAATCGGGTGTCGTTTGACTAAATAACGCCTGCATTTTTGACTTACGGTGGCAGTAGGATATTTTTTCTGGCTCTTTCCTTCCTTCCCCTCCTCGTTTTTCAGTATGAAACTCCAGAGGCCACTCTGGCTGTAGGTGTGGCAGATACACTGCACGGAGGGCCTATATGTCACTAGGCTTCAGAGTCTGGCTCAGTGTTTGACAGACTGGCCCGTATAAAGCAGCTTGATCTCTCTTGAACCTCTCTGGCACAGATACCTTCTGAACCCAGTAGGGAAATATTGGTCTCTTTTAGCCTGCGTCTTTCCTAAAGCCATGTCCAACATAAATATGTATGGAACAAGCCGCCGATCTTGTAGCTGACACATTTAAAGTTATGTTTGTTCGTGCAAATAAAAAAATTCTGACAGCTGTCTGGCAAACTTGTGCTTGTTTCCCTTTGAGAAAATAGAGGGAAAGAATAATTTGTTAACAAGCTTGGTTCTTTCAGGCTTTGTGAGTCAGTCAAAATGCGAAAGGGTGCAGCTAACCCAGATACAGTACGTGCAGGTGAACTGATTTAGTGTAAAGTTTTTTTGCTTATCGGAATGATGACAATGAATTATTGAGTGTGGAAGTTTGAGGCTTTGCTTATGCAACCAGCCAGTGCTGTTATCTTTTGCCAAGGTTGACTGAGAACAGTTGCCCTGAATGCTCACTTTGCAAAAGCTTTATTAAGTGCAGTTCAACTGTAACTGTATTAAAAACATGCACCGATCAGGCATAACATTATGACCACCTTCCGAATATTGTGTAGGTTGCTCTTGTACCTCCAAAACAGTTGTGCCTAATCAGAGAATGGACATGGGCCTTCTGAGGGTGTCCTGTGGTGTCTGGCAACACAATGTTGTTAGTGGTGGGGGGTGGGGGGGGGGCTTTGAGGGGAGGGGCCTCTGTGGATCATCCCACAGATACTTGATCAGTTTGGGATCTAATGAATTTGGAGGCCAGGTCAACGACTTGTGCGGTTCTTCATGTTTTTATGAGTTGTTCCTAAAGCGTTTTGTGGCTGCATCCTGCTGGGGATGTCTGCTGCCATCAAGGAGTGTCATTGCTATGGGGTGGGGGTGCCTGGTCTGGTCTCGGTGGGTGCTACACGTCTAAGTAACATCCACACCAATGTATGCCAGGTCCAGAAGTTTCCCAGACGACGGCCAACTGTAGTTACTACTCCTGTCTGTGGTCATAATGTTGTGGCTGATCGGTGTATAACAGAACCATACATGACTCTATGTGTAGAAGTCAAACATCGCCATAATAGGAGCTGAATTAGTCAGTAGTGTGAAAAGCAACATACTGATACTTAATATGTATAAAGTTTGGGGTCTGCAGGATGTAGATTCAACAAATAGTACAATCCTTTTTCTTTTTTCTTTTTTTTACATGGTGGTTGAGTTTCAGCAGCGCTCTGTCCAATTCAGCATTACATAAACAAGCATCCAAAAATGAAGCCACCCTCGTGGTTTGTTTATATCTCTGTAGATAGCTACCCTTTGCTCTCTGTCTCTCTCTCCCCCTCTCTCTCTCTCTTTCTCTCTCTATGTGTGTGTGTGTGTGTGTGGAGAACAATGTTGTAAAGTTTTAATGCATGTTTTGGCACTGTCTGCTACTCAGAGTGTACAATGTGTGAATATCCTTTAAAACCTAATCACCGCAAGACCATGAAAGCACTTTGTGGTCATTTAGCTGTGGCTTGTGGAGTTTCTTCGTGCACTATTGGTGTGTGCTCCTATGGATAATAAGGCATTTAGTGTGTTCAGAGCAACCGTGCATGTGTGTAGAGGGGTGTCCTATTTCTCTCAGCGTTGTAGGTCTGCAGGTTGTGGACTCTTCGTGCCGGCAGGGCATTAATAATGCACAGACCCTGGAGGTGACTTTGTCTCGGAGGAATTCCAGCGTTAAGGCTTTCCTCGATGTACTAGGTCTTAAGATAATTGCAGTCTACAGACAGACAGACAGACAGACAGACGGTAGTTAGCCACGGTTTAAGACTGCGATTTTCCTCTTGGAGACAATTGTTATGCCCCGAAGGGACTTAAAGTCTATTTTAGTAAGCTAAAACAAACCTAAAACTAAACTGGAAAATCAACTGTTCTACTTGATCTCCATGCAGCATATGACATCACCCAGCTAACTAATCCAGTGGGCTGAACGCTCAATAACCCTTCATGAACTAACAGTGTCTGTGTCAGTATAGCATAGCGTAAATGCCATTGCTTAATGTTTGCACAAGAGGAAATCTTTACAGACTTTCAAAAATTACGTTAAGCTCAATTTGGATTTTGGCAAATCTATAAGTAATCTTAGTTTGTTTTGTAATAATAATGATATTTGATGCTTTGGTTTGCCTTTCATTAAAGCATGTCAGCTTCAGATGCATGCAGCACAGATGCAGCCACTTCTTGGGCTCTGATTAAGATGATGATTACAATGGAAATGCATTTGATTCACTCAGACTGTGACACTCCAACATCAAAACTAATTCTTATCTCAACTAATTAAATGAGACAAAGCAGAAACATACACAAACCGGTCAAACCATTATGGACACAAAGAAATATAGACAATAACTGAAAACTCGCACAATCTCCCCTATGATGTCACTGCTCTTGGTACAGTCCATTTCCTGGGCCTCAACACTTTACCTGGCTCCACCCCTTTACCACCCCCACCCCTTTAGGCCAGACCATTAAAGAAAGCAGAAGCTCCAGACAGGTAACTGAAAGGCAAAGACAACTAGTTAGTGCATTTTGTTTAAACGGTTAATGGTGCACCTCATTCAGAATACAATACCAATAAACAAATTCCCGATAAAACATACTATACTTGTGTCTCATGTAACTTAAATGTACTTGGAAACATAAACCTATATATAACTAGTATTTAATACTTTACATGCATTGTTACTACATGTAGTGTTAGCACTAGCTTGCCACTGCTCTGTATCTTCTCCGTTGTGTTTAAATCTCCTTCTGATAGCAACAGCGAACAATTAGTCTATGATAGGGAGCTCGGGAGGACGCTAGTTGCCGCTGTGTTGGGTTAATTTCTGTTTCTACTTCCTGCTTCACTTTCCACAATGGTGACTGAAACTTTTGCTGAAATTTTGCCAAAGACGAGTCGTACAAATGTTTGTATCTCTGAAGCTTTCCTCAGTGTGTTCCATCTTTATTGATCCGAAACAAATTTGATTTCCGAAACGAAAATTGCGGAGAAGCAGCCGGAAATACTCAAGACATCAAATTGACTCAGAAGCCTAAACCGTCTATTAAGAGTTATGCATTCAATGCGTGATGCGTAGGGTTAGTACAAGGGAGCAAGAATAGATGATGGTCCCATTCAGATCTTGCATTAACGCATTAAGAACTTGGTAATCTGATAACAACGACTAAAATGTGATCTCAAGTGTCAGCACTTGAGATCTGATCTCTCTGGGTTTCATGCTCTGTATCCAAATAAATATGGACGTCATTTAGGTTGCAGTAGAATATTTTAACAGTTGCTGTCTCTAACGACACAGTTTTTTCCTTTTTCTTTTCAGGTGATCATTTTTTTTGTGTGTGTGTGTTTTCTTTCTGAATGAATAAAAGTCAACTGCTTATGCAATACCACCCCGCAGAGTAGGTGGTGCATAATGTAGCCTAAGACGCATTGTGTGTTCACACTGAAAGAACATTGTCACAAGTGGCCCAGACCAACTCCAAATGTGTTCTCAGATGCATCCTCAATGCATTCTGGGTTTATTCACATCTGTACTTTGAGCCGGCCACCTGTGATCTGATTGCCCAGGACAGATGTCCATGCAAGATCTGGGATCCCCACAAAGATGGTAAAACAGGGAATTGTGTGTGTGTGTGTGCACATAAGAGAGGCAGAAAGCGTTTGCGACACTAATGTTTATGACTCACAGGGGGGAGAACATACACTCCATAAATCACATCCGTTATTGTGCTGCTGAGCGCAAGCTCTAAGAAGAGTTGAACTACCGGGAGAACCGAGTGATTCACAGGGAGGGCTGTACTCCCAGAGGTCAGGGGTCACTGCCTAAGGGTCTTGTCCAAGTTTTCAATGAAAGTCTGGAGTTTGGTAGTTACTTTCACACCATTCTGTCTGGATTATGCGCCTCACAAAACAACCCAGTGGAAGGAAATTTACCAAATATCACGTATTGTAACACAAGGAGACGTAGGATTAAGAAAATTACAAGTAAGACAGAGCAAATGTCGTCTCTGTAGAGTTGCAGGCTCTCTGATTTACTCTGAAGCATCATATTTCTGTTAAAGCAAGCAACATCTCACCCTATCCAGATTTGTTCATCTGTTTTAATTTGCAAACAGTATCCTTTTAAACAGATGAAATAGTGTAAATGCAACCGTGACCAAATCTGACTGAACAGAACTGTGGTTTGAGCAGATGACATATGATTGTGTGTGATTAAGTTGTGTTTCATCCGCACCAGTAAGAAAGTGACAGGACAATGACTCGGCATTGTTCTTCTGTGCGGCTTCACTTGCATATTTATCAAATCTCATCACCCACTCTCTCAGTTTACAGAGGAGAGCTTGTCGATGCCATCTTTAGAAGATAGCAGACGCACGCGGTCACCTTTCATCTGTAAACTCTGGCTGCTTGCGGTTTGCAAAGACAGCTTAATCGTGCTTGTTCTGTGTTTCAGGAATCTATTACGAATGCTTCACATTCCTTGGCGCTAAGTGATTCAGAAACATCACTATGACTGGTATCGCTGTTTGGCCTTCATCAGTTTGTTTGTTGTACGAAGGTGTTCCACGTATCATTCTTGTGAGTATCCCGGAGTAGCTGCTGTAGAGAGGATTGTTGGTTCTTTAAAAAAAAAAAGCACTGACCCCGACGTGATTTGAACACGCAACCTTCTGATCTGGAGTCAGACGCGCTACCGTTGCGCCACGAGGTCCTGGTGATCGCAGTTCCTCCGGCCACTGCTACCCGTCCTCTGGGAATAGCAACACCTTGCGGGAGCTAATGTGGCGATAGTAAAACACGCACAGGCACATGCTCGCTCTTTCTCTCTATCTCTCACACACTTTTCTCCCTCCCCCCCCTCCCCGTGAGTTTCCTCCAGGGCACCAGTCTTTGTGTGGTCTTTGACAGGAACAGGCAATCCGCTCCGGTACAAAGACACAG
Source organism: Chelon labrosus (assembly GCF_963514085.1). Taxonomy (NCBI): domain Eukaryota; kingdom Metazoa; phylum Chordata; class Actinopteri; order Mugiliformes; family Mugilidae; genus Chelon; species Chelon labrosus. Next base: position 5,674,270 of record NC_140351.1, on the reverse strand, counting down.
ACGCAGGGGGTGAAGAGAGCTATTGTCCGGGCTTATGTCGCAAGTGTGTGGAGAACAACAGCCTCTCTGTTTCCTCTCACCTTACACACTGAATCACGGATACCTGATCAGAGAAGGAGGGGTGCTGCTGCTGCTGCTGGTGGTGGTGGTACCACATGTGGCTCATTCAGTGTTTGAATGAAGCTGACTAAACAGGTCACTGGAGCAGGAGATGAATAACCGGCATCCAACACTCGATGGCACACCCTGCATATCTGCTCATATCTGTTCTACCATATGCATGAGTCTCTTAACCTGCAGACCTGCCCAGTGTCAACATAGCACGGATTATGCTGTAGTTGCAGAATATGAATGCTAAGGCACCATTTAGCAGCCACAACATTAAAACCACTGACAGGAGAGGTAAATAACACTGACCGACGTCCGGGAAACTTTTGGACCTGGCATTCATTGGTGTGGATGTTACTTAGACATGTAGCACCCACCTAGACCAGACCAGGCACCCCAACCCCATAGCAATGACACTCCTTGATGGCAGCAGCCTTTAGGAACAACTCAAAAAACATGAAGAACAGCACAAGGTGTTGACCTGGCCTCCAAATTCACTAGATCCCAAACTGATCAAGTATCTGTGGGATGGTCCACAGAGGCCCCTCCCCTCAAGCCATAGGACCCAAAGCCCCCCTCCCCCACTAACAACATTCTGTTGCCAGACACCACAGGAAGGCCCATGTCCATTCTCTGATGAGTTTTTTTGGAGGCACAAGGGAGACCTACACAATATTAGGAAGGTGGTCATAATGTTATGCCTGATCATTGTATTTTGTTCTTCCTTTCTTGCTCCACTGATGACAGTTCACTGGCTTCATAACTGTTGGTCTTAAAGTGAAACACCCACGCCTTTTGCCACACGAGGACAATTCAGACCACTAATCTCATAATTACATTTTATTGTGAAACGTTGACAACTCTGTGACATAACAGGGATTTGTCCATAAAGGTCTCAAGTGCGCGGCCATACCAGTCAATCGTCACGTTTTAAGAAATGTATCCGACCTCTCGTGGTTTTGGCGTGACATGGAAATCCCGTGGACAATCACGTTGTGTGCGCTCTAATCCGGTCTAAAACGCCGCGGTGCCACGAAGCGGCTTCCGTTGCCGTTGTTCAGGACTTAAGGCTAACCTCAAGACGGGACGATGACGCTTCGAGTGCACCGCCGGAATGTTAAATTTGAAACTTTTCAAGACACTGATGTATCTTTAGAGCGCTGAGAACAGTTTACCCACACAGGTTACACTGGTTTCTGCAAGTTTTCATAATCCCTCTACCTGTTTCCATTAAGACGGGTGTTGGTGTTCTAATATTTGATGTGCATAGCTCGGCTTGACTCTTGAACTCGACATTTGTACTTGTTTTAGTTCTTGTTTCATTCCCCTTTTTTAATTAAATAATACAGTGCTGGCCTGCTGATGGTTTTAAAAAGCAATTATGGATCCTGCTACTATTAGGCTTATCTTTTCAAAAGCCCTATCTTTCAAAACAAGACTGGAGACATTATGAGACTGCATGCATACTTTGTGATTGTGGATTCTGCTCCACTGATGCACATGAAGTATCTGTAACTTCAAGACTAAAGGTTTGAATAACTATTCAGAGGGATTGTTAGCATGTTGAAACACTTGGGGCTTAGTCCAGCCCAGAAATCTTTCAGTCTTTCGAAATTTTTCCAGAGTAACGAAAATACAAGCGCCGAAACACCGCACTCCACCAAAAAGCACCACTCATGTGCATAAAGTGTTTTTTAAAAACACAAATGGAAATAACTTGGTCATCATTACACTTTATTATTCCTTATTTTTGGCAGCTGGAGTAAAAACCTAAGAAATAAGAGAAGATTGTTAGTTGCCAATGCTTTGTTCAGCTCTACTCTCATATCCAGAAAACAAAGCTGAAAGGAAGGCAACTGGACTTGTTGGGTTGCACTCATACGAGTAGCTTCCAGGGACGTTTTTATTTGCAGCATCTGTCGTCAGTTAGAACTGAAGAAGCTGGTTGGATGAGTGGAGAAATGTCTCTACAAGTCCTGTTTCAGCTGGTTTTGTTGGAGGTAACATGACCTGGATGGTGGAGGATCTTCTCGTCTCGTAGCTTCTGCTTCTATTATCTGAGAAAGGCTCCTTTTGAACTTTGTCAAACTGTGTTAACCCTGTAGCTGTATTCTGAAGCACATTTTAAAGAAGCTAATAAGAGAGGATTTGGAAATGTGCCGTCAATGGAAGGTGAAAACACCTTCTCTCGATAAGTTCTGAGTCATTGGACTGGTCAGCTGTTTCCAGAGAAGAAGGAGAATTGTGAAAGACAGTTGTATGGTCCTTGCTGTGTGAGTTAGACTCAGTATATTTCTTTGCCTTCTCCTTCAGAACAGCATGAAGCATAGTTAATACTAACTGACATAAAAGAACAACTTGCCCGGTTGCATTATGTTTTTGAGTCGTCTGTCCGATCCGTTCTTGGGAACAAGACATCTCGAGATTTCTTGAGGGAATTTCTTCAGATTTGGCGCAAGCGTTTACTTGGACTCTAGGATGAACTGATGAAAACATCTGTGGTCAGAAGTCACTGACCTCATAAAACCCTCTCTGGCCTGTACTGTAACTCAGCTCATGAATGTCAGAAACACTGTGAGGGATTTTCATCAAATTTGGCACAAATGTCCTCTTGTTGCAAAATTTTAGGGAAATCCAACAAGGAAATTATTATGTTTTATATCTGAAAGGTCAGTGTCATGGACGTATCCTGCAATTTGTCTGGTTAAGGGTTGGCATACAACCCAAGAGGCAGTACAGTTAGTCAATCAGTGATATCATATTATTTTTGAGGGCTTTAATGCGTGGTCAGAATGACATAGGAACAGTTTTTCTAAAATGCTATTTTCGAAACAGAAATACAAAGAAAGAGTTCTGGGGCTATTCAGAAAAAAATATATAAATATTCACGACTGAACCATTGGACGCCTTGACCCAGTGCCTATGCCATTTACCGCAGTCAAAGATGAATTATCATCCTGTCTCTGGAAGGAGTTTTCCTGAGAGCACCAGCACTTTTTGGGAGCTTAAAATAATATGATACTCATTTGGAAAATTATCTTTCCACTTGCTTGCTGGAGGCGGATCAGGAAAGTTGGATTCCTGCGTGTAGAGAGTTTCACTTTTGTCTGAGTGCATGAAACCATGTTTGTAGATGCGGGGAGTTAAAATCTCAGAGAGCTCCATGACCCGTAACGCAACAGCACAGAGCCTTGCACAACGAGTTGATTAAGCTGCAGAGATGACGGTAACAGAGTGAGCTGGGGTTGACGGCTAAGTGAGCTAACACTCTATCCACCCTACGCCTGTCCTCCCTGCTCGCTGTTACAGTACACTGTAGCAATACAAATGGCTCTGTCACAATGCAGTCTTTGTTGGATGGATCTGTTCCTCCGCTTCGCTTTTGTTCAGTCCATTTGTACTGGTTCAGCGTTTGATTAGACCCACATGTGTTCAAATATGAAATATTAATGAAACGCCATTCCACTACGGGTTGCAAGTGCTGCATTCACAGCTAGGCGTTGGCAAGCGTTTATACATCGATCAGCCACAACATTGTGACCACTGACAGGAGTTGTAAATAACATTGACTTTCTTGTGGGAAACTGTTGGACCTGGTATTCATTCATGTGGATGTTACTTAGACATGTAGCACCCACCTAGACCAGACCAGGCACCCCCACCCCTTAACAATGACACTCCCGGTTTAGGAACAACTCAAAAAAAACATGAAGAACAGCTCAAGGTGTTGACCTGGCCTCCAAATTCACTAGATCCCAAACGGATCAAGTATCTGTGGGATGATCCACAGAGGCCCCTCCCCTCTACCCATGTTGACCAAGCAATTTCCCTTGTGGATCAGTAGTCTAACCTGTAGGACCCAAAGCCCCCCCACTAACAACATTCTGTTGTCAAAACTGTTTTGGAGGCACAAGGGAGACCTACACAATATTAGGAAGGTGGTCATAATGTTAGGCCTGATCTTTGTATATCAAGAACATATGGAATTTTTCAGCATTATGTTTCATAGTTGAGGAGAATAAGAAGAATCTCTGACCCCGACGTGATTTGAACACGCAACCTTCTGATCTGGAGTCAGACGCGCTACCGTTGCGCCACGAGGTCCTGGTAATCTGAGTTCCTTTGAACGCTGCTATCGCCCCTCTGGGAGCAACACCACTTGCAGGAGCTAATGCTGCTTCTGTAGAAATCATAAAACACACACACACACAGGCACAGGGGATTTCAACTGATGGTTCTGTCCCTGGAGGTCTTAGTAATACTTACCACCAGTGAGAGTGAGAAAACCTTTAGGAATGTGTGCATCATCTGAGACCTTGGAGATTCAGGGATGACCCCGAAAACACACAATCCAGTCCTGCTTAGCTAATGCAGCAGTAGTGAGTCATTGGAATGAATATTTAAAGAATCGGCTTGCTGGAGGCAAGGCTCCGCTGATATAACCAAGTCGCAGATCCAAACTCTCAAATTCTTTTCCCTCCATCGTTGGTGCTCTGCTGGGATTAAAGATGCGCTCCGGAGCTTCTCTCAGAATCATATTTGTTTCCCTGTAATCCCTCTGAGCAACAAGCCTGGATGAGGACCCTACCAAATTGACTTGGAGCGTGTCAGCGTTTGTACACTTAAAAGATTTATTTCTGTGTAACGCTGAGGGTCAGTTTGCGGTTTGTAATGGCTTCCAGACAGGCTAAATGTGCATGTCTTTCTTCTTCTCCTCGGTTTTCACTCCGTCTTGTAGCTGTATTTTAGTGTAGTTTTTCATTTCTCATCCAGATTGGACTTCTTTCAAACCCAGACAAACAACCCTACTTTAGGCTCCATATTGTATTTACACAAATCAGTTCGCTGTGAACTTAACATGATAATTGCCCGACTCTGTCCGCTTCTCATGTTTGGTTTTTCGGAAACCTGATGAACTCGCCATCTTCCTCTTAATAACCTCAAAAGGAAGAAAAACACCACGCAGTCATTCCCCTCATGATTTGGACCATTTTGCCTGGTGAACCGCGGTGGAGTGCAGAACAGCAGAGGCGAGCATGAAGGCATTCGACCACAGTCGTGTAGACGGCTCGGTTTGGAGGAGAGAACATAGGGGGGAAAGCGGCAGAGGGAAGGAAACGGGACGAGATCAAAAATAGAGACAAAAGCATGAGGAGGAGATTCTTTTATATCACGGAGGAAGGAGGAAGCGCGTTCACTGGGCTGGTTTCTCTTGCACCGTCCTCTCTGACTGGACTCGTAGGCTATGAGACGCGGTGGGAGACAAATCAAGAGAAACCTTGTTATTTGTCTGAATCAGACATCCAAACCAAACACAGCAGCAGAATATTTACGGGCTTAGTTAGGCTAGTTAATATAGACAGGAGAGCAGTTACAGCTAGCTTCAAAACATTAATCTTTTCTCCTACTTCTGTAGTTACTGCTCTCCTCCCATGAGGGCCTTATAAGGGGTATGGACTACACATCAGGGGTCGTGAACTACATTTGTCCGAGGGCCACATTTTTCTAAGCAGGCATTTTCGGGAGCAGACCAGAAAAAAATGTTTTTAGGAATAGTTATTGTTTAATAATTGTAGGGATGCACCGAAATGAAAATTCTTGGCCGAAACCAAAAAACAAAAATGAAGGAACCAAGGCCGAAAACCGAAACACCGAAAGAAAATTATTATGACAATTATTAGTACCATTGCATTTATGGCTATGACTGTGTACTAACATCACTAAAATCAAGGCATTGCAATGGCATAAATTAATAGTAATGTTTCAAAGAAAGTTTTCGGGTGCATCCCTAAATAATTATGTAAATACTGATAGCTAGCATGGCTTAAAGACTCGCAGCTTTTTCTCGACACATCAACCGGGATGAAACTTCTGTCTGGAATGGTAACTGCCTGATTCCATGATTGGTCAGACATTGGAAGTGGGCGTGGTTAATGCGGAAAAGCAGAAATGCTAGCGGCCACTCTGTGAGCTCCCAGATGCTAATATTCGTAGTGTGACTGCTAATCTCTCCTGGGTAGAGATCGGCATACAATGCTTAGCGTGTATAAAGATTATTATTATGCCTGTTATAGATTACGGTCTATGGAGGGAAACTGTGAGGACTTCCTTGGAGTTCAGCACTTCGTTTTCCCAGGAAGTATAAATGACTTGGCCAAAACAAACTTTTTTCTTGTTCTCGCAGCCCAAGGAGCGAGAGCAGATTTCGTACGTACGTAACAAAGTTTAGGCGTAACCCTCCATTGCATGATTGATTATCAAAATTTTACTAAGACACAGTAACACAGAGTCCACTTTTTTACTGTTTTATTGAGAAAATGGGTCTTTAACTTTGAAACTTACATTAGGACATTGTAGAACTACAACTCAAGCACAATTAAAATTACACAAATTTCTCTGCATAAGCATCGGCCTGTGCATTTTTAAACTTTTTGTTGGATTTGTCTGCGATGGACTGGCGACCTGTCCAGGGTGTAACCCCGCCTCTCGCCCGATGACAGCTGGGATAGGCTCCAGCAGACCCCCGCGACCCTTAACAGGAATAAGCGGGTACAGAAGATGAATGAATGAATGTTGGATTTGTTTAGTCTTCTTCGTTTGCACAAGCCCACCTAGGATTACCGTAATTACATAACGGTTTGAGCCATCTGAAAAATCCCAGCGGTTTCTGAAAGCTGAGATGTTGCGCTTTACAGCCAATATCATTACGGTAATTTCACCTGCGCCTCTCCCAGAAGGTTATTACACTTTACAAAATTAGCAAAAGCACTTACTCCCAGGTCATTTTCTGACCTTTTCACAGTCACAAGAATCAAAAAGAGGTTCAGGCAGAAGTTCAGGCAGACATTTCGAAGCTTTGGCATTTTCCTCAATGGCACGTTGTTGCTATGATATAAGTAAATAATCAACCAGCTTTGACATGCAGTGTCCTGTTTAAATCCATTTTTTTTTTTTTTTGCATTGGTCGATTATTCGTCATACTCTTGTGTTTTCATGGCCGTGACCAAGACATATTGAAAAAACGTCCAATCGTGCAATGTGGAAAAACAAAGTGAAATGCTGAACGATTGTTACGGGCTTCGGTTTATTGCACGATGGCACGGCACTGGATGTGCCTCGTTTATAAAATCATAATTTTAGTCTGGCGTATCGGGTTACAGCCATTCACTGCAGAACCAGCTAAGCAAGCTCAGTTGTGAAAGAGAGGTAGGCCTGAATGCTGCGTCGGCTTGTGTAGGTTTCTCACTGAGTAATAAGCTGACAGATTTATAACGTCTCAATATTTGGGGTCAATAAATCATTCCTTAACATCCAGTGAGATTGTGTAAGTTGTTTTTGGTGTTGCTTCAAATAGACTACGTACAGAAACACATTCTTTTCATTCTAACATTTTCGTGGGCCCCTCTGCTGCATGCTCTACCACATCTCACGTCACATGCATGAACATTATTCTCACGTTGATGCGTCTATAAGAGGCTGATGTATGCGACACATCTCCTGCCCCTGCCTTTATCACACTTCTTCTTCTTGTTTTCCCGCACCCACGCGGCGAAAAGGCCTCAGCCGTATGCTCCGTTTGCAGATCATCCCGGCTGGGGGATTAAAACATTTCATAACCGCTATCATGATGTAAATCCAGAACCATGTCAGAGCCCCCGTGTGCCAGCGGGCCTGCGTGGTTATATGAACCACATGGTGATTAGATCAGCTGATGATTCCTAAGGAGACGCACGCTCTGAATTCATTTGCAATGCTAATACGATGTGTGGCTTTACGTACATAATGCTGCAAATCCAAAGTCTATATGGTGCAAATAAATCTCAATACAGAGCTAATACTGTTGTTTTGTCTTCTTCTTCTTCTTCTTCTTCTAGGATCCCAGCTATTGGGTTCAGGTCCACAGGCTGGAACATGGAGACGGCGGCATCTTGGACCTGGATGACATGCTGATAGATGTGGTGGACGACAAAGACAGGGTGAGTCAAAGCGCGCGGTAAAGACGTAAAGCGTCCGGCGCGTGTTTGCAGCACTTATTCCCGTATTTGTATATTTAGCAGGCCGCCCCGCTCCGCCGCCTCTACTCATTTCCATTCAGCTTTTCCTCGTGCAAAAAATAGATTTTCAACTCTGCGCTGCCTCAAAGCTTTCACCGACATGTGCTCGCGATTACACCTGCCTGTCTGCTTTTACTCGTCGTCATTACTAAAACATCACAGAGCGGCGAAACCCCCCTCCCCCCCACCGGCACGCCGCCACGTTCTCCTTCTTAATCATTTCAACCTGCTGGAAGTTCTCCGTGGCTTTCGTTATTTGCGGAAGGTTAAGTGACATGAGTGTGACCTGCTCTGCTTTGTTGGGTGAGGGTGAGAGGGTGTGTGTGTTTCTATATTTGTCAGAATAAGAGCATGTGGGTAAAAATCCATGTCAAAGGCTTTATGATATCGCCACCCACCCCACCCACTAGACCAACTGTAAGTGATTACCCACAATCCCCGCTGCGTCCTTCCCATGGGAACGGCGCTGACTACACCTGAGTCACACCAGCTGTTTTTTGGCTTTAATGTCGGGCCACTTATGCTCCGCGTTTGTTCCTTTGAGTGGTTTCGGATGTGCATTTCCAAAGGGTTTTCAGTTTATTTAACCGGTTAAATAAAATTAGCAGATGTTTTACTAGAAGTTACTCATCGTCTACAGCTTCTGTAGTGTAGTTCAGTGCATTCACATCACCTCCAAAATATCTAACCTTCCAGCCAGCAGGGCCGTGATAACGTCTAAATGTCGATGAATCTGAAAATTTTGAATTCCTATCTTGTAGCAGTGTTTTTCTTTTGTTACCTCAGGTGTCTGGGTGCCACTGCTATCTTGTGAAATCAGAAAAAAATGCGTTCTCAAGAAAAACAGTGACAGAGTTTTCTGCATCAACAGGCTGGTCTGATGCACGGAACCTTTTTTTATTTTTATTTCTTCCCTATCTACTTCCTACACGATTCAGACACGGGTCGGGTCATGCGTGCACGTGCATCTCTCCCTCTGCACCTGATAGCGACTGTGTGGTGGGCGCCATGGTTACGCGTCAGGTGGGATCGGCGGAGGGGACAGCTGTTCTGCACCTGCTGCACCCCTCTCTGCCTTCATGTCATTTGCATCTTCGCCCTTACCTCACCCCTTACCGTTCTTGGCAGGCGGAAGAAAGAAAGAAAGAAAGAAAGAAAGAAAGAAAGAAAGGAAATCTGGGAGTTGGCAGTCACAGTGAACTAACAGAGGGTTAGAGGTGACACATATACATACATCTTCTTCTATTCTATTATGCTGTGAATACCTGCTCCCCCTGGTGGTTGTGTCGGCGCGTTACCTCCTCACTGATACCAGAATACTGAAAAGATAATATGGAAATTTGTCAGCATTTTATGGCACTGTCTTGCTGATTCTTGATAGCTTTTTAAAAACAATATTGTTTTATACTCTCTCTCTCTCTATATATATATATATATCTCAATATTCTGGTCATCCGGTAGCTGTGGCATCTGCTCTTTACCTGTATTCCTCTGTCAAACCCTTAAAAGTAAACAGTGATCCTCTGGTCACAAGACCGACACAGTGTAGTAGCGACACTCTGTTGATAATGAGTGCACGCTCAGCTGGAAGCGAGCCGGAACGACCGACTCTGGTGTGGTGTGTGGGTGTTTGCCTCTTTGTGTCTGTGTGTGTGTGTGTGTGTGTGTGTGTGTACGGTTGTAGAAGTAAATCCAGTCCGTCCAGTTCTACCCAGCTACTACCTAACAGGCAAGAACACATGTCGCCTTGTTAGTTTAACCCGTTCACGACAGCGCTGCTCTCATACATGGAGATGCATATCCCTCAAAGCATCTGGGCTGTCCGTCCTGACGTGATCTGCTGCTCGACGTCTTACGCTAGAGCTTGTTCCCTGACCTTACTTGACTTTACGTGGATTGAATGCTAGAGCTATTGCAGGTCTTCGCGGCTGCCTATGCTTCTTCCTGTCTAGTCTCTTAAGCCGGGCTCAGGCTGCTGGCTGATTCATTCCCTCTGGAGGAGAAGCCTGGTCCAGGTCTTGCTAGATCCATGAGTTCGGTCATCTGGATATGTGAGGGTTTGCAGTAGGGACGCCCCGATTCGATATCGATCATTTAAAATTTAGTATCCGATCAAAAATAAACAGAGTTTCCTCCCCTGGAGATTCATGAAGGGTTTTCTTATCTTACTTATATGTTCCTAGATGACATGTGCACTGTGCAACTGTCCAATAAATGGAGCTGTCAAAGCTAAAGTGATAATTACACCTTAGCTACTGCTCTACCAGAACAGGATTGACATGTAGTGCTGAGAGGGTTACTCGTACCTTGGCTCCGGAAAACCTGTGTTCTCTACTCCAGAGATATTCTGATCATCCAACGCCATGAACTCCCTAACCCTCTCTGGAATGTTTTTTCGCCTTGACCCTGTCTTGAGGACACTTCTCACTTTTTGTAAAATGCAGCATTCATTGATTACGCTGTTTCGGTGCGGCCCTGACCTGAGCGTACTCAGCGTAGGTTTTGAATAAAGCTGGTAGCATCAAATGACAATCTCCTACAACCACCTCACCAAACGTCCACATTTCTGACTGACTTAATTAAATAAAGTTCTTCTACACAGCAGACATGTTTAGTCACGCGATTATGGTTATTTTTCTTCTTCTTCTGGTATTTTTGGGCAGCTGTGACGCTAGCCTGTCGCTATTAAAGCACAAGAAGTTATGACGCTACAGGGATGTGATTTTGGACTATGGCAGAGCTAAAACAAATAACTACAAAAGATCAGGCTTGGCTGAATCCGATATTTACATTTATATATAATTTAAAAAATGCCCCGATTGGACCCGATACCGATCGGGACGTCCTCTAGTTTGCAGATCCAGTTTGAAACCCCTCACAACCGCCTGCAGAATCATTGAGGCCACCGTAGTCTATGTACGTTTGATTTTTAGTAATAAAATCTGGATGATTTATGTCACAACAGCCAAAGACTTAAACAAGTGCACACAGAAAAACAGAAAAGCAATAAACCAGGTTCCTTGTTATGAGATTCACATTAGCTGTTGACAGATATTAAAATCTCACCTCCAATCTCACAAGCGTTCTTACAACACCAACCTCTCATTCTCGTTTAGTCTCTTGCTTTAGTTTTTGTCTCGCTGCAAAGTATTTCACCAAGTTGTTGCACCCATAGACTGTATATAAATATGGACAACGTGTCCCCACTTCCTTGCATTGGCCAAGCTGACGCTGTTTTCCCGGGGATACGGGCGGTGCCATCTTGCGACTTCAGAGGCAGAGTCTGATCAGTACGGTCTGAGAGTGGAGCCAAGTGGAGCCGCATTATCGATGACCCAACCTCACATCCTCCAGACTCACCACAGTCTCAGTATTAATTACATCCACTCCTTCATCTTTCACGACAATGAGTGTGTGTTGCTCTGTCAGGTAGAGCGACACACGCTGTGTACCAGGTGTGTACATTTCAGCCAGGGCCATTAGAAGTTGGAGACTGATAAACTTAAAATCAGCAACAGAATCATGTAACCCGCAGTTTATGCTACGACGTTAACGCAGACTAGCATGCAGAGCCTATCGCTGTAGCTGACGTGCATCTCCCCAGAAATGGAACTATACGGTGCGGTGACGCAGAGTGCAAGAGCTGGTCCGCTTGGTAGTAGCGTGTGTCCACTTTAGCATTTCCAGCATTTAACTGGGGAGGTTTGGAGATACAGAAATTTGTACGACTCGTGTTTGGCAAAGTTTTGGCGAAAGTTTCAGCCGCCATTGTTGAAAGTGAAGCAGGAAGTGGAAAGAGAAGCAGGAAGTAGGAGCAAAAATGGTAGCGTTTTTACAGAGCGAGCCAGACTGACCGGCACACAAGTATAAATGGCTCGCACCGGTCTAGGCTGCGTGCGTAGGCCCTTGCGTTTAGGTCCTGCATTACTATAAATCCGCCTTTAGTTCCATTTCTAGTTGTGCGTCTTCAGGTGACTGGGACACAGGACATGATTTCAACTCAAGCCGAACTGTCGCTTTAAGAAGTTTAATTCCCAGGTCGGATGTTAAAGCAGGCTCTGAATGGGCCTTTAATCTGGCTCATGACAATTTCTGTTACTTTTCAATTCGAAACAATGATGTCATGTTGCAAGTTTGCCTTTACCGTTGGGAGCAGTTGAGCGTAAAAGGCCAGTGTGTGTGTGTGTGTGTGTGTGTGTGTGTGTGTGTGTGTGTGTGTGTGTTTGTGAGACATATCTGGCCCGGGTTCAGCAGCGGGATTATCGTGCTGTGATTCATATTCCGTCTCGGTGCGTGCATGCTGCAACCTGCCCGTCTCTGCTCACATCTTCGCCTCCATTTTCACATGCGTGTGGAACGGCGGGGTTAGTTTTGGTTTTGCGTTGCACACCGTGTCCCTTCCAAGTTTGGTTCCAGTTTGAACTTGGGCTTTTGGTTTGTTTTTCAAGATAATTCTGATAAAGTGGTCTGCTAGGATTTCAGATGTTTTTTTTTTTTAGATTAAGCTGTGTGGAAGAAGCAGCTACTTCATGTAATGACTGAAATTACAATAAATCACATCCGTCCGTGATGTCCAGTTGTAGTTTGTCTCACTTTTGCAGCAGTAACAGCAGTATTTTAAAGTGTCCAGTGATGTTTATTGGCGGTAGCCACACCAGCTTTTTGGTGCAACACTGCCACCCACTGCCCAAAGTATAGCATCCATATATTGGTTATTAGAAAATAAGTGAATTTTGTTTTTCATGTTAATATCCAGTTCACCAAAGAAAACAAATGCATTCTTATAAATGGATCCTGCATTTAATCTTAGCTTCATGAAGGTTCTGGTACTCAGAATGTTTTAAATAACTGAGAGACCTCTTCATTCAACTTTTTAATTTTGTATTCCTGTTTAATTGTATCGCGTTGTACCGACAACCCCATTTTAGTCAGCGGTCTAGGTCTAAATCACATAAACACCACAAACCTGCATCCTCTGAAATGATCACACGGTTTAATCACCACCTTTCCGATGCTCTTTCATTACGAACTGAACATTATAAGAGCCGCAAAGAACTACGCAAGTGAGTGCGTAACTGATTCTTAAATGAGCGACATGTGCTATTATTGTTATGTGAAATTATATGTAATTAAAAGCACCAGGAATTAAGTTCATTACAGTATTTATCACTGCAGCAGTGTTGAGTAAACAGTTGTTCAGATTCAGATTCAGAATACTTAGTTTGGTTGCAGTTTCTCATTTCTGCACAAGACAAAGGTCCTGTGATTGTGTGTTGTTGTCAGTCTAACCTTAAAGGTACACAGTTGTGAATGAAAATGTGAGAGTAGTCCTGTTCCAGGTTTGAATTAGAAAGTTTATTTTTGCATGTCGAGAAATCACAAAGGGCTTTTAGGTGTGGTTCCGCGTCTGCGTTTGGCTAAAGGTACATGGATTTGCACTTAAAACTTGGATGGATTAAATGTCTGATTTCAAACTGGCTAAGTGTAAATGCATATGACAGACCCATTCAGGTGGATTTAACTCCGCTTTCTTGGTTGCAGTGATTCCCTCGTGTTTTCATTCAAGTTTAAACGAGGTTATGTACGGTCGTTAGCTAAACTGTTGTTGCTGCAGCTAGCCGGCTTAACTGCAGGAGCGTAACAGCTTCAGGTGCATCATCATCTCTTACTGGGCTTGAGGAAAGTCTACCCTGATTTGCATGAAACAATGGAAAACAAAGACAGATTACTATTTCAATATGTTTGATCTGACCAACGGAAACATATCCGTGGAAGTCAAAGAGTCTTAAACATCATCTTGGAGGTGGGCTAGGCTAAAAAGCAGATATACTTTAGTGTTTAATTCAGTCCAGTTTAACAGCACCACAAACTTTTCCTTTTTCTTTTGGCTGTTCGAATCATCTGCTTCCATCTCTTCCATCCCTATCTTCTGCATCCTCTTCTCTCGCACCAACTACATTCATGTCCTCCTTCACTACATCCATAAACCTCTTCTTTGCTCTTCCACTAGACCTCCTTCAACCAATATGTCCACTGTCCCTCCTCTGAACCCGTCCAAACCATCTCAACCCGGCCTCTTTAACTTTATCTCAGCTGTCCCTCTCATGCACTCATTCCCGGTCCTATCCATCCTGGTCGTTTGATCTGACCCAAGGAAACACATCCACGGAAATCAAAGAGTCTCAAACATCATTTTATATTTTCTCTTGATGCATACGGTAAATAGAGCCCTGCACTGTTGCATATTATGCGGTTATACATAAAAGTGGTTGTGGAAAGTTTCAGCAGGGCTGAATTAGGTCCGCGGCAAGTGAAATAACGTGGTGCACATGCCTTCGTCGCTCTGCTCCTCAAGAAGAAAGTGCAAACTTTGATGCAGCTCCGGAGCCTCGGGTCAGACTTTTGCAGAATTAATTCAGCGTGGAGAAAAAAATAAAATACTTGCCATCAAACGGCTGTAAATAGCTGCAAAACAGACAATTCATCCATACAGCAGATGGCGACGTGGCAATTAGAATGACTCCTGCTTGGAAGATGGCCCTAGGTAGGAAATCCACAACGTGTGTCTGTGGAAATGAGTTTTTAAAAGAGGGGGAAATGCCACTGATACGGCCAATTAGATGAAATTAGATTAAACTTTAATGGTTATTGCAGCGGAAATTGGGCCATTCCACCAGCGATTCCAATTTGATATTAACTGTCAGGGCTGTTGTTGGGCTGCGCGAGACAAACTTATCGTCTCATTACGGACGCGGAGCTCTTTGAAAGTTGCGGTGAATAAATTGTGAGTAACAGACTAATGTTCTGTGAAGCAGGAGGAATTTAATTGTCTGATGCATAGGCGTTGATCACAGAAGAATGTTTTCTGGAGTTGCAGGAGTCTGATGTGCAACTGCAGGGATGAAAGGCAGATTCACTGATAGTTCAGGCTCACTGGGAAATAAGCAGCTCTGACTTACCAGACAGAAAGACTCATGCTTATGAGAGATACTCAAGTTCAGTGTGAGCTGTCTCTGCCCACACATGTCTGATTAGAAACCTCTTTGATTTCCTCCGCACTTCAAACATTAACATCATTAGCGCTTGAAGTGATCCCCTCTCACCTTGCAGAGGCGAAGACGCGTCAGCTCGCCTGCTCGGTCTGGACAGCTTCGTCTAAAGGGAGCAAATGAGTGAAGATGATTCGAGGAGCCGGGTCTCTCGGCGTTTGAAGTCTGGATCTCCCTCGTTAGCGGAGGTGAGGCGACTCCGGCCCCCCCTCCCGTCTCCTGGGCTTAATGAGTGCAAGGGGGTGAAGCGTGAATGCTCAGGTCATTAGGAGGAGGAAAGAAAAAAAAGCTCATTACAGCGGAGGTAGCTGAATCAGCAAGTCAGCGTCTTACAGCAGGTGAATGCAGACTCAGAGATGCAGCTTGACAGTTGCAGTGACACTTGTGAACCACAAGGAGGCACTCAACCCTAGCTTATAGTAGCTGCCTGCGCTATATCCTGCACTAAATCTGGTATTGTGTATGCTTTTTTTCATTTTTGGGAATGGATGCCAGCCTCAGATTCATTTTACGCTTTAAAGAAACATCACAAACATACAGAAAACACAAGGAAAAGAAAATATGGCTCCATTAGACTCTAACCCAACTGTCCAGGTCTGTGCTAACGTGCTCCCCGTGCACAATAATGAGTATCACATCCACGGCCCCCTGCGAGACGACCTCCTCGGACAACCGGCACCTCCTTGGCCCCCCCCCCCTCCTCCTGAAGTTGGCATCGCCATGGCAACGGCGGTCGGGTGCCAAGCGGGCACCTGCGCCGGGGTCGGGATCAAGCCGTGAGTGAAATTAGCCACGGCTAAAGCGGGGTCCCAGCAGCTGCCCCCTGGTACCAGAACACCGCCGGGGGAAATCAAAGACTAATTACTCTGTTTGTCTGAGTGTGTGTGTTGGTGTGTGTTGGTGGGTGTGTGTGTCTATTTCTGCTGGCATAGGTTGTCTGGTCTCACCATCATCTCTCAGCACTTTGTGGACTCTAATTATTCTACATTTTGTGTTGCACTCGGATAAATCCGCCTCGTGCAGTCGTTCCTGAACCTTGTAATGAATCCACTAAAGCCCCGTTTGATTTTACACCGTGGTACATGATGAAGCACATTGTGGATACCTAGTTGATTGCTCTGGGTTACTTTATGCCTCATTTATTTTAAACCCTGCAGTATTACCTGGCTGCAGAAACATACCTGCTTCTTGGTTATGTTTTGTTTATATCTGGTTGGAACCCAGGTGCTGCCCTCTGGTGGAAATGCAGTGCAGTGTTTTTTTCAACACGTCCTGCAGGGCTGATGTTCAGAACTACGTGCAAAGGAATACACAGGTGCAACAGGTCGTGTGTTTTCTGCTCAGACTGTCCCGTTCCTGCTCAGAACTGATTATGTGGTTATATATTTGAACTTTTGAAGGTGTTACTGTTCGCGAAATGAGATGCACACATGACGCACTCCTGCTCTCACACAGTGAGGACGATAAATGTTTGGCCGTTTAACCGGTGCACGTCGGAAGCTGTGTGTAAAAATGCTTTTAGTTTGTCCAGTTTGGGCGTGAATACCCTCAAATTAAAGCTGATATACTATGGGCACCTTTAGCCCGTATTCATTATATGCCATTTCATTAGGTACACTGGAGAAAACTAATGCATTCTCATGTATCGGTCCTGCGCTAAATCTTGAAGGTGGGCTACGCTAAATAACAGAAGCACTTTAGTGTTTAATTCAGTCCAGTTTAACAACACCAGTTTAACTTTTCCTTTTTCTTTCTTCTCTCACCCCAACCTCCTTCATGTCCTCCTTCACTACATCCATAAACCTCCTCTTTGGTCTTCCTCTAGACCTCCTTCCTGGCAGCTCTAACCTCCTTCAGCCAATATGTTCACTGTCTCTCCTCTGAACACGTCCAAACCATCTCCACCTGGTCTCTGATGTACTCATTCCCGGTCCTATCCATCCTGGTTGCACCCAGAGAAGAACTCATCATCTTCAGCTCTGCTAACCTACAGCTCTTCCTTCTGTCTTTTCCTCAAAGCCACAGTCTCTAAATCGTACAACACCGTCGCTGCTCTCACCACTGTCCTGTAAACCTCTCCCTTCATTCTCAAGCCACGTCCTCCAAAACGATCATCCGGTTGAGTTACCGCCTTTCTGACGCTGTTTCAAGATGATCTGAATATTAGTGCAGGGCTGTTACATTAAAATGCATTCGTTTTCACAAGTGTACCTAATGAACTGGCGAGTGAGTGTGCACACACATGCACTTGAGTGTCTCCTGGCTGTTTTAAGTATAAATGTCTTCACCTCCAATGAAAGAACAATCAAGACAAAGTGAAACATCACACACAGACTAACATACATACCCACACACACACCATGCTGCAGTCAGCTACAATCAGCCTACAAGGACCAGAGTCAGCTCTGCGTCCTGAAAGGCGCGGCGTGATAGCGGATTTCATCCTCCCCTCCGCCGCTCTGCTCGGAGGCCCGTGGGCGGCAGCGAGCGCTTTTTCTTTTCATTTTCCTCCGGGGCCTTTGGACCGATCGTCTGTGGTTGCGTGTTTATTCGACTCCTCGTTTTTCTGAACTTCGCTTACTACCGGGAAGAATTGTTGAGCACTGTTGTTCTCTTTCAGCTGCTCCCTGCTTCCCCGTTATGCTGCTGCTACTCCCTCACAGCGGGGGAGATGCCCGGCGTAACTGCAGTCTTTGTGCTTTTTGCTGTTAGCGGCTCAGTGGACTGTTGGCCGGCTCACTTTGTTCATGCTGCACTGTGAAGGCAGTCTTTTCTTTTCAAGGGCAACAGTAAACCTGCCTGTTTGTGCAGTTAATAGTGTACCTGAGGGAACCAGCAGTCTGGACAGAGAGACTTCTGACATACAGTTACCAGCCTGTATTTATTCAAGTCAGCAATACAACTGCATAAAGCTTGAGTGTGTAACCCGTAGTGGAAAAATCAGGAATGGCAGTTACATTTATTGTAAGATTACAGTTAAAATCTACTATGTCATTTTTGCACTTTGCAAATTCATCCCACGAGCCAGATTGGACTTTCTGGTGGGCCAGTATGTTTGACACCTGTGATCTACAGTGTCCTTATTTCAGCTCCTCTGGATGAATGGGTTTAAGAACTACGTGTCTA
Source organism: Chelon labrosus (assembly GCF_963514085.1). Classification (NCBI taxonomy): domain Eukaryota; kingdom Metazoa; phylum Chordata; class Actinopteri; order Mugiliformes; family Mugilidae; genus Chelon; species Chelon labrosus. The sequence goes on along the minus strand of NC_140351.1, from coordinate 5,655,933 downwards.
GAAGGGAAGATTATTGTTTATTAGATAAGAGACGGTGCAGATGTTTGTTTGCAGGGTAAAGCTAGAAGTGTGGTTCCTTTTGGACATTGTGTTTCATCAATGCGGCAGCGTGTTTTCACGTCTTGTGAGTCAAAACTTCACTGAACTTCAATTCATCAAACGGAAATAAACTAGAAAATCATCTGCATCAGATTTATGCAGAACAGGACTGGTTAGAGCTACTGACTTTCTAAATCGGTTCTATTTCTACTCACAAGGTCCCGATTGGTTTCAGTCAGAGGTGTATAAAGTACTTGAAAAAATAACTAAGTAAAAGTACAAATACCATAACTGAAAATGAATTTGGTAAAAGTTAAAGTCACCCATAAGAAAATCACTTGAGTAAAAGTCTTAAAGTAGCTCATATTAAATCTACGTAAGTATCAAAAGTATCTTGTGAAAAAAATATACTCAAGTATCATAAGTACAAGTACAAGTACAAAGTATTTTTATAGTACGCATAAAAAGAAGCAAAACAACCAAAAATGGTTCTCCCCTTGTTCTCTTTATTTCACTTTCAGGTGTATGAAATAGATGTGGTATGATAAAATACAAACCAAAAAACATTTGTAGAGTGAGTGAATCAAAGTCTCGTGTCTGTCTGAGAACAGAATAAAGCGTCTGTCTGCCTAAGAACACAAAAAAGTGCCTCCTATGTTCTCGTCAAGGCTGACTGTCGTCTGAAGGAGATGCTGTCAGTGTGGTAACGTCTTCCGTGTCTCCCTCATCAGCGTTAACTGCGGAGGTAGCCATGTTGATGTCTGCCGCACCGCGCATCCTGCCCTGACCTCTAAACCTCGTGAGAGTACCGTACGTTGTTCCTCTCGTCCTGTCGGACACGCCCATTCCAGATAATCCTTCGATGATTAATTATATTTCTATTTTAATTTGTAACGAGTAACGAGGTGGCAAACGTCACAGTAACAGAGTAAAAGTATATTTTTTTAACTTTTAAATGTAGTAGAGTAAAAGTAAAAGTCCGGATTAAAAAAAAAAAAAAACTCAAGTAAAGTACAGATCCTCAAAAAAACTACTTAAGTAGTGTAACAAAGTACATCTACTTCGTTACTATACACCTCTGGTTTCAGTTAGAGATATTTCAGTTTTGGAACTAATGTTTTCAGAAGTTTGGGGTGTTTCCAACATATCGTACCTGTAGCTGGCACATCTTGCTTTGATTTTGCCCAGCTCTTTTCTGTCGTCAAATCCAAAACGCCGCCACGGATCGTCTTTAAGGCCCGAGGGTGCAGCTGTAGCTTTTGTCATGGTTCGGATCTCCCTCACACGTGGACCGGCCCCGTTGCGTGGTCTCGCGGGACCAGTGCGTGCATGAATCGGACATTTTAAATGGAAAATCTACCCTTAAGACACACAGAACGGCAGCAGTATCCTTGCGCAGGTTGCTCTGTGATGTGTGATGCATTTCAAAAGGGGATCTAAAATATATAATAATTTGTTCAAAGCTCAAATAAAAACGTTTTATCCGGCTGTTTTTCAGACTCATAGAGACTTGAACTTCACAGGTTCCAGGACATACCACAGCCTTCTTATTTCAACAGATGGTACTGTGTCAATATCATAATATAAAGTAGATTATTTTTCCACCCTCAGTGTGTGTTAGGAGGATCGGTGACTGATAGATATGTACACTGTGTGGTGGCCAGACTGAGCAAACAAATGAAACTCAAATGTAATCTCTTTGAGGTCAGGGTCTGTTTCTAGAGCCACATCTCATAACAGCGAAGACAAATGGTTTGTTGGAATAGGAGTGCCGTGTGTGGCGTAGACAGTCTGGGAGGTGACGATGCAGAACAAAGGTCTTGAACCTGAGGTTACGCGAATGCATTCCATCTTCCTGTGGACCTGCCGAGCCACCAGTACGATCGACGTCTTGTTGTCATAACCGGAGCATCGGCTGTACGGCATATGCGGCATGACGTGCACGTCCCAGCGCCTGCGGTAACAATAATATTGCTCCGCGTTGCAAAGCAGCGGGCAACTCCTCCATCTTCTGCTGAGGTTTTCTGTAAAAACCGGCGAAATCAGGTCACGTCACCGAAGCCTGTCTCTTCGGCTCGGAGGCAATCCAGCCAGCCGCGTAGGTGTCTTTGATTTCTCCTTCATGACAGCTCCCCTACAGGAAGAGATTTCTGCCAGTGCGCCAAATTGCTCCTGACATGGTGTAAGCCCCCCCCACCCCCACCCCCACCCTCCCCGAACACTGTCTGGAAATGCCAGGGCTTTAAAACCAAAGCTGTGGATAGGCAGCGCCAAAGCCGACGCCACGTTACCACACCCGTGCAGAATCTTGCGCACGCACGCTCATCCTCGCGCTGTGTATATCCACGCGTCGCTCAGGAGGATGTTGGCCCTGGTTGACAGCTGTCAGGGCTGCTTTGGTTCCAGTGTCTGGATACTTTGCCAAACAAGCCTATTATCCGCGGCGGCGAGTCCCGTGGAGGGGCTCGGCACGGCCCCAGGGGGCTGATTTGGGTCAGCCGCCATGAGACAGGCTCTAAACTGAGGTGACAGATACAGCCCCCCACTCCACCCCACGCTGGGATCCCAAAAAAAAAACCCTGCAGGGGTGTACCTAGGAGCGCTAGTGCAACGTTTTCCTCTGCTATGTGGCGAGTAGTGCACCCACAAGGCCTGCTGGCATCAGTCGGTCGAGGAGACTCTGGCCTGGTTTCCACTTATATTTGCTATTTATCCTCGGCGTCTCATTATGTGGCTGCAGTGAGTTTGGCCCATTTCAGAGGAAGTCATCTCCTCCGCGTGAGTCTTCCTCCCCCCCCTCGCCTCACGGGGGCAATAGCGCATTCCCCGCGTGTCTCAAGACGAAGATTGCTCGCTTGGAAATTACTTACGCAAAGTCAAAGCCAGTTCAACAGAATCCACAGTCCTAAATAGAAAACTTCAATCCGCCATCAATTGCTTATTCTTTTGAATATAGACCTATTTCCCTCTCACCCCGCTGACTCCCGGCTCCCCGTTAAACCGAGCGAGCGTCTCTTCTGCATGACAAGTATCCCTCTGTAGCTTTTGTCTCAAGAGTCTCCAGCCCGTGAGCGTCTGTTTTCAACACTCGACTACGTCTCTCAGAACCATATATAATTACCCTCGCGGATCCAAAGTCACTCCAAGGTTGTGTCTGGAAATTGGCTCTCGGATAGACGTTGAAAGGGTCGAAGCTCTGTTGCAGACTGGGTTAATTTATAGCGGCGTACGTGATACGTACACCAGGCTGGTCGGGATTTGGAGCGCTGTGCAGATTTAAATATTGCAGTAATTAGCAGAGCTGCGAGTATGGTCCAGGGGCTAATAGAAGAAGGATTTGGTGAAGCACCTCCGCATACACATGAGCTTTGATAAATCAAAAACCCCACTTATATGTGCTAGGTGTATCTGAATTTAAAAAGGCAAGTCAACAGGAAGGGATGCACGACATAGAATGCATAGAGGACAAAGGAAATGCACCGCCCATGACAGAACAATAAACACAGATAGAGACAGGCGCGACACCTAAAGGATGGAAGGAAGCCGTGTAGGAGGGGAAGATGATGAGAGCGGTGGGGAGCAGACGTCGCCGCGAGCTAAGCCGAGTCTGGCGTTGGCGGCTGGCACTGCACCCACTGCTGAAGTTGACACTGGCACAGGGAGAAAGGGAGGCGGTGCCAGGGCCGGGAAGCTAAGCCCAGGTTTGGAGAGCTCTACACGGCCATATTGTAGCAGACAGAGAGCCGAATCCCCTCTAAGACCGTGGCTGCGTGCGCTCTCGTCGCCTCTCTCCTCGTGAGAAAAGGCTAAAGACCTCTTTAGATTACATCCTGCTCTGCTAAACTACAGGAGGCTTACGGACACGCTGAAGTGCTGTTTGAAGTCCTCTTGCACAAGGGCTGGTTGCATGGATTTGTGGTCGTGACACTATGATTATCAAACATTTTTTAATGCCAATAGCGAATGAAAGTCCCACATGTGCGTCATTATTTTAATCTTCGCTCAATTTGTTTTATGTCTTACTCGTGAAAGTGGCAGTCTTGCAGATTTTGGTGGGTCACTGTCCATAACCTGAATCTGAATCCATCATAATAAAAACAGCTTATATAAGCAGAAGAGGGAGGCTCGATCAGAAGGATTTTCATTCAGATAAAGAGGGCTGGTGAAACCTTTGATAATCCACTCATTCGGAAAATATCGTCTCCTAATAACCATGTAAATGCTCGATCCAACTGTTTCTCTTTGGGTGGAACAAAAGCATTGTTGCTGCACATAGTTGTCCCAGGTAGGGTAAAAATTGGGAGGTGTTTGAAAGAATGAACAAAACTGGAATTGATGTAGGAAGCGGCGTTAAAACCTTGGGTTAGGGTTAGGGTTTATATAGTAACCATGTAAACGGTTAAATTGGAATCTTGAATCAGGTTTAAGACAAAATGTCCATGTGATTGTAGCCAGTGTTTGGTTTAGGGCTGGGTATCGCTACGGATTTCCTAAATCAAATCAATTCAATTCAGTTAGAGATGCTTCACTTTCAACTAACGTTGTCATTGGTTTCAGAGATTTGTGGTGTTTACACAATATTTCACATCTATTCTCCCGTTTTGCTTCGGTTCTGGCAGCTCTTCTCTTTCGTCATACTTTTCAAATCCAATCAGCTTTCAGGCCTGACGGTGCTCTCAGAGTAGTAGCTTCAATCACGTTTCAGATCTTCCTCACACTTAGACTAATCATGCTGAGCGGTCTCACGAGATCTGTTGAGTTAAACTAGTCTCACAAGAGTAGGAAATGGCATGAATTAGGAATCAACATCACATCTTTCAAACCAAGATCTATTTTAATCATGATTTTTTTTTTTTTAAACCCAGCCCCAGTTTGGATCTGTGGGAAGTCAGCCAAAAGAGAATAACCACTGTACTACAAGACTTGCCACTTGTATTAACTAACTATTTATGCAAAGTGCAATAACCGATCATTAATTTGTACTTTTTTTTCCAAGCTAAGAAGTAAAAACTTTCTCTATATACACATATATATATCACACTATATATATGAAGGGTTTTCTCTGTCTGTAAAATGCATAATTCCTCTTTCTCCATCGTATTCTGTCCTCCGTCTGCTGCCTTCACTTCAAGTCAAGAATACTAAAAGCCGCATGCATTCATTATGGAGGGTATCTGAAGGTCAGTGGGCCAATTTGAGAGAATGTGTCTCAGTGTGTCTTTGTGTGCAGCCGTGGTTTTGTCCAGAAGGCATTTTTAGGTAAAAATTGTCAAGACCCCTTTGCTGCTATGTCTTCTTTCTTCTTTTGTGTTTAAAAAAAAAAAAAAAAGAAGCTCATTCATCACACGAGTGTGTGTGTGTGTGTGTGTGTGTGTGTGTGTAAACTATGTGGTATTATGTGGAAAATCTTGAGAATCCCGGCATGAAAGCCTTATGTCTCTGCTCCAGCAGATGTGCCACAGCCTAGGGCCCCCCCAGTTGTAGCTCGTTATGTGAATGTGTGTGTTGTGTGCGTTGGTAGACTGCATGCTATTCCCATTCGGAAGTCAGCGGGGAGTTTGCCTATAAAAGGCACAAATAATAGGCACCCATTTATCTCTGAAGATACTCATCCATCAGCACACACACACACACACATATATGCACACAAACACATCTGATGGTTTGCAATATTATTGCTGCGTTGTGCCAGAAGCAGTGTCCTGTATACATGCGTTAGTGTAAACGTCTGTCTTGGCACAGAGAAAGAAGACACATGTGACATTCTGCATTGTCCCCTGTCAGTAACTGTGTCTGGTTCTCTTGTTTAAAGGCTGTTACACTGTAAAAGCCCTGATTCACTCACTGACACTGTGTGTGGCCTCCTCTACTCGCGACCCCCCCCCCCCCCCCAAAGGACACACAAGCAGCCTTCTTTATTAGCATCAGAAAAAGTATAGGTCTATCCATCTAGCCTATATAGCTCATTTGTCTCCTCTAAAGGGGTGCATGCGCAGGAAATGACGTGCAGCGATGTGGCAACAAGAGAAAATGGAATGTTAATAAAAAAATTTGTGAGTTGGAAGACAACAAAAACCTTTGGCGACGCAAAGTGGGCAGGTATACCAATCAGCCACAACATTAGAACCACTGACAGGAGAAGTGAATAACATTGATCATCTTGTGACAATTCAGTGTTCTGCTGGGAAACGTTTGGACCTGGCATTCATTCATGTGGATGTTACTTAGATATATACCAGCCACCTAGACCAGACCAGGCACCCCCACCCCATAGCAATGACACTCCTTGATGTGTCCCCAGCGGGATGCAGCCACAAAAACACTTTAGGAACAACTCAAAAAAAAAAACATGAAGAATATCACAAGGTGTTGACCAGGCCTCCAAATTCACTAGATCCCAAACTGATCAACTATCTGTGGAATGATCCACAGAGGCCCCTCCCCTCAAAGCCCCCCCCACTAACGACATCACGTTGCCAGACACCACAGGACACCCTCAGAAGGCCCATGTCCATTCTCTGATGAGTCAAAACTGTTTTGGAGGCACAAGAGAGACTTACACGATACTAAGAAGGTGGTCATAATGTTACGCCAGATCAACGTTGAGGCGACGACCAGTGGGAGCGTTATGGTAGACACGGTTGGTCGACAGAAGATGCTAACACATAGTTTCGCAAACTTTTACCCAAAGGAAACATAGTCAATGGCTTTGGTTCCTATGACCAAATCCAGTACGCTGATAGTCGGGTGAATTAAGATGGAGTTACGTCACGTTGGCGGTATTTGCTTTTCAAATAGAGCGTGGTGAAGGCAAGAAGAGCTAGCTCTTTCCATAGTCGAGCAATATTTTAATGTTCTGTTTGTTTCACTTGTCCACTAGCGACCAACTGTCAGACAAAAAATGATGAGTGACTAGTAAATCGCTTTATATGTGGATGGGGCTAAAGTCTAAAATGCCCTATTTCTTCATGGATGTTACAGGAACTGGAATTAAGATGTGTAAATATAAAAGCATGGCTTGTTACTCAACACTGCCACAAAAAAAATAATGTATTTAGGGAATTGATGAAGCTAACAGGCAAGCACAGGAATATGTGTTTGTGTGTGTTTGCCTTCGTTACTAGCGTCTTTCTGTCTTCATGCATGTGTTCACAGTGTTTTGAAATGACCTAATTCTGATATCTCCTGTTAAAACTCGCTCCTCCTGGTGTTTGAAGAATCACAGTCAGTTCTGTATTCTTCACAACTCCCCTCTGAATCCCCAACTGACTGCAAAATATCGTTTTCCAATCCGCTCCGTCTTTATTCTGCTGTTTACTCTCCACTGGCTGCCTTGTCTTCAACTGGGCCCGTGAGATGGCACGGAGGGCAACACATAGACCTTGCCTTTCCTCTCTAATCCCATATTGATCATCGAGCAGTGAATGAACTGCACATGGACTCACCGGCTGACTTTATCGATCCCAGCGAAACACAAACACACACACATTCGTCCATTTACCTCACTTACCAGAAGTCCTTATTAAGGAAAAGTGTTTTGCCCAACTCTGGCCTGTTACTGTGCGGAAAGTGACAGTTATATTATGTGTGACGTGGTGAGATGCTACGATACGCTGCCAAAGTAATGGTGTAAACGGGTTCAAGCTCCACATTAGGGAAATGAATTTTCTGCAGTTCACAGAAATGAACGTGGTTTTGTTTCCCGTACACCAAACATTTAATCCAATCCATGTGTAGACACAGTTAAAGCTGCATGTTTACTTGTCTGTCACGACTATAATTAACAATAACAATGTTTTATTCAGGCTTTTTTTTGGGCTAGCTATTTATTAAGCAAGAGACCAGGTTCAAACATCCATGTCGCCATTATTTTGTTTTTGAGCAACTTTCTGAATAAGTAGCAGCTTCACAGGTGCTGATCTCTTATGCACACTCGTCACGCATCTCCTATTAAATTGTGTATGTAGGTATTTGACTATGTACACTCTAAAATAATTGTGATAAGTTGATTTTCTTTGTCGGAAATCACTTTAGGCGCCAGGGACGAAGCACGTACTAGAGGGAAAGCACAAACCTGAAGGGAAATGGAGTCCTGGAGCAGTTCCATTGTTGACATTTGCAGCGTTTTTCTTCTTTTTGCGTGTTTTCCTAACCTGAGGCGCGAAGTCAACCGTGGAAAGCGTTTAGGAAAAGAGCAGACGCTTTAAAAAAATACTTGGAGAGCGATCAAGAGGAAACACAAACAGCCACAGTCCGATGAACTTTGAAAAGCTAGCAAGCAGTCAGCGTAGGTGGCTACGTAGTTAGCATGTCAGTATTTGTGAATGAAAGGCATCCTTAAGATTGACCGACCCGGAAAATACTATTTCTTAACTGGCAGTAGTTCCTCATAAGACACCCGTTGGCACCTCTGTGGATCAGTCGCTAACACATAGGTTAAAGCCTGGAAAGATGGATTGTCATGTGATTCAGAGATCAGATGCTTCTGAAGGTAACTATTCTCTACACATCTATGTGTTTTTATCGTATTTCTAAATTTGGAGAGCTTCCCTTAAAGTTATCGTTGTCACTCTTGCATGCTTTTTGTCCTCAGGGTCGACGGAAGTAAAGACCTCCAACTTTCAACTCCGCCAACTCCGCGTGGGCGCAACTGACAGACGCACATTTCTGGAATATTACTTTTATTCATAAGTGAAAATAATGATGACTGTTGCTGCCAGCGATGACGGGATGTTAATAATTCATGGCAAGGAAAAACAAAACCTAGTCGACAGATGTTCTGCTTAGCGTGCTTCTGCTCAGACACGGCCCTTGGAACAACAACCGTGTAACACACTCCGCTCACCGGCATCCAAAAGCAACCTATTTACCATTGTTTTGATTCAACGTGCTCTTTATTTCTTTTGAAAGGGAGTGCAGATGGGATGCGTGTTTTTTTTTAGTGACAACAACCAACCCTAAGTGAAATGGAATAGCTGTGGAAAGCATGTGCGTTTGCGCTAAAGTTATTTTCCAGGATAGAGGTTTAGTACTTACCACATGTGAGATTCAGAATTGGGACTTGCAGAATGTGGTGGCATACTATTGAGGGTGCCGTATTGTTTATGCACAAATTGAGATCCAAGTTCTATCATCAATGTGTGCTAACATGTCTTTTAAAGGATAAAGACACCAGCTTTATACTCTAAAACCATTATATTAAAAATGTCCTCATAAAGCGACACGTCCCCAAACTGCGAGTCAAGTGTACGACTCCCTGGTGGCCGTGGCCTTAGTGTGTATATAAGTGTGTATATGTGTGTGCGTGCGCGTGCGCTCTCACAGTGCAATGCCCCAATTAGCAATCGCATTAGCCGAGGTGTGGCACCTGAGACAGGCTGCACAGGGAGTCCTCCCCTCCCCCCTCCTCCCCACCCCACCTTAACACGGCATTAAGAGAACCAGCCCCTGCTTTAGTTTGACAAAGAACCCGCTGTGACATTTCATTCAGTCATGACGTCTGTGTTAATATTTTGTCACACAGATGTGGAAATGAGTTTTGCTGTCGGGGGAGGGGGGAGGGGGTATGTTTCAATACACGGGAGGCAGACTAAAAGTGAAATAGTAAAACATTTACCTTGTGTTTCGTAGAAAGGAGACGGTTTTAAGACACATTTCCGCCACAAAATGCAATCGAGTACAATATTACAAGATTCTGAAAGCTCTTTTTAACTGTAATAATAAATAATTTGACAACCCCTCATCCTTACCGTCACTTACACTTATTTGCAGTGACAAATGTGCCTATTACAGGTTGGATAATTTCACTCTTTTCTAATAAAAAAATCATAATTTTTAGACGTTTCCTTGGTGCAAGTGATGTTTCCGACACATTTTTAAGACGTCCCTTACAGAGGAAACAGGTGGCTTTTCCTTTACAGCTGAACGTGCCCGTCTCATTTTAAAATTGTTTTGTTTTTCATCTCCTCACCTTTCCCCCCGCATCCGTCCATCCCCACGTCCACCAGCTGGGTCCTACTTTCTAATTGTTGATGTTGACGGCGGCTGTGATGGCGGATTGTCCTCGGCTGCCTGGAGGGCAGTTTGGCAGGACGGTCACTCTGGCGCGGCGCCCCTTTTTATTGCCTCCTCGTGGCTTTGTTTGCATGTGAGTGTGTGTCGCCTGCGTCCATTTTCTTTGCGGAGCTCTGGCAATTCGTTTCATTTTTCGTTCCACTTTTCTCCCTGTAGTTTGCAGTTTGCTCTCAAGAAAAGCGACCCGTGTTTTCTTTTCCATCACACGGTTCACCTTCACCGCTACATTTCTAACATGCCACTTTCATGTTGTGCCATTATTATTTCTGGTAGAGAAGCGATAGAACGAGATATGAAAAAGGAAAGAAGAGGTATTCGATTGGAGTGTAAGTAGCTGGAGGTTGATATGAATATCAAAGAGTTTGATTCCTGGAAGCAGGTGATGCTTCACCATGCCCCAACAGGTGGTCTCCTCTGGTGTGCCTTTCTGTAGTTACAGGTTGGGGTGTGTCTAAACGTATGAGTGCACATTGTTAGTGTGTTTTTGTTTGTTCATAGCGCACAAACCTGCCATTAACCCCTCCATATCAGACTGTGACAGAGTGCCTCTGTTATTTAATACGTGTGATGCCACATCCATTTAAAACAGGCTGGTTTGGTTGCCTCTGCTGTGTTTAGGCCGAGTGGAACAACACATCTCACCGCCTGTATTTCACGGCTGGCTCAGTGGAGGAGAAACGCAACATGAAATATTGAAATGTGCCCTCTATGCCTTCCCCCAAAAGGTCTTTTATACAAACGTTAAAGCATTTCCGTGTTCCATCATACTGTAGTTTTAAGCAAGGGATTCATCTCAACATCTGTAAGGTCAGTTAACATATAAAATAATGCACAATGAACAATAACCACTTCCTAACATGTTTGCGTTCAAGCCTTTGTATCACATTTTAATGCTTAATTATTTTCTTACAAGCAAATAAAAGAAGATCAAAACTATAGTTTATGAGCATCAATCAAATTGTCCCATAATTTTGTGATCAGTAATCTAGGCGTTTTCTAAAAAATACTAAATGTGACCTTATATTTATACAAAAACAGTTTGAAAATAATATTTTAAATAGTTTACATTGTCAGACAACAAGTTGTGGAAAAACGGAAGTGTTTAATGCAGGTATTAAAAGATTAATTACACGATACGATACGATGTGTTGTATTACGTTACCAGATATTGAAAGCATTCATCGCGAATTTAGATCTTCCTGTCTAATACCACGCACGGAAATTTTACAAAACGAAGCAGATGCGCATGAAAACAAGCAAACTCAAGATGAAGAAAATACATGAAAAAGGTAACAGTAACATTTATTTTAAGAATGACCTACATCGGAAGTGTCAAATATTAACGCATCATTTTAACTCTGGGGGCCGGACCAGCAATGTAATAGCAAAATAACCTAGAACTAACGACTCCAAATGTTTCCCTTTGGTTTAGTGCAAAGAAGAACTTTATGAAAATGTGTACATTTAATGAACTATACTTTTACTACATTTTATTTATACGCATGTTTACGCATACTTTTTAAGAAAAATAAGTGCAATTCTGGCGCATTGCTGCCATCTGCTGTTTAGTTCTGCGTCTCAGTGTTGTGTTATGTCCGCAACTCTGACTAAAACAGCCTGACCCCTAGTGGACGAATTAGGAACTACAGTCAGGATCTCATATTATATAAAACTTAAAGAGCTTCACTTAAGACTAGATACACATTATATTCCAAACCCTAAACACAACAGAAGGCATTTTTTCAATTGCAATATAACATTTTTTTTGTTTTTTTAAAAAAGATGCATGTGTGGATAGGGGATGGGGAATTCTTTTAAAATATCCACAGTACAGGACCTTTAGGGCCGAAAATGTAGACTCTCTGCAGAGTATTTTAATCAGTTCAACTTGCACAGCTTTTTTTTACATCAGTCAGCTTTATTGCACGTACTTGCTTCATTCATTTTAATGTTTAGCTGATGTAGTATCTTGTAATGCCTCTTCCTAGCAGATTTGCTCACCGGATAATGAGGAGGGTTTCCAAATTGTTTTCATCCAGTATACAGCAGAAATTCAGCTCAATACGAGGACTTATATGGAGGCCAGGTCAACACCCTGTGCTGTTCTTCATGTTTTTTTTAGTTGTTCTTAAAGCGTTTTTTGTGTGTGTGTGCCTGTGTCAAGCTGCATCCTGCTGGGAGTGTCATTGCTATGGGGTGGGGGTGCCTGATCTGGTCTGGTCTGGTCTGGGTGGGTGCTACATGTCTAAGTAACATCCACATGAATGCCAGGTCCAAAAGTTTCCCAGCAGAACATTGGATTGTCACAAGATGGTCAATGTTATTCACGTCTCCTGTCAGTGGTTTTAATGTTGTGGCTGATCGGTGTAGATGAGGTATATAGAATCATTTAGACTGAACTCAAATTTATAAGTTTTCTAAGAGAACATATGAGTCATATCAAAGATTCATTGAGGATGAGCAACTTGGACGCTAACATTTCTGTAACAGAAACCCACTTGTGAACGATCAAATCAAACTCTTGATGTAACCAGACACAGACACCGCATAAAATTCACTTTCATCTTGATTTCCTCCACATGAGCGGTGAAAGTGAGAGCTGTCGAAATCCGACACCCTCTTTACGTCTTGCTCTACACATTGACCGAACTCCGCGAACACGCATTCCTCTGAAGGGACAGCAGGGAATTCCTGATCCATACCAAACATCTCCTCGCTCTACACTGACTCGCCCGATGGCAGCGGCAGCCTGTCAATGATTGCATACATCAAGAAGAAGTATAATCACCTCTCCAGGGTGTTAAAATGATCCACTGGTCTGAAATGGGAGCTGCTGGTTCAGCCGTGACCTGACTCTCCACTGTGATTGTACTTTTATCCACCTCCAGCAGGGGGCACTGTGGTGTCACTGTTGGAGCTTAAAGGCTGACGATGCTCACATAGGCTCAAACTCCTCTGTAAGCAGGAACCCTTCCACTACTACATACTGCCAAGTCACTCACAGAATTAACTTTAAAACCCCTCCACATTAAAAGGAAATCTCGTGATTATATAATTGCTTGTTTCCTTTTGGCTTAGGACGTATGTGCAACACATGTGCATGATATCACTCCTTCACTATTTTAAAGCATGATACCCTTATCCAAAAAGGCATAATAAGGTACTGTGTCCCCCCCTTGTATCAGGAATATCACATTACCCCGGTGTTGAAGCATGGCTATCTGTTCAGAGGCACTGAAGGCATGAAGTATTCAGCAGCAACAGTCCGATTCATGAGAACTCTGCTCTCTGTAGATGTCCACAGATTCCTTAAGACTTCTCAGGGAGAGGAGTTACCTGAAACTAGCCTGCTTTATCGCTTTTTTTTTCCCAGCATGACTAGCGGTTCACACACATATGCATGCAAAGTTAAGGATTAAGGATGGCGACGATGAAAGCTAAATTTGCTCAAAGACTTGCAAAACGGGCGTGAAGCGGGGAAGCGGAGACGCGTCCTCTCTGCTGCCGTCAACCTTGATGTGGAAAGAGTGGGAAGAGCGTCTTTCTCCAGGGGCAGATGGGGAAGGAGAGTAACCCATTTATAATCCGCTGTCCTCCTCCTCCTCTTCCTCTTCCTCAGACAGTTGCCTTACACCATGCGTGAAATGACTCCAAATGGTTTCCCTTTGTCTATTGGCAGTGCTACTGTTACGCTTTACATGGAGCCCGGGCCTCTGTGGGCGCGTAGAGGTTGAACGGTATGTGATTCACCCTCTTTAGAATACCCAGCAGCAGGGGGACACCACGCACACAGGCTGGTTATGAGTGTGTGCACATCTCATTTCTCAGACTTCAATTGTGTGTACATACAATGATGAGCCACAGCATTAAAACCACTGACAGGAGAAGTAAATAACATGTTGTGACAATACCATGTTCTGCTGGGAAACTTTTGGAGCTGGCTTTCATTCGTGTGGATTTTACTTTGACGTGTACCACCCACCTAGACCAGACCAGGCACCCCCACCCCATAGCAATGACACTCCTTGATGGCAGTAGTCATCCCCAGCAGGATGCAGCCTGACACAGGAACAAACACACAAAAACACTTTAGGAACAACTAAAAAAAACATGAAGAACAGGACAAGGTGTTGACCTGGCCTCCAAATTCACTAGATCCCAAACTGATCAAGTATCCGTGGGATGATCCCCTCAACCCATAGGACCCAAAGGCCCCCCACTAACAACATTCTGTTGTCAGACACCACAGGACCCCCTCAGAAGGCCCATGTCCACAAGGGCGCAAGGGAGTCGGTCATAATGCTATGCCTGATCGGTTCCGTGGTCTAACAAGTGAGCGTATATCGGATGCACTGTCAGACTTTCAGAGTTTTTGGACCTATTTTCTCTCACTTCCTGGCTCACTGATCACCAGGGCCTCCGCAGATCACTCTCCTTTTACGACTAAATCCTGTTCATTGACTTTTAGAAGGCACGGATGGGAGCACAAATCACTTTTATCAGTCACACAGATGGTTTACACGTTAGTCCTTCAGCTCATCCCTTCTCCTACTGTAAGGCCGTCTCTCCCTCCCCCCCGTGAGGAAATCTCCACTTCAGCGTACTTTAGAAAACTTCCCCACATCTACAGTACTTTAAAGCCCTAAGCCCGCCGCCTCTCGACTCCCACCGTACACATCTCTGAAGCATCGCTCATTGGCAGTACTACACAGCCCTGAGAGCTTACGCGCTGAAAGCCTAATGGCCCAGCGCTGGTTAACTTTCAGGCTTATACCCCTCTTGATGAACTCAACGCGGCCATCAGCACTGTCTTCTCATCCCGGCTAAAACCTGCATGGCGAAGTTTAGAGACGGGGAGAGTGAGGATTGTCAATAGATAGAGGGAGAGCGAGGGAAGCTGGGTGGAGAAACCTGTTAAGAGGCGTTTAAGTCCGAGCTAAAAACTGCGGAAAAAGGGACTTCTTTGCAGAGGAGAGACGTGCAAACGCGGCGTCGAGAAGATTTGGAGAATCTGTAGAGAAGGATTTACCCCGTGTAGCACCCAGTGTCAGTCAGTCACCTCGGCTGACAGAGCTGTGCTGCACCTTAGCATCCGTCAAACACCCCCGGACTAAGACTGAGCGGCGTTAAGATGGGAGAACATTTGCAGAACATCTCTGTTTTGACACGAGAGCGAGACTTTTATATATATTTCTTGAAGCTGTCCTGATTAAAGGCAGTCAAACAAATCCAAGTTGACACAAAAAATACAGCTCCAGTCACACTCCACAGACATCTGATATCAAAGTGTGACAGCTGTTAAACCATACAGTTGACAGTGCACTCAAGCTACGGGACGCGTTCTGTGACTTACCCAGGACTGTTAAACCTAATGGCGCTTGAGATGATGTTGGTGATGTAATGGCCTCGGCTAACAGTGTGTTAACCTCTAGCTTCCGTCTGTGTATGACGGCATGCTTCAGGGCGTCGATTATGGAGTTCGGCTCGGTAAACGTATTAATAAATGCCAGCAGGAAGCAATCAGATCAAATGAGGTTTACGCCTCTACGGGACTTGACGCCTTAACCTACGTACGTAACCTATGCGGGTGGGTGCGAGCCATTTATACTCGTGCGTTCATCACTCTGTAAAAACCCCACGCAACCGCTAGTCGCCGCTGTGTCTTTTTAGCCAGTCGGGTTCACTTTTGTTTTTACTTCCTGCTTCACTTTCAGCAATGGAGACTGAAACTTTTGCCGAAATATTGCCGAAGACGAGTCGTACAAATGCTTGTACCTTCAAACTTCCTCAGTCAGTCTGTCTTCGATCTGTCTTGCACGTCCGGTTATGCTGTTAGGGTCTGGGTAGCGTCTGCACATTAATCGTTGCATGCTTACTCACTGCTGTTTATAGTCACCCCTCCATGAATCCAATTGACAGGCAGGCCTACTTGCCGTCAAGTTTTATAGCTGCTCATTGCACTGCTCTGCATCAATTCTCTAGATGAATCCTTTGTCCAAACTTTTCTTTCATTTTTTTTTTTCCATTGCGCAACAAGAGGGACCCTGGGATTTTAAATTTACTTGAGTAGAAGCAGTTGTTTTCTGCCCGGGGCGACTGGGTTTTATAGCCCTCCACATGAAGGGCTTATCGGAGGGCTCTTTTGTGCGATAGCGAATTTTACGGCCGATTGCGCGTGTGTGTGTGTGGAGTAATCGTAAAGCTAAGTGGAGGAGACCTGTCTTTATGGTGTCAGCGGTGGCCTGTTTTACCCAGAAATAGGAGTGTGTGTGTGTGTGCGCTCGCGGAAACCAGTCAGAACGCTCTGGGTGTGAGGCAGTCGCTCAGGTTTGCTCTCAATTTGTTGCCTCTTTTTTCGGAGTGACAATGCAGCGCACTTGTTGAATAAAACATAGAGCTGCGGGTTTTTCTGTAGGGTCTCGCCGCGGTGTGGCTTGTGAATGGGCTGCTAATTGTGAGCGAGCGCAACCATAAAAAAAAAAACTGCTGTGCTCAAACCTGACAGTAGTTTGTGAATAATAATAATAATAATGCCGTTGCGTGAATTTCCATAAATGCACAAAGTAGCTGACACAGAAGATGGAAATCATCTGCTTTCTAAATAATCTAAATAATTTCTATTTCAGATCAGTGGAGTCGGACGTCATAAAGTCTTGCCTGATATAAAAGCTAGTTTTACTTGCAGGCCTACCTAGCAACTGATGACGTGATTCCAGCAGAGGTCATATGTCCTGAAAGTTTTGGCCTAACACAGGCGCTACACATTTGTCTTACATGGCACCTCTGCGATCAGCACGGATCCGGATTGCATCATGTGCACGCTCTTGCATCCCTGCACACCTGTTAGCTTGAGATACAAACAATACAGCGACCCACTCGTCGACACGGTGCTCCGCGGAATCGCTAATGGTCCTGAGACGTCCTTTAATGTCACTGCGCCTAATAAAACGACAATCAGGTGCCATTCTGTGTCACTAATCGACCTGCGGGTATGGCGACGTCCCGCCCCTGAATGCAGGTCAAAACATTTTCGACAAATTACCTTTGCCTCGAGCCCGAAGGACGTTTGTCGAAAACATTTTTATCTTCGCGCCTACGCCGGAAACCTTTGCTGCTTTGTTTCATCTTCCCTTCAGATCTATTGTTCTTTGTCTGCGTCTCTCAGGCAGATTACAGTGCCGTGCTGTGCAGATGTCCACAGGTTGTTGATGAGGTTACGGTCGGAGTATTAGCGCGGAGCTGAACGGGGAATACTCCACACCTCATCTCTCTGCCCACACAGCCACTGATAGGAGGCTCATTATGCATCAAATGGCCGTAAATGGCCCTGTCTTATCTGGACGAGCAGCTCCCCCCCCTCAGGCTCTGTGTTGTAATCTGAGTGCTTGGGTTTTACAGTAGTGTGTGTGAGTGTCTGTATGTGTTCAACGTATGTTATCAGCACCTTTCACAAGTTGATGTTTTTCTATACGTGCTCTTCGTGTCACCGTTGCGTCGGCGCACGAGTGACAGCGTTCGCTCCTTGTTCGTCTGCATAATTCATGCGTTTTCGTCTTTACGTCCGCGTGTTTGTGCGCGTTTAAGCCGACACTTGTTTACCAGACTGCTGATGTGCTCGCCGCCCCTGCATATCTAAGCTCGCCTCCCCACTCTCCCGCATTAGCTCATGCTACTGATAGAGAGCTGCGATAAGAACGCCCTATCACATCAAACGAGCTGAGAAGTGGGGGCTCGGAGGGAGATCACCACCCCTTCCTTCCACTCCTCTCTCTCTCTCTCTCTCTCTCTCTCTCTCTCTCTCTCTCTCTCTCTCTCTCTCTCTCTCTCTCTCTCTCTATTTTGCTCATCCTACTTTCCATCCATCCCCATGTTAAACCAATTAACGGTAATTACCCGGCCACCCCAGGCACGGCGTCTTTCTGCTGGCTCCGCTGTTTTGTCCTCATCACCACGCCGACACCAAGGGCGGCTCCGAGACGTGTCGGGAAGCAGGTCATTACCGTTTATTAGCTGAGGGAGGTTGATTCCCCCCGATGGGTCGTGCAGGAGTCTGGCAGGGTTTGACTGTTTGGTCATACAGCTGACTTTACACATCAGTCTTAGTTTTAGTGATATTGTTGTGGAGTTGCTGTCACTTGAGGCACACGTGTGCAATGGAGCTTGTTATATTTGTCCATTTATATTTTGTCATGTCAAGCCATGACTGTCGGTGGGATGAAGGAGACACTTGTGGCCTGGTGTGAGTCAGTGAAGGTAGTGGCTGCCGTCAACTTGTGACCTTTACTCTGGAGACATGCAGCTCAGTTGAACTGAAGTTGAAATTCTAAAGCTAATTTTCCCGTTCAGGACAACTGTATGACATGAATTTTTAAAGATCTTGAAGACTGAAGTTGTACATAACAAGTGTGGCCACTTTGAGTGTCAGTCAATCTCACTTTCCACCTCTTTAGATATTTTTGAATTAGCTAGGAGGTAGGTTCCAATATGGCAGCGACCAGAGTTGCCACACTGAGCTTCAAAACCTTTCTTCAGGAAACTCCATCATGTTTTGTCCTTTACATTATGACCACCTTTCTGATATTATGTAGGTCTCCCTTGTGCCTCCAAAACAGCTTTGCCCTTTGGGCCTTTGGGTTGTATGGGTTGAGGGGAGGGGCCTCTTTGGATCATCCCACAGATGCTTGATCAGTTTGGGATCTAGGGAATTTGGAGGCCAGATCAACACCTTGTGCTGTTCTTCATGTTTTTTTTTAGTTGTTCCTAAAGTGTTTTTGTGTGTTTGTTCCTGTGTCAGGCTGCATCCTGCTGGGGATGGCTACTGCCATCAAGGAGTGTCATTGCTATGGGGTGGGGGTGCCTGGTCTGGCCTAGGTGGGTGCTACATGTTTAAGGAACATCGACATGAATGAATGCCAGGTCCAAAAGTTTCCCTGCAGTAAACTTTACGTCTCCTGTCAGTGGTTTCAATGTTGTGGCTGATCGGTGTATGTTAAAACTATGTAGGAAATGTTTAAAATGCAAACTTCTAAAGCATTGGCTGTTTTTTTTTAAACTGAATGATGACATAAGAAAGTTAGTGTACGAAAAGGATGCAAAAAATGTGATAATTAACTGTCTGAGGCAACAATCCGTCTCTTCCCGTCTGCGTCAAGTGATTGACATTAACCAGACTCTAATGCAATGTGCGCACAGATATGAAAATACTCAACTCAGCACAGCACTTAGATAAAGACAAAACAGTCTTGATAGTTGATGTGAGGGATCGTCTTGCGTTGTGGAAGCTGTTTGTCATAGAGCACGGGAATGAATGGGAGTTAATGGCTTCCAGTGAAGGGTGGAAAACGAGCCCTGACATCTCCATCAACGCTGAAGCTCCGCAGACTCGAGACGTCAAACGCTCGACTCTTGTGTTTAGACTGCTCGGGACTCCTCAACTAGATTGTTGTTCTGTCTGTGTTTATCGTAGCTCCCGGAGAAAGCTTTACAGTTATTGATAACTGCAAGTCTGACATCTGGAAAGTTCCTCCGTGAGAAAAAAGAAAACTTGTGAATATAACAACAAAACAGTCTGTTGTGTGGAGACACATTAAGAGACAATAAACCAGTTTAAGCCCACAACATGTAAAAACAACAGCAAATTTTAGTTTGCTCTGTAAATGTTGTGCGCTTTTTGTGTTGACTTCCACTCAAATTGTATTTTTAATCCATCATCAGGGGAGATCTTCTAAAAACTTAACAAATGTTTACCCTCAATGTAGCATGGATGTAGAGATTGCTAGCCCTGGATAAGTATGTAAAACATGTATAAATTTCAGCGTTATCTCACACTCATTATCCAGCGCTGACAGGTGTGAATCTACTTCTTCGCACGCCGCTTTCTTTCCAAAACCGGGAACAATCCGTCGACACTTCACAGCGACTCATGTAGTCGGCGGTTAATATTCAAATGAGCCATTCCGTCCTGGGAAAACCCAATCAGTCGGTCACAGATCACGCATTATCCCGACAATGAGACACAATCAATCATGCTTAGCAGTTTTCCTAACCAGTAATCACAGGATATGCTGATTCCTGAAGTTTACTTGAATACAAATGAGCCTCCCCCCTCCCCCTCCCCCTCCCCTACGGTTTAGCAAACGCACACCTTCGCCCACTTGATTAATGAAGCGGGTTTCAGACTGAGGCGATGTTGAAAATAGAAGGTGAAGGAGTGCAGTAGGTCACAGCCCTGTCACCCCCCCGACCCCCCACCCCACCCCACCCCACCCCGCCTTTGTGACAAATCCGGCGATGACCTGGCTTCTTTTATTTACACCAGTACGGCTGACACAATTATGAGTATACCTCTAAGTACACACACATATATAAACGTACAGGCGTGTCCCCCCCCCCCCCCCCCCCCACACCCAGCTGCGTCTGAGGGACCATGATCTCATCATGTGAGAAATCCCCTGCTTCCCAGTGTGGGGTGGGCACCTCGTTTCCTGAATTATTTAAGGCGTTTTTTTAGTTTTTTTAATAATGGGAGTCTTGATATTGGTGCATGATGCCCCCCTTGCAATTATGTCAGCTTAAATAATAAATGAGTCGCGGGTGGGGGGGCTGTCGGTGCCCGGTCAGTAGTTTGGCAAGGAGGGGTGGCATGGTAACATGATCCGGCTGATGTTAGAGGGTAAAAAGGCACTTTTCACTTTGGCTTCATAAGAGACTGGGGAGTTGGTGGTGTGTGTGTGTTTGTGTGTGTGTGTGTGGATAAGTGTGTCTTGAAAGCTTTGCATATATATGTGTGTGTGTGCAACTCTCACCTGTCCATATGGGTAAGGCAGGACACACACACACACACAATCACCTGCTTGACCTTCTGTCTTTGTGTGTATGTTTTTTTTTCTGTGTGCGTGTGCAATGTCTGTTTTTTTTCCACAATAAAATCCATCTGTCGACTTGTTGGTCAGCTCTTTCTGTCTTTTCTTCTCTCTCTCTCACACACTCTCCGGCTGAGGTTCAGCTTGCGTCTCCCAGCTGCAGGTGGCTCAGAGGTCTTATGGCTGCAGGGCTGGAGGAGGGGGGGGCGCTGACCTGTGAAAAAACCTCCAGCTCCAGACTCCCTCGGTCTCGTCTCCGGCTAATTCAATAAAGGCCATTCAGACAAACTGCGGCCAACATCTGTGTGCGCTCACGCATCGCGGTGGCTCCCCGGCTTAGGAGTCGCCGGTTAGGCCGCGATTTACGCTCAGTTACCGCTTCAGTTAAGTTTTGGGCCCGAACGAGCAGCCATTTATTTAGTGACCCGCGACGCTGCAGAGAGACATCGCTTTCGGGCGGGTTAACAGCGGCCAAGTGCTGCGGCGTTCACTCTTTCTTGTGTCCATTTGGCATCGTTCACTTCAAATAAAGGCTATTTTTGTAAATCTGCGCAGTTCCTAAAACGTGTCAGAGCTTGGAAATGCCTGTCACAGTGGCATTTGAATATATTCATGTTCAAAACAGAGAGATATTAAAGTTGCAATCAATCACAGAGAAGCAAATAAACAGTAACATTTCTTAACAAAAGACACAGAGATCAATTTTTGTCATTTAAAACTACAAAATGGATGGAATTAAAATATGTTTTCCTGCCGAAAAGATGTCTATCAACTGCAAGAGCTTGTGTTTGCACTTGACTTAATCTTATTTTTTCACACAAAGCTAAGCCAAATGGTCAAAAGGTAGTGGGACTACACAGAAGTCATACTACCCTTCAGCACGGACACAGAGTTCCACATTTAATGGATCTGAGATCAGAAGCTCATCCTCCTCTGTCCCACTTTCCTCCTGTCATCTGTTTGATGACAGAAAAGATGGCAGAGAGGAAGAAAAAAAGGATGTCTTTGTCTGGGGATGCAGGGAATGGACAGGATGGGGGTGCAGGGTGGAGGAAAAAGGAGAGGAGGAGGTGTGTGAGGTGAAAGGGGGCAGGAGGAGGTATCGAGTTACCTCCCTCCCCCTTTGGCCCTTACGCCGGCTCCTTGCTTTATCAGTCCTCTGCACCTCCAAATTAAATTTGTCCTGCAATGGGGTGAGTAGCTGGGGGGGGTATATGGAGGAAGGCCGGTCTGCTTTGCTTCATCAGAGCAGCAGGGGCCCCCGAAGAGCCGAGCTGGATGCTGTCGACGACGAGCCAGATGCAATCAGGGATGGGACCAAGTCTGTGTGTGTGAAAGGAGAAGCCTGTCATAGAGATAAACAGTGTCTAGCATCAGTGGGGCCCTCAGCCCGGACCAAGTGCACACTTCCTCTCTGCTCAATGTGTCCACTCACAGAGAATTGATTCATCTCTCCTGTGCAAGCTGACCCATCAAGAGGAGCATGTTGTAGCCTACTTTCCCGACTCAGTGCAAACAGCGGCGTCTGTCAGAGAACCGGACGGACAGCAGATGAAAGCAAAAACATCCTCTCAGGAAAGCCCGAACGAATCCTCTCAAGTCACAGCTGACAAGCTCCCTCATTCCCCTTAGTGCTCAGGAAGTATAGGGAAGTTTACAGTAACAACAACTGTAAAAGGTCTTCTGCACATCTATTCTAAAGCTGGACACAGAGATTGCACTTGTAGAATTCACCCTCTACATATGCATCCATTATTGCTATGTCTATGTAGCATTATGTATATAATAAATAAAAAAAAGCAATGATTAGCTGATACAACAGTACATGAAGGACAGCCAATCAGATTTAACCAATTAAGCATTTGTTTTTAAATTCAATTAAATTTGGTTGATTTGCATTAATATAAGATTTGCTAATATTAAGTTTGATTAAACTGATTTGAGTTCATTTAAGCTAAACCAAGCCATGCTAAGTTAGCTGAAGTTAAACCGAGCTGAGTACAGTTAAGCTATCTTAAGCTATGCCAAGTTAAGTGAAATTAAATTGAGTTGAGTTAAGCTAGGCTATGCTAAGTTAAGTTCAGTAAAATTTAGTAGAGTTCAGTTAAGCTAGCCTAAGTTATGTTAAGTAAAGTTAAACTGAGCTGAGTTCAGTTAAAATAGACTAAGCTATGCTAAGTTAAGTAAAGTTAGATTGATTTGAGTTAAGCTAAGCTATGCTAGTTTACGTTTAGTTAAATTCAGTTGAGTTCGGTTAAGCTAAGCTAAGTTAAAATGAATTAAGCTAAGCTAAGCTATGCTAAGTTAAGTTTAAATTGAAGTTTAAGTTTAAGTTGAGTTTGCCACGTTAGTTCAAGTTGAGTTGAGTTAAGCTAAGCTATGCTATGCTATGCTATGCTAAGCTGGTTCATCTCTCATTCTCAAGTCCTACGTAGTATCCATGTCTGTTCTAAGCTTGTATAGGTGAGCATGTTAAAGTTACTTCAAGTCTCGTCAGTAAAGGAAATTTCTCACTTTGCACGCGTAACACTGTTACCCAAACAGATTTTGCAGGCTGCCGAGGAGCCGTATTGTTTCATGGTCTTTTGGCACCGTCTCGTCAGGCAGCCACTGTGCGAATACTGCCACTTCCGCTTGGCATTTTGTTTTGTTTGCCTTTTTGTTGTTGTTGTTTTTTCTCGTTTTGTTTACCCAGACGTCTTAGCTAAAAGGTCGATTCCCCGTTGGGAATAACCAACGTGGTTTGAACCCCGCATCTGACAGCTACAAGTGCCGTGCCTCCAATTTTCTATTGTCGTACATAGTGTAAAAGCAGACGAAGAGCTTTTGTGGGGACGTGAATCCTTCAGCATAAAGGTTACTCTTAATTGAGAAAGCATCTATGAGCCCTTTGACAGTTTCAAAGCGTTCAGCCGGCTGTTGAGATAAGAGGCGACGTTACCGGCTTTGAGCCATGCAGTGTGTCGGTACAAAGAGTTATAATGAGCTGCGGGTATGCAAACACACGGCCTCCCGCGCACTCACACCAAACAAGAATGCGGCGAGACACACACACGCTCACAAACACAATCATGCAGACACACGCCTACAAGTCGAAACACACACACACACACTTACACATATTCCCTGGCTGGCCCTCCATTGGCCCTTGGTGATGAATGGCACGGGAGGCCCATAGTGCGAGGCCTGGCCTGGCTGACTGATAGAGCCATTGATTCTCTCTCACACACACACACACACACACACACACACACACACACACACACACTCATTGTCTATCTACTGCGTGACAATGCCTCTTTTCAGACCTCTTAATCGGGCCGACGTTGACTAATTGAATTCGTTAACCGTCCGGCCGCCGGCTGCTCATTGTGCTCCCGGTTATTTACAGGTCTATTTAAAAACAAAAACAAAGTGACAATACAGAGGAAATGTCAGGTTATAGTTGGAACGGCATTATGCGAAGGCACCGGCAGTGTGTGTGTGTGTGTTCACATTCACAGCCGGTACATTTTAAACACACACGTGTACTGTTTAATAGCCATAAATGATTTAGTGCGCAGCCTTAAAGGAGTGGAGGGAAAGCCCCCCCGTCCACACACACATTTGCTCCGACTGACTTTATTTTATGGGCAGACGATGACAAAGAAAATTAATCACAACCTACTTAGCGTTTGTGTGTGTGGTGCGTGTTCGAGTGTGTGTGTCAGGTGGGGTTAACCAGCCTATAGGAGGAGGAGAACCCTAGGGAGGGCTTTTATTCCAAGCCAAATAAAACCCTACATCAAGCATGGTTTCAAAACTATCCCCAAGGCCTACTTAAGAAAATATCAACGCCCCGTATTCCAGATCCAGGGAGTTTTTCAAATTCTGGGAACGGCTTTCCCTTCCGTCTCGCCTGTTATTCCGCGCGCACCAACTATTTGGACGTGTAATGATATATGCTTTTTCTAGCTCTCTCGTTAGTTTGCTGTGATTTATTGAATTAATTTCACAAGTGTAATATTTTGGAATAACACATTCGGGCAACGGCTGCGTACTATTACACTGGGCTTGTGTAGACGTTCATGTCCCTGCTTTGTAACGGCTTCGCTTTCAATGCTTCTTTTATTAGTAGAAGGGAGTGTGGGTGTTTTTTTGTTTGTTTTTTTCATGCTCGAGTCAATCGAAGGCCAGTGTTGCCGAAGTTTAATTACTTAAGTGAGTTTAATTACGGGCGCTCTGATATTTTTATTCATTCGACTCTTGATTTAATTTAGCCGCGCCAGGTTTGCGGAGCGCGGGTGCCTCGTCTCGCATCTTTTGTCACACATCAAGCTCTCCGCGGTGCGTCCTGACCGTGTCGCGGCCCCCGCGCTTAATTTAGACTTCCCAGCGGTGCCGCTCTGTTCGGGGCACGTCACGGTTGTTTGACAGGGCGGCGGTGAATGGGGCCCAGGTGTGTGAATGAGCTCTATCCACACTCCAGTAATGGTTTTTATTGGCAGATACGCACCCACCCACACACATAGCCCTGTGTTAAAAAAAAAAAAAACCCTAGGAAGACAAAACACACTAACTTCTTTGTGTTTCTTTGCTCGTGTTTTAACCAAATTTACTTGTGAGTGGACCACAGGAAGTGCTTTAGCAGGCCAGGAGGTCAAATGGTTAATATGCTGGATGTGATCGGCCTGGAGAAGGGCATGTCTGAGATGTGGGCGTTGGGGAAAGAGGAAATATAACACTTAACAGGGGACAAAGGAGGAAGCGTGAACAGAATGACTCTTGTGTTGCTGTGAACTCTAGATATTTGTGTATCCACCCCGAAAAAAGATGTGCTTCACGGAAAAAGAAAGGGGTGAAAAATATAAGTTGCTCTGCGCTTGAAGTGGAGGATAACAAGGCAGGTCCGAAGGCGCATACATTTTGTCAGGCCCAATTAACTGCGGAAATCTGATCCCGGCTCAGGGCTGTGAAAAACACCTCTCAGCGTCTCTTTGGAAATGTTCAGCGGAAGCCACGTGCGCACAAAGGCTTTTAAAGGTTAGGTGTTGTAACTGAATAACCTGCCTATGCGCAGAGCATTTGCCTAAAGCGGTAATTTAGATGATGGACTCGGACCGCTCCGGACAGTTGCGGCCATCTGTTATTGGGATTACAGGTCAGTGGACACTTTGGTGCCTGGTAGGTACGACTGTGAAAATGATTATCGCGTTAAGACGCACAAAAAGAGCTTTGTGTCAGACGAAAACAGAGGGGACGTCAAAGAAAAATGCAGACATCTTCTCTTTCATAGGAAATAACTTCAGCGAGACATGATGCTGTTGTATTATTTTACTCTGGAGTGATGGATGTGAAATTAAAGAAGGGATTTAAATGCTTAAATTCATAGGACGTTGTATTTTTTGCTGATTAAGTTTTAATATCGTCTATTAAACTTGGCATATTTGAGCGTGGGAGGCCTTTTTAAGAGGGGAGCTCATTTGTTATGTGCAGCCGCTCCACGCTGACTCTGTTGCAGAGCTTTTCCAGCGTTAGTTGTGATAAGAAAAGTTTTGACCCTGACGTGATTTGAACACGCAACCTTCTGATCTGGAGTCAGACGCGCTACCGTTGCGCCACAAGGTCTGTTATCTGTGTGTTGCGACCCAGTGTTGTCACCGTGGGACAGGTAGCAGGTGTGAGCTCTTGAATGCAAAAAAGACGCAGAGCCAACAAACTCTTCATGTGTTGCCTGAAAAAAAATCTATATTGGAACCACTGACTTTATATATAGACAGACAAACCTTCATAGGATTCCTGAATAGGTGGTTTTGAAGCTCAGTGTGGGTGGCATTGGCCGCCGCCATCTTGGCAGTGACTGGCTCGGCCTGATTCACTGCTCCAGAAACTGGACGCTGGAACGTGAGCTGAGGTGGACGGGTGATGCCAAGGCATACAGCTGGCAACCCGGGAGGCCAACCTCCCATCACTCAAAAGCCCTTACTAAGGCATTATTTTAAGAATTTATAGAATTTAATCAGGTCTGTTAAATAAAACGTTGCCCCTTGGAAATTAGCTGTACAGACTGAGACTGTTTTTATACCATGCTGTAGACATGTTTATTTATGAATTGAACATTTTAACATGGAGGTCTGTGGGGATTGACTCACTTTTGGGGTCTGCCTCAAGTGGCCACTTGTGGAACTACGGTTTCTGCACTTGAAGAAGCACATTACACGTTAATTTGAACTTTTAATTTCCAGAAGACATAAAGTTCTGCAGCTCAGTTTATTTACTAACCCAGTTAGGTTCCAGACAGATGCTCAGTTTACCAGAATTAACTGAACCATTGGTACAGTAAATAATGTAACGGGGAAACTACATGCACTGTAGATTTGAAAGCACTCAAAATTAAATTTAGCATCCTGTCTCTCTCTCTCCTTCTCTCATTTCTCTTTTGATCTTGTGCAAGCGCTGCAATGGTTTTCTCATCACCGTGCTGCAGGACAGCGGAGCATGTCTGCGGTCTGCTGTTCCGCAAACCCTCAGCGTTAGCCGGGCCAAGTACTCCACCGCTTCTGGGCGACTCCTTGCTCTCGTGCACAGTACATTATAGTGTGTTAAAGACATTCCCTGCTTGCTTCTGTGTGCACTGAGAGTTTTAACGAGGCGGATGTGATTTGAGCCATGCGCACCGACAGTTATTTGATTGCTCCTGATAATGCTTAAAGGCAGGAGGTGAATATATATTTAGAAAATGATTAGTAAGACAGATTTATTCGAATGCACAAGCATCCATCATAAACACGGTGGCCCTCCTACGTCCTTATGCAAACTAGCACATCATAGGTAAACAGTCCATTCAAGCGGTAACCTCTCTCTGTAACAAATAGCTTGTTGCTGGAGAAGGGCTCATATAAATACCTATTAGACAACCCAATTGTCTTACTGCCAGCTTAGGGACGGCGGCCTGGCTGGCTAAATTGAGCCCTGAGTGGCATTCATCAGCGTCCATTGTCATTCTTCCTCCTGCCTCTCTCACCAGGGGTAATTGACTGAAGAATAATGCCGGCCGATCAGTCCACCTATGGAGGGACGGGCCGCAGATTGATTAGCTCTACGGCGGCGCGGTGAGCCGCGCAGTGACTGAGATATTGTTATTCTCCGATATGAAACAGCCCTAATGGAGCCGGACAAGGACTGATGATCAGAGGGGGTGGAACGGAATAAGAAAAGCGCTGGAAATATTACCGGCGCTCGTTTATTTAAGAGGCACATTTTGCGCAATGAAAAGGTTGAGTCTCTCACTGTTGCTTGTCATATTTAGAGAGCAGGGAAGCAATAACTTGGGCTTATTAGAATGACACTCTGCCTGGTTGCATTTTTATTGCTGATGGCACTTTGGTGACTCCGTAAACCAAATGTTGGAGTAGCACCAGACAGTTTTTGCACATTGAAAACTTCAAATGTCAGCGAGACAGTTTGAAAACAGTTTATTGTTCAAGCTCTTTGTGAAGTTAGAGCAAATAGATCTAGTGTATGTTGGTGTGTTTTCCTCTTTAGATGCAGGATGATAAGTTGCAGCTGCTTTATGCTGGTAAAATGAAAATCTGGCATAACGCAGTGCCTACCCTCGTTTCTAATTACGATGGCTGAGCATCCAGGAAAATTCCCAAAAAAGCCAGAACTGTATCCCCGCCTTATAACCTTCGGTTAATGTCTAATAACTCTGGACATTATGGAGGATCTTCTTCATTCATAGTGGCCAGCGTAAAGTTAGCCTAGCAGAGCAACGCAACCGTTGCTTTCTGGCCTCAAAACAAGAGTTTTGTCGAGATTGTTGATTGGTGTTCAGTGCCTGGGAGCCGTTGCTGATGCTCATGCTGATGCTAATGCTAATGGCTAGCATGGCGGCTACATTGTCCTTCACAAGTTATGAGCAGACCTGCAACACCAAACGTCGTAGATTTCCATTGAAGTGGGTGCGAGCAACTTTAACAGATAAACAATACAGCTGCATTTCCAGTTACTGTCAGTACAAACCATTGAAGTTAAATAATATTCAACAGTACGTGTGCTAATTATTAGCAAAGGTGAATAAAGTACATCTTTCCCAATTAGGTCTACATGGCATGAGTTTTAAGTTAAAAGTTAAAGTTAGATATAGTTTCTTACATATCTCATTAAAACACATCACTTGAATAAAAGTTTACAATATTAATGGAAGTCGTTGTTATTGTTTACTGGCAATTTAACCAAATTAACCGACTAATTGAACAAAAAGTGTTCAGCACTAGTTCAGACCTTCTTATTATCCATAGTTCAGAGCAGGTTGAAAGTGGCTTGAGTCAATGAGCTCATTCAAATCATTCCCTGATTCGCATAAATTTGAGACTAGCAGTGCTTTTGCCTGCCCATAAATTTGCATGTCTTCTCATGCTTTTAATTCATTTTTTTGGTGCACACGCAATACAAGACTTTTTCCTCAGATTACACGCACTCTGCTCACCACCACGGCACCCGCCACATCCTCGCAACTGATAGAAGAAATAAATTCCACACCCCGAGCTGTTGCATAAAGCGATTTGGAGAACCTCTCGTACTTCTTATGTTGCGGTAGCCCAAAGATTCGTCTTACTATTTAAAAGTCAAATAAAATCTGTGGCCAGTGCAGCACACACGTAAAGCCTTTAATCTTTAAAGATGAAATAACAAACAGACCGGGTGTGTTGCTGGGTTTGGTTTCGGCACTGGTGCGTCTCCAGACTATCACGCAGCCAAGACAAACTGAAGATATCTAAGAAGAAATCTGTGTCTAGAATTGACTCGTAGTCATCCTGCATGTTAGAACAGAAATGAGTACCTCTAAAATTCTTTGCAACTGTGATTTTTAACAAGACCTTTGCAATAAAATGTGTTAACTTTTGATCTTTGTATTAATTGACATTGATGATATTGGTATTTAGTGGACCAAACATAAAATGTGCAATACGGTGTGCAGAATATTTTTATTAATAAGTGCATTATACATATGTTTCTATACTTAGACAGACTTGAATCATCAGCAAGGGAAATTGCTTGGCCACAGTAGCTTAGTTGCACATAAAAAAACACTGCGAACCACAAAAAGAAAATAGACAGATGAAATAAAATAAAATAAATTAAAATAAAATAAAATGAAAATAAAATAAAAATAAGATTAAAATAAAAATAAAAATAAAATAATATACCGTGAAATAAAATAAAATAAGATTAAAATAAAATCAAAAGAAATAAAATAAAAATCAAATAAGATTAAAATAAAAATAAAAATCTAGTAAAATAAAATGGTATAAGCAAAAAAAAAAGAAATAGCATATGAGTAAAGAAATGGAGACGGAAGTACAAATATCTGTAAGTAGTTATTTTATTTAATTATTTTATGTGTTTACAGCTCCTATTGTGAGTCAATGTAACCCAATTTTATTCTAATGTGAAACACTGTTGTATAGCTTGACTGCCAATAAAAACATTATTATTTGTAAGTATTAATGCATTTGAGTCACACAAAGCTCGAGATTTTTGTATTTTACATAAACCCCCATTGACCCCCACCCCCCAGCCCCGCGCCGCTGTCTTATTGGTACAGTCTAGCTCCCTCTATATGACGCTTGGATGGTTTCATCCGAAGCTGCCCGAGAGAGAGAAAGAAAGACAAGAGGCAAAGTGAGAAAGAGAGAGTTTCTTCTGATGAAAGTGACAGTGACACTGGGCTTATTGCCTAGTCAAACACACCCAGCCGCCGCCACACGCAGCCTGACCCAGTAATAGAGGCCAATGAAATCTGCTCATTGGGAGCTGGGGTGGTGGCTGGCGGAGGGGCGGCTCGTCGGCGCGGTAACTGAGCCGAAACACTCTCATTCTGCTGCTGTCATACACAGAAAATGGGCCGACTTCAGTCACAGCCACGTTAGGGCCCCTGTGAGGTTCCCGCCACTCCTCCGCTCCGGCTGTGGAGGCTCCCGACGCCGGGGTGGCGGGTGGGGGGGATGAGAATTCATGCGTTTACGTTGTGATACCCAAACGGATGTGACATGCAATTTCACCTGGAATGAGCACAAACTGTGTTTTTATAGAGTTGTACTTTACCCAGCTTGCTTAAAGTCAAACCCACTTTCAGCAGAGAGGGAGTGGGTGGGAAGCGGGGTGGGGGTGGAGGTTGAGCTTAAAGTTGACAGAAGCACAAACAGACCCGCATCCACCTCATCGTCTTCCTTTGTCTCCTACCCTGTAATCAGATTGTGCCGTAATGAGGCTGTAGGGGAAGAGGAGGACAATTATGTGTTTGAAATGAGCTCAGCTCCTCTGTGGAAAGCATCCCCCCCCCCCCCCCCCCCACCCCTCTCTCTCTCTCTTACATGGCTGTGGGAGATGCTGCTTGGAAATAGCCCAGATTGCTCCCCACAGAGTTTTAACACGGCTCTCTTCTGATTGCTCGGCGTGATTGCATTTTGAATCCGGACATACACGTGATTTTGTGTCATTTTGCCAAACAGCGCATTTAAGCAATGGTCTGGCGAACTCAAACCGCCTTTGTTTGGAGGGAGGGGGCGGGAGGGATGCTGTCATACAGTAGATGCAGGTTTCTCGGCGCAGGTCGTCCGTCTCTGCCAGGCCCTGCATAGTAAATAACAAACCCAGTTACCGTGAATGATAAAGTGCGCCAGAGCACATGGGGGGGTCGTCGGTGTCGCGGGTTAGGGCGGGTTTTTGGGATGAGCTACCGTGGCCCTATCAAATGTCATCACGCGGCTCATCATCCAGTCAAACAAGCGGCGGCGTGCACGAAGCAAGCCGTCGTCGCAGATCCCCACGCGGGGCGCCCGCTGAAAGGATTGCAGGCGGTCAACTGTGAACAAATTCTCTGCAAATCAATTTGTCAGCAGGCCGAGCTTGCGTTTAGCGCCTCGGTTTCGTCTTTAATCGAACCATCACACGAATCACCGGCAAACTTTATTCGGCCACAAATGCGTCAGAGAAAGGAGCAAATGGAACTTTGTTTTCTTGGCTGAATTAAAATGAAAAAAAAAAAGAAAAGACAGATGAAAGTAAACACAACAACAACAACAACAACGTTTTATGTCTGCTCTCCCCCCGTATCCGTCTTCTCCCCCTCCTCCCCGCCATCCAGCCGCGTGTCTTGAGGGTTTTGGAGAGCCGAGGAAAACCCTCTTTTCTGGAACCTTATCTGTCGCGCAGCTTGCCCTCGTGCGAACACCCCGCATTTGCCTCAAGACACACACGGAAATTAGCATAATTTCCAATTTGCCATGCACTGTTATTTTTTATTTATTTTTTTTTTTTTCCAACTTTCCTCCTTCTTCTCTCTTTATTTTTCCCCAGTAATTCTACATCTGCTCAAATAGAAAGTAACAGTGGGAAGCTGGGCTGTTCGCAGCAGGAAGACGGTGCAGACTTCTTTTAACGGCAGATGCTTTTGGTATCGAGTTCAAACTCAGGCCTTTATATATATATTTTATTTTTTTACAGATCAGGGATTGAAAGTAGTAAGCAACTACATGTTCAAACAATTACTTTATCCATGCATGATATGCATCATACACCGACCAGCCACAACATTAAGACCACTGACAGGAGAAGTAAATAACATTGACCATCTAGTGACAGTTCAATGTTCTGCTGGGAAACTTTTGGTCCTGGCATTCATTGGTGTGGATGTTACTTAGACATGTAGCACCCACCTAGACCAGACCAGGCACCCCCACCCCATAGCAATGACACTCCTTGATGGCAGCAGCCATCCCCAGCAGGATGCAGCCCTAAAACGGTTTAGGTACAACTCAAGAAAAACATGAAGAACAGCACAAGGTGTTGACCTGGCCTCCAAATTCACTAGATCCCAAACTGATCAAGTATCTGTGGGATGATCCACAGAGGCCCCTCCCCTCAAAGCCCCCCCACTAACAACATTCTGTTGCCAGACACCACAGGACCCACTCAGAAGGCCCATGTCCATTCTCTGATGACTCCCAACTGTTTTGGAGACCTACACAATATTAGGAAGGTGGTCATAATGTTATGACTGATCGGTGTATACTGTATACTAGTAAAGAACTAATCCCATCAAGTCATTCTTCCTTGAAACAGCTTTTTCTTACAGTTTTGGTCCACTTTGGATGTCATTACTTGGCCTACTTTACACCACCCTCCACATATCTCGCCATGCATTTCTGCTTTTTTTTTTAAGGGATTTATTTGATGTTTATCTTTTTTTTTTTTCTTTTCCCCTGCTCCCTTCACCACTGCGCAGGGCTCCTCACTCTCCATCTCCCCCTCCTGTTTTCGCTCCGGTTCAGTCCCTGTTTCTCCGGGACTCATCTGTATTCTTGGTTCCATCACAATGCGGGTTTTTTTTTTTTCCTCCTTCCCTCTCCTCTCCTCTCCTCTCCTCTCCTCTCCTCTCCTCTCCTCTCCTCTCCCAGTATAAGCGATGCTGGGTTGCCTGGATACTTGTTTTCTCCTCTTTGTGCGAGGTGGGGTTGGGCTGGGAGCTGGAGAGGGGACGGAGTAGTGGGCTGCGGGGGGGGAAGGATGAGGGAAAGGGAGCGAAGAAGGAGGCCAGCAACAATCACCACGGGGCTACGAAGCCACTGAAGGGAGACGGCTGTTTCGGGAAGCGGGGGAGAAAAGGGGGGGAGGACGGGGGCAGCTGTCAGTCTCTCACACCTTATTTACCTATCCCTTCTCTCTCCCTGTGCGTATTTACCATACATCCCATTAGAAGATACCGTACCTTCAGCCGTCTGTCTGATTTATTTGCCTTATGTGAATTATTAATAGCAAAAGAATGTAAATTCATCTGCAGGTGAACCTCTTCATAATCACCCCCCCTCATCTCCCCCATAGCCACACACACATCTGTCTGGCTGCAGATCTTTGAATCGTGGCCCCGGTCCCCCCCTCCCCTTTCTCGCCCTCCCGTCTCTTCCTTCATAATAACCCATGCCAGTCTCTGTTTCCAAGACAACCACTCCATCAGCCTCTCATGGCTTTCACTGCCAATAGTATTGCTGCTGATGATTTGTGTGCGTGTGTGATAAGTACTCCAGCGCTGTACGCTCCTCTCTACTCTCTCTCTCTGCTCTCTCTCTGCTCTCTCTACTCTCTCTCGGATGAGAAATTGAAGATCAAGAGTTGGTCAAGATTGAAAATTGATTTCTGATGCGCTGTGTCTGGGCTCCGTCTATACACAGGTGCATCCATATAATAAGTGAGTAAAGTCATTAAAACTTTCTGGGTTGATTTACAAACTGTAAAAACGCTTATAAAGTACACGACTTAGCAGCATCAGGGTGACTCAGAACACTATGACATTCATTTTGTTATCTAACTGAATTTGTTTTAAGTTTTTTCACAACTTACTTTCACAGTTTTTATCAGGCATAACATTATGACCACCTTCCTAATATTGTGTAGGTCTCTTTCTTGTGCCTCCAAAACAGTTGTGACTCCTCAGAGAATGGACATGGGCCTTCCGAGGGTGTCCTGTGGTGTCTGGCAACAGGATGTTGTTAGTGGTCCTTTGAGGGCAGGGGCCTCTGTGGATCATCCCACAGATACTTGATCAGTTTGAGATCTAGTGAATTTGGAGGCCAGGTCAACACCTTGTGCTGTTCTTCATGTTTGTTTAGAGTTGTACCTAAACCGTTTTTGTGATTGGGATGGCTGCTTCCATCAAGGAGTGTCATTGCTATGGGGTGGGGGTGCCTGGTCTGGTCTAGATGGGTGCTACATGTCTAAGTAACATCCACACCAATGAATGCCAGGTCCAAAAGTTTCCCAGCAGATCATTGTATTGTCACAAGATACAAGATACTCAGTGTTATTTACTTCTCCTGTCAGTGGTTTTAATGTTGTGGCTGATCGATGTATATTAACTCATCTTTTTCTCTCTTTGTCTTTTTTTCCTGTGTCGTTGCTGCCGCTGCCTGCCGTGTGTGTCCTTCCTTCTGATCCTCCAGGTAAGTTACTTCATGCTCCTCAGTCTCAGAAACCTCTCCTCATCAGAGACCACACACGCACCTTGATTGAACTCTTCCCCCCTTTTCCTTCTTCTGCTCTCCTCCTCTCCTGGCTCTTAGCGATCATCATTTAATTCATTTTTTTTCTTCTTCTCGACGGGTGTCTGTTTATATTATTGTGGGATGCTCCCTCCCTGCAATGAAAAGCCCTGCGTGTGTTTTAGCGCGTGCTCGGCGTTAGACAGTAGTGTTGATGAATGGGCTGTCAGCGCTGGATCTGAATGGAGACGAGCCGTGTCTTATAGGATTCTACGAAGACGGGGATCCCGGTAGGGGCCTCGAAGTCAGAGTGAGGTAGAGTCAGTGGAGCTGAAGAGAGAGAGAGAGGCGAGATAAGAAGCCTACAATTCATTAAGGAAACTATATTATATGTATATTTCTTTGTCCCTTTACTGAATAAGATGCACACATACAGCTATGGTTTCCTTTCGGCTGGAAGTTATGTAATTTTTTATCGGTACTTACACCAGTACCTTAATTTTAATATAAGGCCTATTTTTATAACTTGAAATGAAAAAAATACCTTCAAAATCAGCATACTTTTTCTAATTGCTGACATATGCAAGACGGTAATAATCTCTCCAAGAAAAATCCACTTTGCATTCAGAATATTGAAAATATTTCAGTGTTTGTGTGTTTTTTTGTTTTTTTTTTAAAGAAAAAATTGCGTTGCCATCACAAACACTGGCATATAAAGTATTGAAATTCTTAAATTAATAAAATATTTGGTATTTATGATAAGGACTGAAGTGGATTAAAAGATTTATGTAAAAAAAAAAATTTGAATAAAACTATTTTAAAACAGGTTATGAGGGTCAAGTCAAACATGCAGCAGGTTTTTTTTACTAGAGGACTCTCCCATTCTGCATTTGATGCTGATTTTTGCTGAAATGCTGAAAACAGATATTTGCAGGCATCAGCTTTTTAGTGCAAACTGTTGGAGATTCTGCTCTGGACCAGGAGTCAAGGGCCCATTAGCAGCTGTGTAGCATCTCGATGCGTCCTGTGGAGCTTAAAGGCACCAAAAAGCAGTGCCGTCGGCGTCACCGAGCTGCTTTAATAAAACCTCCTTTTGCATAAGAAATGCACACGGTTACTAATACACATGTTAGCATTTAAGAAAAAATCTAGTTCAGGTCGCTCTTGTGGTGAAACCACAGCATAAATCTGTCAGCAATTATTGTAGAAAGTGTTGAGTATAACGCAAGAACAACACGACACCGAGCTAATGTAACCTTTACAGCCTTACTTTGAACCGAGTTAAACGTCTTACGCTCTTCAGAGAAAAGGACGGAAAAGGAAGCTTGTCTCCCTCGTGTCGCTAGCGTGTTGAAATGATATTTAGCATAGAGCGAACGCTATAATAATACCGGTGAAAGGTATGAAGAAAAAAAGGCAAGCGTAATGTATTCAAAACATTTCAGTGTCATTCACACCTCGAATACCTGCCAGCGGGGTGAAAGCGGCGCCAAGCTCTCGGCCTGAATTAGAACGGTGCCTCGGAGACGTCAATAAAGCGAAAAAGTCGGAGCCGCTTTAGTTCGGTAACACCAAAACTCTTGGTTCGACGCTCTGGATTGTCAGGTGTGATGTGAGACAGACTGTGTTAATGCATTACTCTTGTAAGTTTCTCTAACCCCTTTGTTGGAGCTGCGGCGACAAAGGATCTTATTAAATTTTTTCCGCCCTCTGTTCAATTTGTTTTGGCCGTGATTGAGGTTACGCTGCTTGGGTTATTTTTTCTGCTATTTCCCTCATACACACACACATCTTTGTCCACCCATCGCCCGCCACCTCATTTTCCTCTAATTGATGGATGTCGTCTCTCACCCCTCGTGCAGCCTCTCTGGCAGCTTTCAAGAAGCTTTTAATGGGAGCTCAGAGGACGACCAAGCGCCATCTTTCTTTCCCTTTCTCCTCTTTCAAGCCAGCAGAATTCACAGAGTCTCTCGAAAACCATTGTATGTGTGTGTGTGTGTGTGTGAGTGTGTGTGTTGGAAAGAGACGGAGAAAAGAGGACCAGCTGTGAAGTGCGCTAATAGGCTCGCCCGGCCCGATGTCGCCGTCTCGCACGGTCACCGCTTCCATCTCCTCCCCGCTGCCCTCATGCCCGATGGGAGCTCAAGCAGCCTCCTCGAAGAGCAATAACAGTCTGGCATTGTTAGGCGGAGAAAGAGAGAAACAAGGGGAAGCAGAGAGGAAGAGGGAGCAGTGGAGATGAGGAAAGACTCCCCAGTGCACCTCGTATTGTGACCGTTTCAATGCTTCGGGCTGGATCGGTTGAATGTATTTGCACATGGCCTTAGAATGCTTGCTGCCTCTACGTTTAGCTAACACGTTGCTTTTGCTTTTTACATTCGCGTGGGAAAGCTCCATAACCGTACTTGCTGAATGATATTTAAATTATCTGTACTTCTTTTGGTAGATTTTATTACTTGGTGTTCTTTTGCCCTTGCAGAAAACCCTTTAACTTTTACATCATTTAAGGCTTCTTTAGACGAGACGCCGTAACCTACCTTTCACTCCAAAAGACCTCAGTCTCCTCAGAAGGTAGAGCCTGCTCTGTCCCTTCCTATAGAGTGCATCAGTGTGGTGAGACCAGTCCAATTTGGCGTTGAGGTGAACACCCAGGTACTTATAAGAGTCCACTTGCTCAATGTCCATTCCCTGGATGTTCACTGGTGAGGGGAGGGCAGAACGGCGTTTACGAAAATCCACCGCCATCTATCTATATATACACATATGCATTAGTTGTTGTGTATAATAGATAATAGTACATTGCACTTACTGGAATTGACATTGCTATATGAACTGCCGGCAATTGTTCCTGTTGGCGGTCCAAATGCAAAAAGAAAAAAATGCCCTGCGAGGAAGTTCCCAAGAACTTTGGTCTGAAAGTTGCACCTGATGCTACATCTCAATTCAATCAAGCTCATTTCATTAACCTTAGACATAATTGTGGGTCAGAAACAATATCCCCAAAGAGCCATGCAATTCACTAAAAACAAAAAACTCTAAATCTTATTGACGTCGTTTACGATCGAACGATGCGTTCCGCGTTTCAAATACAATACCACATAAACGCCAACATATGGACTCTCGTAAAAGCAGGCGTCGCATAATCACACGCTCTCCCCGTTCTTTGTCTTTATCGCCTCCGTTCACCCACGTTCTGCACCCCCTCCTCCCGCGACGCCTCCCCTCCCGCCGCCAGCGCTCAATATCAAAGCACTAATGCTGCCACTTCATGTGCAAATATTTGAGTCTGCCTTCAAATCCCTAATCACACCGATCAATCTCCCAGATATTACCGTTCAGCTGAAGGCCTTCGGACAACCGCATTGATTTTTCCATTTTTCTTGGCATATCCCTTCCCCGCGGACACATAAAATCAGAGCTTTTTTTTTTTTTTTTTTTTTTTAATATTTCATAAATATACTCTTCATCCACTCAAGGGGTGACAAAGTGAGGCTTGTCTCATGAAGCTGTTGAAGTTGGACTGCTGTCACGCAACAATAACCGGCGACATCATTTTCTCGTGTGGACTCCTAACTCGATTCCCTGTTTTTTGACCTTTTCGCACATAAATAAAGTTCCGCGCGCCTTCTAAGTGTGCCGGAAAGTGCACAAAATAACAAGCCCCGAAATGTTTGAGGGTGGGTGGAAAACAAGGCGAATGTCTGCAGCCTGCATATCATCAGGCTAATTAGGCAGAGCCGAGCATTCTAAATGCATAGCTAATGAGCGCCTTCTCCATCTCTGCCGGGATCACCCGGCACGTCTAATGGTCACATAAATTCTCATTTATAGGTCATAATCTGTCATTTATGTACATGGGCTCCCCCAATTAGAGACTTGGGTCCTTCAGACTGATGCCTCTCTGGGGGATTCACAGGTCTGGTACCCTGGCACTCACAGAGCCCCATTAGTGACAAAACCTTTACCTGGTGTACGAGTTGACCCCGGAGGACTGTGGATAGCATGGCTCATAAAGGACGCCGGTGCTTGGGAACGGTTCCAGGTACTTGTTGTGAGTGTCCTGTGCGTCTGTTTCTGAACCCAAATGCAAGGGACTGGCAGGAAACCAACATTAAGTCTTTGACTGCGCAGAAGGGCAAGTGAATATCAGCAGCTTGGTTCGATTATGCTCCCTGCGCTGCCATTTCGCCGTTCTACCGCTGCCATTTTGCAGGACAATTACTATTTTGTTATCAATTGCCAAAAAAAAAAATTCTGCAAAACACGTGGGCCAAATTAGAATTGTAAATAGATCACAAACCTGGACGGCATTCTGCTTGGTTTTAATTAGGAGAAAAAATGTGAATTGCCAATGAGTGGGGACATTTAACTCCCATCCCAGTGGAATCACCTAAAGGCCAAACTCTTACTTTCCCATGACCCCAGCAGTCCTTTGTGAGATCCAGGCATCCAGCAATTGGACCTCACATACGTGGCCTGTTCCAGAAAAGTAAAAACACAAATGTTCGTTTTAGTAAACTGCTCGCTGCAGTGCCCTTCTCCGATCGCCGATAGAAGACGTGACTTGCGCAGCTCTGAGGGGTTTAATTGTCCGTGCATGTTGACGTTCTCCTTTTATGTGTGCATGCGTGCCATGTTTAGTTTGGCGGGGACGCATGAAGTATTGCTGCATTATTACTGTTGCAGCTGTTGAGGAGAAAGGGCAATTCGTCTATAAACCTCTCGTAGCGGGATGAGCTAAACTGACCATTTTTACATTTGAAATATCTTCTCAAGCGTCCCTCTACTTTGGAACCATGCAGCTCATAAATAAAAAGTAAAATGTAATGAATGCAGACTAAAAAAATAACCGTCATCTACAGTTAGTCATTGGTTCAGATCTGGATGAAGCCAAGCTAGACTAACAAGCGCACACTGAACTGTCCACACTGTGATGACCCTTGAATGAACTTGGCTAGTTAGCCCCCGGTGACCCATTCCACATGGAGTGGGCGCCGCTGCTGTTGCTTTTTTTTTCTTCCAGGAAGTCTATTCGTATTCTCTCAGCTTCCTCTTGAGACCCGTCCGTTCTCGGCGCGGTGTCATCGTAGTCGCATTTCTCCCTTCTACTTCTGCTCTTCATCCTGACTTTGTACGGGTTCTCAGAAACAGATCTCGGAGTGCTGTTTCTTCGAAAAGAAAGGCGAGGGCGGCATCGCGCTCCTGTCATCTCTGTCAAATGGTCAGTGCACATGGTCGGCTCCTGAGAGGAGGCACGTCTGAAAGTAGGACGAGGAACCATGTCATAGCCGCAGCTTGTTATTCAGTTAGACAGCAGGCTGCATGGTGGCGTCCTGCAATCGTAGATATCATAGATTTACAGTAGAGGAGCAATATTTTCACTGCACGGTCAGTGTTTTTCCTGAACCATCGCTCACAGGAAGGATGCAAAGTGAGCATAATGCTACGGTCCAAGCCGTATTTCTGGGCCAGCCGGCTGTGTCGCAACCGAAGCCCTCACAGTTGAGCCAGAAAGCCAGCACAGGTCAGAGTCAGTATGTGGGCGTTTGGTAATTTGTGTCTTCTAAAGCGCTCTCCGGAGGGGCTCCTCTTGGGTTCTGTTACCAGACGAGGAGGAAAGTGGAGGAGAGTGTTGTGGTTCACCTCTACATCTGTGGGAAAAAAAACTCAAATAGTCCATTATTTGATGCCTCTCCAAGAAGGAGGCCAAACACAGTGCAGTCAGGTTTTTTTTTTTTTTTTGAAAAGCAAAGTTTTGAAGGTCGAGGGGTCTGCGTGACTGGAACCGTCGATTTTTATTGGACTAAAACGCCAGAGTAGTCAAAGATGGATAAAACAACAGCGCAAAAAACAACCTATAAATACAAATGATATAGGGGAAAAGGGAGACATTACAGTCGAGCCCTACCATTTGAGAATGGAGTAATAACAGCTCGGATAAATGTAAGACCTTGCTGACCCTGTGTCGTTAACTGACAAATCGTTCCTGGCAGTTGTATTGCTCTTACCACTCCGCTGCAGTTTGTTTATTCCCTGCACTGAAAGAGTCATTGAGGCTTTGATGTGGCCCTGACTCCGCTATTATATTCTTGTTGACATTCAGTCCTCAGTTGATGCTGCAGTCTCCACTGGTTAGTGGTTAGCTCTGAATAATGCATATTAAGTAATGAGCTGCCCAAATGGATCAGTGGACAGTCAGTTAGGCCATGCATAAAGCAATCAATTATTCGATCAATAGCCCTCATTAGGCCATCATATAGTTAAGCTGTATGTATGGGCCTCTGGTTGGGATGAATAATTTACAGCCCTCAGAGGGAAACGGGAAGACCCAGCTCGATGCCGCCACATGTCTGATGTCGCCTTCTTCTTGGAAGAAATGAGTACACGGACATGTGGGGTTTCTTCAGTTTTTATTTTGTTGTTGTTTCTTGGGAAACCATTCTTATATTAGCCATTAATCTAAATGTTGAGGTTGCTGTATGTCATCTGGTAACGAACGTCTACGGAGCTGGGCTTCCACTGAAGGGCGCCGCTTCACAAGTCTCCGATGTCTAAAACCTCCTTGCGTGTCGAAAACCGCTCCAAACAAGGCGACATTCCTCCACAGAGTGGAACGTGTTTGAGGTAAAAAGAAAAACCTTCGCCGCAGATGTGAGACTTCACCTCGCCTTCAAAGACCCTCCGCGAAGAGGCGTGCTGCGCGGCCTACTGTAACGTCTCCGAGGCACATTTTCAGATCTCGGTCGGCGGTCGTGACTCAGACCGGCGGTGGATCGCCTTTGCTTTGCTGCTAATGAGCGCCGCGACGTGCCGCCCCGACATAACCGCGCCGAAGGGGGCAACGCTGGGAACCCGAGCCGAGCCGAAACCGCTGGCGCCAGTCCCACGTAGCGATAATCTGGACGAGGCGGGGCCTTTGGAGATCAGAGTGCACCGCTGCCATTGCCGCCGTCTCTCACGGGAGCCTTAAAAACCATTATAAAACAGCATGCAAGACTATTATACCACTATTTTTCTTTCTATTTCTACGTTTCTGTGTTCTGTGTTCTTCTAGCATTCCAAACTTTGGGAAATAGACTTTCTCAAGTTTGATTGGTGGGGAGGAATTAGCAAGTATTCCCCTTACCATGGATTTTCACTCACAATTACCAACAACCACTGTCTACTTCCCAATCATTAGGCTAACCAACAGTAGTCTCAATTCCCAGCTCAGTGTCTTAAATCCCCTTCCTGCTATAAGTGGCCATGTTTCCTTCTTCTAATTGCATCCAGCCGCTTGGAATCAGACCTGAATGGTTGTCTAGGTGTTAATTGGTTTGAAGGACTGCTAACAGGAGACAAACGGGAGAAAGGTGAATTAGGACGGTGCATGTGGCACATAAATAGCACGGTGTGGCCCGGCTTGCTGTCATGCCTTGTTTAGAGGTGTTCTGGCTAATGTAGTCCCTTAGGTGGGCCTGGAAAAAAGACATGCACTCGCGATGTATCACAAAAACACACGTGTTCCTTTTAACCTTCGAGCTCGTGCTTTCAGTCTGCTTTACAGTGTATCAAAGGAATTTTAATTGCAACGTGAACTTAAACCCTAAAAGCCCTTTTTTTTTACATTGAAAGCTGCTTATCAGATTTTCCAAGGACAGTCAGGCATGTTTGAACCCACTCCCAGCGCAATCCAAGCAAAGAAAACGTCTTTATTCCGTCGG
Source organism: Chelon labrosus (assembly GCF_963514085.1). Lineage (NCBI taxonomy): Eukaryota > Metazoa > Chordata > Actinopteri > Mugiliformes > Mugilidae > Chelon > Chelon labrosus. The sequence continues at coordinate 5,613,234 of NC_140351.1, read as the reverse complement.
TTTGTCACTCTTCCGTGGTTTCCAGAGTCGCCCTCATCCCTAGGTACACAATTAATTCATAGAGTCTTTTATAAATCATGCGTTATGGGTGGAAACATGGGTCACACAGCTTGTGGAACTGGCTTGATCGCTCGAGTCTCTCTTCCAACCCAATCTTGACAATTTAGAGTGCAGGGCCAAGGAAATGCTCCTTCAGCCCGACCTGATTTACTTAACTGTGAGATGGTCGACATTACGAAGATGTCTTTTAGAAGGCGGAACTATGGCAAATGTTTGGGCAGTGATAGCTGTTCGATCTTCCAAATACCACGTCTGGGATCTGTGCCCAGTCCTTAGCTTTAAAACTGTCCACCCTACAGCAGAAGTTGAAATAAAACAATCTGTGACAAAAACACAACTGAAGCGTAACCTCGGTTCAGTTTCTCTTCAGTTAATCTTCCAACAAACTTCAATCTGAAGGAGTTTAATTTGGAGAGCTGTTGACAAGAAGCTCAGAGTTTGACGTAACAAAACAGAAAAGTTGGTATTTGGTTCTTTTAATATTGACTTCTTTCCCAGAAGCCATGTTCTCTGTAGCTTCGGCAAAGGGTGGACAAGTTTTACATAGTCTTAACAAGTGTCACTGAGCGTCAGAAGCTGCTGTTTCCCTGCTGATTCTGTTCCTTCAAAGCTGCAGCTTACACACATTCTTAAGGGGGAGCTTATGCGCTTTTTGTTGCATCTCAAGACACTGGTGGCTTACCCGCTTTTTTTTTTTTTTTTTTTTTCACGTAGATCAGTTTTTCCACCTGCTAGAGCAACTGACATTTTGGCTCCTGTTGCATGCTCCGCTTTCCAAAGGAGGCTTTGAGCGGGGCTGAGGGGGATTTGCAGCTGTGTACAGCACAGGGGAAGCTGAGTCTCCAGCTGGTGTTGGCCTGGTGGTGGCACAGAGGAGGCCAGTGTTGCTCTGGCCAGGAACACTTCTTGCTTCAGCGTTGGGGACGGATGGAGTCTGTACGAACATCTCTCTTTCTGCTCAAACCTTTACATCTGCCCAGGCTCGTAAATTCCCACAAGGGACAATCAGAGCCATTAATAGCAAACTGTTGAGCTGGCGTCAAAAAATAGGAAGGGAAACCAAGAGAATGTCAATGATAAAGGTTTCTGACCAGATTCAAGCTAGAGATTTTAGAGTTTCTGGGACCATTTATACGATACCAGTTGCAGAAATTGTCCCACTGTCCTTCAATCAGGAGGTGCAGGCATAAGACATAACCCTACAGAATTCCTGAGCCTGTATCCCAACCCTCTTGGCAATATAGGCGCCGTCCCAAACCCACAAATTATAACTCCGTTTCTAGCAAGTTGAGAAGTGTAGTGTGAAGAAACACCTTGGCAGTGTAGGTGTAACAGCACCGCAAATGAACTCTTGGGGCCTCAGCAGAGACGCTTGTTCATCTCTTCACAGTCAGACGATAAAGTTTTTCAAAGACTTGAAACTCATAAAAGTCGCCCCCTTTGAGATTGGCCAATTGATATACATGACTCGTGAGAAGAGATATTTCAAGATGATAAGTAAACGGTAATGTGCAGAGGAGGGGGGGGGGGCATGCGGTTACGGTTGGGTTTTTCTTTTAATAAGACAGAGTGAGGAAACACAGAGACACACACAGAGATAAATCTGTGTGATAGGCAGAGACAACAGAGCAGAGTGAGAGCCAAAACTAAAAAGATTAGGTTTGGACAGACAGGCGTTGGAAAAATGTGTTGATTCTCAGGTTGTGGATGAGAGAGAGAGAAAGAGAGAGAGAGGTGCGGAGACTTTTTCCTCTCCACCCCTGACAGCGTCTGACAGCACCATCCAGCAGCTGATTTACATTCATGCCACCGCGCTCGAGTCGAGCGCTGCCATCTTGTGAAGTGCAGATCTTTATTTTACCTTTCCATCTACCTCTCTTTATCTCCCTCTTCATCCCACGGCTGAAAGTCTTTTTGGTGTTATGTAAAAATCCTCTGGGTTCTGGGCGAGCCTGAACAGTTGGATGCTTTTTTTTTTTTTTTTTTTTCATGCTGCAAGTTCTGCTCGAGTAAAATGCGGTGTACCCAAATGAGTTTTGCCTGCAGGCTGCTACTCTCATAACTATTTGATAAATCCCAAACTCCGGGCCAAGTCTTGACAGGTAGTCTCTACAATGACCTTACTGACGATATTTGGATGATTTGTGTAACTTCTTGTAATTATAGGGTCTTTTAACCTACGCTGTTGACTGACAACTACTGTAAAGTCCCACCAATAAATTAGCACAGATCTTTGTGTTGCCAAAATATATCACTACAAAGCAGATTTTGACAGGTATGGATGGAGGTTGACGCAGACCTCCGAGCACTGACGCACACGAGTACACATGTAAATACTGCAGACACGACACTGTAGTAGCTGCGTAGACATCTGTCTGTCTGGAGACAGTTAGCGCGCCGCTTTAGATTTTGCAGTAAAAAGAGGAGACGGCAGTAAACAGGCTCTGTGGTCTGCCCTACGGCTTGAACTTGTCATCAGCAGTGCCAATTAAGCGCTGATTAGGAGGTGGAGCCCAATCGCCGACAGCTAACTACTCACTGCCAAGACCCCAATCTCACCCCGTTCACCCCTTAGCCAGCCCCAACCCACTCACATCCCAGCAAACACACCTCCGCTACCTTCTCTGAAAATCCCAGTCGTTCAGTCAGATCGTATGATCGCTGTTTATTTTATGTCAATGGACCAAACATTTCATTATTTCAAGTTACGCTTGTTATAATCCATGCTAGAGACTAAGGAATACTTCTGTCCTCTAAGATACCGTACGCCACTAAAGCATTAAGTAGTGTGACCCCAGTGCCAGTCTTGGTTGTGGTTGGTGCTCTTTTTGAGTTTGTTCAACCTACTAAGCCTCTAACGGGACTAGAGAACCAGCGTAGAACCACGTCATCACCTCACTGAATATGTCTTTCTACGTCTTTGAGGTCCCGTCTTTCATTCGAACACCAATTTAGTTCTTGACGGCCCCCTTGAGTTCATTCTGAACGAGGACCACAGTACAAGGAGACAGGTTGCCTCTTCTTTTGATGATGCAGACTAGATGCCACGCTCTCTCTGTCTCTAAAAACTTCTTGGTCACTGTTCTTCTTTGTCACAGTAATCCTGCGGCTTGTCCGAACATAATCAGCTCACTGTTCTAAACCTGCTGATCTTGAACCAGTTTTCCTGACTGACAGCTGCTTCTTTGGATGTCCAAAGTCAAAGAACCTGCATCTCTCAGCCTTGTCTGCTTTTCTACGGGACACAAAACTCTTCTTGGTCACGATACTCCTGCAGCCAGGACATAACATAACATAATCAGCTCAACAGTAAAGTGTTGGTGCTCCTGGGATGTCAAAACTCAAAGAGCTGGTTCTTGATTAAACCATGGCTTCAAACAGGATTCTTTAAATTCCTAGGTGGAAAGGAAGCGACAGTGCGGATACAGCGGCCCAAAAGCTTAGCTCACATGTTCCGGGCTCCACTGATAATATGAAATTATCACCTTGAAACAAGTGGCATACTTTTTAAATAAGAAAGGTCACTACATTAACATAATCATAGCATCAAGGGTTTCTTTTCCTGATTGATTAACATTCACAGATTTGTTAAGTATTACAATCATTTACAGTTTCTTGAAGGATGTTTAAGAGAAGATAGATTTTTTTTTTTAATTCAACACTAGATCTAAGTCTAAAAATATAATTGCACCACTCCCCCCACTCCTCCTGAGACCTCAAACCTCTGATCCAACTAAGCCACCTTGATTTAACGTACTCTCCGCTACGGGCTACGGGCCGCAGATTTGCCCCCCTCCGGTTGTCAGCCTCCAAACCTGTTCAGCCCAGATCAGCGCTCTGCTCTGCTCAGCCCAGCACAGCTTCTCAAGGTTGGGCCAAGGAGAAACTGCAGAAAGGCAACTCTTGCCATCTGCTTTATTTGGAACCTGACCCACGTCTGGCCACGCCGCCAGGTACAGAAGACAGACTCGAAGTTCAGATTGTGAAAGGGAAGGCAATTTATTTCCCCGCTATAAATTACAAATGTGGTGATTTTGTTTGTTTTTCTTGCATCCCCGCAGCTGATAGTCTTGGTAAGTGTGACAAATGCCGAGGCTGACTTTGCCTGGCGTAGTGATGTTATTTGTTTTCACCCAGGATGGCATGGGCACTGATGAATGCTTGAGAGAGTGGCTCAACTCCCACACAACCTCAGCACCGGCAATAATACCGCGTAACCTCAGACAATTAGTCTTCCCACACATAACTGACAGCCACGGAGCTTTCCTTTCAAACATAAATATTGTTCCTCCCTCAGCAGAAGCCCCAGTCATGGGAACCCTCTAGCCTCTCTGTGCACCGTCACCCTCTCTCCCCAAGGTCGTCAAGCTCGGCTAACCGGTCCGCCCGCATCTCGCTAACTAACTAGCCCACGTGCTGTGACATCTCCATCTATCAAAGCCTTGATAAGGGGTATCTTTAATTACACCCTCCTCTCCTCCCGCGGATCTGTATCTATTTTCTCTCCCTCCCTAACAGACTCCCATCCATCCATCCATTCTTAAAGATCCCTCCCAGGGAAGGCTATAGCGTGTCACTGTTCCCAACTCTCAGGACTCGGTAAGTCGATCCAACAGGAAATCAATAGCGGGGCCTAATGCTGAATAATTGAGGTTACGGGAGTTCAGCAGCACTCCCCAGACATGCACCCCCACCCCGTCATGTAACCTCCCATTACGTTCAGTTCGGGGTGGGGCGCACTGCGTCCTCATGTCCCTTCTCTTACGCTAAGTGTACAGATACATTTGTTTGAGTTACTGACCATTTTAACACCAGAGTGCTCTTAGAGTTTACCGGTAGCTACCCAGTCGTGGATTGACTGTTCTTTAGCGAGGAGGCTCATTGAAACAGACGGAGAGAGGAGATATGTGTGAAATATGATTTCACCAATAAATATCCTGGCATACTTGCGTGAAAGCGTAACGTCTCATGAGCACGCTTGTCTCCGGATGCCGGCGCCGTGCGAGAAAGAGAGAGGGTGTGCAGTTAGTTGCACAGATACTTGCAGTGTGACATGCACTAGAGGGCACAAGCTGCCTTGCAAAGACACCAACCGGCAGTTGGAAAGAACAGTTTGAACCGAGAGGCAGTCCTCTACTCAAAAGGTTATTAGGAGACAGAACAAAGAGACTTGGTGAGATGTTTCACCTGTACGATCAAGGGTGACCCTTTTATACCGTCTTATGTTTGATTCAAGGGTTTTGTCTGCAGTTTGAGTGAGTATTTTTGGTATTTTTGAGACAGTTTGGTTGTCAGTTGGGGCATTTGTTATTTATTTATTTATTTATTTAGCAGCAAATACATTGAGATTTGAGTTGATTTTATTCCGAGCTGTCAATGTTTCACGCGGCGGTGTTTATGGAACAACAAAAAGCCGTCAGTTTTAGTTTATTTTTGACAAATAGAGTGCTGACCTGTTCGGTTTCTGACAGCAGCAAAATGAGGACCCATCATCGCAGACACACCTTGCACAGCTTTGGCAGAATAACTGATAAGTCTGTCTTCGCGTCTTTCTCTTCCTCTTCAAACTGCGGCAGCTTCTGGGAAATCTGCGCATGTGTCCCTGCGCGTCTTCCTTCAAACCCATGGACGTAATTCAGCTTCCACATGACTGCAACACATCACAACACACACACACTTTTCCACAGCCAGAACCTCACCGACGCTGAGGTGCCGAGCTCTGTGAAGTGATGCGCTCGGCTACAGCCACAGAAACAGCGGGGAGAGGAAGAAGCAGCAGAAAAAACACTCAAAAATCTCAGCAGCCTGTGTCCTTGTTATTGAGTCTGAAGCTTCTGCGCTGAGTTTCCTTGCCGGTGTTATATTCCTCAGGCAGCACCGTCTTACATTTTGCATGCCTGGCTTAAAGTTTCTTCTCCTACAAACCACCTCACTCTCCGATCCTTCGGTGTATAACTGTATGCACATCTAAACATGTGCATGCTTGGTGCAGAAAGTGTTGTAGACATATTCCAGAAAATTATAAGAGGGAACAGCAGCTACAAGGATGGGAAATGTTCAACAAGTCAACATAATGTTGCTGCGTACATGTTTATTAAAATACACCAATCAGGTATAACATTATGACCACCTTAATAATATTGTGCAGGTCTCCCTTGTGCCTTGGGACTCATCAGAGAATGGACGTGGGCCTTCTGAGGGTGTCCTGTGGTGTCTGGTAACAGAATGTTGTTAGCGGGGGGGGCTTTTGAGGGGAGGGGCCTCTGTGGATCATCCCACAGATACTTGATCAGTTTGGGATCTAGTGAATTTGGAGGCCAGGTCAACACCTTGTGCCATTAGTTGCTCCTAAAGCGTAAAGCTCAATGTTGTATTGTCACAAGATGGTTAGCGGTATTTGCTTCTCCTGTCAGTGGTCATAATGTTGTGCCTGATCGGTGCAGATTAATAGATAAATGAAAAGGACGTACCAAGGATCAGGTGCGGCTGCAGCAAGGTGGATAGACAAAGAGAGAGAGAGACAAACAAAGGACCTGCCTTTATAGACTATAGCCCATGAGCCGGCACAGGTGCTTGTCAATCAAGCTGGAGCTGGACTCAAGGAGCGTCAACACAAAACAGGAAGCAACAATCATTAACAGCTACTTCTGCTGCACGGGATCCGCACAAATCCACTTGTGGCAGTGCTCTGTCTGTTCTTGTTGAGCACACGGAGTCGAACACACTTAGTTGTACAATTCATTCTCTCCCAAACCCAGGCCTGCGCGTTTCCCTCCTTTCTCGTCTCCCCGGGCGTTTCAATGTGTTACTTAGAAAGCGCGACTTCTCACATTGTGTGTGTTTACTCCCCTGCCAACGCACACACATAAGGACGGGCATGCTCTCTCCAGCAACCCCCCCCTCGCTTCACCTCCCTCTCTCCCCCCTCTTCGCTTCCTCTCCCCTCCAGGCTAAGGCCACTCAGGCCTGCAGATGGCAGATAATGACAGTGCTGTCCCCACTGGCTAGTTGTGTGCATGTGTGCATGTGTGTATATACATGTGTGTGTTTTGGGTGTTGGATCTGTCTCTGCTCCGTTCAGTGCCAGCAGTGAGGCGTTTAGCTCCACTTGGCTACCTCCTTGCTGGCTGGTTGACCGTGTCACTAGTTGGCTCACGTCTCGTCGGTGTACTAGTAGCCGACACACAGAGCAGAGCGCTCGGTAATACGCCAGCTGATGGGCCGACCGACTGGACCCCGGTCTGGGTTTTGCCAGCTTATTCATTAGCTGATGCATTCACTGGCTGATTAGCAGTCAAGCTGAGCACCTGACATGCTGATTGACAAGTTGACTGGCTTAGTGGCACAACACTGACAGCTGCTCCGCCAGGAGACAGGTAGGGATATGGTAACTAGGCGATGGGAGTATAATACCAATTACAGGTGTTTCCAGTGTCTGTTCCCTTCAGTCTGATCCTGCTTGTATTTCTGTTCCTGGTAGTAGAGACTTCCCTTCCCTCGAGGTGGAATTAAATGTGAATGCAGTCAGTTTCCTTTTTGGAGCGGAGGAACACCATACACAGCTATACCAATCAGGCATAACATTATGACCACCTTCCTAACATTGTGTAGGAAGTTGGGACTCATCAGAGAATGGACATGGGCCTTCTGAGGGTGTCCTGTGGTGTCTGGCAACAGAATGTTGTTAGTGGGGGGCCTGTGGGTCCTATGGGTTGAGCGGTTGGCCCTCTGTGGATCATCCCACAGATACTTGATCAGTTTGGGATCTAGTGTATTTGGAGGCTAGGTCAACACCTTGTGCCATCTTGTTGTTTCATGTTTTTTGAGTTGTTCCTAAACCATTTTCTCCATCAACAGTGTCTTTGCTATGGGGTGGGGGTGCCTGGTCTGGTCTAGGTGGGTGCTACATGTCTAAGTAACATCCACACCAATGAATGCCAGGTCCAAACAGTTCCCAGCACAACATTGTATTGTCACAAGATGAGGTCAATGTTATTCACGTCTCCCGTCAGTGGTTTTAATGTTGTGCCTGATTAGTGTATATGGCCGTTTCGTGATATTTAATATATCTTCTTAGTCAGACTTTTCTAGAGCTAAAAGGGCCAATAGCCAGATTTTTCTGTCTTCACTGCGGCTTAATAAAACCCCAGATCCTACATTTCCATAACAGGCTATGTCATTCATTAGACTTTCCATTCCTGGTAAATGCCCACATCTTTCAAGCGGCATGCATCCAGTTGGGGAACGCAGGATTTCTGTTTCAAATTTGTAGCTTCCAGAGCCAAGCTGGGGTTACCCCGGTGCCATCATTAGGGTTGTTTTTCTCTGACTTTAAAAGCCACATAAGTCATCTAGCAACTGTTGCCAATGCTCCTTTTGATAATGATAATACTCTACTAGTAAGTGACACTCCCTTTAACCTAGCAACACACAATTATGACATTTAACTAATGTGTGTTGCTGTCTCTTGGTAAAATAATGCCATTTCGCCCAATTATATCCAGTGAGAGAATTCTTGAGTAGTCTGCTTTAAAATGTTAAATTATCTTACTATCCAATACCATTCCTGTTTATTCTAGTGCTTTGTTAAATTTCATCATTGAATGTGGGGTAAATGCACAGCACAAAGCAGCAAAGCCCACCAATTTACCTTGTATTTAATGTATTCCAAGCACACTGAGGTATTTGTTTTTGAAGTATATTTGACTGGAGTTCAAAGTCATCGCGTTTGCATGTAAAGTAGTCTGTGCTCACGTACAGCCCTCTGTTGTTGGTCCATGGCCCCCGGGCTATTCGGCAGCTCACCCGGGGCCGTCCCAGGTGACGGGGCCAAGGCCACCCGGGAGGGATACCATAAAAAGAAAAAGAAAAATCTAATTTGGTAGCAGTGTATGCACCTGAAAGCCAGAAAATGAATCGTAATTCCCGACTTTGAGCATTTCTTCCGAAATCGGACTTGTTTATGGATGGGTGTTTGGCTTCCTTTACAAGGACAGGCCTCTCTATGCAAATAATGCAGTTTACAACAGGTAAACATATAATATATTCAAAAAGTGTTTAAAAAGGCAACTGGATTTGCAGAGTTGTTTTTTTTTTTTAAAAAAGCACATTAACCTTAGACTTTAGTGAGGCACTCTTTGTTAGCATGAGTCTGATGTTTGGGTCATATATATTTTGACCTTTCATCACAGCAACAGACACACTTCCCCTTGTTTTCCATTGGGTCTGAAAAGTGTTCTTCTTTGGTTCTGCCATTTTTGGACGCCTGTGGCAAAAGTCTTCTTTGATTAATCTTGTTTTGTGGAGATGTTGCAGCGTTTACAGACAACCATTCAAACTCACATGCACACCTACGGCCAATTTAGAATCACCAGTTAAGTACCCGGAGAGAACCCACGCACAGGCAGAAATGTTAAGAAGTTTCTGCATGCCAATTAGAAAGGCAGGTTGTAGTTTGGACGCAACTGGTCTAGAACATTCATGCACATTCCAAGTACAATGGAAACAACTGCAGCTCTCTAACTGATCAGTGTGTATTGGATGTGAGCTATTGGTGCGATCCTCTGAGAACCAAAAGAGTGAGAGTTATTCTTTCCACCAACTTCCTGACACCGGTAATACTTAAGCAATTAGGGAAAGAGTGTGTGACGCGACGATTCCTCAAATTAATGATCGGGTCTGGCCTTGCTAAAGGTACGAGACACCCGATTTCCATGCGCGTCGACCAAAGAGGATGCGTGGCCTTGACAAGGATACGGCCCTCCCTCTCTGTCTGCTGCACTCCCCTCTTTTCTCTTCCCCTCCATCTCTTTCCACCAGGGAGGCCTGAAAATGTTTGAAGCTTTCTCTTTTTTCTTTCTCTCTCTCTCTCTCTCTGTGCCGAGGTCCCTGGATGTGGACTTTTTAATTACTCTCTCCTAGCTTTGTGCATAACCAATGAAAGATTGAAGGGCACTTCCCTCTGAACGGCACTGTTAGAATATGGGTTTTTCTAATGCTATCGCTTTGGGAGAGGAATACTAATACGCAAACTGTGACTTTTTGTGCGCCTGTGTGTTTGCAGCTTGTTTGCGAGTAGGTGGGTGTGCTCACGTACTCAAATCCGTGCTTGTGTGTGTTTGCGGCCCCGAGACAGAGCGTCTGGCCGTTGTTTTGCATGTGAATCAGGATCTGGGGAGGAAAGGCATTATTAGATTGGGTGTGGGGGGGCGGCGGCGGCGGCGGCGGTGGGCGGACGCGCCGGATGAAGACTGTGGGAGAAGGTACGGGTTCATTGCATTGATTAGATTTCTTAAGGACCAGTTTGAGGGTGCAAACTTGAAGGTGCCCTCAACAACTCCGTTTAGACTGCAAAGTGAATACAGGCTGGCATGAAAATCAATAGAGGGATACCACAAACAAATCATCAGACTACAAAAACTATTTTGGGGCCTGCATTTACGGTGCAGCCAGTTGTAATGCCCTTCACAGGAAATAAAAAAAAAAGGAAAGAAAGTGCATGCAACAGAAGAACATCTTAAGTTTGGAGAGTACACTAGCACATTTCTGCACACCTAGAATAATAATAATTAAAATGATTAAGTGTAGACGGCGCTGATGGAACAAGATTAGTTCAGCATTATTTCATGCGTCTGCTCGGTGTTAATTAGTGTCGGGTGATTGATGGTAATTCGGCCCATCCAGGTCGTAAGGTGCTCATCGTGTTCCTCACTTTCCTACGGACACCCACCCGAACTGCTTCCATGAGTATGTCATCATTTTTTTTATTTTCTTCTCCCTGCCATTGCTCCCTCCTCTCCCGTTTCGGTCTTTCACTCTTAATTTGCAGACAGCGAAGGCCCTTTGTGTGCCTCCATAAAAAAAATAAAATAAAGGGATTATATTTATTTCCCAGGGCTGAATTTGGTTGAACTGTACATATGGCCAGAGGTTATAAGGTATTAATATACATGGAGGGACGTGTTGAGAGGGGTTGGTGGGGGCGTAGTGGGAGTTTTCCCTGCTGTCAGCACTGCGTAGGTAGCGTTCGCACACGGCGCTAATATGTGTGAATTCATTTCCCCGAACGCGCTGGGAAAACTTCAAAGGCAGGGACGAGAACTTCCTGTAGGATTTGAAAGGGATGAGTCTCTAATCTGGTTAAACTTTGCTTGCTCCGTGCATTTTTTCCTCGCCGCCTCTCCGTCCGTCCACCGTAACGCCTCCCCCTCCCGCCTTTTATTTTCTTTTCCACCCCCTTTTCTTCACCCACCTCTGCAGCTACACTCGTTTGAAAGACGTTAAAGAAACGATGACTTAATGTTTCAGCGGGGTGCGCCGGCGTAAACCAATCTCGGGACCTGCGTTGGCTTGTTTTGGGGGATTATATTTCTTTGAGCCTGTCATCTCCCTGCTCGTATAAACTCCCCCCTTCCCCTTTCACTTCCACGCCGCCCTCCTCCGCTACTGCCCTCGCAGCTCTAAACCGGAGGATGTATTCCGTGTGTCGCAGCATCTTTGAGCATTACATTTGCTTTGCGGTGTGTGTCATCATTTCTTTTTTTTTTTTTTTTTTTTTTTGGTGAGCAAGCCTTTCCGGGCGCTCTTCCCTCGCATGGAGCCCGTGTGACAGCACCTGAAATATGCATATGTTTCCAAAGCGATGCAGGGTGCCATTTGAGGGTTATTCGGAGCGCAAGTGATGGCAGGCCAGAGTGCTTGAGACTTATTCTCTGAATATTTGATGGTCTTAATGAGCAGAGGAAAGAAAAAAATACAGGACTAAGCACTTTGTTGGTTCGCTCGACTCATGGCGTGTGAGAAATAATGGACAGGATGAAATGATAAAATATTGAAAAGTGTGTCATAACTCTAGGGTAAGAGGAGGCAGGTCTGCGCGGCGTGATGGTGCTTAATGTCGTAAAATATTACAGGAAAAGGTCACGTTCTGTTAGATAAGTGTTCTAATGTGTGGGAAGGTCAAGACTCCAGCAGCAGTTGTAGTGATTTCGGCTTGCGGCCTTCATAGAGAAACACACTGCAACGAGCAGTTTAAATGATGCATGAAATAAAAAAAAAAAGGTGTCATTTTAAATGCAAACGACCAATCACGTACATGCACATACACTGATCAGCCACAACATTAAAACCACTGACAGGAGAAGTGAATAACATCGACAATCTTGTGACAAGTCAATGTTCTGCTGGGAAACCTTTGGACCTGGATATTACTTAAACATGTAGCACCCACCTAGACCAGACCAGGCACCCCAACCCCATAGCAAAGACACTCCTTGATGGTTTACAGCGGCCATCCCCAGCAGGATGCAGCCTGACACAGAAACACACACAAAAACGCTTTAGGAACAACTAAAAAAAAAAAACATGAAGAACAGCACAAGGTGTTGACCTGGCCTCCAAATTCAATAGATCCCAAACTGATCAAGTATCTGTGGGATGATCCACAGAGGCACCTCCCCTCAAAGGCCCCCACTAACAAGATTGTGTTGCCAGACACCACAGGACACCCTCAGAAGGCCCATGTCCATTCTCTGATGAGTCACAACTGTTTTGGAGGCACAAGGGAGACCTACACAATATTAGGAAGATGGTCATACTGTTATGCCTGATTGGTGTATACATATAAGCCAATGGGCCACCTGCAACCAATTACATGCATCCAGGAGACACCTAAATGTGTGGGTAGGGTATAGTATCATGTGGTTTCAGGCCTGTTATTGAACCAGACAGCCAGAAGAGAGGAATACCCAGCAGAGATCAATGGTAAGAGAGAAGATAAAACAATAAAAACACTGAAAACATAAAAGATCCAAAGGTGTAGTGTATGCAAAAGGCCCGGGCTGCTCCCCCTGCAGTGAAGAAAATATGATCAAAGACTGCACTCCATTGATGAGCGAAGTGCAGGTAATTGATTGATGTTTAAAGGTTCCATTAGAAAGTGAAAGGCGGTAAATGAACGGATGGATGGACAGACAGATAGATGGATGGGTAGACGGTGTGCGGGTGAGGGATGGCCGATCCGCAGCCATTACTCAACAAGTTCCGAGTCCTTGGACTTTTCAGGTGGAGTAAGTGGCTCTCGCAGTTTCCACCGCCGCCACCGCCACCACTGCACCTGTAATAACTTTGTGCCCCCCGGTGCCCTTGCAATAAAATGATGATAAACGACAGGGAGGGGAGATGAAACCCCGGTGTGTTTGTGTGGCTGTGAGGGTCTGCGTTTTCCAGCAGGGACAGTATATATGTGAAACAAACATTAACTTGTTCATCGTGACAGATAACTTCTTTCCTCTCAAAGGAAAAAAAAAAACAGAGAAGTGATGCTGACATCATGGGACAGAACTCAGCATCTTAATCTCATCCTCCCATTCTTAAGTTCTAATCACTGCTCATTAGACACACATTGGATTAGTTAAGTTTTGGATCTGGTGGGAGGAGGAAAAACAACAATAAATAATCTTGCCTCCGAGGAGCTGACTTTTTTATGCGCCGCAATAAATATTCACAGCAGGACGCGGCCCGGCGCGCGACTTAAGATGTTCCCTTTAATTGAAGGTGTGCATCGAGCAGACAGGTTTCCCCGCGGGTTGACTCGTGTCAGCCGCCCCCCCTTCCCGGCTATGAGAAAAGCCGCGGATTAGCGCCGGAGCGTTGCGGCGCAGGTATTACACGTCTCCGCCGTCGGCCACCGGCCGCCGCCCGCCGCCCCGGCGACTGCTAATAACCTCTGTTGTCTCGTGTCTTCAGAGCTCCCGCTGAACGCTCGGGACGGCTGTTTTGTAGCCGTGCCAGTCCCAATGCCCGGGCCCCCTGGCAGATCAGAGGCTCTGGAGCTGGGTGGGGTGCGTTTGGTGGAGGAAAAAAAGATGGAGAGAGGTTGTCAAAACAGCTCCTCGTTCCCCTCCCCCCGCACCCCACCCCCAGCTGCTTTCTTTCCATTCCCCCTTCTTCTTCTCCTCCACCACCTTGCTGCCAAAAACCAGAAGGAGATCAAAGAAGGCCAACATGAAAGCATCCCTGAGATTCTGTTTTTTCGGCGCCCTGTCTCCCTTCTCTCTCCCTCTCTCTCTCTCCCTCTCTCTCTGTTATAGATATGGAAATGCTGAATCCCAAATACAACTTGTTCCGAGGCTGCACAGAATGCCCAGCCTCCCTCTCTTCTTTTCTCCTATCCCACGCCTCTTCTCACGCCTTTATCATCGTCTCTTTCTCTCTCTCTCTCTCTCCATCCCTGCCTCTCGCCTCTCCCCTGCTGCAGCCCTCAGGCTTCCAGGTAGATAGCGCTTGATTGGCAGCTGCTGTGACAGTCAGTGGAACAGTCTGAGAGTGGATGAGTGTCAGCCTTGCTCCAGGGGCTTAAGGCAGCGGCAGTGTTGTAGCTCCCTGCTGGAGAGAGAGCGAGAGAGAGAGAGAGAGGGAGGCAGAGAGAGGCCCATGAAATAACTCTCAGTCAGTTCTTCTCTTTTCCTCGCTGCTCTCAACTGAAGCAGGTAGGAGCTAAATAGGTTTTTCAAATCACTCCAGAGTTTATCCTGGAGACTGGAAACTGGAACATTTCTTCAGCTCACATCCTGTAATGTGCTCCCCCCTCCCCCACCTCCCCTTTCCCTCGCTCCTCTTTTCCCACCTTTGGTTTTGATAGAAGTGTGTGCATGTGTGTTTTATTTGCAGGTTGCAGCATCTCCTTAAAACTCCCTTTCGCCGCCTCCCCCCCTCCCTATCTCCCCCCGCATCCTCAGCCTCTGCTGTCACGCCACTTGACAATTAGCCACGCCGCTCCGCTGAGAAACTTTCCCCCTTCCTTTGAAAAACTTCTGTACGCGGCCCTGCGCGCCAGCCGTGCGGCTGCCACGGGGAGGGGGAGGGGGGCGAAGAATAAAACAAAAATAAACGTGAAATCGTCTCAGTTCTAAAGTGGCTGTGACCAATTCCCAGATGCGGGGGGAAAGTGTTTTGTGATGGCTTTTTACTGCGTTGCCGCTTGAGCTCTGTCCCCGTCAACAGAAAGAGTTGCGTCAGTTTTCCCTCCGGCCAAGAGCGCCCTGCTCTTAGAGGACGGGATGGAGACGGGAAGAGAGCCTGGAGAGGACGCTTTAAAGGGCGTTTCTCAATACCTGGCTCCCACGGCACGCTGCACATGTGTGTTTATTAGTTTATTACACCTGCGCAAGTCGAACAAAGGTTCAGGGCCTTTCCAAATCCTTCTTCCACCCTTGTTTGTATGCATTGGTCACAGCTGACATTAATAACTCGGAGTGTCGGAGCTGCGGCGTGACGGATAAACGCAAGTGTTTGCAATCAAAAAGAAACTTTTTTTTAATTTGTTAATTCAACTCATGGTAGACTGAGACTAATACGATATGCATCAGCGCTAAAGACTTGATGTAAGTGATGAAATGATGGCTCATACCCGTGCCTGCTGCATCCATCTTTCTGATATGAGCTCAAGTAGTTTCCAAAGTTGGTATAAATTAAACCGTGCTATTGAAAAACATTTTATTGGGGGCTAATTTAACCTGACCTCAGGTGAACTGATCGATTGCGGGCACTGCAAAGAAACAAAAGACGCCTCCACTGCCTGAAAACCAGCTGATCGTCCCATTTTCCTTTCGGGCTTGCGAGTTGGAAGACTATAAAAAGCCCTCGGATCTCCGAGCAGAGGGGACCTTTCACGGTTTAGGGGACGGACGAGCACTTTCGAGAGCCCATAAATATTGGATGCGGGATAAATGCGGGCCCATTTGATTACGAAATGGAGGGTGTGTGGATGAGTTTAGCCGCGCATGTCCGATACCGACGGAGTGCTCTGGAGTGTCTGCTGAAAAGATGCAAGGCCCGGCGAAGTGGACCTAATTAGAGGGATTTGGAATGTGTTTAAAAATGAATCACAGCGACAACAGCATTCACCACTTACTCTAAATGGGCAGCTGGCAGGCAGAGGGCTTGTCGGGATGCTAAATAGTCCCCGCAACATATGAATGGGAGGCCTGATTACTTTGTCGCTAATGATTCATTGGCTCGAACGTACAGCGTGAAAACCTGTGAGGAACGGCCCTTCACTCTGGTTAGTCTTCACGGCTGCCTCTGCGTCTTCGCTAAGCTTAATATCCCGATGAAAATATGTATCCAAAGCTGTATTTTATCACTCAAGCAAACACAGAAACTCTCAAATTCCCAAAATAACCAAGCGTTTCTTTCACCGAGCCGCACTCATTGATATTTTTACCTCTACGTGCGGTTAAACACAAAGCCTCCTTTCAAGCCTTTCCACGTTTAACAATAACCCAAGCTGCTGGATATTACCTCCTCAAACTGCCTGATTTCCAACACTGAGGCCTTCTTATTCTTATTTTGTCGCAGCAGATCTCTTTCCTTCCTGATTGCCTCTCCGGAGCGCTGAGCAAATTTGCGATAAACCCTTACAACCTGAGGAATGTAATTTCGAGATCGGAATGGAACGTGATTAGAGTGAAATGGGCGAAGCCTTCAGTCGGTGATGGAGACGGCGTCGGAATGCGAGGAAACGTCTTAGAGGGGAAGAAAATAAATAAATAAATAAATAAATAAATAAGCAGTCTGCTTTAATTGTGCAAAACCAGTGTGAGAGACGTCGCCGTGAATTACAGCGGCGGTAAAGCACGCGGGCACGCTCGCAGGAAGGCATAAATTCAGACGCAGATGCACGTACACACTTAAGCATCATCCTCCGCATATGAATTGAATATATATCAAAAAAGAGAGAGAGGAGCCGGGGCTTCTAAACTTGTTTATATGCAGATTTGCGAACGTCGCGGTGATGGAAAACAGCAAATACACGGAAAACACTTGTGCTATTTTTACCTTCAGACAAATAAGAATGGGGGATACACGAAAGCTGTTTGCTCCCAACGGCGACTAATACCTTCTTTGTTGGTTGCTCTCTCAAGGCTTTCCATTGCATAGATTTGCAGGCAGCACAAAGTCATAAAAAGGCACTCATCTCAAGTCTGCTGTATTATACATACTGTTGTCGCAGGTAACATAGTGTGCTGCTCTGTCTGGATGGAGTAAGAGGTTAGGCCTCTTGTTAGTTGTCTAGTAACAAGGTATGCTAGCTGCTACCTGCACTACTACAGGTTCCACAGTATTTCCTTAACTCTTATGTTATCTGTTGTTTGTGAAAGAGGAGTCTAGTGTTTCTGAAGGGCCGCCGTCTTGTTAAGGTGGCTGATGATCAGTCATATGGAGACCTGTCCCCTCCTGGCCTTGGAAACCTTTGCTAGAATGGGACATATGCAGATGTTGGGCGTTTATCAGTATGCACTCTTTTCTATAAAGGTCTTCTTGTTGATTTGATGGACTGAAATGTCATCAGTCGCTGCCTAAGTACGCATCTGACCAATTGCCGTCCCTCATGTTCTTGCCCCGCCTCTTTGATCAAGGATGCATCAGGAGGTAAATTGCGTGGACTTGGGACGGCCAGGTATCCCAGAATGCATCTCGCGGGCCTCATCAAGTACGCTGCTGTTAAAATTATGGAATGTCCTACCTATCGCTGGTACTTCAGATCCCAGCTGGACAAGTCCGACCTGCCAAGGCTGCGAGTCCAAAGTTTGTTCCTTGGTACTGATATCCGGCTACAGAGAGAGAGAGTGTGTTTTACTGCAATATTCGTGATTCATGTTACTGCACAACATAATGTTATGCCTGATCGGTGTATATAAAGAATAGTAAAGCATATAGAGTACCCGCACACAGTAGCTGTAAGTATTAACACATCACTCCAAAACACTCACAAATACTTGTTTTCATTCATCTTTCCAGCTGGTCGCAGTGTACGAAGAGCAGGATCCACACAATGGAGGCGACGGTACCAGCGCCAGCTCTACAGGCACCCAGAGTCCAGAACCGTACCCCAGCGACATGGGTTCAGCCTCGGCCTTCCAGCCCTACCAGGCCGCCAGCGAGATCGAGGTCACTCCGTCCGCTCTGCTATCCAGTGAGTACCAATGACGATACCACCTTGAACAGTATGACCTGACCTTAAGAGGAAGTTATTATCACAGTTGTGATGATGAATTTTTAAAAGCGAGACCGAATTAAGTGTTTAATTCTACTACAGCTTTTCACACGCCGCTAAAATTGCAATTACCCCTGGAAGTATGAAAAGAAATGTGAAAAACTCATATTAAACTGCCACCTCCACTGGAATACTGTAGAGCTTGAAGTGAATTTTCTACCTTCCAGCCAAAGCAATTCACGTTATTGAAAGGAAC
The DNA here is from genome assembly GCF_963514085.1 of Chelon labrosus. NCBI lineage: Eukaryota > Metazoa > Chordata > Actinopteri > Mugiliformes > Mugilidae > Chelon > Chelon labrosus. Next base: position 5,594,920 of record NC_140351.1, on the reverse strand, counting down.
GGAATAAAATAGAAAAAGCAGTCGTCTGATGCAAGAAGTGAAAAATTAGCATCAGGATGACTAGCACCTTAAGGCCGGCGCTGTGATTTCTTACGAATGAGCAGGGAATATGTGCCACGAGCAGGATTTCAAAATGCAAAAGGCTTTAAAGGTCAGGGACATGAAAGCTGATATCTGAAAGCTAAAAGTTACTTGTGAAGCCAAGCATAACAAAAGGGATTGAATCCGAACCGCAGTCAGGACCGAGGCTTATTTTCAGCTTTTTATATGTGTGTTTATTCTTTGGTATGAAGTTCAGGTAAATTCAATTTTAGAATTGTAAAGTTATGTTATTGTTCTGAGTTGCCAAAACATATCTGATTTATTTAGTTAGGAGGTTTTTGTTGGTGAACTGTGTAACGGGCCGGTGTAATCCTACCTGAAGTAAAACCAAAATACAAAAAAAACAAAACACAAAAGTCAACTTTTTCCACTCCACTCTGCAAACCGGCCAGACAGTGTTTTCTTTGACACGCTCCGGGTGTCTTGTGTGGAATCGAGCGCCTGTCAAGGCTGCGCAGTGTGTCCGGGGACCGGCATTGCACCAGCTTAGACAGGCAGGTAGGAACTGAGACGACGGAAAGAATTGAGACGCGGTGAGATGCTCAGTCATGCATGAGCAAGAGCACACATGCCCGAGCAAGGTGGACGCGCACGGGCTCACGCAGCCGGGACACGGGCGAGCGACTCGGCCGTCGGTCGTGTCCGCGTATTCGCGTCCCGTGAAGTGGAACCGGTGAGCTGATGCAGAGCTGTCCGAAAACTTGAAAGGACACCTCAGACGCTGAAAAGCCCGAAACTCACATGCAGGTTTGGACTGACACGCTATCGCACATGAACGAACAGTTGACTCCCGCCTTAACATAAGAGTTCTCTCCGGCCTGATAGACTGCGGAGACGGATGGAAATTGTCCTTGAGAATGTTCCAACGGCAGCCTGGAAGCAAAGCAGTGGCACACTTTGAAAAGCAGATTGGTTTGATGCTGTCTGACCTTAATGTCAAGGAGCTTCAAACAAACCAACGTTCAAAATGTGACTACGATTTCTGAGACATGATGTGTCTTTTATCCCCTTCCACAACAAAGACTCTGCAGTAATGATTTGTTGCTTCTACAGCTGTTTGCATACGGGGAAACGATAACTTATAAATACCGTCCACTGAAAAAAAACTCCATTTAAAGGGGAACTACTGTTTTTTTACAACCTGGACCTTATTTCTGGCATAAAATACAATCGTTTACTCACCCATATAACTTTTGTGTCATTTGTAGACCTTTGGGAGATATTTAGATCTGCGTATATCCATATAGTGGGAGTGACTGGGGCACCGAAACGCAGCCTCTAAATAACGCATTATCTGCCACGAAACTTGTTCATTTCACCAATTTTTTGTTATCGTACGCTAGTGCTATTCCCCGTTGAGTTACCTGTTATCATCTTCCGGGGTCTGTAGATTGACCTACAGACTCCGGACGATGTCTTCCAATCTGGATGATGTCATCTCTGAGCGCCGTGCGCACCCACGACGGTCGGCTTGTTTACCTGTACTTTGCTAGTGCTATGGTTCGTCCACAGCCTCAGAATTGGAAAAATATTCAGCCATGATGCAAAAAACTAGCAGATAATGTGTTATTTAGAGGCTGCGTTTCGGTGCCCCAGTCACTTCCACTATATGGATATACGCAGATCTAAATATCTCCTGAAAGAATACAAATGACACAAAAGTTTTATGGGTCAGTAAACGATCGTATTTTGCCCTTCCGAGTTTAGTAACAACCCATTTGGATGCATTGTAGTTGTGTTTCAAACAATACAGAGGAAAATATACCTTGGGCAGTCCTATCAGAGACATCAGTAGACTCCACAGTGCTGATCGGCCCGGCAGATCTTCGCTGGACATAACGATGAAGGAAACTAAAACACTGCAGATACAGTAAACAGGAAATTTAATAATAAAACAATACATTAAAAGTTAAAACCTTGTTTGACCTTCTTGGCCTTTTTATTCTGTCACCATGGTGATCTTATGAAAGCTCTATCCGCCCACACGAACACATCTAAGGTTGTCCTTTGGATGGCCTGTAAATTGTATGTCTTACTGTAGACTGCGGCAAAGCGGGAGAACTGATTGCTTCCTACACATGGCGTCTTCCATGGTTATATCTATAGCAGTGTTTTGGAGATAATGACAGTGAAGGACATAGAAAGAAAAGGAGGTAGCAGGTGAAGACAATTATATGGTTTGTTGTGGTGAAGTAGAGTATTATCAACAGGATACAACTAAGAATACGTGCAGTGTTTGTTTCTCAGAATCTATATATATATATATAACGTACACCGATCAGGCATAACATTATGACCACCTTCCTAATATTGTGTAGGTCTCCCTTGTGTCTCCAAAGACTCATCAGAGAATGGACATGGGCCTTCTGAGGGTGTCATGTGGTGTCTGGCAACACTATGTTGTTAGTGGGGGGGCCTTTGAGGGGAGGGGCCTCTGTGGATCATCCCACAGATACTTGATCAGTTTGGGATCTAGTGAATTTGGAGGCCAGGTCAATACCTTCTGCTGTTCTTCGTGTTTTTTTGAGTTGTTCTTAAAGCATATTTGTGTCAGGCTGCATCCTGCTGGGGATGGCTGCTGCCATCAAGGAGTCTCCTTGCTATGGGGTGGGGGTGCCTGGTCTGGTCTAGGTGGGTGCTACATGTCTAAGTAACATCCACACCAATGAATGCCAGGTCCAAAATTTTCCCAGCAGAACACTGAATTGTCACAAGATGTCTGATGTTATTTACTTCTCCTATCAGTGGTCATAATGTTGTGGCTGACTGGTGTATATACATCAACTCTTTTGTGTTTGTCTTATTCTTCGTTGACAAGCTGACTGGCATCGCGTATACCGTACGTGGTGAGGCAGATGAAGGAGACGGACAGGCGATGGTCCCTCCAGAGATGCAGATGAGCGAATTACTGGCAGCGATATTGCACATCAGACATCAAAGTGTAGCAGTGGCGCCCTTGGCAGCTGTGCTCCGAGACAGGGAATTATGGCTATTTAAAATCATCATCTTTTCAGAGATATATTGATTGTTTTTCTCCTCCCTCAACTCCCAAAGTCCCTAACTCTACCACTCGCTTTCTTTCCGTCATCCACCCCTCCCTCGCCGGCGCCTTGGGAGCCCGTTTTAGATTCCCATGCTAACGTGTGCCACGCAGGTCAAACTGCTAATAATTGGATTGGAGATGAGATGTAAATTACAATAATGAATGTAATTTTCCCATAATTACACGGATGCCGGAGCCGCCTCGGCCTCCACTTCACGCTAAGTTTTCAGAAGAAAGAGAAAATGTCAGAAACTTTCAACGAGAGCCAGATCTTAATGGCGCTTGCTTCGACACTGAATGCACTGTTCTCTGTCGCTCAAAGAGTTTTACTGGGGTTCATTTATTTGATCCAGGAGCTTACTTTACTCATATCACCAGCAGTTCAGGTTGGAATTTGTCATGCTGTTTGTTTAAACCACTGACAGCCTCTAAGGAACAAACACAGACGGGAATAGTGCAACGGGTTAGCAGCCTACAGTGACGGTAACAATATCTGAAGCTGAAATGCTACGTGATCAAATTGAAGCTTGGATGGATTTGTTCTCCTGCTTCTACCACCTGCAGACAAACGGAAAGGAATATATGGTAAACCAGGCTTGGCCATAAGCAACTAAGCTGATCTGCTTTGTTTCTCAAGCATCACGTTTTCTATAGCACTGAACCTGGGCAGGACATTCTCAAGGATCAGTGTAATTGACCTTCTCGACACAATTACATATGTTAAAGGGTATTCAGAAGGTCACACAAACCGCCGTGGACGTCCCAGTAGCGTTTCTATCTCGAACCTGACTCTCTCTCCCGTCTGCTTTTCCGTGAGGACCTCTATTTTTAGGTTTTTAATAGAAGCCCGATAGTTGTTTTCATGGCACACAATCAGGAAATGGGAGAAGCTGGAGCGCCATTGACATCCGTTAAAACTACTTTGACATTGACGTGGAGTGGCTTTAAAACAGTGGCTGAAGATCGCCACGCTGATTGCAGGGATACTTTCACGAGGACTTCTTTTTCTGTAAAGTTGATTCCGTTTTACGCTGTGAACACTTTATAAGTTTCAGCCCCTGCCAAGTCACGCTTGGGGCGTAATGACGAATTGTCCACTCCTCCGCGACCTCCTCCTCCTCCTCCTCCGGTGAATCTCTTGGATCTCTGCCCCTTGGTCCTTGAAGCTCCGTGGCGACAGGGTTCCTGGGATGCCATTAAAGAGATTGCGCGTGGGGCGGGGTTGACACAATCAAAGGGGAAGGCCTTCATCTAATCAATTTGGCTTAGTGGTCCGCCACAGAGGAGGCTCCCTGCCACCAGCCAAGGCCATATAAAAGTCACTGCAGAAGAGGAGATGCGCGGTGGCACGTTGGCAGCACACGCCTCTCGGTCACGTGGCTTCATGCTCTCTGACACAACTGCAGAAGGCCTCTGCTAACTTTCAAAGAACACAAAGTTGCTTAATTAAGACTTTAATTCTCGTGTGAACCTGTTCCGAAAGAGTGCATGAAACATTCTTTTAGCATTTCCCCTTTTTTCAAGATCTCCACCTCAGATTTAAGGCTTAAGAAGTGGACTGCCCCTCCGTCGTGGGTCCTCCCAATGGGTTTGGGTGACTTCCAAAGGCAGCGATTGCCCATTATAGATAAACTACCAGGTTTAGGCTTGGAACCACATGCAGCTAGGTCTGATAGCAGCTGCTGATACTTATCTCTCTCATCTTCCCTCCCTTTCGCTCTCTCTGACTCTCTGGTCCTGAACCACCTCTTCAATCTCCCACCTCAGCGGTGAACGAGTGACGTGGTGGGATCCTGGGACTTTGATATCAGAAGAATCTCAGAGTTGATAACGGTGGCAGTGAGTCAGCTCATTGGTCCCGTCTGAGGGTTAGCCCAACACAAGCTCCTTCTCTGCTTCCTTATTTACCTTTTTAGACTATTTCTGTGGAAAAGATCTTTAATTTACATGACCAAGGTCTAGCACCTAATTATTGGACAGTTATTTGTTGGCCAATTCGCCTCTATTGGACTGAGTTAAGACATAAGCATTAAATGAAGAGGAGAGATATGGGGACATCCACCAGATAAATAGATGACCACGAGTTTTCCGTATAATGATGTTGAACACTCCTACTATTGGAGGCTTTGATCATGTTTAGCTCGTTTGTCACCTATTTTCACCAACAGGGTCTGACCTAGCACTCGTCTGTGCATGGCAGGGTTAAGGCACCCCTGGTCACTTCCTACCTTCGTACCGCTTAACCCCTACCTACCATTCTTCGGGGAACAAGCCTGGGTTTTATGCACAGACTCACCCTCCAATCATATTGCCTTTTTCCATTACAGTTGTTAAGAATCAGCCTTTTTCTGTTTCATATAGAGTCCTGGCAGAGGTGATGAAATAGCCTTTTGTTTTTTTAAAGACTCTGTTTCTCTCTCATTCTTTGCGGAGCCATAACACTATCCATCATCGTAACATTTGTCATGACAGGCTTGTACTCTAACGCTGAACCAGAACTGAACATTTATTTAGCTCTGATAGAACAACCACCCAGTTGTGCATTATGTTCTCTCACGTTTATCCCCTTATGTTATACATGGCTGTTAGCAAGTCACCCGTTAATACAATTTTGGATGTATATGCAACAGTTTTTTTGTTTGAGCACCCATTCAAATACTGATTTACGGATTAGTGTCACGGTACGTCAATGGCAACCCGTCACTGCCAGCTGTTGAGTGTCAGTCAAGTACTCCTACTCATCAACGAGGGGGTGGGGAACAGACAATGACTTTAAATATAACACGGCAATGCATGGAGCAAGCATATATGATTGCTTGACTTGTCACCGCATCAAAAGGAGCTGCAAAAACAAGTTTCTTTCATGTTGTGTCTACTGCCAGCCTTCGTCCAGTGAAAGTTTATGGAATGTGTCTTCAGTCTTCCAACAAGCTTAGAGTGTTTTGCCTTTGAGGGTGAGGGTCACTGGTTGAAAGTTTGGCTTGACCCGGAATGAGAATGCCCACAGTGCAGTTCACCACCGGAAGCGCTAAACAAAGAACCAATGAACACAAACAAGAGAGGTAAATACAGTGGCCGCATACTAAAATCTAGGTTTCACACCCATACAGAGAAATCCTTAGTCCAATCTTTTTTGTTATAGGTGCTAAGGATCAAACCTTTTTGCCCCTCAGTCCTATACCAGTCATTTAATATTCAATATCAGCCGATCCGAGTGTCCTCCCCTGGAGATTCATAGAGGCTTTTCTTATCATAACTAAACTATTTTCCGAGATCATGTGTGCACCGTGCCACTGGATTAAGTCTGATAAATAAGGCTGTCAGAACTCGGCATATTCTATTTTTGGTGGTGAATCAAGCTGGTAGTATTGAGCGACGATCTCCTACTACCACCTCGTTAAACATCCACACTGACTTCGTTTTCAACATTTTGGTTCCTCTTCTTTTTCATTTTTTTTGGCGCTAGGCAAAGGAATAGACGTTTTGACGCTACAAGGACGTGGTTTTGGTTTATGGTAGACCTAAAATAAACAGCTACTAAAGATCAGGCTTGGTTGAAGCCAAATACCGAACCGAACGCCTGAATCGGCCCCGATACCAATCTACCGATGCCGAATGGCCTCCCTAATAGGAGCAAAACTAAAGAACCAACAACAGCCCAAACAAGTGGACAAGTATAGCCAACATTTCTGTTTGTTACACGTATTTTCAACCTTGCTGCAGAGGCTGTTTTTTTTTCCCTTCTTCAAAAATCACCAAATTATGGAATTTGCAAATGTTTTTTTTGCACATAAAGTGTTGTCGCCTTCCTTTGCCAGTGATCTAGAGCTGTGCAAAACACCTCTCATAGTAGCTTTCGGGGTTGAGTACGCACTCAGCGGCGAGGATGTTGGGATATCGAGCTCATTATTAGTAAGCTGAAAGCACTTTTAAGCCCGCTGGTCCTTGTGAGACTGTGAACTGCTTCTCTCTCTACCTGCGTTATTGGGGGAGGCTATTAGTTATGTCAATTCTTAATCACACTCACGCTTGCATGGGGAGATGGAGAGAGAGAGAGAGGGAGAGGGAGATGGAGAGAGGGAGTGCCCAGGGTGGGTCTTTAAATTGCAGAGGAGTGGGCGTGCTGTTCGCAGTCTTTGGAAATATTAGTCGTAAAAAGTCTCATAGTGTCATAACATCATCCAGAGCTTATTATAGCTAATTATTGCAACTGCTGGCTCCACTAAATGGTGAAGACAGTGTTTCGGTAATGAAGTGTGAAGTGCTCGGAGTGGTAAAAGTCCTCACTCAGCACTGCTGGGAACGTGCTACCAGTGCTGTTCCTATTATTACTTCTGCCAGATTCCCAATAAGGCCGTAGCCAGACGGTGGGATCACGCGGAGGGATGTGTGCGAGCGTGCGCGCGAGCTAGAGTTTGTTGACTGCTTTATTACTTCCCGCGCCGGGGGCTGGGAGCGGTTCCTACAGGTCACCCGTGTCACACTTAAAGCAACACGGGAGCAGCGAGGTCCTGATTGGGGGGACAAAGTCATTTACACTTTCCCGACACGCGGTGATAGACTCGAATGGAGAGCGGCTGTAACCCCGTGACAGGGATCATGGGAAGGGAGGCAGAGTTTGTTTGCACTGACTCGGCTGACGTCTCGGCACCGAAGACACGTAACGGGAGGACGTTTAGCAGAGTTATGTGTCTGCCTGTCGCTATCTGAAATATGGCATGTCCGTCTGACGTCTGGCTTCCCACGGGACTCTTAATATGCTCTTTGTTTACGTGCTGTGTTATGGCTAGCATATTTATGTAGTGTCACGACGACACTCCTTTGAGTGATTTCCTGACGAGGCTTTGCAGTTTTCCAACTTGTGTTTCCGTACATCACAAAGGGCTTTTGTTGTCTTCCCATTTATTTTATGATTTTTTAATTTGAACACTAATTTAATAACAATCAGGGCTCCGGGTGTTTAGCAGTCATCCTTTGTGTCATTGATTAAAACAGATTGATTTAGCGTTTGCACTTTTTTTCCTGTAAACACAGCACGTACAGTTTGCCGCGGCCCCTCTGCAACTTGTTAAATCCAACCGAAAGAGAATCATTGAACTTAAAAATCATTACGCTGGCCTTATAATTTGCTCTTTTCACTGCCAAATTCTCCTCGCTCGCTTTTAAGTCTCCCTCCGACCGAGCAGGGGGAACAGCTAAGAGAAACTCGCGGTGCAGTTTCAGTCGGAACTTTGCAAAGATCCCTTTTCTTTGAAAGCGCAATCTCTAGATTTCTAACCACAGTTATTAATTAAACGGCACACGCTCTATTCGTACATGTGCTAAACTTGCTGGCATTTCTTTACCCAAACAAAGTGCTCAACATTCAAAAGGAGATAAATAGAGAGAAAGGAACAAAACGCTTAATCGTCATCTGAGGACGTCAGTGCAAAACTTGCGATAATTATAATAATTATGCTTCAGAATAATGAGCGTAATCACTTGAGCTTTCATGCAAATTTCTTTTGCTAAATACTAAATCCGTCTTCATGTTTCTGCCGCTCTCATTAGTCCGTGGTTCGTTTGCGCTGCGTATGACATGTCAGAAGAGGGTCACATCTGGCCAAGGGCGATGCCTCCTGCCCTCGGTGCGATAAATCCACAAAGGGTTATGGGGGCGTTTAGCATCTCTTTGTCTCCAGACCGTCGTCCCGGCGGAACTGCAAACAAGTCCCCGGTTCCTCCGCCCACCTCATTAGTGCCTTTGTAGCAGCCTCCCACCCTCTCCCTCTCCCTCTCCCACTCCCTCTCTGCGCTGGTCTCTTTCATTGTCTTGTGCCGGGAGGTCACCTGTGAAATGCGCCTGCTTCAAAGCGGAAACGCAGGCATGTTTACACGCACCTGAAGCAGACACACGGGTATTTATCACCCCAACGTGGAAGCTTCCCATGCACGCAGACGTACGGGACATGTTAGTCATTTTATAGGTGACTGTGTTCACAAGTGAGCAGCCTCGAATACCGGAGACATGCTGCAGCATAAGTCCATCATAATATAGACTCCTACCCAGTCGTAAAACTTTTTCTCCCCTTAAATTTATTCATTGCAAAACTCACCTTGTTAGTTGTCAGATGTGTCAGCAATAAATCATTTCTTAAATAAATAAGCATATCGAACGGCATATTAATTTACACCGACCTCCCCGTGTAGCTGTGCTAGGTAAAATAAAAACTATCGATTTTTTTTTTCCTGCTCCCGACACAAAAACACTCCCTAAATAACACATGAGGCGGCAAAACAACACAGAGTTTATAAGAACTATAGCAGAATGAAACTGTGTGAAGTGCTTATGAATAGTGATGAAGCTGGTTCTAGCTTGCATACGGGAGAGAGGTGCATCTGTGTGGCCGCGGCTACGGTAATAGGCGGTCAAATTGACGCAGAAGTTTTGCCGACATACCCAGACCCTACGCAGACCCTGACGCCGTAGCCTGATGTGCACCTCCCAATGCCGCAAGACCACAAGAGCTGCGATTGGTCAACTTGGTAGTAGCGCGTTTCTGCTTTAGTATTTTCCGGCTGCTTCTCCTCCTCTCTGCAATTTTCGAATTGATTGTTTTGGATCAATAAAGATGGAGCACATCGAGGAAAGGTTAACTGAGGAGGTTCGGAGATGCAAACATTTCATCTTTGGCAAAATTTCGCCAAAACTTCCAGTTTCCGTTGTTGAATGTGAAGCAGGAAGTAGAAACCAAAATTAACCCGACTTGCAAAAAAGACACAGTGCTAACTAGCGTTTGTTAGCGTACAGTGCACAACTATAAATGGCTCGTACCAGCGAAGGCTAAGTGCCTAAGTTACGGCGCCTATGTCCCGCAGTACTCGAAAAGAGCCTAAAGTCTGTCATCCCCCTCCTCCTGTTTTCCATCATATCCACAAAGATGCAATCCGCCCCAAAGCTCTGCTGGGGAAATCCCAGAACACTCCCCCCACTCCGCCGCATTCCCACCTCTCCTCTAACAGGACCCCTTTCAGAGTACTTACTTTGGCTCACAATCACAGCTTTTATCAAAGCAAAACATTTGTGCAAGCCCTTCTCATGTCCGTCGGAACATTAAGGTCAAATGATTTTGACGAAACGCAGCAACTACCCAGCAGACTTCCCCGTTTTACCCACGCAACCACACGTCGGTGCATTAGAGTGATGTTCAGGGTCTGGACTGTTTGCATACGAAGACAAGGCCACTTCCTCTAGCAGATAATTCGAGCTGTGAATTATTTAATGTGTGCGTTTTTTGTTTCCATCACGGCAACACAATCGCATTAATGGCGCCTCAGTGATATCCATAAGAGCAGTCTCCTTTCATTTGCAGCCCTCCGTATATACTGTCAGCACTTAATCAGCGCAGGAAAACACCCCGGAGCTGGTTGGGTTCTCTCAGAGCAGATGTAGGATGACATGAGGGGTTGAATTTCCTTCCCACTTCCTAAAGTCTGCCGGCCCGAGTTGTCTTTGTCATGTGGAATTTAGCCGAGCAGCGGAGATCAAGCCCGCGACTAGCTGAGTGGTAGAATCTCCACACGGAGGCCTCGGGTCGTGAGGGCAGGAGAAGGAGGGGGGGTTATACCTCAGTGGCAGAGCACTTGACTGCAGATCAAGAGGTCCCCAGTTCAAGTCTGGGTGCCCCCTCGTCTTTGGCGAGGGTGATGACATGATTCACACCTCAAATGGAGATCAAGGCCGAGCTGCCCTTTCAGCGAGCTAACACCTTGATGCTTCTTTTTATGCAGAAGCCGCAAGGCTGCAAAGAGATCCGTCTTATTACAGTCAGTTGTGAATTTAATACGTTCTAAACTGTGGAATATAAGCTTGTGACATGACATTCTTTCTGATGGGTTTTTTATCAGGATGTAAGTAACAACCCTTTCAGTTCTCTTCACTCATTTCCTCTGTGTTGCATTTTTGTAAAACTAATTTGCGGCACCAAATACATTTAGGAGGCAACACAATGCTCTTTGGATTACGTCTTTTATTAACTTAGTGAGGAAGTGATTGGAAATTAACATATCTGCTGAGCCTCTGTGCATTCGTTTGGCTTTCCTCTGACTGATCGCTCTCACTCGTTCCAGTGCCTGACCGGTCCAACAACTGGTATGCACACTGTTAGTTTATATACACCGATCAGTCATAACATTATGACCACATTCCTAATATTGTGTAGGTGTTCCTTGTGCCTCCAAAACAGTTGTGACTCATCAGAGAATGGATATGGGCCTTCTGAGGGTGTCCTGTGGTGTCTGGCTACAGAATGTTGTTAGTGGGGGTCTTTGAGGGGAGGGGCTTCTGTGGATCATCCCACAGATACTTGATCAGTTTGGGATCTAGTGAATTTGGAGGCCAGGTCAACACCTTGTGCTGTTCTTCATGTTTTTTTTTAGTTGATCCTAAGGCGCTTTCTCCATCAAGGAGTGTCATTGCTATGGGGTGGTGGTGTCTGGTCTGGTCAGGGGGGTGCTACATGTCTAAGTAACATCCACACCAATGAATGGCATGTCCAAAAGTTTCCCAGCAGAACACTGAATTATCACAAGATGGTCAAGATGGTTTTACTGTTGTGGCTGATCACTGTATCTTCTAAGCCTTTCTTTATTAGCTTTTCATTCATTTTTTCCTCCTCTATTCGTTCACTCCAACTCTTTCCAGCTCCTGACCGCTCAAACACGTCCAAATGTTAGTTTACATACAAAGTGACGACAGTTTGACGCTCGGAACTGAGACCGACGTGGGCTAGGGGTTGCACCGATGGTGGTTCTAGTCCAAAGGACACAATCCTAAATGTGTCAAGAAACGAAACCCTAAGCAAACTACTTCCAATCTCGGCTCGACAGCGCGATGAGTGAGCCGTCTGCATTCTTCTGTGGTTCCGTAAATGGAAACGCGCGTGTCCCGACAACTGTGAAAGGAGAAGAAGAAAGCCCGGCGAAAAAAAAAAGGGGGGGTCATGCTTCTCAGCGTACGACCACAGCCTCGGCGCTCCGAGTCCTGTTGCATTTGCGGACGTGTTACCTGCGTGTTTCATCATCCCATACACCTCGCTCCGGAGTCGAGTAGTGAAACTTTAAGGGCTTCGATGGGAAATTTCACTTTTTCCATCTACAAGTGCAAAAAGTTTTGGAAACTTGAGCTGTGCTTGCACCAAAAAGAATAAAACATTTACCTCAAGAGGTAAGGCAATCTCATTTTTGTGCCATGAGATATTCTCTGTGAAATCCAACCTAGAGATATAAAGAGCCGCCTAGAGGGATTAAAGTCATGAATTACTGGTGTTTAATTGCTGCGTGTAGCCACTTTCATGCTACTGCCGCTGCTCACTTCCACACTTTAAGCATCACGTGGGCCAGCGGTGCCACTTTAAGCCACGTTATCAGCAAAACTACTCACAACGCCACCCTGTTGCCCAATCACACGTGCCGTTCCGACCAAGGCTGCAACACAGGCGGTGCCTACCAAGAAAAAGTTCTCTAAACCCGTTGCCTCCCTCAAAGCTTCCCCCTGCCTCGAAACCTCTATGAAAACCTCATGTGCTTTCACAAAAACTGCGTGACTGATCAGAGTGATGCATAGACGCCGCACATCACAATACCATCTGTTTCCAAGGATCTTGTGTGTTCACTTTTTCTGAAGCAGTAGTTCACAGAAGTTCCTCCCGTGGCGCGTAGCAGCGCTGAGTTGTTTTTGCCTTTGGTGCTCCCCTCTGCGATACGCGAGGAGCTCTCCTCTGATGTGCTTTGACTTGTCGCATGTGAACCCCTCTGACCTCATACCTGCCGCTACGCGTGTGCGCATCAGAGCGCAGACGTACTTTTTGCGCGGGAGAGCTTTGTTAAGATTTGCATACGTCGAACATCATACTTGCGCCAGGCCCCACAGCAGCGTTCATATCCCCCCGTCATGTCATCTCTCACAAGCTTTCCCCCCCCCCTCAATAAATTCTTGAAGGAGGCAGGAAAAGTTGCAGAGTCTGGATGATGTTTGTACCCTTTTTCTGCAGAGGCTGTTTTTGTTCAGAGCTGCAGAAGAAGTTTTTTTCTCGCTCCTGAAATGTAAATGCAATATGGATGTAGTGTTCTACCTGGGAGCTGTCTGCAAACCGCAGTGGAAGGGGCTCTGTGCGTTAGATGCCGTCTGACTGAAAGTTAAACTCATTCACCCAATATCTGTTCGCACTGCGGCTATGGAAATTTAATCTGTGACAACTTAAGCTGCGGCTTTAGATATAAAAAGAAAAGCCGTAAAAGGATTCTAAAGTGTCGAGTCTGGTGTCTTACCGGGAACGGTCCTGTCTCAGAAATGTCCGTAGTTGTTATTAACTGACAATTAACGCAACATGTTTTACTCGTGTGCACCGTTGAGATGCAATAGCAAAGTGCCTATCGGTGTATTCTGCTGCATAAGCACGGCGTGTTTTCGCCCACATGTAATCAAAGCAATAAAAAGCCGGATTGATGGTCACTGCTGATTTACAGTTTAATGGATTTCTCCTATTGATAGCACCACAGCAACACTGCCGCGCTTTAATTACGTTCTCATCATTCCTTTGTTTACTGTACTCCGTGACACAAATGATGGCGGGAACGCCCACGTGTTTTCATTATGGAAACATAATAATATAAAGCAGTAGATGCACCTTCGTCCTGCAGCGGCTGGTCCGATGGACGTACGCGACATCTCCTGCGACGTCTCTTTTCTGCATTGCACTGGTTTCAGTAAACGTAGCTGTCGGTCGATATTTATTAGGTCCAACTCCAATATTATCTGCTCAGTTCCACTTGCATTGTCTAAAGTGCGTGAAGCCTGGTTGTCAATAGAATAAAATATTTAATTATCATCAATTGCATCACCCCCACCCCATAGCAATGACACTCCTTGATGGCAGCAGCCAGCAGGATGCAGCCTGCAGAACCGAGACTACACCATTGCATCATAAAACTTGCATTTACACCAATCAGCCACAACATTATGACCAGGAGAAGTGACCATCTTGTGACAATTCAATGTTCTGCTGGGAGACTTTTGGACCTGGCATTCATTGGTGTGGATGTTACTTCGACGTGTAGCACCCACCTAGACCAGACCAGACCAGCATGCCATCTGACATAGGCCCCTCCCCTCAAAGCCCCCCCCCACTAACAGCATTCTGCTGCCAGATACCACAGGACACCCTCAGAAGGCCCATGTCCATTCTCTGATGAGTTACAACTGTTATAGAGGCACAAGGGAGGCCTACACAATATTAGGAAGGTGGTCATAATGTTATGCCTGATTGATGTAAATAGTCAGTATAGACCATGTGCGTAGGTCTATACTGACGCTCGTAGGCATGCGTAGATTTGACGTACCAGATTATAAATCTTACAAGAATAAGTTGCATTTTCCTCTAAAATATGTGTTTTTGTGTAAAAACCCCTCTTGGACTGCACGTAGACTACAAAGAGCACACTGGAAGCCATATTAATAAAGTAGTTTAGGTTGACTGAGTCACTTCTTAAAGTGAATCAGGTTTCATTGCAGCTTTTACAGACCCACACCAATGAATGTGACTAAAGTAATCGCCCACTCTGAATTGAAATCCCGAGGGCGGACGAGGTTCGACTTCAGAAAAGCCTTTATTTATCTCAGCTGTACCGGCTTTATAATATTTTCTGTACAGGTCCAAATGCATTTGGACAACCAAACTGAATTCTAACATTTAACAAGGCCGGTAGCTCGGGCTGCTCCTAGCCTCCACTGCTCCTGGCTCGTGACATTTTCAAAGAGGTGTTTTTAATCAGGAGTGACTTGGCCACATATCAGGCTGAGTGAGATTTATGGCCCCCTTTCTCCAAGAGCCTGTTCTTCTGGACCAGAGGTAATGGAGAGACACACAAAGTGGTGTTTACATGGAAGGTGCTGCTGTGGTCCTGTTTCTGGGACGGCTGAAGGTTGTTTGGTTTGTTGATTAGCAACTCCCTGGAGGCCCAAGGGGAGGGGAGTATCCGGGAGTCTGGTCTTGGTTGGTATTGAGCTGGGACGGTGTAATGAGGCTGTTGGGGCCAATTTTATAATTTGAACTAGTTTTGTTTTGATCCAGAATTGAACTTGCACTCTAAGTAACTGCCATCATTAAAGCCCAAATAATCATTCCTAGCGTTGAGCTCAACCATGATCTTGTCACCCAAACATCAAATGTACGTTTGCACTCATATGTGCACTCATACCTGCACACACATGCATATATGTCGTTGTTTTGCTACTATCTGGGGTCCCAGCGTGAGCAGAGCCTCGACCTAGATGAGTCAGGTTTGATTTGGGGTGTGAACTCCGCCCCTCTCCCCTCCCCTCCTCTCCGAGATCTTCATTGTCTGGGGAGACAAACTCGCGCACGCTCTTTAGTGTTATTGTTGTAGAAGTGTCTAGGTGTCTGCTGCTGGAGGCCTCATCTCCCAGGGCTTGTGGAAGGCTGACATCCTTCTCCTCCTTTTCTCCAGTAAATTGTCTGTATTGTCGTTCTGTCGGGAGAAAATAATCCGTCCCTGTCTCTCTCTGTTTCTTGTTCACAATGAAAACAGGATGGTTGACTCTGCAACCCCGTGGGAATGCGGCTCTCACCTGTCTTCGACTTGAGCACTGAGATGGGATATTATCCCCTACTCCAGGAGTATTAAGATTGGCATATGAAGTTTTTTATTGAGGACAAGATTCTGAATAGAATAGTTTTTGTGGTAAATACTAACACCCTATTTAAACAGTAATCAAATAGATCATATTGCACCAGAGGCCACTGTACGGTGACCAGGATGAGCTTTAAATAGTTAATTTTTGAGAAGTAGCAGCTGAATAACCCATTAAAATAAGTGTGTATTCTTTCCTACAAAGGGTACACAGCGAATCAAGTGATATTTTAGGCCGGTTTGTGAAAGAAGGTGCAAATAGAGCATTGGTGACAAAGCCAAGATAGTGTTTTGCAACTTAATAAACTGACGTGACTGAATTGACACCAAATTTTGGACTTTCTTGTCTCCAAAAAGAGATTAGTTGCATTTTAGATATAGCTAGATATGGACGTGGGCCTTCAGCGGGCGTCCTGTGGTGTCTTGCAACAGAATGGTGTTAGTGGATGCCTGTGGGTCCTATGGGTTGAGGGGAGGGGCCACAGATACTTGATCAGTTTGGGATCTAGTGAATTTGGAGGCCAGGTCAACACCGTGTGCTGTTCTTCATGTTTTTTTGAGTTGTCCCTAAAGGTCGCTGCCATCAAGGAGTGTCATTGCTATGGGGTGGGGGTGCCTGGTCTGGTCTAGGTGGGTGCTACATGTCTAAGTAACATCCACATGAATGCCAGGTTCCCAGCAGAACATTGAATTGTCACAAGATGGTCAATGTTATTTGCTTCTCCTGTCATAATGTTGTGGCTGATCGGTGTGTGTCCCATTATATAAACAGTCAGACTTAAGTATGACATTTTTTATCATGGTTTTCTAGTGCACAGATGTTTGATTGGATGGATTTGATCTTTAACATTTGTCTGGAATGAAAACTAAACGAGAGAGAAGCTGGGAAACGACCTCTGGTACATTTCCATGTCTGGTAACAATCAGCTACACAGAGGACATAATCAAAAATAAGAGGACGTGTATGAACTTGTATGTTTATGCACAAGTGCACATGTATAAGAAAGACCAGACAGATACTTACAGTAAGCTGTGTGTAGACAGTGGGGGCACTTAGCTCTAAATACAAATATGGCCTTTTGCTTGAAAGTGTTTTTCCATCCATCCATCTATAGGATTACATCTTCTGCTCTTGGTAAAGGTCAGCAGTTGATGTTTACTCCAAGCTTGTCTCACCTCATTCTCTGACAGTACATCAGATTAGAGTTTGCTGAACATTACACACGCCGAGTGGTATTCTTGACCTCGGCTGGACTCATGGTTGACCAGCATCCTATTTAAGTCTCCTACATATTTCATCTCCTTCCCCACAATCTTGGTTCCCACCACTCCAGAAATGTCTCGCTCGTCCCAATAAAATCCTTTAGCACCCCCCCCCCACCACCACCACCACCACCAGTTGGATGATTCGGGTCAGGGTGTATTCAGTGGAAATCCCCCCCTCGCCCCACACAAGGGACATCAATATGTAGTCAGCGGTTGGGGAGAGAGTTGAAATGGCTCAGTGCCATAATTTATTCAGACATTGAACTGGCCCAGGCTCCAAGTATTCAAAAAAAAAATAATAAAAAATAGCTTTTAGACAGTTCATGCAGCCATGGTCGCTTGGCATTTATATTTAAATCAGTTCGATGCAAAAGCGTAGACTCGCTGTGCCAGGGCTAGAGGCCCCAATTCATACCCAATTCACCCAGCAGATTGACTTCATCCCCGGTCGACCGGTAGCGCCTTTATGCTCACTGTGTGCATACATTTGTATTTAAATACTAGTAAGGCTCTGACTTTATGTATTCCATAACCTCTAACCCACATGCTACTGTACAGGAAAACTGCACCCTTAGATCATCTTCATGTTTGGTGCACTGTAGATTAAATGCTGCAGTTTAGCAGTGTACCTCCTTTCACATATTTAGATTAATGGACGAATCAACATCAAAGCACACAATGGCTGTTACACTGCTCTTGGTTATGGTCTGATTCAGGCTGTTGGTTTTGTAAACCGTCTTGTGGCAATATGTGTTGTTATTGATTCTATATACACCGATCAGCCACAAGATTAAAACCACTAACAGGAGCATTGAACAATCCGGTGTTCTGCTGGGAAACATTTGGACCTGGCATTCATCGGTGTGGATGACCAGGCATCCCCACCCCATAGCAATGACACTTCTTGATGCCAGCAAGCCATCCCCAGCAGGATGCAGCCTGACACAACTCAAAAAACATGAAGAACAGCACAAGGTGTTGACCTGGTCTCCAAATTCACTAGATCCCAGACTGATCAAGTATCTGTGGGATGATCCGCAGAGGCCCCTGCCCTCAAAGGCCCCCCCACTAACAACATACATACACCAATGTTGTGCCTGATTGGTGTATGTAAAATTTAAATTGAAACTTAAACAAAGAAGTCAGAGAGGTGTTGTCAAATAACTCATCTTGAAAGTTTCAGTTCACAAAATTGCTGATTGAACCTCGTGGGGTTTCGTTTTTATTTACTCCTTAAGTTCCTGACTTATTTCTTATTTTCATTGACAACTTGACAACTTTCAGAGACTTTTTCTCGTGATACCTTTATTAAATCAATTATATTGGTGCAAACAGTGTTCCAGTCAAAAGTGATGACAACACTAATTTCTGACTTATGTGGTGTATTCCTGCTTCTCATGCAAGATAAATAACTCTAAGTTATTTCTCTGCAGTGGATTCTTCATATGAGCACTCGAGTGGAAGACCATTACTAGATTTCAGCCCCCGTAATTTAAATGGACATCATAAAAAAAACAGAAATACAACAACACGGGCACGAACGAGTCCGTCCTTACCGTGTCCTCTCTGTAACCTTATCATTATGCCGAAGCATTAGCTGCATTACCTTGAGCTGGCAGCCGGTCGGGAGAGCGGGACCACTCCCTTCTTTCCAGGTACAGTAAAGACTCTGCGCTCCGTTCCATCTCGGTGATTGGAAACTTTCAGAGCTAATACATTAGAGCTGACCTCCTCTCTCTTTCACCACTAAGTTGGGAGTTGATTTTTGCTGCGTTATAAGATCCGCTTGAGGAAAAAAAGTGAACGCAGGAGTAAGGTGAATGTGCTGCAAACCGTACCGCTGGTTGGGGTTGTTTATGACCAAGCTGATTGATGACGAAGCCAAAATATATGCAGCGCTGTCGTGTTTTTAGTGGAGGGAATTAATCAGTACTCACTGGTTAGATTTAAAATGTAATATTTTGCATTTACATTGCCGTGCTGTAAAGCCTCTGAGTAATGACCGTGCATTATAAGTGCGTCCTCTCGAAGTCTGTCCTCACTGGAGCAACGTCAGCTTTATTTATTTCGGCGAACCCGTCGTCCAAATCCAAAACGTTCATTGTGTCGCTGACTGACGCGCACTCCAGGGAGGAGGTCAGGGTGGAAAGGCGGGACAACGAAACATAAGCGGAGTCAGGATAAATTATTTTAACTCAAATGACAAAACTACAGATATTATTATTAACGGGTCGTATGTGCCGATTCATCTCAGTCGTCCAGCTCATGAGGCCGAAGCAGGTATAAAAACACTCGTCTGGGCTTACTGGCATTATCCACTCCTAGCTACTGACAACACAAAGGCATTAGGAAGATCTCAAAGTACTGTAAATGGACTGAGTTCATAAAGTGGAATCGTATCGCGTCAAGGATAAATGGTAGTGTTATGTTTTTGAATGCTTTGTACTCCTGACTGGACCATTAGACCGATCGTTGGGCTGTGATTGCGGTGGATTTTTACAGTGGAAACAAAAGGAAGGTCTTCATTCATCCCCAAAGTAAATGTAGGAATAAAAATCTGATAAAAATGCCTTTTACGTCATACCCGTAGCACCCGAAATATGTCAATTGTGCCCTAGCTGTAGACCCAGCATCAACTTCCGTAACCTTACGGCATTCAGAATGTCTGCAATTAAGATTTTTCAATCTAATACCAAACTAAATGACTTTATATTGACTTTGTGCTCTGTCTATATCCGCTGTGATTCATACAAGCTAATATATTTCTCCTCCAAACAAGGTGAGTGTGAAAGATAAACAAAGGACAAAGCAATACGAGGTAATAGCCCCTGGAGAGTCTGACCGCTCTGGTGGTGAATTGTGGTGTGTGTACATCTCTATGACCCTGTGCCCTGACCGTAATCCCTCACTACAGGGGCTGGATTAGGGCCTCGTTTTATTAGCCACCACCCCCCCTCCCATGGTCTCGCTCCCTCTTCAGCCTGGATCGATTGCCGGCTCGGTCTGAAGTGGCGGCGCCGGTTATTAAACGGGGGACCAACCGAACCCTTCGGACTGCCGGGATAATCCCATCACAAATTAAGTAGAGGAAAATTGGTCAGGGAGAACGGGCTGGGGAGAGAATCTTCATACTGTGACCTTCTTAACAGTGAGCACACAAACAAGCATGCACTCTGTTATTTATCATACAGCAATCTGTGAGGATTTGCACCCATGATGGATCAGGATTTTTATTAAAAAAAAAAGACCTCAGTAAATGGGAAATCTTGTTTAGATGACACCGGCTTCTTAAAGCAGGCAAACATTAATATAGGTTTAAATGTAAACATCGATCCCAAAGAGCGTCAGAGGACATGCTTTCTTCAAAGTCTTGCTACTCGGTAGCCATCTTGGTGGCAGGTTGGGGTTGCACGACATCAGATTTTTTAAAGTCAACTGTTTTGTGATGAAAGTACACATGCTACGGCTCATGTGCTACATACTGTGAGCTGCAGATATGTATAGCCTGTATAAAAACAGGCAGCAGCTCAGCACGTCAATGGCATTTAATACTACTCCACAGCATGTTGTTAGATGGGATAGTGTAGCTGTGGTATTTCTCTGCAGCTAAAGGTCTAATAACTTTATCAAATAGTTGATGTGCAGCCTCCTTCTCTCTGTTATCACAGGATGTTTGGTGAAGTTTTTAATTGACTGCTTTCCAGAGGACTTGGACCGTTCCTCTGCTAGCGTTAGCGTTAGCCTTTTCAGATGCATTGCAGTAGTACTTTTGTTGTGTTTCAGGACTGACATGCCACGTTAGCATGGGCTTCATATTTAGTGAAGTATTTCCAGACACTTCATGAACCGCTGCTAGCTTGCTACGACGACCCACTGGGCTCCTCGCCTTTCTTGTCGAAGGCGTCCATGTTGTTATTACTAACCGACGTGATGCTTAAAGCGTCATGGCATAGCAGTGAAGTCAACAAACGGACTAGTTGAGCAGCCTGGACTAACAAGACCAGGCCTTGATCTACTGCAAATGAATAAGGGGGGCAACTAGCGACAACTGCAAGTTCGTGTATGTATATAAAATCAAATCAGATATTATCAAATCTCAAAGACATTGGTGACTTTGACCCAAAATGACGTTGAAAAGGAATCTATAGCTGCAATGACGCCTTTGTTTCCGCACTTGCCGATTGGTGGATGCAGTGAGCCAGGAAAAAGAGGATGAGTACACTTTCTGTTCGAAGTCCGTCTGCACCTGCTCCTGCCACCACACAGCAGACAGTGCCACAGACCTCAACTATGCGCTTGCGTCAGTGCAACAACATGTTTGTGCCAATGTGTTTCCCAGTTCAGCTGTTGCAAAGCAGACAATTGGCTTGGTATTGGACAAGCTTTCCTCATAGCTTTCTATTCAGGATCCTTTCATAGGTCTCCTCTATGTGTCTTTATATTGAAAGGTTTGAGGTTTTGCAATAAAGACATAAGATCCTGATGAAGTGAAACAGCCATTGTGATGATAGAATTTAAATTTAAATGACATCCTCTAGATCATATCATACTTCATATCATCGCTTGACACAACATCCAATCTCTCATTGACTTTCTCAGACTCACTTCGCAGGGCCGGCCTTTATCATACAGCGGCCTAATTTATTTAGCTGTCAGTCAGTCGTTTGATGTGAACGTCTGGCGAGCGTGGTTTTCAAATGATGCAAACAATGATCAGTCCTCAACAATGGACGTCTTATTCTGTCGGCATCTGGAAGCGCTCGCGTCGAACACGGCGAGATTGATGTTGTCATGGTTTCCAAAGGGCCCAGTAAGAGCCGAGCCTTGAGGTATTCTGGGAAACGCATCAAGGCTTTTAATCCATAACAAGTGTCTTGTGTTACGTCTGTCCAGAAAAAAGATTTATTAAAGAGTCCTTAATAACAAAAAAAATGTTTTCCTTTAGTGGAAAATACAGATCCGCTGAGATTTAATGTGAAGATTCAGATGAATACACTCTTCTGCTTCTGCTTCTTTGTAGTTTTTTTTTTTTCCTCTCATGATTTCCTGGTATCCCTGTGTCACCCTGTCTTCCTCAATTTGTGTGTCATCTCTAATCCTGTCATGCAGGATAATACCGGACGTTAATTACCCCCGCTGTCGGAGGTGAATATCATTAGAGCCCTGAACTGGACATGAACTAGCCATTACAGAAGGGGGCAAAAGTTTATTAAGTGCCATTATTGAATCCTCAACCTAATTTAAAAGTAAACTCACAAAGACCGGCCGTCTGGCTGCTGGATGACGTTTCTTCATTCAATTCTCAGCCTCCTTTGAGGAGGCCTATAGGCAGCGGCTGAAATAAATGAAACACATTTGCAACAAAGCAGTACATATTATATTAAGAGCTGCCGGCGTGCTTTGTTGGCTTGGTCCATGTCAGAGGAGGAGGAATGGTTTGGCAGTGACGGATATCAAACTTTTTGGGGAGAGTGTGGTTTTGTAAGCTACCTGTCTCCGCATGGGAACACGAGCTGCACCAGTGATTCCCTCGTGAGAAATAGTGTTTTATTAACTCGAGTTACTTAAGAAAAACTCCCCTGGAACCGCTGTCATCAACTGCACTTGATGGTAGCGGAGAAAAGTTTCTAGAAGTTTCCAGATGTCATCATATACAGTCATTAGCATATGAAGTCTCCCCACCAGAGTTAACCTGCTGTTAGTGGAAGGGAGCGCTGAGATAGGGCCAACAGATCTTTTTTTTTTATTTAAACAGGATAAAGGTGTAAATATTTCTGCACTGGCATCAGTCATTGTGGGAGCTTTGGAAGCTTTGTCGGAAGACTGAAATATTATGAAACCTAGCAGCAACGTTGGTAATAACAAGGGTTTTGGTTTCACGCTGGTTAGATATGAAATGTAATATTTTGCATTCGTATGTCCCACACAAGTCCTCACTAGAACAATGTGAGCTTTATTTTTTTTTTCAGCAAATACCCCAAAACTGCCCTTGCTGCAAAAGTAGTCCATTAAGTGCCCGTATCATTGACTGACAGTCTCTATGTAGGGAGGAGGTCAGGGTGGAAACGTGGAACTGTAAAACATAACTGACGAACTCGCCTAAACACTGTGTAGTAGTAATTTTAATTCAAGCCAAGCCAATTTTACACCAGTCCATCATTAAACTTGCGTTTACACCGAGGTGTGTGAAAATACTGCCAAATGATGAAAATAACTTCATTATACATCTGCCACAACATTAAAACCACTGACAGGAGACGTAAATAACATTGACCATCTTGTGACAATTCAGTGTTCTGCTGGGAAACTTTTGGACCTGGCATTCATTCGTGTGGCTGTTACCTAGACATGTGGCACCCACCTGACCAGACCAGGCACCCCCACCCCATAGCAATGACACTCCAGGCACACACACAAAAACACTTTAGGAACAAGAACAGCACAAGGTGTTGACCTAGCCTCCAAATTCACTAGATCCCAAACTGATCAAGTATCTGTGGGATGATCCACAGAGGCCCCTCCCCTGAAAGGCGCCCTATTAACAACATTCTGTAGCCAGACACCACAGGACACCCTCAGAAGGCCCATGTCCATTCTCTAATGAGTCGCTGTTTTGGAGGCACAAGGGAGACCTACACAATATTAGGAAGGTGGTCATAATGTTATGCCTGATCGGTGTACTTTTCAACTGTGATTTGTAACTGTATTGGAAGGAAAATGCCAATACTTGTGAAATAGTCGTTTTATCTGAAGGACTTGCTGCCATCCCTAAACAAAAACTTTTACGTCGTTATGACAAAATCAAGATATTTGCTTTTTGTTACGGCAAGAAATTGTTTTAAGACACTGAAACAGGGTAAAAGTTAGCGTAATTTAAATTGTATTACACAAACTTTTACCACCCCTGTTATTAAGTATAGATGATCCTACATTGCTACTGTATGTAAGGATCTGGATGGTCCAACATGGATGTACTTCTAAACCTAGACCTGTCCGAGGCCAATAACTATATGCGTACACACCTTTATATGTATATTCCTGTGGTATAAACCTCAGTCTTATTTCCATAGCCCTTAATTTAATAAGTTAAATAAACAAGGTACAGGTGTAGAATGGATGTTTTTAGTATATTGGGTGAATGACGTGGAGAAAAAGGCACGAGTGGCTGAAGTCCAAAGAGATTCTTCTCGAGAAGACGACTATCCAGATAGATACTATCTCATCTTCATTTCTGGGATTCAGTCACATAATTCGACTGCCTACCTTCCTGGCTGCCTCACAACTTGTACTCAAAACTCCCCGATCTTGTCACAGTGTTAAATACGCACGAGTGTAAGCCGTGATTAAAATGCGTCGCTTCCACCAGCGGAGACGCGTCTCTGGAGTATCAGATGGGAGCTTAGCACCGGCATATGCTCGCCGCAATGATCCGGCGATGGATGACAGGTGGTTACCCGACTATTTGCATAATTGCGGGCGTAGCACGGCGGCTGCTAGAACGTCATAAACAAATCCATATGGCCTTTTGGGAAAATCCAGATGATTTACGCTGCAGCTCACGAATATGCTTTCCATCTTCCCTGCGTAACCAGACGTCAGCGGGATTTCTCAGTGAATGTTTTAACCAGAGTGTGAAGTGTGGAGCCACTTCATTCCTGCTACTTGTTTTGGCAGCTGATCAAATGTGGGAACTTTGCACCGTGTTCCAGTTGTAGATTGATCAGTGGGGAGGCTGTAACATGGGCCAGCGTTTCCTGTATGGTGTTTTTGTTTAATGGCAGGGGAAACGCTGATTGTGAGACCCTGTTCCCAGAATCAGCATCTGTATATGAATGACCTTTATCTTGAGCGGTAGATTGCGATATGTGGGCAATTTCACGGCAGTTATTATCGTAGTTGTTATTCTTATAGTGGCTGGGCTGTTTAAATGCTTAGATCACATGTGTATGTTTCTCGTCGTTTTAGATTTTTATAGCTTTCTGGGTAATTTTCCAGCTTAAAATGTGTGTTTAGTTTATCTATAGTAAAATTCTTTCACCTTAGCTGGACTCGAGCCAAGTCAAACTTTCCATATTTGGGTTGTACAATGTTCTTCTTTGTGCTTTATCTGAGCTTTTATGAAAACAAAAGTACTTACAGCTACCCCTGTCCATGTCTCAGGGGACAATTTAGGTAGAGCAACGGCCCCAAAAATAGGCCGCAGATTGAACACTTGGGTGAAAAGTGAGCTGCTAAATAATGCAGCAAGTGGTTTGATTTTGATACAACTCTTTTTCTTATTTTGTCCTTATCTATTTTCTTATTTCACATGTCTCACTTTTTCTCCTCTTCCCTCCACAGACATGTCTCTCAATGTCCGTCGGAGCAGTGACCCCTCCCTGGCCGGCCTTCCGCCAATCGAGGTCCCCGTCGGTCCAGAGGAACCGTCCAGGAAGAACCCAACACGCTGGTCCACGACTGCAGGTTTCCAGAAGTACAGCCATCCACCAAACGCCAGCGGAGGCACGGGAAGCCTAGAACGAAAGGCAAGTTGGTTAGTTTTTCTAAAGCGTGAGTTAACCTGGAGCTTTGAATGCAATCAGATAGCTGAACAGATAGCTACGCACCTTAGCCTGGAAGCCAGCCTGAACTTCCAAAGATCACTCCAAAGATCTGCTGTGAGCAATGATGGGCAGAGAAGAGTAACGGCAACCTCACCATACACATAATCTGGACTACGTTGAGTTGAATTTGTTTCTTTTTAGGTGACGTGTTACCAAACTCACATTGTGATAAGTCGTGGTATACCAAAATCTAAAAAGTTTCAAAGTTTAACACAATAGTAAAAGGCTGACTTTGCATTTATTTTTTATTACACCACTGAGAACTAGTCAGAAGAAGTTTTTCTCCACGGTGCTGCAGATGTACCGGAGCTGTATCAGTCATAATGTCAGAGATCTGTGCTCTGAAATCTTCCGACCTCCAGCAGTCTCCGTCTTCAACTCCCTGCTGCTTCCAACTTCCCTCATTTTCATTTCTCCTCTCCTTTTGCACCCTAAATCAAAGAAATAACTGTTCGATGTGAAGCTTGCGCTGCCCCGTTTGAAGATCTCCAGCAGTGGCAAAGATGCTCTTTATCTAAAACTAGTTCCTTCTGATAACGCCCCTTCTTTTCTTACAGAAAAATAAGAGCAATGATTATTTAACACTTTCCCTTTGTTAGAATTTAACTTCTTGAAGCTTCTTAGAGCTTGTGATTATAATACCTTAAAAAGGGAAAGAAAAACACCGCTCAGGAACATCTTCCCCCCGGCTTCTATAAAGAGAAGAGAAGCCAATTAACTTTTCAAAATGGCTGCCCCCACAAGGTGCTGACAGACCTTTGCGCCTTGCTGGGAAAGACGGGGAGGTTAAAAAAAAAAAAAAGAAAAGAAAAAAGGAGGGAAACGTCTGCTGAGTGCTCGGAACGTGAGGCGGCAACTCTGTACATGATTAGCGCGTCTGGAAGCGAAGGCTGATAATCCTATTTAAAGACACTTTAGTTGTCAGAGACCAAACAATGTAACAGCACTTTCCCGAGCAGAAGCAGAAGTCTGGGGTGAAATGCTTATAAGAAATGTCTAATTTTATCAGTAAAGCTAACTTTTTTTTAGCCCATGTCAAACCAAGAGAACTGTATGAGAGTGTTAAAAGCCAGGTGTTGATGACCAGATGTGTCAACAGGTGCTGTTTCTGAATTTATTTGGACCCTCTTGGTCATTCTTTCCACTTTTATTAAAACATAATGACATGTTTTTTTCCTGTAGGCTGCTGTACTGGGGAGTTTTCATTTCAGATTTCATATAAAACTGTATTTACAGACATATTTACCATGAATAGAGCTAGTGTTGCTCTAAAAGTCAAATGGAAAGTGAGTCTTGAATTTGATTATGCTTCGCTGACAAATCTGCAATGTTCATGTGTCCAGTTTAGTTGGCGGCTCCCACCTGTAGCAGGTGATCAGTTATCTGGATTAGACCCATTAAAGTCATCATCCTGTCACTGCCACGTGAAACGGTTTGATGAAAAGTAATGAGCTAACACCAGGAGGCTGTCATTTCTATTCAACTGCCGGAGCCATTAGATTTTTCTTTCTTCAATAAAAAGGGAGTCCTCGTAATCCTCAGTCTCTTTTCCAAACTCCCAGCTGTCACATATTCGCAGTCGGCCCGGGATGAAGCCTGTTGTCATGCCATCAGCGACACATGGTTAATGTATTAGTCAGAAATGATAAATGTGTTTCTTGGAACAAGTGGTCTCGCAGGGAACCACGCTGTACATCAGTGGTTAGCTTTGCCAAAAGTGCATATGGACGCGAGCCACGCAAGACACACAATACACCAAGAGTCTCTCCATTGTCTGGGATCATTTCCTTTACACATTACATCCAGCCATGTTCTGTTTAATTCCCTGCGAGTCCAAATAACGGCTGAGTCAGGCTCCGTTCTGCTAAATCTCCGCTCTATAAGCCAGTGGGAGTCCTCAGTCATCAGGCAGCACTGTAAACTCATCACGTCTCCCAATGACTTTACAATACCTCATATTCTAGGTTTTCCACGCTTAGCGCAGTCGACCAAAGGGATTAGTGCAGTCAGAATGAGCATGCAGATTTACTGCCACCTCCTCTGGTATTTGGCTTTCTTTGCATTTTATGATCTGATGCGTCGTAAAAAAATTTTGCGGAGAAGGGTCCTTCGTCGCGCCACGACCGAGACCGCGATGGCTGTCGGGGCTGTCTCGGTGCAGGGCCCACGTGTCCAGCTGAGTTTTACAGTCCTGTCTGCAGTGCTTCCTCGGGCCCCTTCACACCACATTTCAACTGTACTAAAACACACACATGGCCTATTAGAGCGTGGAGAGGACAGAAATGTTTCTTCTGTTTGTTTTCGCTGTCTCCTTTTGGTGTTGTTTGTTGGTATTTGGTGACTCGCTGAGCATAACTGGTTTTCCTCTGCCTTTCTTCCCTTCTTGTGCTCTGCAAACAACCCGTCTGGGAGTTGTTTCTGTTTCAGTTTTTTTTTTTTTCTTGGAGGAGAAGAAGCAAGTCTTGGTTACAGATGTAAACTAAGGTTCTATGCATCATATCCAAAAATAGATGCTCTGATCAATCAATAGTGAGAACAAATATGGCTTTTCATTTGAGATCAGACTGACGGAATAAAGGCTGTAGGCATACACACAGCAGTGTCAGCGTTATTACCTTCACTGCAGGAAGGTGGAGGCCAAAATTTCACACGTAGCTTTAGGTTCTCATAAAAATATCTGATTATGTTGCTCTAAATGCCTTTGCAATTAATTTTCCTTTGATTATTCAAATAGCTTCACCTACAACCTTCAATTGCTGAGATTACAAATCCAAGGCTAGCGTGCTCTGAAAGCATTTTTGTTTTAGTGCATGGGTGTCTTTGTTTTTCGCTAGTGGCTATTTTAATAAGCCTGCTCAAGTCTGATGGTGTTTGACATTACCTTGGCAGGACCATTTTGGAAAGGGGCTTTTTTTGTGTAATAGAGGAGCTCAGGTGTGGCTGTGTTATTGTGAAAAAAAGCCTCTTATTAGCATAGCTCAGGTTTGGCTGCGAGGAAAGGTCAGAAAGAGAGAGTGGAAGAGAGTGAGACGTGAACGAACAACTGGAATAGTGTGCAAAGGCAAAACACTGCCGGTTTAATGGCTGAAAACATGGAGGATGGGTAATGCTAATTGTGTGCCTTGTCGTTTGTTCGTTGGAGCAGTGATATAGTCGGTGTTTTCCTCTGATAGCAGCCTCTGTATCACAACCGGGAAGGGATTTTAACCTCTCTACCTTTAAACCTGTTGCTTTGCAGGGCAGGGGAGCTCACGCCTACCGAAGTCTTCCTCGAGATGCAAGTGGCTGGTCCACTCAGTTCCAGAGAGAGATGACCCGATCCTCTCTGAGTGCCAACCACCCGATGGTGGACCGATGGTTGGACCGACAAGAGCAGGTACAGCCGTGGATTTAACGCGGTTTAAAGAATGGGCATGCTATATGAAAATAAACACTGATCATCTTGTGACAACTCAATGTTCTGTTGGGAAACTTTTGGACCTCACATTCGTGTGGATGTGACTTAGGCATGTAGCACCCACCTAGATCAGACCAGACACCCCCACTCCATAGCAATGACACTCCTTGATGGCAGCAGCCAAAACGCTTTAGGAACAACTCAAAAAACACGAAGAACCGCACAAGGTGTTGACCTGGGCTCCAAATTCACCAGATCCCAAACTGGTCAAGCATCTGTTGCGAGACTCCACAGGGCACCCTCTGAAGGCCCATGTCCATTCTCTGATGAGTCACAACTGTTTTGGAGGCACAAGGGAGACTTGCACAATATTAGGAAGGTGGTCATAATGTTATGCCTGATCGATGAAAGGTAGTGTGCACCTCCCTTTAGGTAAAGCGAGCTTTAAACAGCGTACCCAGTCTGACTGACACCAGGCTTCATTCTTCTGTTCTGTGTGCGGCAGTACTTTTCATCAAGTAACAGCGTCAGTCGGCGCAGGCTCGTCTCCTCACTTCACACCTCCTCCCTCCGTCTGCACCCTGTGATTGACTCACCCCGTGACTGGTCCCCGTGCTCCTCAGTCTGTCAGAGGAGGAGGAAAAAAATATGCTCCCTTTAAAAGTTATTAAAAGTGACAGAGGCTCTCTGCGGGGAGAGCAGAAATGACCTTGGGAAAGTGTTGAACACACCGAGCCTCGATGTGAAGAGGATCTCTCCCGGCTTTATCTGTCACTACCTCGGCTACCTGCTCCGACTCACGTAGGAGGTGTTTAATTGATCTCTCCTTCACATGAGAGAATGAAAGAGGGGGCAAGGAAAGAGTGTGAAACATTGACACATGGGGAAGATAAAAACAGAATGACAACAGAATCAAAAACAGCCGATTGACGATCACATTTCATATTGCTGTTTGCTTGCAATGCTCCTCCGTTTTTCCTTGATACATAATCTCCAGGATTCTCACTCAGCTTTCAGGTTTCTCACTTGAACCTCTACTGGGAGTTTCTGGGTGTACTGTCTGCCTTTCTCTGTAGTCTCACTGGAACCTGGCTAAGATTGTGCATCACTGTGTGTTTCTTTTCTCTGGCTAAACATATTTGGGGCTCCTCCTGACAGAACGGCGTCTACAGTGAATCAATGAAAACAGAGGTCGTTTTTAAACGTCCATTGGTCCATTAGTGAAATGAAAACAACCAAAAAATGATGTTGTCTACTTGCAAGGGACGGCCTGACAAATATGCTCATGTGCATTTTTGCCATGAGTGAGATAAGTTGATTAGTGTCATGTTTTTAGTAGCATCTCCAGCTTAGCATGAAGATTGATTGCAAGGCGAAACAAGTAGTCTGGCTCCGTCTGAAGGTATCACATGAAAATTTAACTAACCGCTGTCACGGATCAGGCATAACATTAAGACCACTGACAGGAGAAGTAAACAACATGGACCATCTTCTGACCATTCAGTATTCTACTGGGAAACTTTTGGTCCCGGTATTCATGTGGATGTAGCACCCACCTAGACCAGACCAGGCACCCCCCACCCATAGCAATGACACTCCTTGATGGCAGCAGCCTTTAGGAACAATTTAAAAACATGAAGAACAGCACAAGGTGTTGACCTGGCCTCCAAATTCACTAGATCCCAAGCTGATCAAGTATCTGTGGGATGATCCACAGAGGCCCCTCCCCTCAAAGACCCCCCCACTAACAACATCCTGTTGCCAGGACACCCTCAGACACCCTTATTCCTTGAGGAAGTCTCTGCACCTACCTGAGCTGCTGATTTCATTTCCTGATTCTAAGCCACGCCCCTCTTACTCGTAGCTTCTTATTGTTTTACCCAACTGTAGTATCTCTCTTCTCGTGTGCTGTAACTTTTGGCAACATGTCAAAGTTTTCCTTTAACCCCCGACACATAATATCCTAAAGTAGTGTGAGTTATGGCACCAATATACCAGAGACACTCCCCATCTGCTTGTGTACACGATCTAATTTATCGTAACTGCATTCGGTTTTATTAAAACTTGTAAAACTAGCTAGAGGAGAGAAGATTCAATCAGCTAAAAGGGCGCAGAGACGGCGCAAGAGCGGGATTTAGTTCAAAAACTGAGAAAAAAAAACGTTGAAATCCAAGATGATGTGTTAAGGTAATACTCATCAACAAATACACCAATCAGGCATATCATTATGACCACCTTCCTAATATTGTGTAGGTTTCCCTTGTTCCTTCCAAAATAGTTGTGACTTATCAGAGAATGGACATGGGCCTTCTGAGGGTGTCCTGTGGTGTCTGGTAACAGCATGTTGTTAGTGGGGCCTTTGAGTCCTATGTGTTGAGGGGAGGGGCCTCTGTGGATCATCCCACAGATACTTGATCAGTTTGGGATCTAGTGAATTTGAAGGCCAGGTCAACACCTTGTGATGTTCTTCATGTGTTTTGAGTTGTTCCTATCTCCATCAAGGAGCGTCATTGCTATGGGGTGGGCGTGTCTGGTCTGGTCTAGGTGGGTGCTACATGTCTAAGTAACATCCACACCAATGAATTCCAGGTCCTAAAGTTTCCCAGCAGCAACACTGAATTGTCACAAGATGGTCAATGTCATTTACTGCTCCTGTCAGTGGTTTTAATGTTGTGGCTGATCGGTGTATAATGTAACACATGAGATTATTATTTTAGAGCAGGGGTTATGTAAATGACGCGCACAAATGTTGAATGAATAGCAGCTGGAGTGCCGCAGCTTGAGTCTGAGCTAATTTTCCCGGTGCTACCTGTCTGTTCGTAATCTGACAGCCGAGCGACTTTACGACGAGTCGCAAATCCGCTCATTAGAGGGGACACGGCGTCGCCTTCAAAGTGGCACCTTGTCGCCCCGGCCGCTTCCTTCCCTCCAGCCCGGCGTATCTCCGTCTCCGATCGCTGCTCTCCCTCCCACGCGAGACGGGTTGATATTTCGTCCTCCTTTGTCTGGCTTGACGGGCAGGCGAGCGCGGCGAGCGGCGGCGGCGGCGGATCGCGAGATAAAAATACACCGCGTGGGTTAATTAAAAAGAACTGTGATCAGTGCTGAAGCGCTGGCGGAGATAATGAGCGAACACAAACACACACACACACATATATATGTCAAGGTTTGAAGAAAGAAAGGAAAAAACACACCAATTAGCAGTTGTTTGTTTATCAAGGATTATTTATCTGCTGTACTTTATTGTTCTGCTTTATGAAAAATGATAAAAGCGAAAACAAAGAAAACTAAGTGAGGGCATCGCACTTGTGTCTGTCTTCACACCGGAACACGATTTACTTTGTCTTTTCATCTGCAGGTGGGTGTTTGCGTCATTTTTCCAGAAGCCTCGTTTCTTAACTTCCCTTTCCCTTGATTCGTACCTTAGCTTTAAGCTCTTCCATCTCCTCGGTTGCACCCGGCACCGTTTGGTCCGCTCTTAAAGCGCCTTACTCCGCCATTCATATTTAAGCAGGCCCTTCACGGCCCTGCTATAAATTAGGAATGTAAAAGTCAGGCCCCGACCTAAGTGACGCGTCGACTCCTGCGCTTGAAATACTAAAGAGGTGTCTTAGGACGTGATAAAGTTGTAGAGGGGGGTTTGAAGCTGAGGGCTGCAACTGGAGATGATGGAGCGACATTTAGTTTAGATCAACTTGTGATCCCAAAATGCAGTCTGGTTTTGTGCAGCGCACACACCGAACACAAGGTCATAAGGGCCTGTGGTTATTTCAGGCAGTTGTCTTGTGTTTATCTAGCCGGTCAATAAATTCGCCTCAGTGTCAAACGCTTTCATCTCGAGACTTGAGGAGCTCCAGCCCCCTAAATCCCCCGACGCCCTTCCGCACTCGCTCTCACGCCGCGCGCTGCCAAATGTGGCGTGCAAGGAAAGCGTGCTCTATCAGCCCATATACACCAAGGCCTTATGAGTTATTCTTTATATAAACAGCTGACATTAATGCTGGCCTATTATCCCGCTGATGAATGTTAATGGGCTTTCCCGCTCGGCGGCGCACGAGCGCACGCGCGCGTTTTTTGATCCGGCTGAGTGGCTCTCCGCTGTATTATTATTGTTTCGCGGCCTCGATGAGCGACCGGAGGCCATTATCGGGAGCTGTACCAGAGGCGGGGCTGACACCAGCTGTCAATCACAGAGGGATTTAACCCAATCGATGGCTGACACGGAGGGAAACGAATGCGTTTGCGATGCATCAGTCGAGTTCACAGCCAAAGAAATGCAGAGAGAGTAACAGACTCCTTTTTGTGATATTTTGTGATATAACTCACATTTATAAAACAAATAATTACTCAAATATGATCTGAATGCATTTCGTGATTTATCTCTCTGCGAGCAGACTTTGAAAATTCAGTTTCAAACGGTCATGTCCGAGCTGAAAGAAAGAGAAATCTAGAGAAACAGAAACCGTTACGTAACGGCGTCAAAGACGTGTCTGAGTGGAGGCAGCTCTGATCCGACGTCTTTGATCAAGCCTCCAGCAGTCGCGGCGCCTCTCCGTCTCTCTCTCTTTGTTGTCTAAATGAGGCACCTTGTCTGGCGAGTTTTTAAAGGAAAAACGCAAAGTGGCAAGGTGCCCGGCTAAATCATCGAGCCAACACGTTGAAAGGAGGCGAGTTTGTTCGACTTCAAGCCCGGAACAAGAGAGCGTGGAGCGGCGTTGACGCGCCTTTCATATTTTCACATCAGAGGTTTCTTCGCCAAACAAACACAGATTGGCTTCTGCGAACTTTTTCGATTGTTGTTTTAGCTTTTTCCTCCGTCGCTTCTGTCGCGGGCTAACAGCTGTTAGTGGTTGGGAAATAAATAAAATAAAACAGTTTCTTGCTTAAAGGGAATCCCAAAGGGCTGTGTTTTCTCTTTAGATTTAAAGTGTTTGGAAAGATCTTGGAGGGATGTGCTCCTTGTACAATTAACAGGAAGAATTTTTAAAGTCTTAAGGCTCTTTTAAAGTACTGTGGGACATAGATGCCGTAACCTACGTACGCAGCCTACGTCGGTGTGAGCCATTTAAACTGGTGCGCTCATCAGTCTGGCTGTAAAAACACCTCCCAACCGGGTTTCTACTTCCTGCTTAACTTTCAACAATGGCGACTGAAACATTCGCTGAAATTTCGCCGAAGACAAGTCAGTTAACCTTTACTCGATGTGTTCCATCTTTATTGGTGATGGAGAAGCATCTGGAAATGATAAAGCGGAATCACGCTACTACCAAGCGGACCTATCACAGCTCTTGAGGTCTGTGTCGCCGCCATGTGTAGCTACATTTCTTGGAAGGTGCTCGTCATTATACGGCACTAGGGTCTGGGCTGTCACCGTAGCCGCAAACCGCCTTTTAGCAGTCACTGTGGCGTGTAAAATATCATACCAATAGTAATCACTGCAATATCCCTCCAGATGCTAAACTCAGTTAGCATGGCCTAGCTCAACTTCTGTCAGAATCTGAGTCTCTTATCTTACTAGTTTTGCGTTAAAGCAACCTTTGCAGTCAATTGTACAGTCCTACAACCAATCAGAATCATTCTGTTGAAAACAAATTAAACTCCACGCTGCTCAGATGACTCTCTTCTGTCCATCACACCATGAAGCCCATGCAGGATCAGCCCGTAATCAGTTCCCAGCGGAGAGACTCCAGACCAACTTTCCCTGACAAAGATTTTTGTGGGCAGGGGGATGTTTGTGCTGTCTTCCAGGCTCAGACTCTGTGCTTCAAGTGCGTTTAAAAGCGACCCCTACCTACGCCTGTGTTATCATTTGTTTAATTTAAAACTCAAAATGAACGCAGTTGGGGGAAATTCAGAAATGCCTGACACGTTGGAGAACCCCTGGGCGAGTCGGCATGAAAGTTAGCATTTAATTCTTGCTGCTGTTGTCGGGGAGTGTGTTCTCTCCACTAGCTTGTTGGTAAAGCCCACACAGTCTCCAGACCCCGAGGCGAGCTGCAGGCGACGTTAGAGCAGCTGAGCGTGGAGAGAAAACCCAGCAGTAACCCCCAAACCCTGCCTGCCTGACACAATCTCTCTTTTTGTCTGTCCCTCCGTCTGTCTCTACGCGTCTCTACACTGCCTCTGCCCCCCTCTCTCTCTCTCTCCACTGCTACCTGGTGGATGCCGCGCACATTTGTGGATCATGTTCCTATAAACCCGGGACAATGTTAAATGAGGAGCAGCGGACTCCTGCCACGTGGACGGAATAAATAGGGACCCACATTCCAGACCAGGACAGTCTATTCTGCTGTGGTGTCCTGTGTCTGTAGAGAAGACCTGACACTTAATTCTACCTTAAAAATACTCTGGAAGGTCAGTCGCTTCCAAAAAGGTTGCAGAGGTAGTAAGTGTTTGCACACATGCAAGGTGTTCTCTCTATTTGCTGCTCTAACCAGTAGGTGCAGCTGTGTATTCAGTTTTGACTCCAAGCACATTGTACTTTTATTGTACTTGCACTTTTTCTGCACTGCAAACACTTAATTTCATTTAACCTGACACTGGATATGTTTTATTTGTCATAAAAGACGAGGGAAAAATCTGTAATAACGCTAAATTGATTTCAAAACTGTAATGTAAATCAAACTGTCACAAATTTGCTCTTATTTGCAAAAAAAATAATCACATTTCCGACACAGATTCAGGGATCTTTGACTGAATTCGGACTCTTAATGGAATCATAAGAAAAGACTGAATTTGCAAAAATACTTGGGATGGACTTTATCTACACGGAGCAGTGATTCTTTCCTTTATCCTTCGTGAGTGCTTTTATGTGTAAATGGCAGCTCACCAGAGACGCTGCAGCCCAGCTGAGGACCTGAGTGAGAACAATGTAGCCCTGGGCCTCACGGCGGCCTCTTCGCTCCAAATTAGCCGCCGTCGCTGAACCGCCGCTGGAACGTCACGACCCCAGACGGACCACCATGGCTTTATTTTTCTGCCTCGGGGTCTCGGGGACCGTGCTGCTTTTTAAGCCTCATTTAGTGCTGGTCACCACCTCTTTTTACCTCCGAGACGGCTCGGGTAGCTAACGTTGGCATTGCACTGACCTGTTGTACTTCTTTGTAGACCTTGTCTATTCATGGGGTTACTGAACATTGTTGTTCATTTTCATTTAATTTACTGGGGAATTATAGAAATGTTGTGTTTAATGGCGTTGGGCAGTGATTCACAAAAACTGTCAGTGTTGGACCACATGAGTGTCTGTGGGCCTTGTTTTTGTGGTCTTTCCCACTCTGATGGCACCAGTCGGACCCTTGTTGGTGGGGTTTCAGAGATTTAAATGCACTGAACTGGTTGGCGAGACGACACATAGATTGGCTGTCCAGTTTTGCGAACCACTGCACTGGACGAGAAATGGAAGTGGTAAAAGTAAACAAATGACAATGTCTCTTCTCATTTTTCATTTTTAACCAATCTGAATTTCCACTATGGGAATATTTCTACCAAAGCTTGGCTGTCTGTAACGAATAAAGACCAGCTGATCAGTATGATTCAAGAGAGGACGGATCTGTAATGTTTCTTTGTTTCTGCTAGCTTAGATTTAGCAGTTTCCCATTTTAAATTAGGGAAACAGACTACTGCCCCCTACTGGTATGGAGGGTTTTGTCCTCTCAGTCACAAAGCATTTACCAATCAGCCACAACATTATGGCCACTGACAGAAGAAGTGAAAAACATTGACCATCTTGTGACAGTTCAGTGTTCTGCTGGGAAACTTTTGGACCTGGCATTCATTGGTGTGGATGTTCCTTAGACATGTAGCACCCACCCAGACCAGACCAGACACCCCCACCCCATAGCAGCAGCCATCCCCAGAAGGATGCAGCCACAAAAACGCTTTAGGAACAACTCAAAAAAACATGAAGAACATCACAAGGTGTTGACCTGGCCTCCAAATTCACTAGATCCCAAACTGATCAAGTATCTGTGGGATGATCCACAGAGGCCCCTCTCTTCAACCCATAGGACCCAAAGGCCCCAACTAACATTTTACGTTTTAATTAGGTGCAGCAACTTTTAAGGGCCTCTCTAAAGTCTGAAAGAACACTACTGGCCTCTGTTTTTTCTGTCGCTTTTTAACGTGTTTTCTTCTACAACATTACAAATGAATAGTAAGCCGAAGCCGACTACCATGACATCTATTCGTCCAGTACTGTTCCCAATTAACAAGACAGCGTTCCTACAGTCCTAATGTACATTTAATATCCAACAGTCATGTGAACTTATTGGGATGAGGCACACGTGAAGAAAGTTGGGATTCACAGCAAAGTCTAAATTAGATGACTTCACTCCTTTAGAAAGTTTCACCTCAATATATTTCAACTGGCAGCCATGTGGTGAGTCCTGCAGACTGCCTGCAGCAGCCCAAAGCATAACGGATTCAGTGTATTCAGTAATTTTGCATGTGTTATTACTATGAGAGCAGGTAGCACACACTGTTGGTAGCGTCATTTAGTTGATTCATTCCCCAGCGGGGGGGAATAGATCGTAAACGAGCAATTATGAAATTAATGCTACTTAACATCTCATTATTAACTTAGAAACAAACAGCAGTGGGCATAATGACTTTGAGCCTTTATGTGGTTTTGTGTGCGTTTCTCTGATTTATGCCCAGACCACAACAGTTCACCATCCGCCATCTTTTCTCTGCCCAGAAGCTTTTCTCATTTGGCATCTGTTTGCATTCAGGATCTCTTCTTCACGCACACACAGACACATAGCGGGAGATAGAATTTACAGAAATAAGTGCTTAGCAGTTCTGAACAACTTTCACAACTTCATCCCAAACACATTGAACATTGGAGTGTGTCTCCCCAAGGACAGTGTGAGAAAAAGCTGTCAGCAGGGAACCGAAAGAGAGACGGAAATGGGAAAGAGCCTCTTTTGGAAAACGCGAATGAATCCCAGTTGTATCACAACAGCAAAGTTTAATGCCACTTTGGCTGCTCGGTTCCCCTCTGATCACGATACCCCTGCTCTGATCTTGTTCTCCTTTATTTTCCTTCCTCTCTCACTTGATTAGGAATTGTGCAAATCGTGTCTCTCGTCTTATCTCGTTTGAACAGGAGACAAGGCGGCAGGCGTTTCTTCAAAGTTGCCAACTCTCTCCTTATCAGCGATACTGTAGCCTGAAAATATTTAACCTGTCCCGCTCTGTGTGTGTGCGCAGATGTGTGTGTGACTGCACAGATTAGAGTTGGACTGATTCGGGCTTCAGACGGCTGATAGCAGTGTTTTTTTGGGGAGACCTTTTTTTTTTGTGCCAGATTTGACTATTTATATGCAAAAACTTTCCTGAGAATTAATTCTTTTGACGTTGTTCCTCATAACTGTGAAATCCACAAACAGTCAAGACGTGAAAAATGGATTAGGGCCGACCTCATGGTCTCAGGTTAGGGCACGTGGTACATCCGTGGTTTGATTCCAGGCCAGGGACCATTTGCTTCATGTCATTACCCTGTTACTCCCCTCCCCCATTTCTTTTCATGTGACGTTGCATTAGAATTAATGATGTGATGCACTCATGGAGCTCACATTACGAGCAACAAAAGCTGCAACTCGGATGCCGTTGCCAGACACAAGTTGTCAACGGCGGGCTGTGGGAACGACGGGAACGAGCACTGACTGTAAATACAACACGAGAGTGGGGGAAACTAATGCATGTGATTGGCTGATGCATCAGTGGAGCTCCAAAAAAAACTGAAGCCAGTTTTGTGTCTCACTCGATATCACCAGCTTCCATTGGAAATGCATAGTAGTTTATTGCTCTCCCGCCGCTAAGATAAGACAGGACTTTATTTATCCCCATGGGGAAATTAAGGTGTTACAGCTGCAGGGAACAACAGTGCAAAATACAAAAAATAGAATAAGGTAAGACAAGAGAAACTATCTGAAAGTAAATATAGGTAGGTTAAAAGACTGATGCCTCACAGCAAGAAGGTTCTGGGTTTGATTCCATCTGGGGCCTTTCTGTGTGGAGTTTGCATGTTCTCCCTGTGTCTGCGTGGGTTCTCTGCAGGTACTCCAGCTTCCTCCCAACATCCAAAGACATGCTGGTTAGGTTCATTGGTGATACTAAATGTGCATGTGAGAGGGTGTACCCCACCTCTCGCCTAATGACATCTGGGATAGGCTCCAGCGCCATAGCGACCCTCCAGAGGACAAGCTGTTACAGTTACAGTTGAAGTGGTAAGGAGGCTCCAATAGGAGTTGCACCAAGTATTGCCCCAAAATGACATGAGGTAATGACGTGAAGTAATGCAGGGATGAGAAAGAAATGCTGATGTTAAAAAGTCTGACTGCTGAAGGGACAAAGGACGTCCTGAAGCGTTCCTTCTTACACTGTGGGTCTCTGGCTGAAGGAGCCACCTACAGTCCCAACTGTTTCATACAGGGTGGTGAGAGGGGTTGTTCTTGATGTTTGGCCAACATCCTCCTCTCCCCCACCTGCTCCACTGAGTCCGGAGGACAGCCCAGGATGGAGCTGGCCGTCTTTATCAGCGTTCACGAATCCCTATATTTATTGTTATTGCATTCACACCAAGCAGCAGCCTCTGGAGCTGCAGAATAAGCCAACACGGAAGTGGCAGGAACTGCAGTTCATCAAATGTCCACTTGAGGCTGCAAGTCAAGCCGTATACATTGTTCAGCCACAACATTATGACCACTGACAGGAGAAGTAAATAACACTGACCATCTTGTGACAATTCAGTGTTCTGTTGGGAAACTTTTCATTGGTGTGGTTGTTACTCCGACATGTAGCACCCACCTAGACCAGACCAGGCACCCCCACCCCATAGCAATGACACTCCTTGATCCCCAGCAGGAGGTGTTGACCTGGCCTCCAAATTCATTGTCGTTATTTAGCAGTCTGTTGTGAAAAACATGTGGCAGCCAGCTTTAGCTCCGAACAGCCTTTCAGATCATCATTTCCAGTAAGTTCACAACTTTCCATGTTGAGTTTGAAACTACCCTGACAAAATTCACAAACCTCTCTGCAAAGTAACATACCCTATCTATAGAATTTGCGTAAGCTTTCAGTCTGTCTCCTCCTCTGCTACTCGTTGTCTGGTCATTAGCAGTCAGCGAGTTGCGGGTCTTCTTCATCTCTCCTCGTCAGTCACTTTGTTTCTCTTCAAAGTTTGCTCTTGCTTCCCTCTCCCTCTCGTCTTCCAGCTCCCACTCTGTGGTTAATTACCACTCAGATGTCGTTCTCTTTCTCACATTCACCCCGTCACTTTGAGAAGCCCTTCAGCAGAGCTTTCTTTGCTTCACTTGTAAACACGTCGTCTACTGTATTTTGACAAGTTTTGTTCACTCCTTCTTCTTTCTCCTCACATCAAAGCAATAAAGACGAGTCGATGCACTAAAACAGCATTTTCTAGGGACAGGTGAAAGATCTGCTTGCCTCTGTTCCTGTGATTATTCTGTCCCTCCGCCCTCCTCTGTCCACATCTCCACCATCATTGCGGCTATCCCTCTCTGCACTGCTGGTTGTGAACGTGTTAATTCTTGATTAGAGTTCATGCATTCGC
This sequence comes from Chelon labrosus, assembly GCF_963514085.1. Classification (NCBI taxonomy): domain Eukaryota; kingdom Metazoa; phylum Chordata; class Actinopteri; order Mugiliformes; family Mugilidae; genus Chelon; species Chelon labrosus. The sequence goes on along the minus strand of NC_140351.1, from coordinate 5,554,244 downwards.
CTTCCCCCCGATTTGCTCCGTGGAGTGAGAAATCACTTTCTCAATGAGAATAATTGAACACGGGCAGGGGGGTGCCAGCTCATTACCCACAAATCACAGGGAGCCGGGGCACCTTAGCCGAAGACAATAATGACTTCGGGGAATAAAACGGGGCCGCCAGCGGGAAGCCGAACCGGTGTGGGCAGCGGAGAACAAAGCTGGGAAAAGGAAGATGCTCACTCATCTTTACACGGTCTCTTATGGTGAAATCTTTTTGTCTTTATCTCCCTACGCTTCCAGTCGACTTTTGTCAGAGGGTGAAGCGTCGCGGCTGGGAGAGTAGTGAAGGAGGGAGGACAAAGGCACAACATTGTACCCTTGTGCCTCGATGGCCATGGACATGGGCCTTCTGAGGGTGTCCTGTGGTGTCTGGCAACAGGATGTTGTTAGCAGGGACCTCTGGGTCCTATGGGTCTCTCACAGAGGGGCCTCTGTGGATCATCCCACAGATACTTGATCAGTTTGGGATCTAGTGAATTTGGAGGCCAGGTCAACACCTTGTGCTGTTCTTCATGTTTTTTTCAGTTGTTCCTAAAGTGTTTTTGTGTGCTGCCTTCAAGGAGTGTCATTGCTATGGGGTGGGGGTGCTCGGTCTGGTCTGGTCTAGGTGGGTGCTACATGTCTAAGTATCCACATGAATGAATGCCAGGTCCAAAAGTTTCCCAGCAGAGCATTGTCACAAGATGTTCAACTCTAGGGTTGCCCTTATAGCGGGCACTCTGCAAAGTAAGGGTATAGTTCTCAATTCAGTAGTCCAGGTTTAACTCACCTGTTTGAACACCTTGCTTTGCTACAGTCATTTTCAGTTTCAAGATGAATGGCGTGCTCAATTCCTTTTGAGTTTGATTTGGGTGCTCTTCGGTCCAAGGTAGCGTAGAGAATTCCTTCTCTTAGTCATTTCCAGTGTTTAGATCATTGTTAGGTCTTAATATTTGTCTATTTGACAGGTTGTCAAGGGTTTAGACAGACCCTTTAAGTCTGATTGAATATCTGGTTTGTTCTGATTGGGCTGATCTTGTAAACATAGCGCCTGAGGCACATGATGAACTTTGGTGATTTACAGTGGCTGCTTTCCCACAGCGCAAAGTCATTTACTCCCATTTATTTGATTTCTCTCGCACTTTCTCACCCCGTCTTTCCTTCACTGCCTTTTTTTAATACGCCACATATTTCCACTCTCCACAGAGTGCCAAATGAGTCCACTCTGACACAATGAGGTCCATTGTCACAATAGGCTTTTCTCACAGTTTTATAGGTCCCATTAGGGGGCCAATGCTTTTAAGTTGCTGGAGGAATGTAATAAGGCCCCGGCCGACAGTAAACATCCACATCTCGGGGCCACGGAGAAACGTGAGATGGGGCTGCTTCACCATCTCAGCCAGAGAGGCTCGTTTCATTTGCATCGGTTAGCGGACAAAGTGGTCACAGTTGGATGCAAACAGAGAGGAATGGGGTGTTTTCATTTTGCAGCCAAGGAGATGGAGGAATAGAAGGCTTCTATGGGGAGACGGTGAGGAGGAAAGAGGTGGTCCTGGGCCAGCCTGTCCATTTCTGTGTAGCCATGGCAGCCAGCCCCTTAGAGCTCCACCATTAAGGGGGCATAATAGAGATTCATTCAGGTATTCAGGCAGTGTTTGAATGTGCACCATTTTTCTCCGGCTTTCCATCAACATCTAATAGAGACAAGACCACGGCGACTTAGAGATGGCGTGTACAGTGACATGTGTCAGAGTAATAGTTGTCAAGGCCACGCCACCGCATGCTGCACTGAGACATCACCTAGTAACACTCCCATGGCAATCCCTGAACAGGGACTACTATTTTTGCTGTGGATAGAGTTGCAGCAAGCATATTGTCATCTGTATTTTTTCCTGAAAATAATACTGTTAGGGAAGGAAGGAAGGAAGGAAGGAAGGAAGTCTTCTGACTGAAAATTCTCAGACTTCAACGGTTTCTGCGTCGTCAGAAACTCAAACCTGAAGACAAGGATAAGAGTTTTGCATCTTCTCTTATTCACGAGGACACTGTGTTGGCTGTTGAGTCTAAAATCTCGAATGCAGGATGCACATTCATTCGCACTTGAGTGCAGCAGCCTACCATGAACATTCGGTTATTCATTTTCGCTGAGGGTTGCTGTCATTGGGCGAGATTCGGGGTACATCTTGAGAACCCACGCAGACACAGGGAGAACATGGAAACGCCACACAGAAAGGCCCCAGTTGGCCCATGAATCAGAACCCAGAACACCATGGACATCACCAATGAGCACAAGAAAGAAGAAAAGCTGCTGCACACACTTCAAAGTCTTCCGCTGTTAAACATGCAAAACCACTGGCATCATTCTTTGACTTTCTCAAGGTTGGATGCACGCAATGAATTCGGAATAGCCCGCCGTTAATGGTGTCATTCCGGCAAAAGTGCCGCAGTAATCGGCCGTGCTTTTCCCTGCAGAGCAGTTTCCCGCTGGAATTTCCTCCTCTCCGCGCTCTCTAGGTATAACAGACATGCGATCTGTTGTGTGGAATATCACCCCCGCTGAGCTCCATCAAGGCGCTCTCTGATATTCCCACACATGCGTTTGGTGATTTCAAGCGGACACACGCTGGCAGCCTTTTCCATTTAGAAGACGGCGGAGCGTAGGTGTCGCAGTTTACACGTGTCCGCCGAGCCGCAAGGTGAGGCGCCTGCCGATTGGCTGAAGTGCGATACGCCGCCTGCACCGCGGGTGTGTGTCTGCGCACGTACGGTGTTCCCTCGCCGACAAATTGACTACCCGCGCTCTGATCTGTCTCGTTTGTGGCTACGCTGATGATTTCCCCCCGCTCTTATCGCGACGGTGATTGCAATCACTTGTTGTGTTTAGCAAGCAAATGATTATCAGCTCTAACCAAACACACTCATTTGATCAATCGATATCTTGTTTAATCTTGCACATGGTTGCAACTGGAGCCGCATGGAATACAAACAGGAAGTAAAGTTGGTGGATTTTACTACAGCGCCCCCTATATGTCAGCTCTATCTCCTTTTCCTTCGTCTTTCTTTCTCCGCTGAAGCCCACCTACATGCACCCCTCACCCCGCCCTGCTTTCCGAGATTACTGTGGCTTTGCTGGAGTCTTTTGGGACCTCCATTCATTACTGGCCCTCATCTCCACCCGGCCCCTCTTCATTTAGCCCCCGTCTGACAAAAAAAGGACTCGACCGAATGGCTTTCTGTCCTCCTCCCCTTTTATCCAAGAATTTCAGCTTCCAATTAAAACTAAATGGAAAGTGCCCCCCCACATCACCCAGCGCTGCTCCCGTGACACTACAGATGAGGCCCTGCTCAAACAAGGCGGCAAACAATGGCCGACGTGCAGAATGGACCCTCTGTAATAACGTAAAGCGGTGTGTACCAAAGCTTCGCTCGCCATTAAATTATTCATAGTTCAACATCATTCACCCTCATTCCCTCGCCTTCAATTTATTACGTTTAGTGTATTAAGGGTTTTGAGGTCTCGGTGTGTCATAAAAGTCCTTTTGAAAACGGATGAGCTTCTCCGCACATCACCTTTTTCCCCAGCAATGCCAATATCGCTCACCGATACAAGATCTGCATTGCGCTAACGGTTGTATTAAATAGTTCAGATGGCAGTTTGGCAGTGCAGGAAGCGCAGTTTGTTGGCTGCCGACTCTATAAATCAGTGTGATTCTGACTCACGTAATTGCAGAGGTGGCTACTGAAAAATAATATATATATATATTTAAAAAAAAGACATTGTATTTAATTACAACCCCGATCCGATCCGCGGGTGCTCTCATTGAAATTCAAACTGCCGTTATTATTTCAACGGGGGTAACATTCGCTCGCTGACCTTCACAGTTTGAAAGATGGATTAAACGTTCTGAGCAATGGAAAGCAGACTGTCCTCCCACTTAATAAGCTCAAAATGATGATTAATCTGTGAAAAGCGGCGCGGAGCTCCTTTTTAATGCATGGGTAAAGACCCGGGATTCAGCTGGGACCGTCCGCTCAGCAGCGCCGCGCACTCAACCCCCAGGATTATCTGTTCAGAATCACTCCCCCTATACCCCTCCCCTTCCACCGCACCCCTCGAACCTAAGCCAGGTGTCTAGAAAGTCATCGTATCCTTTTTGAGCTATTTTTAATGCGTCAGAAAGTCTAAATCTGCTTTAAACGCCCCTTTGAAGTCCAATTTCAAACTCTTTGAAACACTACTTCTGTATTCAGCTGACATTATTTACGCAGCTTAAGAGCAAGAGGTGCTCTGGACAATCACCAGTGACGATAACTCAATTTGCAGTAATTCCTACCCGGTATGAACCTCCGGCTCTGTGGCACAGGAGTGGTCTGCTCCAGTTGCAGCTGTTATTGATGAGGTTTGGAAAAAGTCTCGGGCTCCTCCGTCCGCTTTGGGCCTCGGTTATTGACCTGGTGATTGATTTAGGCCCTCATAATTAGCAGGCCTAATTTAATTAAAGTGCAATTTAACGATACAGTAGGCAAAGGCAAGGGCAGCTGTGTCATTGATAGATCAGCTCAGGCCTGATATGAAGCAGGCTCTGCAAATGATGTATTCCACACACAGCAGGTTTCCCCGGTGACAGATAAGGAAGGAGAAGACAAAAAGATTGAGGTGAGCAGACAAAAGGAGGAGAAGGAGAGGAGTAAAGGAGGAGGCTTTTGTTTTTCCAAATGTCAGTCCACGAACTGGACTCTCCCACCTCCACCCCTCCGCATCTCGGCGCTCAATTCTGCCGCGGACGAACGCAGACTCACATCTCTGATCTAATTTTCTTAACAGCATTAAGAACCTGTCTGTCCCCGTAATTTGCTTCAAGTAAATTTAACATCAGAGCCTTAACTTTTTATGAGCCAAAAAAAAAAGAAAAAAAAAAGAAAGCCACGTCTCTCCAAAAAGAAAAACAAAGAGAGACAGACGTATAGGCTGCAGATTTTTGTTGATTAAAGAGTCGAGCGGAGACGGGGCGGGGAGCTGTATTAAACTTGGCCAGCTGGGAATACAATATACCGTGCGTATAATTGGAGCAGAAAATATGTAATTTGAGCGAGCGAGGGATTGGAATTCGATTCAAATTCTGGTTCTTGCTGTTGTCATAACACTTGGATGAGGAAAGCAATTTAAAAACAAACCTCCTTTAACTGGTACCTCATAGATTTTACGGTATTTAATAGTTTTTGGGGCATTTCATTTTTATGTTTCGGGTAAAGCGAACGAAAACATTTTCTGTCTCGATATCTACGATATGAACGCTTGATGTACAGCGCTAGCATTAGTATTATATGGGCAGCTGTGGTTTAAGTGGTGGAGCGGGTTGTCAGCTGCAAGGTTCGTGGATGAATTTCTGGCCTCTCCACGTGTATACACCAATCAGCCACAACATTAAAACCACTTACAGGAAAAGTAAATAACATTGACTATGACAATTCAGTGTTCTGCTGGGAGACTTTTGGACCTGGCATTCATTGGTGTGGATGTTACTTAGACATGTAGCACCCACCTAGACCAGACCAGACACCCCCACCCCATAGCATGACACTCCTTGATGGCAGCAGCCATCCCCAGCAGGATGCAGCCACAAAAACACTTTAGGAACAACTAAAAATACATGAAGAACATCACAAGGTGTTGACCTGGCCTCCAAATTCACTAGATCCCAAACTGATCAAGTATCTGTGGGATGATCCACAGAGGCCCCTCCCCTCAAAGCCCCCTCCACTAACAACATTCTGTTGCCAGACACCACAGGACACCCTCATGTCCATTCTCTGACGAGTCACAACTGTTCTGGAGGCACAAGGGAGACCTGCACAATATTATGAAGGTGGTCATAATGTTACGCCTGATTAGATTTCCTCAGTGGCATCACACTGATTACAAGTTGATCACTGCAGTTGTATAAAAAACGTGCATGTTTTTTGGTTGCACGCAAATCAACGACACCAATAGAAACCACAGAACGAATGAGGGAACTCTTGATACGTCCTCGTTTCTTCAACATGTGAACATGTTCCCAACTCAGAACACATTCTCAACACCCAACCCCGCTCGCCGGGGATTCCACCTTGCGCAACAACACATGTCCGCCTCCCCGAACCTCATTATCAAAAGGGATAGTACATCTAATCTGGAATGCGAGGGCTCTGCTCTGAACTGGAGGCCGGAGCCCGTAGGGTTGCGAGGCGTGAAATACGAAAGACAACACATGTCCTCATCAGAGGACAGGCGCCGCCTCGGCTTCTCCCCCTTGGCACGCAAACAGAGGGCCGCACGGGATCGCAACCTCCCCCTCTATATATATATATATATTTTCCTCCTCACATGCACATAAAAAAGCAGGGGATGGCAGACACCAGGGTCACGGCGCTTTGAATTTCCTCCAGATCTGCAGTTTTTTAGTCCGACGGTTTGCCAAACAAATGAAACACTGGCTCAAAAAAAAAAGAAAAAAAGGACAGATAGATTAATTGAGGTACGAGGTTTTATAGTCTTTTTTAGAGCTTACATCAGCATCGGAAAATCCTCATTGCTCCGAGCTTAGGTCACCATTCTTAAGATCACAACAAAATAAATAGGAAGGCACACTGGCCTCTCTGCTGACAACCATTAAGTACCATTTAGGGAACTTGTGGGTAGGATGAAGGAGGTCATTATGACCCTTTCGTCATCTGGTAACCAGTTTAACTCTTCACAGTATACCCCCACCCCCAACATAAATGTAAATAAGCGTCAAGCGGTCTTAGTCAGTGGGATGTATTGGTTGTTTTAATGGCAGCTGAGGCCGATGGACTGGTAGGGGAGGCTGGGTCACCAAGTGCAATGGTCATGTCCGATCTAATCACGGAGGAACATTTTGTTGGGGCATTAATTTCACCGTCACCATCCTTGTATGGCGAACGCGTCGGCGACCGGAACGTCCATCAGCATCCGCCCGAAGCCTCTGCCGATCTTTTTTTTAAAGCACGCGTCATCTGTTCTTCAGATTTCAGAGAAAAAATCTTTGTGTCCAGCGCCATAAAGCTTCTTGTAACTGCTCATTGAAAGCAGCAAAGATTCTGGCTCCGGTTAAAATGGAAAAGTATTGGTAATTGCTTCTTGAGGTCAAAGGAACTTTAATGGGACTATTAGGAGTTATTACCAGCAGCTTGTCTTTGTATGTCAATGCCATTGTGCGATGCGGCGGTGCTGTGAAGTCCTACTCGGTCTTGTCTGTTGTACAGTGTTTAGTGGAACTGCATTAACTGGAGGTAATGAGGGTACAATTATGGCTCCTTAACCTTTTGTGAGGGAGAGGAAAAGCCTCAGCCTGTGCCGCTGCCGCTGCCACTGCTGCTGCCTTTTTTCTTTTTGTTGTTTTTTTCTACTCCTTCCTTTTACCTCTGCTCTCTGAGAGTGGATTATTTTCACATGTTGCCATCATACGTTACCTTTGGCTGGTTTAATGTTTCCATAAGGGGCGTATGTCACCTTGCGCAAATAATGTCTGGTATTTTTAGCCGGGCCGAGTCAGGAGGGAGCGCGGCCTTTTGTAAATACTTCAACAGTCCCTTTTTTTTTTTTTTTTTGCTAAACGACCCGGCTAAATTGCTTGTTTCCTTTATTTTTTTTATACATTGTTCACCGGGAGACATTTCTGCATCCTGCTCTTTGGCGTCCATTGTTCTTCGGAGCACACACTGTGAACCGCGAGCGGCTGACACCGAGGCCTGTTCCCGCGCAGATGTGGACCTCCGCCCCGAAGGAGGGGCGGCGGCCAGAAACGCAGCACTTGCTGTGACCTTTGAACCTGTCCTTGTTAAGCCCTTGACGCCAAACGCGGGCTCAGGAGGGATGCCCCCACTGCTCCCTCCCTCCCCCCCCTCACCCTTTCCTCCTAACAGCTACATGTTGTACTTCCCCGTGGCTAACAGCCTCACACACACACACACTTACAGTAGGACAGTGCTTGATGGAGGATGACAGCTCCTCGACATGCCGCCTTTGCCCCAGCCCTTAAGCAGCAATATGGGCTTGTGTAGAGTTCCCCCTCCTGACCAAACAGCTGCTACCTCCCTGCCGCCCACACTCTTCCATCCATCCCTTTGCTCCTCTCACCGGTCTCTAACCTGCCTGTCCATTTGAAGGCAACACGGCTCTGCACTTTGCAGCTCTCCGTCTCCGTCGTCCTCTGTCTCCCTCTCCCACTCTCCCCCACTCTCTCTCTTATATGATGCTCAATAACCTAATGCTGCAGCTGTGCGATGGCCAAGTCTCTAAACCTTGCTTTTTCTTTTTTTGCTTTCCTTTATTGTCAAAGAGGCTGGAGATTTTTTTTGGCAGCGTATCAGTGCTCTGGGGTAGGGAGAGAGATGGTTGAGGGGGAAGGGGGTGGGGGTGGGGGTGAGGGTGCGGCGGGGGAGGCGGGGAATCAGCCAGGGAGAAATAGAGAGCTCGGAATGAGTGCCACGGAGAGTTGAAAAGCCTTGTTGCATCCCCACTCCGCTGGTTACCAAGGGATCAACGGGGTGCTAAAAGCACTCAAGGGACGAAGAAATGGATGGTTTTTAGAGGAAGGTTAAAGGACGGATTCAAAGTGATGGAGAGACAAAGAAGGGGAGTTGAGAGGGGAGAGTGACGGGGCAGGGAGATGCGGAGGTATATTTAGCCTTTGTCTCCCCTCTGCTGTCACACGGTGCTCAGACTTGCCACTGACACATGAGCAGACAATAAAGGGGTTGGCAGTGGATGCAAAGGGAGATTGCATCTTCTTCTGACCCCCCCGGTCACAAGGAGACCCCCCCATCCCTCCGCTATACTGACTGAACTGCTGCTGGGGTGTCGGCATCCCTCCTTCCAGGCATAACGCCTCATTATTTGTCATATTAAGTCGTGGAAGGGGATTTTAATTTTGATTTAGAGGCCCCTCCAGAGGACTATGGAGCCACCTGAATCTCGTGAATCCGGTGTCAAAGAGTCGATCACGGTAGAAACTGACCGCCGGTGGAGGCGCTTGCCTCAAATTGCCTGATGAAATCTGCTCTTAAGCCCCGAGAAAACATTACCACCAACAACTGCCGGGGTGTGAATGTGTTATTTGTCATGGCCAAACAACACGTGCAAGTGCAACGCATAAGCACATTTTTTTTTTCCTTTTTTTGCGAAAACATAAAAAAAAAAAAAAAAGAAAAATCCTGCTAAAGGATTCAGCCTTTCAGATTTCACCAGATGCCCTTGCTCTCTGAGTGTTAAAGGTATAACTCGGTGCACTTGTCTGAAAGAAAAAAAAATGCTAATGAAAGTTCTTCTCACAGTTGTCACCTGATTTTTACATCACCTTCTCTCTCTTTTCTTCTCTCTCACCGTTCCTCTGATCTGATCCCTGCAGCGTGCGATCAGAGCCCTCTTTCTAGTTTTTTTATTATTATTATATTTTATTGCCACGTTTCTCTTTTCTTCAGTGTCATTTTCACACTCGGTCCTGGTTTTTCACACCCGAATAGACATATCACCTCGCCCCGGCGCGGCTCTGATATCTACCTCTGCCATTTTAAGGTGTTCTTACCTGTCACATTCTCGCAGTTGATTGCACTGAGACTTTTTTTTTGTTTTATTTATTTTTTTTTTTTTTGGCCCTGGAGCTCTGAGGAGAATGTCACAGATAGGGCTGGATACGCAGCGTCCCGATTCATTCAGAGATGCTTCGAAACAATTTTACTTCAGACTAAAACTAATGTCGGGTTTGCACAGTGGTGTGCAAAATCCATCGGCCGACTGGTTCCTTTCTGTGTGGAGTTTGCATGTTTTCCCTGTGTCTACGTGGGTTCTCTCTGGGTACTCCGGCTTCCTCCCACCATCCAAAGACATGCTGGTTAGGTTCATTGGTGATAGCCTGGATAGACTAGAGACCTGTCCAGGGTGTGCCCCGCCTCTCGCCCGATGACAGCTGGGATAGGCTCCAGCCTCCCCGCGACCCTTCACAGGACAAACAGTTATAGAAGATGAATGAATGAATAAAACTTTTTGTGGCATATCTGCAATATTTCATCTCTAGTTGGCACGTCTTGCACACGGCTTTGCCTTTGTGCAGCTCTTCTTTGTCTTTTATAAATCCCAGCTGTAACTTCTGTTGTGTTTTGGATCTCCCTCACACGTGGACCAATCTCACTGCACGCTGTCTTCTGAGACTGGTTTCACAGAACGAATCTCGCAAGACCGCACGTCCTCTCATTTGAGAAGATGCAGGAGATGGCATATATTTGATAAAAACCCTATAATGCCAAATGCATCATACTTGATGCATGCGTTTCTGAGAAATCTGCACCACCAACATAATAATACCCTGAAAAACCTGTTGCATACAATTTGATACTTGTCACCTGCCCCTTGGTGGATTTATCCGTATTAGGGAACTCAGGCTTTTGACTTCTTTCATGGACTTTCTAGTTTTCTGCTGGAAAATCTTTAATAAAACTAATTTCAAAATGCTAAAAAGCAGCAATTATTCCTCATTGAAGCAACATATTTTATACTTTACACATAATGTTAAAGTAAAACTGTGTTGAAAAGCTGTTTATAACATTTGATACTGCAGGTTTATATGGTAATTTACCTCAGTCCTTACTGTAATGCCTGCCACGATGTCAGTTTAATATTTTCTTTTTAATATTTTTTTGATTTTATTAAACTAATTACATAAAAGATTAAAATTTTGTCTCACAACTATTAAATTAACCCACATACATTGTGTTAGTTTTAGATATTTCTAGGATTTTTTACATTTTTTCATTTAAGCTAACGTTGCAGAGGATCACTTGGTAGTTATTGTCCTCCTCTGTTTTCACTAACACATTTAAATGACCTTCCTAACCTGTATAATACGTATTCACCAGTTCGGAGAAGAAATGTGTTTTTCAGCAAGGATAGAAACAGTGAAAATAAAAAAATTATAGTCATAAAAAGGATTCAACCAAACCAAAAGAAATGTTTGAAATGTTTAAAATGCAATGAACTGGGTTTTATTCTAAAAAAGAAACTAACATAAACACCCAATGTATCAGATATGATGCAAGGCCATGTAAGTCCATACAACTTTCTGACTTTTAATTCATATATCAAGCTTCACAGGGTTCAGATCGATTTAAATCACAGATGTTTTTTCAAACCCAGCCTTAGTCACGGATACAGTATTTCCCTTCTCCATATCTGTTCTTTGTTCCACCACATCTCGCTCTCTCTCTCTCTCTCTCTCTCTCTCTCTCTCTCTCTCTCTCTCTCACTAGTTGTTCCGTCCATGTCCACAGAAATATGCTGAAAGGAAAAAAAAAAAAGACGCGACTCAACCACTTAAATCCTTCAGGATTAAACTGTTGCTAAGAGCCACCGCTACTGAAGTTAATTACATGTCAGTTTCTGTGATGATACGCTGCTAATCAGCTTGCCTCTCTGATCACTCTGCAGTCTGAGACGGTTGTGGAGCACTGTCACTGCTTCCTTTCGCTCAATGTAGAATCATTTCAGCCTTCATCTTTTTATACCTCGGTTCCCGTCAGTTTATGTATAGTTACTCTTCTCCTCCACTTATCTTTAATCTTTATGTATGGATTACAACAGGTGGTCAGATCCTTAAGTCAGGGTTTCCCATACGACGTTAACGCTACTGCGGCTCGTCAGGGTCTAATTTACTCTGCCATGGTCTCATAACAAATCGGAAATATTTTTGCCTTGTTTTTCCTATTGCTCCTGAAAGCATCTCCACCTCCCTATCCTCCCCCAAGCCGTCTCCCCTCTGACCCAAATCCACACCGGTCGCTCACCTGCTCTGTACTGAATTTAACCTGATGAAGAAAACCGCTAGGACAATTCATGTAGCATGAGAAGCTATTTGTGTTGTTCAGTGCTAAAAAATAAAAATAAAACCAGACATTTGTGCTTGTGATATTTTTAGACCGCGGAGATTTTCAGTTATTTAAAAAGAGTTGCATGAACTAATGACAAAGTTGGTCAAAACGCGAAGGAAACGACTCCAGATGTAGTGTGAACTGCTAGCTTAACGGTATAAGCGCTTATCAAAGTCAGATTGAAAGTCAAACCGTTTGCTCTAAATTAGATTAATTCGCTGATACTTTATTTAATCTCCCACACTGTTACGGAAATTCTTTTATCAAGAATGACAGAGTCACTGAAGTTTTACCTGCAGCAAGGAGTCGACACGTGCTCTATAGCAAGTACAGAATCGACTGACAATAGTACGGTCACATTCACATATACAGTGGGTCCCGCCCTAGATAGTTACAAAAAAGGAGCTGTAGACTGGGTGCCTTATCTGTGGGAACTTTCTCCTACTATTTAAGGAAGAACAGAGAGAACATCTCGTGCAGCAGTTTACATTTGTCCATAGAAAACCATGTCCCAAAAGCATTATGTTTAGTATTTATGTACATGAACTGCACAGACTGACACCATTTGTCCAATATCCGTATTATTACGGTAATTTAAAGACGGACTGATTAAAATCTCATCTTATTCTATGTGCCATATACTGTACAAATAGTTTTTAATAGTTGGGATAGCATCATAATAAGGGGCTTTTATTAAAACGGTTGAACCCCCCCATCCCAAAGAAACAAATACCGCCAGGGTCTCATGAAATTTAGTGGGAAACACTGGAATATCCACCCAAGTGTGAGGTTTTTATAAAAATCTTTGTGAGGAACAGGCCCCCCCAGAGAAGTTCAAGACCTCAGCTGACACGTAATTAAAGAGGGAGGGGGTTGACTGACGGTCATGGAGGGGAAGTAGACGGGGTGAGACGAGGTCTGCTAAGGTAGACTGCTGATGACATTTTCATGCCCCCTCCCTGTCTTACCTCTAATAAATAAACAGGGGGAGGGCGGCGGGCAGAGTCTCTCTCTTGCTTTTCGCCACCCGTCGCCGATATCCAAAGATATCCCGGGCCCTGAAAGGGGTTGAATCCATTTCCATAAAGCACCCAGAGAGGCGCGGGACCTGCGTGGACGGGCTTGACATTTTAGTAAAAGAAGAGAGAAAGGAGAAGGTGAGGGGGCGAGGGCGGGGGAAATAGCGGTGGCTAACAAAGCGTTGCGTCTGCCGAAGAGACGACTGTCTGGATTCTGACAACTTCACACACACACACAGATAAACACACAAACACACACACACATCAGTTGACAAGACAGGAAGCAGAAACTGAAGTAAAATGAAGAAACTGTGATGTTCACTGTGCTTGCCCCTCAGCTTTCTCTGTAACTAACCTTCAACAGCTGATGATTAGTTGAAGACTGTGTTATTAGATGCTCCCCACCCCACACACGCCCTATACTTCATGCAGGATGTCATCACTGCATGTAAGCGCCCGGCTCAATCTGCAGCGTCCTCACGAAGAGAGCTCAAATGAAGATTTTATCCCCCATTAAGGAGGCCAAGAAGCTGCCGTCTCGTCCCAGAGCCTAGTTAAGTCCTCAGACGTCTGGCGTGCCTGTAAAAGCCTCTGCCTCCCCCCCGCCCCGGCTGCCTAATGGACCCGAAGGAAGATGACTAAATGAAATGAAGGGAGGCCGGGGGATCGAGGTCTCCTTCCCTCCAGACCTCGATCCCCGTCACCTTTCAAAGACCCGGTGCCACGGCGCGGGTCCGAGCTGACCGACTGAGCGGGACCGATCGATCAAGGCCGCTCTGTCGGTGGAGTCGCTGAAATTTTTAGGCCGGAGGAGGGAGGGGATGCCTCGGGGGGGGGGGGGCGTCGGTCTGTCCTGCACTCAGAGTCTTTAATTTACAACAGGGGCTGTTACTTTTCCTGCAGGTAATTGGATTAAAAGCCAGAGGACAGGGTGAGATGCAAGCAGAGCCAAACAGAAATAACGACAGAGAGTTTTTTTTTTTTTTTCATTTTACATTCCTGGAACAGGCTTTTAATGATTTATCCTGTCCTCTTTTTCTTTCTTTCTTTTTTTAGGAAGAGGAGGAAGAAGAGCAAAGGAGACAAGAAAGGAGAATTGAGCGGATAGAGCCAGTAGGGAGGGCCGACTCGTCATTGGAATATTCACCTGTGTTAAATCTAGAGTGAGTGTCCCGCTAACCCAAACCCTTAAACATGCACTTCGTTCAAAAGGACTGGCTTCTACTGCATATAAACTTATTTGTGCATTTAATATGAAAGACATTTAATTTTCTTGTGTTTTCTCTGATTCTTAACCAAAACAATATGACCTAGGTCTTCTTCCGTATCCCACGCAGGTCTGTTGCTGTTTATTTGTCTGCACATCTTTATCTGCACAAATTAACCTCCCCCCCTCCTCCCCTCCCTGTTACACGTTTTCAATTAATTTGTTCTCTTTTAGCACAACAGTCTGATCGTAATCACTTAATTGGACTCTCCATTTGGATCCCCGATCGACGCCGAGAGGTCCACGGGCCAGACTTTGTAATGGATGACTCTGCATACGCCTGTACCCCGTCGACCTCTCGTCACGTCCCGGCTGCGCTTGTCTATTGCATTCTACGTTTTCCTTGACGCCCCTGTTATTTTTTATTCATGTGTGTGTCTCCCGCCCCCCTCTGTCTCTTCCTTATTCCGCCCTCCCCTCCCCCCCGGTCTCATCCATCAACGTCCTGCAGAGGCATGCTCAAGCCGGTCGAGGTGTCCAATGAAGGAGGGCCCCTGGGGATCCACGTGGTGCCTTTCAGTTCACAAGATGTCAGGTAAAAATAAAATAAAATAAAATACATCTGAGATTCAGTTCTGGTTGTGAACAAGATTCACCATCCAGTATATAACCTGGATGTTTTGCATCTCTCAAGGCTTTCCTTTTCACCTACTCTGATTCTTCCAGTCATCTTTTTTTTTTTTGTTATTGCAAGTCTGTCTCATGCTCGACACCCCCTCATATCCCAGAGCTTGGAACAGGACAGGTGAAAGTATTTTCGCTCTTGACGGCTGCACAGTTTCCTCTAAATTCTGCCCCGTGCTTTCGGGTCACAGCTACCGCTCCGTCTCCGGGGACGTCCAGACCTGCTTCCTTTCGCGTTCCTTTAACCGATAAGGAGCGTCGATGACAGGGGACGCGGCGGGGGAGGAAAGCATCCCCGGTTTATGGCGATTCCAGAAAAAAAAAAAAAAAACTAAAGGACAGCGGAAGTGGCCAGATGTAATCAAACTAAAAGCTTGTGTATAACACAGATCCCAGCTGCACGCCAAGCGACTGGCACGGCACCAAGGTGAAAGTGACTACTCAGCGCTGGGAAGGGGGAGGCCGGGGGGGGGAGGAGGGGTGAAGAGACAGAGTGAGGAGATGAAATGGAATGACATTTGAGGCAGGGAGGATGGCTGTCATTGAAGATGGCTGCCGCCTCAGACACTAATCTCATTGCTGTTTATAAGCAAGTGTCAGGAAACTATATTTAGCTTTGACCTCGTGTTAACTCCCTGAGAAGCTGTGACACTTTGAGCTACCCTGAGTCAGAGAAGGATAATAATGATTCATAATGAGTTGCCTGTAAAAGCCAAATAGAATGAAGTGGATCGCTTCAAATCCAGCAGCATAGGCACGCTGTGATCATTAAGCGCTGTATGCCCCACAAACTCAGACAGCATCTTGCGAGATGTAGCGGTAATGCTGCTTGGCAGTAAATTTCTTCTCCATCAGCTAAGGTTGGTACTAATAGCTATCAGAGCCTTCAATTAACTTCAGCCCTGATAAGACTTATTGTCTGGTCAGTGGGATGATGCTAATGGACTGGCCCGGCTCTTTCCTGTGCGCTAGGACAGGAGGCATTAGCCTCAGCGGGCTGTCATTAGTGTCTAGACCAGGGCCACAGGGGTCAGACAGCCAGCAAAACCAGACAGCAAACAAAAGACTGCAGGCACTCGAGCATCGGCCGCCCCGCATTCTGCACCGCCGCGCCGGCCGACATCGAGTTAGATCCAAGCAGCCCTGGGAGACAGCTGCAGGAGAGGGCTTAGAGACTCTGTCACTCCAGCAGCCAGCATCTCTCTTACACATGCGAAAGCGCAGATCCTCCCCTGAAAATGAACTTACACCTCTGCAGCTTGCGAGCAGTGCAGAGCGATCTTGAGAAGTGTTGTATGTCCCCCGCATGCCCCCCGAATGCAGACGAAAGCTGCCTCCTTTTATGAAAAAGGCTCTCCGCAACTCTGATCCACCTCGCGTGCGCACGTCAATGCGCGCCGTGCATCTGCAGCCGCGCACGCCTCCCCCGCCCCCTCCCCTTTCCAGATGCATCCTGAGCCTAATGAACTTCTCATTCCATGACCAGTTTCAATTGTAAACAAAGTGCGGACATAATTGCCGTGCATAAATGGATCCTGATTGGATTATTATTTGATTAAAGGCAGCGGATGAGAGCAGGTGGCCTCCCTCTAATCGGCTCCCAGCGCCGCTACCCAGCCACAAGATGGAGTAAAGCCATGCGCTAAAGTATGGATGCTGGTTCCTGTCTTCAAGGAAAAGTGGAGCTGATATTTTTTCTCTCCAGAGCCTGCAGAGGATCTCCTAACTGCACGTCGTGCTCATATGTATCACTGCATTAATTCACTGACTTGGCTGTGAGAATTTAGATTTAGCTTTAGCTCTCCTCTGCAACTGACAAGTATCTGCAAAACAAACAAAGGAACATAGAAGGTGGTTGTGCATTGTAGACAACACAATAATAGTGTTTTTTACCAAGTCATGATCTTCTTCACATCTCCTAAAGATGCTGCTTTATCCCCCACCCTACCTGCTGCTGCTCTGAATACTGATCAGGGATCAACCAGAACTCCTTTATCCACCGTCTCCAGTCTGCTACCAGATCAGAAGTCATTAAAGTGTGTCCACGCTGTAATCTCCATGCGCAATACTTTGTTTTCAAGCTCCCAACACTTATGGAGATAAAGCACAATCATGCCCGCGTCCACACTTTCCTCAATTACTCTCTGCTCGGCGCACTTAAGCCGACCTGGCAGCGCCGGCTCAGACACCGAGGAAGAGGGAAGGGCCTTCTGTGATCTTTAATTTCAACTTAATGCTGAACCATTTACCCCCACTGAGGAGCTGAGATGAGGCTGCGGCGCGAGCGTGGATGTCCACATTATGCAGCCAATTAGGGCAATGTTCTGAGAGTGGCCCTGTTTGGCTGAAATGCTAAAGAGCTTCACGGATCTGCCCTTGACGTCTGCGGTAAACAGGGTCACAGTTTAAATGGGCTGTTGTTGACGACGTGTCCGGTGGAAAGACAGGAAGTGGGCGAGAATTATGAAAAGCGTGCAGGTTATGTCCTTGCCGGGGGTAAGGTGTTCCTTACAAAGTCGTTTCCTCCGTCTCAGCTTCTAGATGGTCTGGGCTTGGATTTATTTTACTTTTCAATTTCTCGTTTCCATTTCCACTCAGTCAGTTTACCTGCTACCTCTGGCACCTACTGTAGAGCTTGTATCTCTGCTGTGTGTGCACACGTCAGATCTCTTTGCATGTGGTTATCCTCTGAGCCTAACTAAAGCCCCAAGGAGCTCACTGATGTGTTTATTTAGAGGGGAATAGAGGGAGGAGGGGGTGTATTTGAAGGTAAAGGTTGCCTTATTTATTTATTTTTTTTGAGGGGATTGCTGAGATGGCACTGCCGTGGAACTCCTCGGGTATTTATTACAGCCCCAGCGGCTCTCGTCTTAAGCTCCAGTCAAGGCAACTGTCTGTAGCGTTTCCCCCGGAAGCCATAAGACGACGTCTTAGCCGTTGGTCTGGATTATTTCAGACAAACCTGCCCCGTCATTCTCTCGGACCTGCCCGCAGAAAGAAAGAAAGGCAAAATGGAGGACAGGAGGACGGATGGAGGCTTAAAAATCGGAGTCTGTGATGCGACGCCTGCGCGAAAAATGCACGTCTTTATCCGAGCTTAAAGTCTGGGGAAAAGTTTACTTTTGCCGGCGATGGACCGACTTTATGATGGTGCTTCAGAAATCTGTCAGGGAACTCACTCTCTTTCAGTATTTTGTTGCACTGTTGGTTTAAAAGTTACGAATGCTCAAGCCATAAAATAACATCTTCTAGCTAATGCCAATTACCCAACACTTCTTCTTCCCACTCCATGCATTCCTATTAGACTTCTATACTCCTTTCAACATGTAAGGGTGCCAGGTGACGAGCCTTTCAACCCGCACCCTGCTGTACGATATAATGATGCATTTGTCGCAGTCGTGTCTAAATTGTCTTTAACCTGTTGCGTGTTCACTTGCAGGACTCAGGGCTTGCTCGTGAAGCGCCTGGAGCACGGGGGCAAAGCCGAGCAGGAGCGTCTCTTCCAGGAGAACGACTGCATCGTCAGGATTAATCAGGGAGACATTCGCAACCTGCGCTTTGAACAGTAAGCTTTCATGTGGGACCATTATTGATCATCATGGCGTTTTGCCTCTTCTTCTGCTGTTTCTTTTCTGCATTTTGTGAGCTCTGATTTTTCTACAACTTACGCCAACTTCTCTCTTCTTCGCGTTGGGTGTCCTGAACGCCATGCTCATTTCAATTTCCCTTCAGCACCTCCAAAACTAGGACGCATACGGTATTAAGAACACCGAAACACTGCGTGGGACATTAACTGCAGTGACAGTAAATAATGCTGCTGTTGATAAGCCAGTCCAAACTGCAGGGGGAAGTGCCACCTACACAGCACCACAATAAAACTGAAATATCACTTGACTTGTCGGCCTTCCTGTAACAGGCCTCCGTGACCTGCAGTCCTTTACCACTTCCCCGGCTTCTGATCCAAAACTGCCCACCCTCTTCCCTCGATTCATTCCTATCGACTCATCGCTCCCCTTCATTTCCTAAAGTGGAATGAAGATATAAGCCTTCGGACTTTACCCAAAGCTACCCTTCCCTCTGGCGCACACATGTGCCCCAATGAGTGGACTTTCACACATACTTACACTTACATGCACATGCAGTGACACTGAGCTATAAAGTCTTATCTACAACTCTGTGCGTGTTTGTGTGTGTGTGTGTGTGTGCCAGGCTGAGAAATAGATTGCTTCTCCTGCAGGCTGGATTCTGGAGGCAGTGTGCGAGGTGGTCTGCTTGGCTCTCTCTCCCTTATCATCCACTCCTCCACAGGAAGAAATAGCCCAGATTCCCGCTAACGAAGGCTAAGCCTGCAGTCATACTGGGCTGGGCATGTAAAAAAAACCTCTGGGCTCAGAGCCACTGACACCGAAACTGACAGAAAGTTTGATTCCACAAAAGTCAGAAACTGAACTATTTCAAGCGGGGCACGCCCTAACGTTTTATAACCCAACTTTTGCAAAAGATGAGAGGGGCTCTCCGCCTAACCGTCGTCGGGTTACCTTACTGCATTATGCTAATGTTTTCATCGCACCGCGCGCGAAAGCCACTAAGGCTGCGAGATCCTTTTCTTCTCAAAGCGATGCTATTGTCATTAGTAAACATCCCGGTTCCCTTCCAAAACCTTTTCTCCTGTGAAAGAGGCTTACAAACCAAATCCACAAGGGAGTGATGTTTTGTAGCGTTCCGCACTTACCCCTCCCCCCGCCAAAAACACCCCCCTCCTCCCCCTCCTCCTCCATCCGAATGCATATGATGTTTGTGATTCTGCATGAAAATGAGGCGAAGGAGCTCAACTTTCCTCCCCGCCCGCTCTCGTCACCCCCTCGTGCCCCCCCTCCCCACCCACACCCTCACTCCCGTTTTGATTGTGCGCCGCAGAGAGTGACAATTTAAAGTGATAGTCTAATCTCCTTGGATTGTTTTGCATGGGTAAATATTTTGAGGCGCTTAATCTAACTGAATGTAATGATGCATTGATGGGGGTAATTTATTATTCAATCAGGCTCGCGTGGAGGCTGATTACTGGAGTGATGGCGCTGTATACAACACATGCGTGCGCACACACACACTTGCTCAACCAGTCATCACCCTTCAGTCTTCAGTGTGCGTATGCGAGTGATTTATTTAATTTTTTTTCTTGTAAATTAACATAAGAATAAAGATGGGCGAGACTGAATCCCGCAGAAGTGGCACGGCACGAGCTCCTCGCCTCCGTGACGCCGCTCCACTGTCTGTCGTGGCGGATGCGGCTTAGCGGCTGTCATTCGGACGGAAGGGGTTTTTTTTTCTGACGTGGGATTGTTGGAATCCAGACGTGCCTCTGGCCACTTATGCTGCAGCGTGGTTCACTCCTGGCCAGCCTATCTATATGCTAAGTGCCGCTTGCAAACCAGACTAAACAATTCTCGTGTCTGGGAACGGCGTTGAGCTCTTGTCTCGGCTTATCCGGGCCCCCAAAAACCTCACATGAGACTCGTATTGTGTTTTTTTTTTTGTTGTTGTTGTTTTCTTATTTAGTGTGTGTGTGTTTTCTTTTGACTTTCTTGTCCGGAAAGCGTCCCTGCTGCATGATTCATCGTCTCCGCTCTGATTGTCGAGTCAACTCATGTCCGTTGGTCTGTGACCGCACACAGACTCACACAAGCTCACAGATATAAATTGGAGAAGGACTCCAGATACGGAAGGTTTTGCTGCTATACATTTGGAGCACACAGTGTATAATATTTCAACACAAATGCACCATCCTTATCTGTTACCCGTCTTGATGCTGGTAATTATAGATAGCGTAATTTCCATCGTCTACCACTAAGCAAGGAGAAGCCCCGTGAATAGCCAAGCTAACCTCAACTCTCCCTATTGCCTTTCAACGAACAATATATCATAGCTTTCCTTATCCGTCTCCATCTGTCAAGCCATGATAGTACATCATTGTACATGTATCTCTTATCATGTCAGAGCTAATTCATTGCAGTCATGTCTGTATGACCTTGCTCTCTCTCTCTGTCTCTCTGTCTCTCTCTCTCTCACTCTCTCTCTCTCTCTCTCTCTCAATGCTGTGTCACCTCCAGAGCTCAGAACATTTTCAGGCAGGCCATGCGCACACCGCGCATCCTTTTCCACGTGGTCCCCGCGCCCATGAAGAGGCAGTACGAGCTGCTGACGGGCCAGAGCGAGCTCAGCCCGCCGCAGCCGAACAGGGTCCGCTTCAGCCAGGACGCGAAGCAGCCGGGGGACAGGTCGAGCCTTACGCTGGCGTCCAGATCTGGACCGCAACCTGGCCTCAATCACAAGTGGGTTTGATTGTCCTGTTTTTTTTCCCAGAAATCGCTTGGAAAGAGGAAATATACCACAAAAAAATTAAAGTATGGCGTCTACAGTGCTGCAGACAGGACATGAACTGAAAGTTTGGACCAATCTCATTATTTTGTCTTCTTTTGTACAAGAATTTTATGTCAGAGTCTGTCTCTGAGTGTATGCCAGCTCTGTTTTTCCCATATTCCAATATGCATTATATATTCACTGTGTATCCATCAATGTTGGAAAGCTGCAGAATAAAAAGGGAAGAGAGCAGTTTAACAGTAATTAGTCAAAACTTTCTGCTGGACAGAGATAATCATTTCGTGCCACGTCATTGTGCATTACTTGTATGTGTAGTGTAATAAGCTCAATTTAAAACAGCTGAGACAGACGTTAACACACACAGAATGGATGAATCCAGTTGCCGTAATATGCCATAAACCCACAAGCAACAAACCCACAAGTTATTGACTGGGTGCCATTTTGACCAACCAAATCAAAAACAATAAGCTCCAAACATAACATAAACATTCACAATGTCAGTATACTGTGTTCAAGCTTCTGTTGGAGTTGGTGTATATCCTACATTGTGAAATATTAACGTTATTATTGGGAATATATACGGAAAATATCAAAATAGTGCGTAATTCTACCATTGTGCACATTAAAGAATCCATAAAAATATTGATATTTCCTCCACGTGGCTGTTGTGAAGAACCGTTCCTAGAGACTAGATTTGAGAAGG
The DNA here is from genome assembly GCF_963514085.1 of Chelon labrosus. Taxonomy (NCBI): domain Eukaryota; kingdom Metazoa; phylum Chordata; class Actinopteri; order Mugiliformes; family Mugilidae; genus Chelon; species Chelon labrosus. The sequence goes on along the minus strand of NC_140351.1, from coordinate 5,532,316 downwards.
CGTAAAACAGACACTGAACTCTGCCCTCTTTCTGCAGCCACCAGGGACCCCTGGCTGGAAGCAGCCACCAGGGCCCCCTGGCAGGAAGCAGCCACCAGGGCCCCCTGGCTGGAAGCAGCCACCAGGGCCCCCTGGCTGGAAGCACCCCCGAGTCAAGTCGACGCTACGTCACTTTACCCCACAACTTGGTCTCCAGGACGTCGTCGGCCGTCTCCCCCTCTCTGCAGCGCAGGGTGAGCGCAAGCCCGTCCACCAGCTCCTACCTGAAGAACAAAGGCCGCAGGTTCAACATCCAGCTGAAGAAAGGTGAGAACCAGCAGAAATAAAGAGAAAATGATGCTGTAGTTTCCCATCAATACAGTTTGTGACTGACTGCACCCGTGTCTACAGGGTTTTGATCGCCAAGCATTCGATGTGGCAACAGTATTGTACGATAAAGTTTGCATCAAATGGTTCCAGGACAGACAATAGGTTCAGGGACTTTTGAGGGAAGCCTTTCTGGAAACATATATTGCCTCTAGGCTTTGTTTAACAGAGCAGGCCAAAAGCAAACACTGATCTGCCCTGTCTTGAAAACAGTTTGCGGTTTGCCCCGTTCAGGCTGTATCACTGTGGTGTTGTGGTTGAAATATTAAGCTGCAGCAATCTGTGTGTGTTTGGAGTCGGGTTTGTTGGAGAGACCACTTGGAGAGAACTTTGATACTGAAGCAGTTGTATATCTTTGTGATATATTCATCACTTCACTATGTAAATTAAGGAACAGTTGGTTGTGAAGTGAACTAGTCTCATTGTGACTTGCCTTCTCTCTGTCTCTCTCGCTCTCTTTGCTCCTTTTTTCTTCTGTCGGGGGGTTGGAGCAGATGTCTTGTTGAAAACTGGCATCGAGGCCTTAGCAGCGAGCTTCGGGGAATAGTGCTGCAAGCGAGGGCAGCAACTCAGGCTAAATGTAACCCACTCAGGGGAAATGCAGTCACAAGCTGCTCTAATATGTTTGGCAATGGTATCCAAGCACTGCTCTCACACGCTCTTGCCCAAAGTGACAGAAATGGTTTCAAAGATTACTGCTCATGATTTAAATGCGTTTTACTGGAATGGACCTGACTGACTTGCAAACTTCAAGCCATTTGTGGACTCTAAATGGAGATAGATTCTTGTTGCTGGATTGAAGATTTAACCGAGCACTAAAATCCGCCAGAGTCGGGGGATGGGAAATGCGCCTTTGAGATGCATTTTGACGGTTCCATTTGATTGCTATCAGACGTTATCGCCGCTAATGTACTTTTAGACAGGCTTCAGCAGTTTTGTTGTTGACTCGTTGTAATTGTTGGGATCCGGCCTAAGTGGCTCCGAGTTCCAAGTGGCAGGAGCACATCTTCAAAAGCAAATTAACAAGAGTGCCTTAATCAAATGCCGCTGTCGAAAAGGACATGCGCACCCCATTAAGTCATTCTGATGCGCCTCAGACTCTCCTCATGTTTGCTGTTTAATTGGCTTATTGGAGCCGGGATTCCAACTAATCCAGAAAGGGATACAATTACTTTTATCCTGGTCTTCTATTAACCAAAATAAAGACGTCGGTGGTTAATTACTGCGGGCTCTGTTAGAGATGCATTTCCCTAATTGCCTGATTGGACACTGTTAACGGGATCTCACGATGGACAGGAGTTAGATTCTGCTCATTAGGCCGTGCACAGGGCTTGTGATACGGAAGTGACTGGTTTTGGAGAGAGGTCAGAGTGAAAGCAAAGTGTTTCCATTTGAGTTTTTTAAGTGCAATTTAAGAATAGGTGGGAAATGTTTCAATACTCTGCGTGTTAATGTGGTTAACTAGAAAGTTTCTCCTGTACGTTTTGCTGCCTTCAAATGGATCTCAGGACGTTGTGGTTACGACAAGGGTAGCTGTGAACACCAAATGCTTGACGTTGAAGTAGTAAGATCAGCTGTAAGTCCGGTGGACACCTCTGCTATGCAACTGTTGCTGCCTAGAAGCCCATCAGGCACAACATTATGACCACCTTCCTAATATTGCGTAGGTCTCCCTTGTGGTGACTTATCAGAGAATGGACATGGGTCTTCTGAGGGTGTCCTGTGGTGCCTGGCAACAGAATGCTGTTAGTGCGGGGAGACTGATCACTGGATCAGTTTGGGATCTAGTGAATTTGGAGGCCAGGTCAACACCTTGTGCTGTTCTTCATGTTTGTTTGAGTTGTTCCTAAAGAGTTTTAGGCATGCATCTTGCTGGGGGTGGCTGTTGCCATCAAGGAGTGTCATTGCTATGGGGTGGGGGTGCCTGGTCTGGTCTAGGTGGGTGCTATATGTCTAAGTAACATCCACACCAATGACTGCCAGGTCCAAAAGGAGAACATTGCATTGTCACGCAGTGTTACTTTACTGACTTTACTTTACTTCTCTGGTCATAATGTTATGCCTGATCAGTGTATCTCTTATAGTTTTATTCTGAGTGTACGCAGTCACACTGAATATGAAACTTCCACGGCAACTATGTGACCTTGTATAAAAAGTTTGGCTGTCATGGTGACAAGCGGCAGACTTAGTATTCGACATAAACGATGACAGCTATTTCTGTCTGCTCGGTTATCGTGCCGCACTGATGGAGAGATCACAGAGCGTCATTATCCTCAGCCGCTCAGCCTGAGCTCTAACTTCATAAGCAACCTCTTCATCACCTTTCTGCAAGTTTGTTTGTGTGCAGGAGGCGTGAGAAAGTTGCCTTCCACCATTCCCCCCTCTTAGCGCTCCTTGTTCGTCAACACTGACAGACGAGACGATAGACAGTTCGACAGACTGCTAAAGAGACGTGCAGGGGAAAAGTAGGTCATGATGAACCATCAGAGGTGCTGACAGCTCTGTGAAATGAGCAGGCACTTTGATATGAATACTAATCACCGCTGTTACCTCTGGTAAAGCCGCCGCCGAAAACCACACAGCGCGACTTTCCAACTCGACTGCTAGAAAAGCCGACATCAAGGTTGCACACGGTTGAATCCTAGCCGTCTTTTAAAATCCGTTTCGTTTTCCGTTTAAGTCAAAGAATAACCCGTCATCCAACTTTTATTTGGTTTACCTCGTTCCCTGGCTGACATTTGAAACCGTTTCTTGCTTTTTATTTGACAAATTCGGGTCTGGTCAGCACAAAAGGTCAGACCTGAGATCTTCTTATTTATCCGTTATTGTATATGCCTCTAGACCGGCAATTCATATTCTTCTGATGAACCTTAAAGGTCAGCCTTAAAACCCGAAGCAAATGGCTTTGCACAGAAGATACCGTAAGTGATTTCTCGGATTTAGAATTTCGTCTTGGCACCAGTTGCACTTTAAATGGCGCATAGCTCTTCCTCCTCAAGGATACAAAAGCAAGAAACAACTTTTATTTAACACACGGCGGTCACCACTTTCACCCATTATGTGAACTTCGAACGGCCTTTATTACAAACAATCTGACCCAGACATGATTCGTACACTGCCTGCCAGACTGGAAGGTTTTTTGGTCAAAACATCTGGTGCCATGCAGGGTGGTTTACAAAGCAGCGTTTTTGCTATTTAGGTTCACTCCACTATATTTTAAGAGGATATTGAACATCATTCAGATGCGTTCTGCAATCCATAATAAATCACTCCCTGCTCATTCTGGTTCCTAACCAGTCTTTAATCTGACCATAACTTGCAAGAGTGGCTTTACAGTCCATATGCACATATCTTAAACACTCAATTTTGGGTTCATAGCGCTGATGCTATATTTAGACTTGGGGACATGTTTTCATTTTTACTGAGCGGGGCACACCCAGATGGCAAACTGATAAAAAAATGCCAACATTGAACCAAGTGTGTTTGTATTAACTGTAGGAGGTTCAGAACATGGTGGAAAACCATAATTGGACGTCTGCTTCGTGGTTTCTCAATCCTTTAGCCTTACAGTTGCTGAAAGCAATGTTAGAGTGAGGCTCCTTTCTATGACTAGATATACATATTTCTTTGGAAAATCAGCTAAAATGTAAAAAAAATCATATGTACACTGTATATATTGTTTTAGCTTGTTAGTGCCAAGGCATTTCAAATGAAACCAAGTAAACGAATGTCACCGGAGTGTACAAATCTTGTGCTGTTGACACTTATAAACTCAAATGGAGGTTCGGCAACACTTAATATACATAATTTTTTCCTTCATTTTCACTGGGCTGTAAATCAGTAAGGTACATTTTAGGGTTAGCAGGCGGTTCAAGCGTCTTGCTGGCAAACATGTACCTCAAAAGTGTTGTCGAGCAAGATATTGAAATCTCCAGGACTGCTATTATCTAGCATACCTTTACCAAAAAGAACAATGTATGTTTAGTAAAATATTACAATACTTTTCTCACAAAATCCATCTGTATTCCATTCTTCCAGGTCCAGAGGGTCTCGGATTCAGCATCACATCCAGAGATGTCCCCATTGGCGGCAGTGCTCCCATTTACGTCAAAAACATCCTTCCTCGAGGAGCGGCCATCCAAGATGGCCGACTGAAAGCTGGAGACCGGCTGCTGGAGGTGGGGTGGCGCTCTCAGGCAACCTCGCTCCATTAAACAGTGTTCAGCGAGTGTGCTCTGTGAGATTGTATGCTGTGTGAGATGCTAATCACTTTTTTGCTGATATGGCTTTGTTCCTAAATTCAGCTCTCACAGAGCCTTTGTTGAAATCATGGCTTTAACAATCCCGCTCCAGCTTTGAATTTCTAAGAAAACGCGGTTAAATGGAACAATATTTTGATTATACTTCAGTCAGACTGACGTGAAAATCAGCTAGTGCTCACTTTTGGGTGAAATAACCCATGTTTAATTCCAGCTCCACTGGGCTGAGAGGGTAATCTGCATGAAGGTTACGTGGAGGCCACAGTGCCCTCTTTTAGAGTAGAGTAGTTTGGTTGGAGAGGCCCGCATGCATGGTCCTGTTTTAATATTTATAATATGTGTGGTCATACACAGGTCAGTGGCGTGGACCTGAATGGTAAGAGCCAAGAAGAGGTGGTGGCCCTTCTGCGTGCAACGCCCATGGGTGGGACTGTGAACCTGTTGGTGATTCGCCAGGAGGACTCCCTGCTGCCCCGAGAAGTGGTCAGTACCCAGCCGGCAAGTTCTCGTATAACAATACAAGTGTTTTCACTACTGCTACTACATTCAGATAATGGAAGTTTGTGAAAAGGAGCTAGGTAAATTGGGAACTTTGGAATGGATTGACAGTCATTTTTTAGTTTTTGTAGCAAAGATAAAACACTTGAGTAGTTTAAATGACTGAGTGATGTATGTTGCAGTTTATTAGAGTATAAACAAGAATGTCAGTAGATTAAAATATGTAACCACGATTAATCGCACGGTTTCCGTAATTAATAAGTGTGTATTAAATTAATCTCGCTTTTTTAAACTGTTTTAAATACCTGAAAGGAATTTATTTCAAGTTTTTATTACTCTTATTTGCTCAGAAACCTTTCTGCTCACTTCGTAACTCAGTTCACATCGACAGTAAATGCAGATAACTTTGTTGTTGTCGAGGGAAGAATCTGGCACGGCTTTGAAGCCAAACTTTCAACTTAAAAGACCTGTGTCTTTATTAATTTCTACTCATTTATCTTCGTTTGCTTTCCCCCTCTGCTTCTTTATAGATTTTTGGAGGTTTTTGATGCTACAGGGCGTATTATTCCCCTCCTCAGGGTAAAATCATTTCCTAGGACTGCACTTTAGATTCCGTTTGCTATCCACAGCTGCATCAATCACTTTCCGTTTTAACAAACTATGACTTGGGCCGAGATAACAATAATAATAATAACAATAATAGAACATGCATTAAAACTTGTGGCATTAAAAGAAACTTTTACAGCCCTGCTTTAAATGAAACAAACTCCTTTAGTCAGTTTGAGTCAGCAAAAACCTGCTGATTCAATGAAACCTCGCTAGGACTCTTGTAAATGTCACTAAATGTCGAACATCCAAAACAGTTTGAGTTTGGATTTGTCATGGTGGCATCTTTAACCACTTCTTCAATTCATCAAATTTTCTGTCTGCTTTTTTAGTATCCTGTCTCAACTGTTTATTTTTCCCATTCTTTAGTCTTACTATTTTACTGTTATGACTATTGAAGGAGGCGGACGGTGAATACGTATGGTCCAAGTCCCTAGACCTTTCCAAGTTGACCTTAAGTGCCTTCTCGCTCCTTTTCCTTTTTATTTGGAAATGCATTACGTACGTCAACTATCCGAGCAACAGCCCACATGTCACGTCTCAGGCTTTACTGACAAGACCTAATGTGTATCATTAACGCCCATCTTAATGTGATGAGTCACTGTGCACTGCGTCAAAACAACGTAACCCCTTTCTGTTTCAACCTTCTCTATTTCCTGCTTTGCTTTCATAGGGAAAAATGAGCTGTAAGTTGTGTTAAGTTAAAAGGTTTGGTGTGATATTGGTGTGTATGGTACCGTTAAATGAAAGTCAATGAGGCCCATCAATTAAATTATCAATTTTTGAACTTTATGGATTTGCAGACAAAGAATTATGATTTATCATTTCGATTTCAAGGGTAGACTGAGCTCTTTTGAGACATGTTTACAAGCAATTAAAGGATATGCAACAGTGACTTCACCCCTAAACTAAACCAAAATTTAAAATTTAACATTTTTTCACTCTAAGAAACAAATGAATAACACGTGTGATTCTCGTACAGAACCATCTGTACACACATGATGAGTTAAATAAAAGAGCGCATAGAAAAAAACACACACACACTGTGAAATGATGTGTCTTACCACAAAGAAATACAGCTTTAGACATATTCAAACACACACACACACACATATATATACACACACACACACTCTCCCACTCAGACACACAGCCTGTATGCAGGGTGACTTTGGCTGTCGCGCAACAGATGGCGAGGCTACTGCCCTCGTCCAGCCTGCTCTCAGTGGCTTTGACAGCAGGCTCGGGCGTCACAGCACCTTGGCAGACCAGGGGCCCCTGATGCCAACCTCCCTTCTTACGGTAATACTCGTCATGGCACCCGGGCTGTTAACCCCACGCCATAGGAGCTGTTCAGCCTGTGGAAAAATGGCCCTGTGAGACACATTTTACTCCCCTAATGTGCTGTTTCTCCAGTTAAAAAATGTCTCAGATTCTTTTTTTTTTTTACATTTACATTTTCATAAAGTGGCAAATTGGCACATATTTAAGTTGCACTGGATCAAAGAAGTGCAAACAAATCCTCTCGCTAAATTAAGGAAGGTCTTAAAGCGTGTCATTGATTAAAAGTGCTACTCTTTGGCAGCTGTGCGCGGCTTATCGGCCTCTGCTGGCACCAGACCCGTGACCTTCAGGTTACTCGACCGGCTCTTTAACCAGAACAGCCAACTCTTAAATTCTAACTGGAGGGATGCACCGCGCTGGTTCACGCAGCCTTGACAGCACCTGACTGCTGCTGCGAGGGCCTGTTTAAAAATGCACGGCCCGCCGCTGGCTTGTCTGCTCGTGAGTGGTGCGGTTTTGAGAGGTTGATGGCTGCACTCTCTTAGCTCCCGAGGCATGACGTGATTAGAAAAAAAATAAAAAATAAAATAATAGAGTCCAGCGCGGACACACTGGCTAATAATCTCTTTTTGTTTTCTGTGTCTTTTTCCTCTCTGGCTGGTTGTGCATACCGCGAGAGACTGCTAGTTAATATTTCATCACTTTCCAAAGCAGATTAACATTTTTTTTCCTTCCCGTCTCTTGCACAGTTTCACATTTCCCAGCAGTGCTTTTCACAAATCTCAATAATCCCTACAAGTATGTTCATAAAAATCAGATAAGGAGGCCAAGGCTCTGCTGGTGACAGTTATTGCAAATAAAGCATGGTGGAAAAGCATGGTTGGTAATTGCCTCCTCTGTCACACACTGACGATAGGTGAGCGAGTGTGTGTGTGTGTGTGCATATATACTACACACTGTACTGCAAGGACGGGGGGTTTATGTGCTGTCATTTATGTAATGCCGTCACTGCTGACAATGCGATGACGTTTAAAACTGCAGCTTGAGTGACACGCCAGTGACATATAGCCTTAGACGCACGCTCCCATGCACACAAATAAGCATGAGCTCCAACTGTATAGATTAACAGAGAATGGAGACCTTTTTTGTCTAGTTGACATTTGCCTGCTGATGTTTAATGTCAGGCCCCCGAAAATCCCTTCACGCCTCCTTTTGTTTAGATCTTTTATTGTATTCTTGGCGTACTCCATGCAATGCAACCCACCCCACCCCAGAGGAATTAATTTACCCTCCCGGCATGTTTGGTTGCATCTTTAATTACCACGGCCGCGGTGTGTTTTGACATGCTTTCAGTAGCAGCAGCCTCTCAATAGCTTTCAATAAATATGCATTCTCTTCATGGGAAGAGAAAAGGTTAAATGGCAATAGAGCAAAAATCAAAAATGGGGCTGCGCCTCTGAAGAGATCGCCTCTGTCTCCCTACACTCCCTTCTCCAAGGATGTCAGCCTCCAGACAATATATTCAGAGAAGCTTTAACCTTAAGCTCCGGGCTCGTCGATAATGTTTATTCTCTTTGAAGCCTGCAAACCTCCGTAATAATGTTTCACCTGGATGGAGAAATCTCTAGGTCTCTTTTTTGGGTGTCGTGGTTGTTTCTACAGGATGAAACCTGTGGCCTTTAGGTCATAAAGAGAGGAGAAGACTTCTTTCTCAATCCTCAGCTTGAACCCTAAAGATACAGCGGGATGTTTGATCAGTGACTGTGAACACATTCGGTTTGGCAATTCATCAATACCAAGTAGTATCGCTCGAGTTTGTGCACTTTGTAGTTTAGACTTGACAAGTTCGACTCTGAAGTGCAAACTCTGGACTCCCACGAAAAGCATTCTGGGATACCTGGCTGTCGGCGAACCTCAGACATGCGTAGCTGGTTTAATTCTGACGTATGGGCTGAAGTATAGTTACATTTCTGCGGAGGTGCACGTCAGGAACGGCGCTAGGGTCTGCGTAGGGTTCTGGGCATGCAATTCATTCAAAACCCCTCAATCATACATTTTAAACAACACTAAACCGCGGTTTTTGATTTGATTCGCCACATATGCTAACACGGTGCACGCCTGCCCTTACGTCACGGCCTCGACCCTTCCCCAGCGGCGTATTTTGCCTCCAGAACGAGGGACTGCGCCCGACGGAGAACAAATGGGCCTCGTGCAGCCTCTGTCGCGGCGCTGACGGCCACATAAGAGCAATTAAACACTGCATTAAAATCCCCTCTTTATGATCATATCACACTTGTCACTGATCCATTAGTAGCTGTATCTGCCAAGCAATGAGAATCTTAATTGCTGCAATTAAATCCGGCCCCTGATTGATGTGACAGCCGAATTTATGGCTCCGCGTGGATGCCGGGGACGGGGTAGACAAATGCGTGACAGTGTTGGTGACAATTATAGCTGACTAATGGCCTGTTTCATAAGTGCCAACCCCGGTGGCCTGGTTTAAAATCCTCCCTGCCATGTTTTAACCACTGCGCTGTAATTGAGGCGGCACTCAGAAGTACTTGGGCAGATTTGTTTTAGCAGAAATCATCCAGATAGATAGATAGATGAACAGATAGATAGATAGATGGATGACACAGCCGGCTTTTGCTGGGCCGCCTGCAATACAGCGAGGTTACTATTCACTATATTCCCCGTGTTGAAGTTGTACGGCATGAACAGACGCATGAAGCTGTATTGATTTCCTCGCTGCAGAGATCCATTTACCGAGCCGGTAGAGGGAGAAATGAATTGATATCAGGCAAAACAAAACACAGTCCCCCCTGTCTTCAGAGGCAACTAAATTATACACAGATCTGTTAAGTCAACTTCAATCCTCCTCATTCTTTTCGTTTACGCCTCGGCACAGAGTTTACCAGCGCCGTGCTTAACGAAAAAGGACAGTTTACACGGAGCGTTAATGTGGAAGGAGAGGATCTGAGTCGATGTGTACAACCAAGAATATCTGATAAAAGGAAACAGAGGTACAAGCTGTTTTTTTTTTTTGTTTGTTTGAAACGGGCTGCCTGCTTTCACCAGAACTTGCGTGGGGTTAAATTGCTTTGATGTTATATAAAAAGATATAGAAATAACGGAACTGGATAGAAATATAACTTTCAGAGTTTCCCATACAATGTTAAAGGGAACTACTGTTTTTTACAACCTGGACCTTATTTCTGGCATAAAATACGATCGTTCACCCATATAACTGTGGTGTCATTTGGAGTCGTTCTGATGATATTTAGATCCGCGTATATCCATATAGTGAGAGTGACTGGGGCACCGAAACGCAGCCTCTAAATAACGCATTATAACTCCGGACTCAACGGGGAACAGCACTAGCGTATCATAATAAAATATTGGTGAAATGAACGAGTTTCGCGGCAGATAATGCGTTATTTAGAGGCTGCGTTTCGGTGCCCCAGTCACTCCCACTGTATGGATATACGCGGATCTAAATATCGTCCGAACGACTCCAAATGACACCAAAGTTATATGGGTTAGTAAACAATCATATTTTATGCCAGGAATAAGGTCCAGGTTGTAAAAAATGGTAATTCCACTTTAACACTACGGCGGCCTGCCAGGGTCTAATTTACTCCACCATGGTGTCATAACAAATTGGAGATATTTTTGCACGTTTCAAACTGCTTGTGCCCTCCCTTCCCTCATCCGCCCTCCTCTCCCCAAAGCCGCCGCACACACCTGTCACTCATCTGCTCTGTAACGAATTTAACCTGACGGAGAAAACAACACGGTCAACTCATAATATGAGAAGCTATTTGCGTTGTTCACTAATAAAAATTGACGTTTCCGCCACTTTTTAAAACCCGATGTTTGTGCTCTTGATTTTTTAGACCGTGGAGATTTACAATGATTTAAAGAGAGTTGGTCAAAACCCAAAGGAAATGACTCCAGACGTAGCGTGAACTAGCTAAGCTTAATAAGCGCTAGCTAGCAAAGTTAGATTGAAAGGCAACTGCTTACTACAAATTAGATTTATTCGCTGATACTTTATTTAATCTTACATATATTTGTCCATCGAACGCAACGTCTTAACAGCTTCTGATTAGTATTCCTGTTTATTAAATGCGCAGGCTGCTGGTATTTATTATCCGCTTTACTACGGTAATTTAAAGAGAGACTGATACAAAACGCATGCTCTTATTTGATGTGCAGACATTTCATGTACTGTATCAATAGTTTTTAATAATTGGGATAACATCATAATTAGGGACTTTTATTAAGACATTAGAACCCCCCCCTCCCCTGCCATATTTGTGGGAATCATTGATTTCCATCCATGCCTCTGCCTTTATCTTCCACTTCTTTCACAGCGCAGCTTTCAGGGGTAGATAAACCTTTCCACTGAGGTGGTAATAAACAGCAGCCATGCCATCTGAAGCCATGCCAAAAAAATGACATATTTGGTGTTAATATAATTAGATGTCTCTGAGAGTAATGCACTTTTTTTTCCCCCATCGCCGCACGCATGACGTAACGCGTTGCAACTTTCGCTAATAAAGTGCCAAAGACTGAATCTTCCTTGTGCGTCTTTAGGGGAGTTTATTTATATAACAGCAGGTGACTGAGCCAGACATTTTACCTTAGCGAAAAAACTTGGCAAACAACTCGAGGAGATGAGTCATTTCAGTTGATAATTTAAGGTGCTGCAATCTTATCGCCGGTTTTTCGCGCTCCTTCAGTAATGAATTCCCAGCAGTACTCTATCATGCGACTTAAAAAAAAAAAAAAAGAGGCCGGCTGCTGGAATATAATTGGGCGTAATCAGCAAATTGCTCACTATTACTAATGTCTAGAAATAGCGGACCCCTTCTCTGTAAATTATTTCTGAAAATACAGCTGGAACTCAGGTGAAGTCAAATTACAGGAATTGCTAAAAAAAAAAGGGAGAGCCGTGGTTCGGCAACCTGCAATCAGCGAGAGCATCAGTGACTTTACAGAGCTCTTCAGAAGAGTTTGGCAGCAGCGGATGCATCTTAGAGGTCACTTTCTCTTCCACTTCATGCTTAAAAATGTCTCTCAAATGACAGACCGTGGTGATTTGGTAGCTACGGGCTCCAGTGTGTTACCATGGTTCCAAAAACCTTTTCGAAATAAGAATCCTCTTACACTTAATCCAAATTGTCTGCCAAACTTTGGAAAAATCCTACGTTGCTCTTGCTCCCTGATCAGACAGTCACATCACACTTTCTGCCTTTTTGTTCTGTTTTATTTTTTTTACTTTCTTGACACCTTTGAAGAACGCCGATGAAGCGCCCTGCATTATTAATCCGTCTCCGATAGAAAAATGTTTTCTGATCAAAGTGCAGAGTTCAGACACGAGCTCTGTCATAATTAAAAGCTAATGCTTCCCGGGCGCGGCCGAAGACAATGCCAGCCTGGTTAACGATCTCCGAGCGTGTCCCGTCGACGCCACCTGTTTTCGTTTAGCACTTTTCGGCAGCTGTTCCCGTAATTACGCTCGCTGTCAAACTGCAGAGAACGGGAGGGAGCACCGCAGCATTGTGCTACGCCGATAAACAAGGTAGTTAAAGGCCACTTATGGCGACACAGTTACTCTCCCGAAGGGGATTTGGCGTCTGTTTCCCCCCCCCCCGAACGCATAATGGGCTGAAGTGTGTATGTGCAGTTGGACATAGCAAAGCGCTTTTTATCCACCATTAGCTTGAAATGAGAGGCATCTGCTTCATGATGTGCGTCTGTACTTTGGTTCCACTGAAACGCCTTTGCAAACATTCCCAGTTGCCAAGTCCACTTAGAAAGTCACCTTTTATTTTGAAAGTTCTCCCGTGATTAGACGTAATCGCGTCCTAAAGCGGCTACAGGACTCATCTTGCGTCGAGTCAACCTGCTCATGAGTCTGTTTCTCGGCCGCTCGCAGTGAGATCCACTCAGAGCCGACGCTGCTTGCCAGTAGCCATAATGCACTGGCAGTGATGGAGACAGATTTTGGCCTCAGATACCCTCTTAGAAACAGACTTTGTTTTGCTAATGAGCTTTCACATTAGAGAGTCCCTAAAGGGGAGCCAGTCCCAGTCTGTCAGTGCCGAGTCCAAATCTGCTGGATCGCCCAGTGAAAAACATGTAATGTGATTCCGCTGCAGGCTACGTGCTCCGTGCCCCTCATTGTACCTGATTTTTTTTTTATTTATTTCTTTTATTAGGCTTAAAGGTATTTAATATTCGGCCCCTTTTGTCAGAAAATGTTGCGAGGAGAAACGCCGCCAAACGAAATTTGTGTTACAATACTTATCGCGCGTGCACCGCTTTTGCAATTACACCCATGGCTGATTTCTTTTAGCCCTTTTAAATTCATTTCCAATGACCTTTATGTCACCAAATTGGGCCAAGTGTGGAAAGAAGTTTCCAGCGGTGTTAATTGTTTTAGGCAGTGATGTGCAGAGAACTCGGAGCTATGTGTGAATAGAAGTAATTGCGATTCATTTGCACTCTCTGTTACTCTCTCTCTCTCTCGCGTCTCACTTTGGCTTTTTTTTTTCTCTTTCTGTTGCTGCCTTTCTGTGGCGCATACTTGCGCACACCTAGCACATATTCCTTATTAGCATGTGACACGTTAAGCAAGGTGGAAACAAAATGAAAAGGCCTATTAGGCAGTCGGGGCCCCCTTTACCAGACTGATTAGCAAACAATTTCCTTCGTTTCCCCGCCTTTACTCACCTGCTTGCGTTTCCGCTGAAATGCTGCCTCTGCTGCCCCCTCCCCCGCCTGTAATGACTGGGTGCCGGCAGTGTTAATTAATAAAGGACTCAATCGTATAATGGACTGTGAGTCACGGAGGACAAAAAGAAAACGACATGGGCTTCGTTTGTGATGAGCTGGTCAAGTGGCCGGTCACTTCAGCTAAGGGGATAATGACAACAATGATATTCCAACCACTCCACTTAAAGCTGGCCTGGTATAAAGTTTTATCTTCAGTACCTGAACACAGCGCAGACTTTTTTAATGCGCTCGATGTGCTTTGCATATTTGCTGTTGCAGGGTTTGCTCCGAGTCCATGGCTGAGGTACCTTGAGCAAGCACCTCCGACCCCACTCAGCTCCTCCCCCGGTTGCTTTGCATGGCTGCCCACTGCTTCAAGTGGATGCGCTAAATCCGGAGAACGAATGATTCGATTTGATGGATTTTGTTTTAACTTGTGAAATCCTCTGATGCAATACCGGCTACACATCTTCCAGGAATCGTCGTTTTGGAAGTACACAACCACGTCCGGTCTCATTAGTTTCTCTTTGTCGAAATCTGTTCCTGACATTGTTTGACATTTTTAAACATGGCTTGTTTATGCGCTTGGCATCTTTTGCATATGTAGCATGACCTCCGGAGAGTGCAGGACACCTAGGATAGCCAGGCGTAACATTATGACCACCTTCCTGATATTGTGCAGGTCTCCCTTGTGCCTCCTAAACAGTTGGGACTCATCAGAGAATGGACATGGGCCTTCTGAGGGTGTCCTGTGGTGTCTGGCAACAGGATGTTGTTAGTGGGGCGCCTTTCAGGGGAGGGGCCTCTGTGGATCATTCCACAGATAATTGATCAGTTTGGGATCTAGTGAATTTGGAGGCCAGGTCAACACCTTGTTTTTTTGAGTTGTTCCTAAAGTGTTTTTGTGTGTGTGCCTGTGTCAGGCTGCATCCTGCTGGGGATGGCTGCTGCCATCAAGGAGTGTCATTGCTATGGGGTGGGGTTACCTGGTCTGGTCTAGGTGGGTGCTACATGTCTAAGTAACATCCACACCAATCAATGCCAGGTCCAAAAGTTTCAGTGGTCCTAATGTTGTGGCTGATCAGTGTACAGCGAAGACCCAAGGAAGTCAACTTCTCTGCTTCCTTGCAGCAACATTACACCCCATTATATTGGGTTTTACTCTCAGATTTGACACATCTGAACGTTATCCTGTATTTTGAGCGGGATATCAAGCAGGATTTTACGGTAACCAGACACAAAATGTTACATGTGCAAGGCCAAGTGTCTTCGTAGTCAGGTATAATTTGTTCCTGGCTGCAGCAGCTAGCAAAGGGTGGAGGTGTTGGAGACATTCAGCCACGCTAAGTGAGCGCAGCTGTCTCCGGAGAGATTTTTCTTGTTATTTATAAGACAGCTTGGCTTCGTTGCTTCATGTTAGCAGACATTCTAGTGACCACAGAAAACCAGTATCCCAGTTATCAAGATACGATATGCATAAAACCTTTCCCTGCTCCTTTTTAAATAGTTGATTTAAAAAGCGTGTAACCTTTTCGAAGTCCTTACATCAGTTCATTGACTGTCAGTACCTTTGTGCTCCCACGTCCCAGGTGCATACACGGGACTGAGCTAGGAACAATGCGCCGACTCTTTTTTTTTTTCTCTCCTCGTGCTCGGAGGTTGTTTGGATCCAGCTCTGCCCGAGTTGAATCGGTGCAGCGAGCCCCTGTCAAGCAGCCTGACAAACTCATTCTTGGCTAGCGGCGCTTGTTCCTGTCTGATGAAAATGTTACAGCGCTCTCTCATTCTCTGCCTCGGCCCCTCTTTTTTCCCGGAACAGGGCTCTGAGTGGGTGGTTATTCTGTCATCATTTTTTGGAAGAGAATGCGCACACAGGCACACGCACATAAAGGCTCAGACACTGTCCACGGAAAGTAATTTCGACCAGTCTATTACTATCTTCAGTTGCCGAGTTAAAAGCCTCGGATAGCACAGAACCCATAGTCTCTGCTTATTTATTTTATTTTGATAAAACAGCTCTCAAGGTAGAGATTGACCCTGCCGCTTCATCCGTGAATGTTCCTTTCAGAGTGGAAATAGTATGTTGACGATGTACTGTGTGTTGGCGGACCTGCAAAGCAATTGATTTCAACGTAAAACTTAAGTTTGATGTAAATATAGACGCAGTCAAAGCTTATAGAAATTCTGACATGGTGCCTTTGAAAGTTCCTGACAAGAATGGAGATTCAAACAGAGTATTATATTCAACCCGGTCTAGTGGAAAAACAAATTGTTTTTCAATGGACATGTTTTGTTTTTTTTCTTTCCTCTCCCCTATCTGCTTCATTCAGCATTCTGGAGGAAGGCAAAGGGTCATTTCCTGACAAGAACCGGTGATTTTTGTAATAGAACCTGAAGCGTTGAAACCCGGCGCGATTAAATGGATTCCAGGGGTCTGAATTTACTAAAGGCCCGGGTCCCAGACAAAGCCCACTTGGCAGGTTGTACAGACAGGTGTACTGCCCATTTTGAAAGCGGGAGAGGAAACGCAGAGAGAAAGAAAAGGGGTCAGATAGGAGGGCCGTCTGGCGAATAGGGGCTCAGTCAGATGGTGTTGAAAAGAGCCTCCACCTGAACGCACCGCTGCATCCTAATAACTCCTCAGCCTCCAAAAAAAAAAAAAGAAAAAACGCCTTATGCTCTATCTTTCCCTTCTTTCCTCTGTTTCACTCTTTATCCGAGCAGCTGTGAAGGGCATGCACCTGGCTGCCATCCATCTGGCTGTGTGTGTGTGTGTGCACGCGTGAATTGAGTCTATTTAAAGAGGTCTTGTGGCGGGGTTTCTGGGGTTGATTGCTCTCACCGCCGGTATTGTCCGTGCGGATTTGGCTGCCATGGCAATAACTACGCATGTACAGTGGAGGCTGACCAATCGCAGTATTACAGCGATGCTCTCGAGCTTCCTGTGGAGTGTTGTCAACTATTATCTGTGCTAGATAATAAACATGTGCGGGGAACACGTTCATACTCTCAGCTGCCATTAATGTATCCATGTGCAAAGCCTCGCAAATCCCAAGAACTCCATTGGTTCACAGCATGGAAGAAGCCGAAGCCCCCTTTGGCTGTATGGACTACTGCAGAGTTACCTCCTCTTTGAAGTGCCAGAGAAAGATGCAATGTTTTCCCTTCTACTATTTGGAAAGAACAACCGTGATCAAAGCTACAGTATCGTGGCTATACCTTAGGGAACTCTTGTCGGCACTGGACCACTGAACGGCTCATCTTCTCAACAAATGAGAAGCTGTTAACAGTTCGTCCTTTAAAGATATTTCTCTGTCAGTATTTTCTACAAAGCCCCTCGCTTCTCCAACAGCCACCATCACGTTGTGTAAAAATTCAAGTCAAGCCTAGTAAGTTCCCAACAGAGTGGTTCCAGACCAACTTTCTGCCACAAAACATTTGTACGCAGGGAAGTATGTAGATAATAAACGTGGGGAAACTAAATAGGGAACACTTTCATACCTTGAACTGCCGTTAATGTATCCTTGTGCAAAGCCTTGCAAATCCCAAGAACTCCATTGGTTCCCAGCACGGAAGAAGCTGAAGCGCCTTTGGCATGGACTACTGTAGAGTTACCTCCTCTTTGAAGTGTGCAGAAAAAGATGCAATGTTTTCCCTTCTACTATTTGGAAAGAACAACCGTGATCAAAGCTACAATATCATGGCTGTACCTTAGGAAACTCTTGTCGGCACTGAACCACTGAACGGCTCAACAAATGCCTTAATCGCTGTTAACTGTTCGTCCTTTAAAGATATATCTCTGTCAGTATCTTTTACAATGGACCCCTCTAAGGCCCTCGCTTCTCCAACAGCAGCCATCTTGTTGTGAATAAATTCAATTCAAGCCTAGTCGGTTCAAAAAAGAGTGGTTCCACACCAACTTTCCGCCACAAAACGCAGGGGAGTTAGTCTGACATCCAGGCTAAGGTTTTTTTAAACATAAAGAAACAAATGTACGCTTCTTTGACACCTCCTGCTTTCTCTGCACCATTAGCTTCCTCTCACACCTATTTCCCCCCTATCTGTTTGCCTGCAACAGAAAATTCAAACACCCAAATGCTTTTCCTTTGGTTATTTTTTATTTTTTTAACAGAGGCTCTTTGTTAGAAACCAATAGAAGTTGTCAGAAAGCGACCAGAGTGGTTGTTTGATGGACTATTTTCCAGCTGAATTGATCGTGCAGGGTGTTAGACACTCAACAGTACTCTCTCACACCTTCCTGGCAGCTGAAATGAACAATTTCTGTTTTCGTGAACCATGCATGAGCAGTATTGCAGTATCGGAGCTGCAGCGAAACGCTGCTACTGTAATTTTCAACAAAGGGCCCGCGGAGCCCTCAGGGAAGGAGGGTCGGGTACTTAACGTGTGACAAATTATCTTTCAAAGGGGTGTTGTTCAAAGGAAGCCCAGTGTTGTTTGAGCGTCAAATTGCTACCTGGTGTTTTCAAAGTTCTCCGCTGTCGCCGCTGCTCCTACACTGAGCTCATGATGGTGGAAAGGAATTAGTAGCACTCAGCTAGACAGTACGGCCAATTGACGATGACAGCCCCGAGATGTGTGACACGCTTGCCATCCACTCGCTTTCTTCTCCCGCTCCCCTCATCTTACCCCTCTTTATCTTGTCTACTGCCAGCTTTCCATTTTCTTGACGTTCACCATCCCTGTTCATCTTTAAGTTTGCGTTCAGATATTCTCTGTTATCTTTTCTCTTCTGTCTTTTCACCGTTTGAATCCGACAGTGATACTGCAGTGGGGTTCAACATTAGTTTGCCAACTTTAGACAAGGAAGTTGACTCATCACAGTGGAAAAAAAAAAAAAAAGACTCTCATCTTAAACTCTCATCTTTGGTCGATCTATGGCAAGTACTCACTTTTACCTCTCTGTCTTCTTTTCCAACAGCCTGAGGAAGATGACATGGTTCTAACCCATGACGGCACACAAGAGTTCATGACTTATGAGATTCCCCTGAACGACTCGGGCTCTGCCGGCCTGGGAGTCAGCGTTAAGGGTAACCGGTCCAAGGAGAACCATGCTGACTTGGGCATCTTTGTAAAATCCATCATCCATGGAGGCGCTGCTAGTAAGGCAAGTAACCACCTCACCACGTTTAACACTAGAAGTCCCAGCATTTTTTGCTCTACCTATAAAACCCAGAGGGCAGCCGATCGGCTGGAAGGGTTTTAGCTAATATCCTAATCACCTGTGAACCCTCCTTCTGTTATGTAAACGAGGCAGTCACTGGGGCACCACAGGAGGGGACATGCTGAGCCACTTCAAGGAAACCTGTGGGGAGGGGAGAGGGAGTGGGCCCAGAGAGTTTATGGGGGAGAGGGTGGCTGTTCACTTCTAAACTGGCAACACCTTGAGACAGAAACTGGTTCATCCCAAAGACAAAACACCTTGACATAAAATGGGGGAGGGGGGGAATCGGAGAGGAGCAGGATTGCTGGGGGTTTGGAGGCCAGAGTGTGTGGGGGAGGGAGGCACACCTGAGGGCTGTGAACTCATTTGCTCTGTCCGGGCTGCTAAGGCTGCGTTCAGACTGCAGACGGATCTGATTCAAATCTGATTCCTTCTCATATCCGATTTTTAGGGCTGACTGTTCACACTGCCTTTAGCAAGTGTCCAAATCGGATATGGTTCTGTTCAGACTGGGCCACATTCTTCACCGGTCTGATAGGTTGCTGTAGCAACGAGCGGAAGCGTCATTCAGCACGTGTATTTGTCAGACGTCATATAATTGCGACAGCGACAAGCAAAACAACAACAAACAACACGATGGATGTACGTCACGTCAGTGTAAAGATTTATAAGGCATGCAGTTTCTTCCTCTGTCCAAGGCGAATTGTTTTCAAAGTCCTCCTCCATTGTGATAGCTGTAATATCACTGTCCGTGGCCGTAACGTGGCTCCTCCACAACGGAAATAGGCACGCGGTCTGGCGCATTGGTTCTGGCCTGGCGTCGCGTAAGTGACGTCACGGACAGTCAAAACCCATCTGAGTGTTGGGAGCTGTTCAGACTGAGACGCATCTGTCCATATCCGATACGAATGCGATATGAAACTGCCTCTGGATGTGGTTTGCAACCGTTTGGCAAAAATCGGATTTCGTGTGATCTGTCACTGTTCAGACTTCAAAATCGAGATCCGATTCAAATCTGAATGGGCTAAAAATCGGATTTTGGCTGGCAGTCTGAACGCAGCCTAACTGTCTGTCTGTCTTTCACCAGTTTCACCAGGTGGCAGCCTGGGCAGAACAAATGAGCTGAATCAAAATGTAATATATGTAGAAGGATGTAGAAGTTATCAGGACCTTACAACACTGGGCTTCCAACATCCCCACCAGACACATAGGAAAAGTAAAAGAACAGAACCACATCAAAAAAGCACTCAAAATCTGTGGTTATCCCAACTGGGCCTTCATGATATTTACACATATTTACAAATAATAATGAAAAAAATGCATTATCAGGATACAGTGTTAGAGAGTGGAAGTGAGTGAGACTTAGACTTAGAACTTAGACTTAAAACTTTATTGATCCCTTTGGGGTGACTCCCTCAGGGAAATTTGAGTTTTCCGCAGCAGCAAGCACGCAGAGCAGTTTGCAGACAAACAACAGCAGTGGTTTGCAAATAGTTATAGAAAAAGTGATTGAATAATAAAATGGTGAACATTAAATAATGAACGGTGAACTTCCTTTGAGTGGGATTAAAATAAGCTGTAGTAAAACTCTATAGTAGGGAAAAATAAACAGTAAAACAGTAAGTAACAGTGAGTGAGGTGAGTACATTTCAATAATCACTCACAATCCTGGCACTGCTATGCTAATGACCAATGTGGCCATAATGACTCGTGTGACTGCAATGTATTGACTGCTACAAATACACATGTGGCAAATGCAGAAAGGAGATGGCTTGGCAGTGCCAGCATTGTGCGTGATTATTGAAATGTACTCACCTCACTCACTGTTACTTACTGTTTATTTTTCCCTACTAGAGTTTTACTACATCTTATTTTAATCCCACTCAAAGGAAGTTCACCGTTCATTATTTAATGTTCACCATTTTATTATTCAATCACTTTTTCAATAACTATTTGCAAACCACTGCTGTTGTTTGTCTGCAAACTGCTCTGCGTGCTTGCTGCTGCGGAAAACTCAAATTTCCCTGAGGGAGTCACCCCAAAGGGATCAATAAAGTTTTAAGTCTAAGTTCTAAGTCTAAGTCTCACTCACTTCCACTCTCTAACACTGTATCCTGATAATGCATTTTTTTATTATTATTTGTAAATATGTGTAAATATCATGAAGGCCCAGTTGGGATAACCACAGATTTTGAGTGCTTTTTTGATGTGGTTCTGTTCTTTTACTTTTCCTATGTGTCTGGTGGGGATGTTGGAAGCCCAGTGTTGTAGGGTCCTGATAACTTCTACATCCTTCTACATATATTACATTTTGATTCAGCTCATTTGTTCTGCCCAGGCTGCCACCTGGTGAAACTGGTGAAAGACAGACAGTCAGTTAGCAGCCCGGACAGAGCAAATGAGTTCACAGCCCTCAGGTGTGCCTCCCTCCCCCACACACTCTGGCCTCCAAACCCCCAGCAATCCTGCTCCTCTCCGATTCCCCCCCTCCCCCATTTTATGTCAAGGTGTTTTGTCTTTGGGATGAACCAGTTTCTGTCTCAAGGTGTTGCCAGGTTAGAAGTGAACACTGCTCTGTGTGCTTACCCCGTCCCCCATAAGCTCTCTGGGCCCACTCCCCCTCCCCTCCCCACAAGTTTCCTTGAAGTGGCTCAGCATGTCCCCTCCTGTGGTGCCCCAGTGACTGCCTCGTTTACATAACAGAAGGAGGGTTCACAGGTGATTTAGGATATTAGCTAAAAGCCTTCCAGCCGATCGGCTGCCCTGTGGGTTTTATAGGTAGAAAAGCCAAATGGCTGCTCTCTGGGACTTCTAGTGTTAAAGAACACTACACTTCGTACAGTTAGGGGTTTTTCAGCCGGTCACATGAGGTTTATGGCGTTCCAACGAAACTGTTGAGGTTTCAGTTGTGGTCGAGTAGGACCCAAATGCACACACCGGGCAAGGCCAAAGCAGGAAGCAAAAGAACTTCAATTCGGTTATCAACAGGAACAAAAAGTGCATAACCCTTAGGGTACCCAAAAAGACGATTGTTCCAAAAACAGGTATAACAAAGTCTATAAGGTGGGGAAACAGCGACAGAACAGGTTTACAGGCAAGAGACCACACTAAAGCAGGTAGTCCAATGGCAAATATGAAGTGATCCTGATGAGGTCATGGAGCTCAGGTGTGTCTGCAATCAGCCACCAGGAAGCCACGCCCTCTGAATGACATGCCTCTAATTAAGGAGGCCAGAACCAGAGACCTAACATGAACTGAATATGGTGAATGTGATCATGACCTCGGTATTTGCCGGAGTTGTTTCTTTTCAAAATCCCAAAATACGAGGACCATCTTAAACTCTCCCTCGATGGCGTTTGTCTGCAGGACGGGCGTCTACACGTCAACGACCAACTCATCGCAGTCAACGGGGAGTCGCTGGTCGGGAAGACCAACCAGGAAGCCATGGAGACGCTGCGCACGTCCATGTCGGTGGAGGGCAACAAGCGAGGGATGATCCAGCTCATCGTGGCCCGGCGGGTGGGCAAAAACAATGAGGTAACCAAGCAGCCAGGGACTAATTGGCGTCATGAGGAGTCCGTTTTAATTGGTCTGCCTTTATTTATTTTTAAGCAGGTGTCGCTGTTAATGTTGTAATCATGAGCTACTCTAACTTTAATGCGGACTATAACCTGCGTTTCCTCAATGTTATGTAAAGAGAAACGGACGTACACATGCACACTGTCACTTAAATGAGTTGGAGGAAGGAAGAGGACTGAAGGGTGCAACTACACTGAATGATAAATGAGGGTGATTTCACTGTACCTTGCCACTGGTCCTAATCCATCCCCCATAGGTTTTTGGGCAGATAGCTAGAGAGGGACCTTTACGAAGCGTCCACACCACCATGCAAATCTTCAAACAGTCCCATTTCCTGTGTGAGATAGGTGATACCGGCTCACATTTCCCCACATTTCTCTGTCAGATTTTCTTTGCCCGCGGTGGGCCTTGATACGATATCTAGGAAGCACTTCACTGGGTTGTGATTGACAGCTCTGCAGAATAACACTGTAGGATAGGCAGATAAAAGAATATATATCGCGGCGAGGTGGATATTTGTAATAACGGAGCAGTCGGGAATATTGAAAGCGCTGGGATTTCAATGTCCGCGGCGAGAGCTGCACCTTTCTCCCACAAAGCCAATCTTCCTCGTGCTGTGTATTATTTAGGTGAAAGTCAAATGCGATGCACATTGCGACATTTTTTTATTTATTTATTTTTATTGTGGATTTGTGTGTGAATACATTCAGGCTCTCGTGCACGCCGGTTCGCCCTGCAGCCAGAGGTTGTACATCAGGTTTGATTAGTGTTGCTGTGACTCTAATTGGAGCTTGTGTCCTGTGGCTGTGTGTCAGTTTGGAGTACCACGCTGAGCCTCCCCCCGCCTCCCTCCCTGCCCTTCACCCCCTCTGCTAAACCTCATCCTCCAAGCATTCTGTCTTTCTCTCTTCTCACCTCAGCCCTGTGCACTTACGTTTTTCTCTGTCATTGTATTATTATTATTCGCATCTCTACCCCACTAACTAAACAGCTGGAGCTGAACTCGGGTGACACGGCGCCCCAGTTGTCTCCTCGTGCGATCTGCACACCTTACTCTTTTCCTTGCTGCCTTTTACTCCTCCTCACTTTCTCCCTCTTACTCCCCCTCCATCTCAATCCCCTTCTCCCCACCTCCTGACTAAGGGAGAGGACAAATGTCGCTCCTGGGAATGCTCTACCCCAAGGTTCAGTGAGTTCTATCGCTTTGGTCCAGTCACTCTCCTGTCCTCTTTAATCCCTCAGCAGCAGGCAGACAGGTACGCAACCTGACACGGGACAGACAGTTAGGTTCACATCTTGAGGAATGATTATATATTTCCACCGCGTGGGTGGAAATATATATATATGTAGCGGTTTATTCCATCTTTGATGCGTTTAGAGATCTAATTTAGAGGGATGCTTTGACCACTTTGTATATAGCTTGCATTTATTTCAACATTAGTTGCTGTGAGACAGTGGCTTGACAGTTTTGCAGAGAAAGGTGTAAATAGTGTGAAACTAAAGGAGAAGGAGATGTAGTAGTGCATTTTATATTCCATCTATCAAAGTCCCATTACAGCAAATCATACGCGGGCAGTGTTTTCAGGAAGCTTAGTGGTTTGAACAGGTGCCATAAAGTCACTAGAGGTGGAATATATTCTCAGCAGAGAGGAAAAATAAAAAATAATAAATAATAAAAAAAAGATGTGATTGTAAATTGTAAGAATTTAAGGTCAGCTGCAAACCCGAAGCAAGAAAAGCAGAAGTTAAATGTCGACACAGGCTCCCGGCTGCTACGTCCACCGCCCCCCCCCCCCCGCTCCTCCGTATTGGTCGGGCAGATATGTGGGGGAGCCTGCACCAGTTTGCCACTGTCACCCAGCCGAATGGGAGTGAGCACTGGAGGCCACCATTGAAATGAATCAGATCCATCACTGTCTGCAGGGGAGAGAAGCCGGGCAATGCAGCGTAATGTATCAGACGATGGGGGGGTGGGAGAGGCGGGTTGGACTGCCTGGTGCAGCATATCCAGGCCACCCCACTCCACGGAAAATTACATTGATTTCATCATCACTTCTCTTGGTCCTTTGGGCTAAAGTAAGATCATCTTTGGAGGAGCAGAGCAAAGTAATGTCTCCAGGTAATGTCAGCCGGCTGGGTTTGATGGCCAGCTGCAAAACCGTAGCTGAGAAGGACGCGCCAATGCATGGATACGGACATGGAGCACCTTTAGAGTAAATGTTAAAATGCAGTATGTGAAACTAATCGACTATATGACCGGCAAGTTGGCTTCCTGACAGGCACGCACACAGAAACGCCTGTTAAAGTATTTATCTATCTATCTCCAGCGTGAGCCGCTCAGTTCCATTGTTCCACTGCAACAGCATGTTGTTAATGGGGGCCTTTGGGTCCTATGGGTTGAGGGGAGGGGCCTCTGTGGATCATCCCACAGATACTTGATCAGTTTGGATTCTAGTGAATTTGGAGGCCAGGTCAACACCTTGTGCTGTTCTTCATGTTTTTTTGAGTTGTTCCAAACCCATTTTTGTGGCTGCATCCTGCTGGAGATGGCTGCTGCTGCCTTAATTAATTCATATTATGTCTTTTAACCCCTAGGACTATTGAATAATTTGTGCCGATTGTCAGTTCACAACAACCTCAAAAAGAAGAGAACACACACTCACTCACTCACACACACGTTGCCCAAGGTCTCCCCGGAAACCCAATTGCTTTCCGAAGGACTTGGGGCTTGACCCATCCCAATAGATCCTCTCATGGCAAAGACAAGTGTTTCTAGCGGGCGTGTTCATCCTGCTGATGGCCCATGATTAAGGCCATGTCTGAGGTGGAGTATCTGGCCTATTTGTGCTGCCATTACAGCAGTGGTGACGAGTGGCCTTTGCCTTGGGTTAATTTGAGGGTTTTTAATAAACTTGTATACAGGAAAAACAACAAAACATTGGTATGATAACAGATGTATTCCAGTCTTTGTTAATGTTGCGCAAACCCAGAAGGTCCCAACTGCGTTATTCAAAATCTGACAAGTTTTGTCAGACTTGGTCTTACCCAAGCTTTAAAGTACCTATCTGAGTTTACTGAGCCAGACTCAGCCAACCAGGTCACAGGATAGCAGTGACTCAGTGAAGCAATAAGTCAAAAGCAACAATATATTAGTCAGAGGTAGCAAAATACCTAAGAAGTCAGCCCAGATACCAATCCCTTAGTTTGCATTTGATGTGCAGCCAGAGGAGACGAAGATAGGCAGAAAAAGTACGCAAATATGCTCAATGCACACACACAAGCACTGCGACCCCCCCAAAAAACCACACACACATTCTACACCCACACTCTGTGCACCAGAACAATTAATTCCTCCTCTGTTCTGGCCCCCCGTTTGAAAAACTGCCGCTCTGCCCCAGATAGTCGGGCGATATGATTGGTCACCGCCAATTTGTTTGAAGCGCCGTAATTGCGTCGCCGCTCCGGAGACCGCATAATTTGTCCTTCTGTATCTGCCTTCTATTAATATATCGTCACGTGTGTTTGAGCAATTAAATTTATGGAAAAGTCATTTCAATTCCGTAATTTCTTTTTTTTTTTTCTTTCGCGCAACAATTCCTGAATGTTCTCCACAGAGTTGAAAAGAGCGTCCCGTGAAACGAATGCAGATTTGTTCCAGTAATTTGGTTGTTCAAAATCACTGTTGGATTTTTTTTTTGTCTACCTCCCACTTTTGGCACTGCTATAAAAAAATCTATATTCATACATTTTACTAATTTGGACTCTAATTTGGGTCATTGTTCGGTTGCCACCCATTTTTCTCATGTTTTTCTGACAATTTGGAGACACAATCACGCATGTGATCAGTTTATAATCTGCAGTGAAAATATCCTATTTGAGGAAATTAGGATGTCTGGGCAAAGTAAAGCAAAAACGGGAACCAAAAATGATCAGGCATAACGTCATGACCACCTTCCTAATATGGTGCAGGTCTCCCTTGTGTCTCCAAAGCAGTTGGGACTCCTCAGAGAATGGACATGGGCCTTCTGAGGGTGTCTTGTGGTGTCTGGCAGCTGAATGTTGTTGGGGGGGCTTTGAGGGGAGGGGCCTCTGTGGATCATCCCACAGATACTTGATCAGTTAAGGATCTAATGAATTTGGAGGCCAGGTCAACACCTTGTGCTGTTCTTCATGTTTTTATGAGTTGTTAAACCGTTTTTATGGCTGCATCCTGCTGGGTGTCATTGCTATGGGATGGGGGTGCCTGGTCTGGTCTAGGTGGGTGCTACATGTCTAAATAACATCCACACCAATGAATGCCAGGTCCAAAAGTTTCCCAGCAGAACACTGAATTGTCACAAGATGGTCGATGTTATTCACTTCTCCTGTCATAATGTTTTGGTCGATTGGTGCAGCAATTTCATTCCCCACTTAATCAGCTGCCCTCATCCTGAAACTGACAAATTGACCATTATGTGGGCAGGACAAAGAAGTCTGCTGATCATCATCTTATCAGAACTCCTTGTAGTACAAAGAAGATTATTAGAAAACTACAATAGCGGCTAATGTGCGGATATTTAAGGTTACATTATGTCACTAGAATAAGCTGGATTTTATATGGGAGCAGATATAAAACAATCCCCAGCCCCATTCGCATGCTCCTCTTTATCTTGTTTAAGAACTTTAACGCGGCGGTAGATGTTTGTTTCTGTTCCAGCGGCTGCAGCAGTTCATGATATCAGATATTCATCACACACGTGACTAAAGGCAGACAGGCTGGTGATAAGCGGCGCTCGTGGCTGGGCTTCATTTCTTTTATTTGAAATGCATCGCTTGATGTGCGCTCACGCCCCTCCGCGCGCTCGTGATGTTATTTATGACGGAGATCTCAGCTCGTCTTGTGGGTTGTTTTTTTTTTTGTTGTTGCTCTCCTTGACAACCCTACCTCAACCTGCTGCATTAATCAGAACAACAAAACCTACTTCTGCCTAGATTCTTCACACCCTTTCTCGTCTTCCCTGTCTACTTCTACCAAGGAAATGCTTTCCATATTCTACACGTCCAAAGTTGAATTTCACACTGTACTATTTTTACATTGTGGTTCTACCCACTCATGATAATTCATGAGACGGAGCTTGTGCCTAGGGACCAGCGGTGCTATCATTTGAGTCCTTTGCTTCTCCCTCAATCTCCTCCTCGTTTGTTTGATTCCATTTGTTGAAATAAAGATATTTCCAACTTTCTTTTTGTGCTTGTCTCAGCAGAGCCTTTCCGTCAAGGCTGCCCGGAGACATGAATGTAAAGCCTTTATGTAAAGCGCTCCCCGTCCTTTGACCACTTGAAAGACTTTCCAGTCCAGCAATCGCAATTATGTAAATATCATGTGGGGCAAGAAGCGGCCGCAAAGGTGCTCGGTGAATTTAGTCTCACCTGGGAAACGTGTTTCTGGCGTCTTGGCGCCGCATTTGTATTAGTGTCCGCGGGTCGCCTGCCGCTCCTCGACAAACGACCCATTAGCGACGCCAACATTTACTGCCCTGCGCTGCTGAGATTTGGATTTACATGACAGCTAATCAACATCAGTGCTTTAAATTGAAGGAATGTGACGGGCTTGTAACAGCGTGATGCGTAATGACAGGGCGGCGCGGGGAGTGAGTTCAGCAGACATGAGCTAATACAATACAAGCGGCCTCCGCTCCATTCGCTCCTCCATATTTATTAGAACAGACACGTTTCTTTTTGTCTAAGCTATCATGTTAAATAATACAACAAATGAAAATGTCACGGACAGATTGGGAACCTTGTGACTGACCGAGAAGCTCTAATTTTCTTTCATTAGCCCGCAGCACATTCTCTCAGCACCATCGCGACTTGTCAACATGTATTTAAGTAAATTACGTGCGGGTCTTTTCATGTTCCTCTTTCAAAAAGTGGGGTTTTCGTCTATGGAGCCTATTCACTCTTATTCAGAAAGTGGCATGCGGTTGAACCGGGAGCTGTCGTACATCTCACACATCAGCTTGCATTTGTTTTGAAGTTTTCCTTGGTTCCTTGATACGCTTCTGCTCAAGCTCGGGTCAATTATTATCTATTGAGGCCGCAGAGGAGGTTGGTTACAGCCCCGAGGTCCTTAAACTTCCTAACAACATCAGCAGCTGTGCTCACAGTCACTGTACGTTAAGCATATAGCATTTACAGTGACCATGCACGGCGGTTATTTTATTCCGTGTCTCCTCAGACGACCTCCTTGTTCTTCCGTTCTCTTGTCCATGATAAGCACAGTGATACCGCACAGCTTCTCCTTTTAAAAGGAAATGCTGAATGACACATCACCCCTTATCTACTTGTGTTATGGCGTGGAGCCAAGAGGTAGGATCCACATGTAGACACAAGGGGAGGCAGGAAGACAAGAAACAACAAACTTAAAAATCGGGAACAAAAGGCGGTGCAGTGTGAAAACGCAGGTAGTCCAAATAACGAAAAAGCGAAAACTCAGGAAACCAGGAACCACAAGGAGCTGGATTGAAAAATGAGGGTACATCTACAAGCGGGTAACTCGACAGACGACTTGACAACAGACAAAGGGAAAGGCAGGAATATATGCACCGATCAGCCACTACATTAAACCACTGACAGGAGAAGTGAATAACATTGACCAATTCGATGTTCTGCTGAGAAACTTTTGGACCTGGCATTCATTGGTGTGGATGTTACTTAGACATGTAGCACCAACCTAGACCATACCAGGCACCCCCCCACCCCATAGCAATGACACTCCTTGATGGTAGCAACCATCCCCAGCAGGATGCTGCCACAAAAACGCTTTAGGAACAAATCAAAAAACATGAAGAACAGCGCAAGGTGTTGACCTGGCCTCCAAATTCACTAGATTCCAAACTAGTGTAGTATCTGAGGGATGATCCACAGAGGCCCCTCCCCTCAACCCATAGGACCCAGAGGCCCCCAACAACAACATTTTGTTGCCAGACACCACGGGACACCCTCAAAAGATCCATGTCCATTGTCTGATGAGTCAGTTGGAGGCCTAGGGAGACCTACACAATATTAGGAAGGTGGTCATAATGTTTTGCCTTGCAAGACTTATATGCCTATATCAAAACTCAACCACATGATCCGAAAAAAAAGTAAAAACCATGACATCTAAAGGGCATCTGTAATTTTGTTGAGGACATTTCAAGATGTTTGTAGCAACCATTTTCCTCCTTTTTGGTCAAAAGTTATGGTCAATTAGTTCAGGGAGGCCTCAGAGCTGGTTCTCAGCAAGTTGCTTCGCAACCCACCCTCCACCCCAGCACCTCCCTATGCTGTGTCATTTATTCTTGTTCTGTTCTGTAGATCGTGGGAATCTTACTGCCCAAAAACAATTTACTGCAAATGCTTGAGTTCCTTTGACTGAAGGGATCCCGGCCACCACACTTTTCCCTTTTGGTCGTTGCCTTTGTTCCACCCAACAGTGGATTCAAAATGAGTCCACATATGATGTGGATTCACAGAAAAGAAGCAAACATTTGCTCTTCTTAAGATAGCAGATTGCTCACTACACTACACTATTAGGGACATGCTTAGGTTGCAGACAAAACAGCTTTACTGCTGATGAGATGCAGCAGGGGGCTAGAGCGGAGACTTTATTCCACGCTTTCTCCTTAGAGTTATTGCGTCATAAGGACTGGCAGTAAAGAGTAACTTAGTTAACTCCGCGAAGAGAGTAGATGCAACAGCTTATTCTGTATATGAAAGAGCACCGACGCGGTCTCCTCAGCATGCCAATAGCCCCGTTTGTAATCCATTTCAATGGCGCTGCTGTTAGTCACTAAGAGAGGGTTTATGCAAAGAGACAAGGGGGAAGGAAGTAGCTGGCCCTGACAAAAGACGCTCGCTCTGGATGAGAGAAGGGCTGATCGATAGAGCCTTGAGAGAGCTATCAATCAGAGCCCCAGCCTAGTAAATTATGGTTTTATTAGTATTGAGCTGGCCACTGCTGGGAGAGACCTTAAAACATTGAGATGCTGGGCCCACAGCAGCGTCAAGAGAAAGCGAGGGGAAATTTGTGTTTACCCCCTCCTCCCCCCCAGCTTAATATGGACAGATTGAAGTCCGGTTAGATCATGACATGTAGGAACTAAAGCTCCCCTGTTGTCAAAGAAAATGGGGGTGATTCATGGCAAGGGATAAAGTGAGGCCGAGGAGTGGTGCACTCTGGGAAGTGCAGTTTTCCGTGATGTAGTGGCTAAATTGAGGAAAGTAGATCGCAGAGCAGCAGAAATGCAATTCCAGTGCTGCCGGGCCCTCATTCCCAGCCGGCTCTCTAAGGACTAACTCATTTAGGAGCGGCAGGGGAAACTCAATAGGACCAATTGAGAGAATAATATATTGAATCTAGTGGTTGAGTGGGCTGCTTGGGCACGATGGAGGACTGTGGAGGTGAAGTGTGTGCTTTAGTGTCTGAAAGCCCGAGTGCTGTTAAGCAACGTGCACACTTGTTTTCTTTGCACTGTCCGTGAACTAGCTCAAAGTGAAAAAGAGGAATGATTTCTGGTATTTATTTATTTTTTCTTTTTTAGTTCATCTCGCAGCGCTTGTATGTCAATGTGCTCGGCATTTGAAGCAATCAATTCGTACAGCATGAGAGAAAAGTCGACAAAAGTTTGGCTGAAATGGAGAACAGCGTGGTAGCAAAAAGTCAGAAGCCGTGTTTAGGTATTGAAATCTCACATTTAAGCAAAGCATGATGTAAAAGCTTTATTAGCATCGTCGAATCATTCAACAATCTTGTTCTTGAGCATAAAATGATGGAATGAAACTGTTTCATATTTTGTACTCTTTGGTATCAGGAGCTGTTTCTTTTATTAGCTTTTCATTTGATTGGATAGCTAATAAAACAGTGTCAATGTCTCAGTCATACTCAAATAATAGGTGCTTTTGGTCTGGCTTGTGCTATGGCTCTTGGGATGTTGGCTTGTTTAGTCCCGCAAATACTAATCTGGGGTGCAGGGCCATTTCATACGGCGTGTGCATGACCATGAAGAAGAATGTCGAGTGGTTATTCTTTGCATGATTGTGTTTGATATAGCGGCATCGAAAAGTAGTTCCCTGATGCTAACGAGGTTATCCTGCCTATCTGAGCGTTTTGTTTATTTCAACTAAATTCCTTCTTTTAGTTTAGTTTTCTGTGCATTGTTAATGACGGGTAAACAGACAAACGACATCTACTTCCACTGGGTGACTTGTTCCTCAAAGCTTGTGTCGCTCAGATTTTTACCTCAGGTTTAGCTGTCAAATGTTGGGATGCTAACACCTAAACGCATCAAGTCAGTGCGTTACCGTTGCTAGTGCTAACGTTATAGCAGATTCTCATAGATTCTCATGCATTCACATGCAGTGGCAACCTCTGGGGCTGAATAGCCCACGTGCAAGTGCCAAAAACAGTTTCTTAAATGGCCGCTTGAGTCTGGCTCCGACAGTAAGTCAACTCACATGTTAAAATGGCCATATTTGCAGCATAAACACTCATGTGTAGGGAGGGTGAAGCTTTGAGTGACAAGTTGTTGCCCTTACAGGTTGCTAGCTGTCTGACTAGCTGTTATCCATCCTTAGCTTTAGCT
Organism: Chelon labrosus; assembly: GCF_963514085.1. Classification (NCBI taxonomy): domain Eukaryota; kingdom Metazoa; phylum Chordata; class Actinopteri; order Mugiliformes; family Mugilidae; genus Chelon; species Chelon labrosus. The sequence goes on along the minus strand of NC_140351.1, from coordinate 5,500,157 downwards.
CCACTCACGCTCTCTGTCTCTTTGACCGTAAGTCACTGCCAAGATGGCGTCGGCCACAGCCACCATACTGAGCTTCAGAACTGTTCTCTTCAAGAAACCTGTGGGTGATATCATGATGTGTTTGTCCATCTTTATGTACAGTCAATACAGAAGGCAGACATTTATTTCACAAGTATAGAATCACTTTGTTTTGTTTTGATGCAATATCTAAGTCCAGTAGTTGTCAGAAAACCTTTTAGTGTCGCTTTTCTCACATTGTCCTTATTTATTTGCACATGGTCTGTGGTATAGATGAAGTTTAAGGTTACTCTGCCCGGATCCTCATAATTTCAAGTCCAACTCACCAAGGCTAGACACTTAATGTGTTTTTAGCGATAGTTAGTCGTATCCTCATGCTACACCGGTTTCCTGGCTGTGTCATGTTTAGGTGAAATTGAAGTTTTGCTAAGAACTCCTAAAAGACCCGGGAGCCCACTTTGGGAAGCTCTGGCATTAGGCGAGGCTCTAGGTGGATGTGAGAAGCTAAATGAAGTTGGGTATCCAGCCAGCAGATAGGTGAGTTGTGCCTGGGGCAGGATGCAGCAGCTTAAGGATTGTAATTACAGCATTATGGTGGAGGTTGACTGGATTAGGGTCGCAGCAACAGGCTGAGACCAGGATAGAAGACCAAGGAAACGGCCGTGGACCAGACGTTATTAGCCTCAGTTGACAGCTTAAGACCGTTTCTATCAACACGCTGCCGCTTCTCCCACACTGAGCTCTCAAGGTCAGGAGGATGCCGACGAGCAGTCGGAAAAAAAAAGGCGTCAGCGCTCGAGTCTGCACTCACCACAAATGGACGTAAACACACACGGGAGCGCATGCATGCATTTACAGTGTATGCACGCGGAGATAAATAAAAGCTGAGCTGCAGCTGATGTCGACCGGGCTCGGCGTAAGTCACGCTGCTCTGCCCTCTGCCTCAGTCAACACCGTAATCCACTCTGAAAATGACTAGATTAAGACAGATTAAACACATGATGAGGTGATGAGAAGTGGTGGAAAGAAAAGAAGTCAAATCTCCCGCAAGACACGGGAAGACTTAAAGGACACGACGCCACTTTTCAGACGAATATGCTCCACGTTGTTTCACTGGATGCTATAGCTTTCGCACCTTTGTTTTAATCTTTAATATAACCGGGGTTTCTTCCGTTTTCCATTGATTCCGAGTGTTAAAAGACAGTTGGCGGGTATTTGGCGACGGCAGCGTCACCTGCAAATGTCACAGAAATTTCCACCAGCCGGTAAACACGCCCGAGTCAGTAAACAGATCCAGACTGTGCTAACACATTAGCATGCACAGAAGCAGACTTAATTAATACTGAATACACAAAGATTAAATTGCAGTAATTTCGCCTCTGCGTTATGTCTGTTTGTCACGGAAAACAATTAATACTTTTCAAATAAACCTGTTCAAGCTCGTCGACATAAGGCGACAGGGACGTAGTTGTCTTTGTGAGATCTATTCCACCTGACGGATTCTATATCATTTGTCTCTCTCCCTCTCTCTTCCATTACGCCCCGCTCTTCTTTTCAGCTCATGACAAGCCTCCGCCAGATCCGAAACAGATTAAAAAGTGCGGAGAGCAGTTGAATAAAAGGAGGGTGGGGGGGGAAAGCGAGTAAAATAAATCTTCATTTCGACAATTTGAACCTTTATTGAGCTGGAATCATCCAGGGACGTGCTTTTTATTAAAAGGCCGGCAGTGTCCGTGGCTCTGATTGTAATTGCGTTGACCCAGCCTCCTCCCCTCCTCCTGCACCCCCCCCCGCCGCCGCCGCCACCATTTCGCACAGCTCCCCTCTCCCTCCTCGCTCTTATCAACGCGCTGTCCCGATAAAGTCTTGTGCTTTCAACCTCATTAAACCTCTCATTTATATTAACAACAGCAGATAAGTCCCAGCACCCTGAGTGCACCGTGGCCCTCGGCTTCCACACCCCCACATTTCTCCTCTTTCTTCTAATTCTTTCCGTTTGTTTGCCAAAAAAAAAACTCCCCTTCACCTCCTCGTCTTCTCTCCACCTCCTCCTCCTCTCCATCCGGCGCCCCTTTCTTCCCGCTGCTGTTGCTGTTGTCTGATTTTGTTTTTCTTCTTTTTTACTCCCCTTCCTCCTGGCTGGGAGCCAGTGGAGTATTGTGAAACATCAATATTAGCCCGGGCCCCCCTGGTTTATGGCATGCTTGAGGTACAGGGTTGAACTATGTAGCTGTGAGGGAGCTATCTGTAATAGGTCCTGCGCGGGGAGTTCTCCTCCAGTGCATTCCCCTGGCTGCCCACAGGCTGCTATGAGGTATTGTGGGAAATAAGGCCAAGGCCCAAGTTTAATTCTCAAAGTCTTTACGCGTGGTTGTCTTTCCTCCCTACTTCTATTTTTCTCAGCTCCACTCCCTCCATCCTAAAATACTACATTTGAGTATTGACTGCCGAAAGACTGGACGCACTCTTTAGGCCCAGCGGTCCAAGACCCAAAGACTAACTGCTAAGCATGTCCCTCTGTCAAGACTGACACGTGCACGGAGTGTACAGCGGGCTCGATAACCAGCAGTGCGGCACATTGACCACATGGCAAACGCCACTGGTCCGTTTACGGGGGCTCATTGTTAGAGGCAGCTGTCTATCGGCCTATGGGAAATCCATGGAGCTTTATCCGGCTCTAACTACTGCAGGAGCCGTTTCACACTGCTGAAGCAGAAAATACAGGGGTAAGTTGAGATGGATCCCGAAGCCTCGTTTCCATGTTTCCGGAGTGTTGACGGCGCCACCTCAGGAGCCGTGTGCTGCAGGCTCGTTTCTTCACTGTGTGTCCCCTCTGTAGCCTCCTGTTCATACATGCAGGGATAAAAGGAGTTTAAATGCCTTTTCAGAACTTGAACATATTTTATTAGAGTTTTACATACCAGTTAGACCGTCTTTCACTCAGTTTGATAGAACGATGTCACGCATAAAACACTGATATCACAAGCAGCCTTTAAGTTGCTGACGTTGCTCCCAGTGCAGCAACGTTTGTCTGAGACAATCCTGCACCATTATCAAGAGCAAATACCTGCAAACTCAGCTACACGCACATTAGTCATGGGTGCACTTATGTGTGTGTGTGTGTTTTGTGCCAAGTAGCATAAGTTGCTATGCTAACAGGCTGAAATAAAGAATACGCCTGGTAAATAAGTTAGCACTGTGATTGTTAGCATGTTAAGCTGCCACTAGCATTAAGCTCAAAGCTAAAGTAAACATTCTGTTGTGGTATTAAATGTGCTTAGTGCGATATTAAAGTCGGCCACACGCAGTCAAAGGATTGGGCACCTTCTCATTCAAGGTTTTTCTTTATTTTTTTTATTATTTTCTACACTGTAGATTAAAACTGAACACAACTACGAAGGAACGCAACCTTAACTAGCTGACACTGGACTAAACATACACGATGCAGTCACCTTAATTCATCCTCTGTCAGTCTGTCGGTGCTGCTCTGTTGTTGTGTAGTGTCTTTTTTTAAGTGCATTGTCTCCACAATGTTTTGTAATTTGTGTGTATTGTATGTTTGCCACTGTTTTTCTGCACCGTTTGCACTGTTCGTACTGTTTGCTCAGTTTTGTTTACTCTTCATAAGCTTGCACATGCCCGCTTTAAGCTCAGTCCCTTGTATTACACTTAGTCCTATGTCCTCATGCAGCTTCACGGTCCCAGCACCTGCCATATATGGTTAAAATGACAATATAAACCTCTTTGACCTTTTGATATGGAATTATGTATTCAACAAACCAGAGTTTATTTTATACCCAGTGTCATCTGGTAGTCGCCAGGGACGGTTTTCAATTAACAGGTGTGCCTCAAGTGTGAATTTGTGGAATTTCTTGCCTTCCTAACCTGTTTGACACCATCAGTTGTTGTTGTGCATGGGTAGGGTTGGTGCACGGTACTCTGCAGTATAAATCACACTGTAAACCTTTGCCTGGTACTGTACGTACACATCTGTAACAACGATCCCTTCTCTCCATCTGCAGGAAATCCCCGTCAGCCCTTCATTTGTTGAGCATTCCGTCAACTCTCTTCTGGAAAACCACGAACGGCGGATCTCCCACTCTCTCTATGAACCCAGCGAGGGCTCGGATCACATCTCCACACCCCTAGCTAACGCAATTGGACGCATTGGTGAGTTTAATATATCACCTTTTAACTGCTACTCAACAAAACATTTATTGCTCCCGGTTCACCTTGACGGAACGTGCGGTTGACCCGGTTAACCTCATGCACGCTGAATGCATTTTCCCCTTGAACTGGTTCTGCCCGTAATCTGACATTCCCCGATCAATTTGAACATTAACGCCGACCCCCCGTGAAAAGCATCTGAAAAGCCCCAACCGGCATCACCTTCAAAGCCTCCTCCCCCCTCATCGCATTCCAACGTACGCTATTTCACTACTCCAGCCTCTCGGGGATTAACGTCAGCGCCGATCCTCCGCCACCTTCGCTCCACTCCTGACTGGTTTCTCCCGGGTCAATTCCCATTTTGCCCAGCTGACATCAGACAGCCGAGATCTCGGCTCTTCGGGTGTATTAGAATTGGCAATCCAGTCCTCGACAATTCGCCGCTGTCATCTCGGCATCGACAGACCTTTCACGTATGCATGAGGTGAAGGTGATTGTGATCAGCGGTGGGAGGGAAGGTTTGCGGGGAAAGATCATGCAGCGCAGTCAAATGCATACTTCCTTTTCCCCACACACGTCGTTTATAGGCAAATGTTTGACATTATTTAGTCTTCACCCTACCTTTCTTTTTATATATATATATATATACGTCTCATTCCACACCTCTTTGTCTCTGGTCTTTGTCTGTTCCCTGTTTTCTCTCTATCAATCAATTGATCTCTTCAGTCTTTCTCCTCTTTCACCTCTCACCCTGTCATCCTTCCACCTTCTCTGCACACTCGGCAAAGTGAATTTGTAATCTGTCAGTGATCTACACTTTCATCCTCTCCATCCTCCTCCCAACCGTTCTACTGTTTCTTTCCTTTAACCTCCCCGCCATCTCCCCCTGGAGCGGTGCCACTCTGCCACTGATCATAGAAGATCAGAGACTGTGTCAGAGGCATCTGATGGTTAATTAAGCTTCCAGATCAATAGGGCTTGCCCCTGACACTCTGTCTCCTTCCCTCTTCTCCTCTGCTATTTTTTTTTTCATCGCGTCTTTCCCCTCCACCCCAAAATCAAATGTTCTCAAATTGCTCGGGCTTTCCTCTCGGTTCATCTTATTTATTCCGCTGACTTTTCCGATGCCGTCTTTTCTGATCGTGAGCGGCAACTGTGGGCGCACTGATGGAAATTTTTTTTTTTTTTTTTTTTTTTTTTTGCCATTGAAACTTCAAGGGCGCCCGGCTCTCGTCTCATCCTGCAGAGTAGGAGTCGAATGAGCCAAGTGGAAAAGTTTTAGGAGTGGGGGCGGAGTGGGTGCTAAAGCAGTAAGTTATCACAGCCGAGGCTCCCTCGGAGGCTCTGATCTTCGACTCCGCTCGTCTCTCTCGCTGCAAGAAAGTGTCAGATCCTTTCGGTTTATGTCTTCGGGCGTTCTCCGAGTCATGCCCTCATTAACCCGTGCCTGCTTTCTGCGACGGCTCTTCATCTTTTAAACTGACACAATTTTGTTATTTGAATTTCTGATGCGGCGACAGTCGAGTTCAGTACTGCAACACAACACTGCCGCACTGAGGTGAAATGCAACACCTGAGAAGTGGAAACTTCCTGTCAACCAGTTTATGGTTATACTCAGTTTCTCCTCTTGAATCTTCAGTTTCCTGAAAATGCAATATAGATGTAAATATCAACCGTGTGTCAAAGCAGAGAGAGATAAATATTTTTCTATTATATTATCTTCAAACTTTTGGTTCCACACCACAAAAAGTTGAATTTATTACAATAAGTACAGTTTTCAACCCAGCTGTCAAACGTTGTCCTGAAGCAGCAGCTTAGGATCCCTTAAAAAAAAATACAGTTATAGATTCATGCTCAGCATCTATGAGCAAAATATCTCTATTTTTTATTTCTACGTCATCTCACAACTTCTGAAGACAGTGCTACACATTGGCGCGCTGTTTATTTTACCGGTACAGTCCCATCTTGCTTTAAAAATGCTCCCGCTGAAAATAATTTCTCTTCTTCTCGGACAGCTGCGTTTCAGGTTCTAGGACTCGAAACAATCTGAATCTGCTCTTTTGACGGTGTTAATCATTTGTTCTTGTCTCTGGACGTGGTATGAAGTCTTTGAGAATACTTTATTTTTTGTGTTGAAGGCATGTTGTTGGACACTTTTCAGCCTTAGGACTGATAATGTGTCATCGTCGTCTGCACCTGTCTCCAGCGGCGTACCACAAGGCTCCGTACTAGGCCCTATTTTAGTTTCCCAGTGTGCTTTTTTTTGGCGTTTATTTTTCAAACACTTTCTGTTGCCTTAACTCTGTTCATCTGACATCTTATGTAAGAAATCTGAGTATCCCCTTCGATTGTGGTATAAAATTTTAAAAAAGCACCTTCTCCGTCTGAATTTTGACAAATATTTAAAGGATCATTGTGAACCCAACATGATGACTTACTTATACACAAATGTTGGCAGATCTTGGCCAGCACTCACAGTGGGGCAGAGCATAAATATTACTGACGTATCTTTCTTAGTCTGGAAGCCAGATTGACATCACCCACCCCCAAACCTTTAGTGTGAGATGGTTGCTCTTGAGTCACTCTGTTGGGAACTTATTATTCTGGACAAAAGAGTTCCATCGGTGAAGTCAAAAACATCATCTGAGCACCGTGGAATGGATTTTATTGTCAACATAATGGCTCTGATTGGTTCCGAGGTATATTTTCTCTGTAACGGTTGAAACACGCCCCATATTTAAACACACATGGAGTCAAACCAGACTCCTGATAAGAACTGAGTGGGGCCACACTTAGCTGGTTATCGACCATGTGGAGTATTATTTCCTTTTACGTCCCTGTACTGCAGCTACTGCTTTAGTCTGAATTAAGGCAACGCATGGAGTCGCAAAAACACAACGCGTTTAAATTGCCTCCTCATTAATTGTGAAATGTTTTTATCAGCGTGGACGGCACTTGTCTGCCCGCTAGACAGAGAGTAGCTGTTTCAACCCTGTCTCCTTCTATATGTTATTTCAGACGGGCTCAGACATATTGCCCGGCGTGTCACATGTGACAGTTGTGGTTAGAGGACAGATGTTGAGATCGGCTCGGCAAGGTCAGGAAGCGCACAGCCGCCAGGGCTTGACTGACAGCTCGATGTGGAGTGCATCTAGACCTGCTAAATTACTGAATCATGAAGGCCAGACGGGTGGAGTTTGCGATATGGTTGCGTACGCACACAAGCGCCCGCTCGCGCACGACCGCCAAATCAGGTTATATACAGTTCTCACTGATGTGAGACGAACATTCTTCTTCAGAGCAAACAGTGATTACTGACAAAACTCTGAGGCATTTTATCTCTTAAAAGACAACAGAGGAACTCTCTAACCAAATCAAGCGCTCTCCTCTGCTGCTCTGCTCCATTATACTTGCCCGCGCTGCTATAAATGAACCGAGACACGGAGGTAAATGGGATGGAATGCTTTTGCTGCTCAAGAATTAAGACCTGACTAGGATTGGGAGTTATTGCAGATGGCAGCAAGTCAATACGGTGAAATTGTAAACTCCATATCTCTGCCAAGCCATGATGGTTATTGTTATGCTCTCTATGTTCTGTAAACGACAGCAAATGGCTGCAGTGTCCCGCCGATGCCCTACCTCACTGTACCTATAGTATTGATCAGAACCTGGACCGTCTTGTCTGCTCCCACCAGTCGCAGGTAGCTTTTTCTGAAACAGCGGGAATCGGTCTCGGTTCTCCGGGAGGATTGGTGCAATTGGAACGAATTATAGGAATTAAAATTGCCATGGCAACTGCAAAGAAATACTCAAAATGACACGGGAGGCAGGTGCTATTAAACTGGCAGTGGCATCCTATTGAGTGTAAGGACACTTTGCCTTGATCTTTCTTGCAGCGTTTCGGGCTGTCATTCAGAACTATCAGGTAATCGATAGTTGGAGGTAATCCCATTCTCGGTCCGCTTCAGTAATCCATGCTGTGCTGTGATATTGTCAGCTTTGGCTTCACACATGCACACACCACGCATCGCGGCATCACGGCCAGAGGCTGAATCCACAACTAGCAAGTAGTGAACATGCGGTAGCTCTGCTTGACTCAAGTTAAATGAGTTTTTTTTGACAGTTTTTTGCCTTTTCTCTTCTCGCTTCCCGTCCATCCCAGCCAGTCTTGTTTTGCCCGCTGGAGGTGAAGGGATGGAGAGCGGCTATGCCACTCGAAGAAAGGGAGACGGCAAAAAAAAAAGCTGAATATAAGCGGAGGGGAGAACGCGGAACTGAGTGGAATCTCCCGCGCAATGTGACAGCAAAAGTCAGAGCTTTGGCACAGAGGTTGTTAGCATCACACCCGGGCTCGCCTTCCGTCCTGTCTAATTGAAAAATGCCGCTGGGTGGCGGGGTCCTCACGCTGGGGTGAAAATTGAGGCCCGCGGACCGACCTTTTGTGTGGATGCGGCGGTTGCGACTGAGTCAGAATGCACGCCGCCCGCTGCGGGGCTGGCGCAGGATTGAGGGAGGAGCAGCGGGGGGAGGCCGGAGGTGGGAACCAGGCAAGCGAAGTCGTGCAGTTGTCACATTGGAAAGTAGGCGCTCGCGAGATGTAATGCGTGCAGCGCAGGTGACGGAGCCAAATCCTGCAGATGCGAGTACAGCAGTAGAGAGATCAGGAAAGTTCGGCATCACAAGGACTTTTATTTATTAAAAGGAAAAAAGCACAGGAGCAAATACACACATAGACTAATATGTCATAGCACGCTAACCTGAGGATCACCCAGACACTTTAACCTTCCCTAATAGCATTTAAGCGAGCTTGTCTTCCCAGGACTTGACCCCGCTTACCTCTAGTGTTTCACAGTTTGCAGACTCATCCTTCCTGTACGCGCATCCACGTGCGGCCGAGTGACCTCCCTCGACTTGGCGTCCGCCCCGCTGCAGAGAGGTATTAACATGCCTCAGTGAAAAATGACACAAAACTAAATGGTGTTACCCTTCCTCTGTGCTCCGCTCTGCGAAGAAAAGGTGCAGCTGCAGGTTTTTTAACATATTCAGTTAAAACATTGGTACGTTTTTTAGAAACCTTTATCCGTAAATAAGATTAAACGAGATTTTGATGGACATTCGCATTTAATTTCACAACCGGAAAAGGGTAATAACACATTAGCAGCATTAAGAAGGGTTCTTTCAGGTGTTTCAAGACCAGCACACTGAAACTAATGGATCTGAAGGGAGCTGGTAAATAGCCTTGTATTTTTGTAGCACTTTTCTACCTATTTGTACTCAAACCTCTTTACAGTCACAATGACACATCTACCCTATCACTGGGAGCAACATGGGGTCGATGTGCCGGGGATCGAAGCACTCCACTCTAACTGCTGAGCCACAGTGGTAGCAAGGTGGTTGCTGAAGGTGCCTACTTCAGGCATCAGCCGATGAGAATAACTCTTAATCATAAAATGATATGCACCGATCAATCAGGCATACCATTATGACCTAATATTGTGTTGTGCCTCCAAAACATTTGTGACTCATCAGAGAATGGACATGGGCCTTCTGAGGGTGTCCTGTGGTATCTGGCAACAGGTTGTTGTTAGTGGGGGGGCCTTTGAGGGGAGGGGCCTCTGTGGATCATCCCACAGATACTTGATCAGTTTGGGATCTAGTGAATTTGGAGGCCAGGTCAACACCTCATGCTGTTCTTCGTGTTTCTTGAGTTGTTCCTTTGCGTTTTTTTGTGATTGAATCCTGCTGGGGATGGCTGCTGCCATCAAGGAGTGTCATTGCTATGGGGTGGGGGTGCCTGGTCTGGTCTAGGTGGGTGCTACATGTCTAAGTAACATCCACATGAATGAATGCCAGGTCCAAAAGTTTCCCAGCAGAACATTGAATTGTCACAAGATGGTCAACGTTAGTTGCATCTCCAGTCAGTGGTTTTAATGTTGTGGCTGATCGGTGTAATACCATGTTTTAGCTATTTTATTTATGCATGGACACGATCATTGTTCATATAAACCTTTAATTTATGCTTGATTGGCTTCTCTCTTGCCCTCCTATTAGTTTCACTTGTTGTATTAGCGTATTAGCTTCTGCCACCATGTTACATATGAAACGAGAGGTCAGGAATGTCTTTGCGTTGGGATGCCTGCTCCTCCTGCTCCTCCTGCTCCTCCTGCTCCTCCTGGACGTTAAGCCAACACAGCTGCAGCTTGTGCGGGAGTGGTTTGACATGACATTCCCCCGAAATGCCATTTAAAAGCCAAATAACATGTGAAGATGAGAACGTGGTCCTTTTAATCAGCACCGTTGATGGGCTGACCTCAGGAATGAGGAAACCTTTTAGCCTCATCAGGGTAATATAAAGCAGGAGCAGCGGTTACTTTAGCTTGATGATGAAGATAATGTTTGCCAGTGGTGATGACTTCCATATATTACGCCGGGGATATAAGCTTCCACCACCTCGCTCTTTCAAGCTTACAGTCGCACCCGTCACACTTCTGTCAATATGTTGTCACAGAGATCTTCGTGACAACAGTCTCTAGCTGCGGGAAATGAAAAAGCTATTATGATTGATTGCTGCGCGCTCTGTCTCTGGGTCCAAGGGAATCGGTGATTCACACCATATATCTTTGCAAGCCTCCATGTTTGGTGTCCTCGTCCATGCGTCTGGATTCTAATGTTGCATTTGTCCACAAGGAAGCGAGCCAATCTGCCGAATGTTCGAATCAATCGCATTGACGAGGGAATCCCTCATGTGACACGGCGGCGCGCTGTTAAAACAAAATGGCACTGACGTCCCCTGGCGTGCATAAAGGCTTCGGTTTCCACTGGTGTGTGTACTTAGAGTGATTACCTGCTGCAGTCCGTGTATGAGTCTGATAGCTTTGGCAGCGCGGATCAACTAATGATCTCTCCTCCGGCCTGATCAATAGGCCAAAGCGTCACGGGGCGACGGCGGAAAGAGAGAAAGAGGAAAAGAAAGCAGGAGAGCGCGTGATGGACGGCGGATGGAGGAAAACGTGCAGGAGAAAGAAGATGGAGGGGGGCTATTAGTGTGACCTCTCACCCCACGGCTCAATGTTTCAACGGGCAACACTTGGTCAGGGGGCAGAGAGAGATGTGAGAGCTGTGATCCGTTTGGATGGATGCAGCCAGGTGGCCTCTCGAGCCGGAGAGCTTATCTGTCTCTGTCTTCACTCTCTGCCGGAGGGAGAGGGAACATCTCTGCTTCGGTATCTCGAAGCAGCTTCCGCGCGCTGGGCACGGCCGTCCCCCGAGGACTGTGTGTGCATCAGTACAGTCGTTAAAATAAAAATAAAAAAAACACACTCATTGTGTTTTTGACGTCCTTATCGAAAAATTATACCCGTTCGGTGGGCATGGCTATTATATGATAGGGAACTCTGAGACAGCTGCGTTGATTCAGACAGAAACCAATTTCATTTATCTCGTTTTTTTCTTTCTTTTAGTAACGAAAATGTGATGTCTACGAGCCGCAGTTGCACTGAAATTTAATTTCCTAGCATTAAAATTAATGACCACATTGATTTTAATATGGCGCAGCTGTTAACTGTGCCTTCGCATTACAATGTTACTGCTGCGTGACCCGCCCCACCCAACAACTTGTGTTTTTCGGATGGAAACTGCTAAGCGGCGCTGCTGCATAGGCGGCGAGCGTGAATCAGAAGCTCTCTCGCAAATATCAAACGGCCACCTTCCTGTGAACCATTAATCATAATTAGAGTAATATTTATCCCCATGTGGCCCCCTGCACACATATCTCTAAGATAAGTGTGTGACTGGCCGCTGATTATTTTAGTGACGGCATCGTGATGTTGCGTGTTCTCGTTTTTTTTTTTTTTTCCTCTGTCCTTTTCTTTTGCTTTTATTCCACGAGCTGAAAAGGCGGGCGAGCGGATGAAAGGCTCCAGTGTTTTCAGTATTGCCGAGGTCATCGCAGGCTGAATAAAAGCATTTGATTTTAGCCAAGATAGCGGGTTCTGGGGGTTTTGTCGAAAACAGTCATTTTATTCACGGTGCTCGGGATATTGTGGTTATTTTTTGCTGCGGTGCCATTAGACGAGAGAACAGCTAGTAAAAAAATAAAATAATAAAAAGTTGCTTCGAACTGAACAACAGCAGTAAGCTAAATATGATCTTCCCTCGGCGAGATGATGTAAACACAACAAGAAGACGAGGCCTTGAGAATGTATTCGCTCGTCATTTCATCAGCGCCTGTTTGCGTTCACTAGCTTCTCTCCATAATGAGCGGCAGTGACTTTCAGCCGCCTCAGTTGCAAACTAGTCCTCGGCCTGTTGGTCTTTTTTTTTTTTTTTTACTGCTGCGAGGAGCTGGTAAAGGACTACGGTGTCAAAACGGCGAGTGATGTGAACCTGAGAGGAGTCACGTTCTTAGTTTCCGCTTATCTGCAGAGTCGTGGTCAGAGCCAGCATCCATGACTATCAAGCTGACGGCTGCAAAAAAAAAAAGCAAAAGTGCTGCAGTTTCGCTTAATTATTTTTTAACCTCTCAAAGAATCAGCGTGGCCCCAGCTATAGCTGTCCCGGAAGTGGGGTGGCGTTAACACCTCCTCACTGTGTGTCGAGGGGTCTTGACTGGAAATCTTTCATAAAGCTGTGAGAGAAGCTTTTTAATTAAAAAAAAACGAAAAAAAAACAAAAAACGGTGTCCTCCGGCCAAGTGGTCTGCTGACACGAGTGAGGTGGTGATATTAAATGGACATATTGTGGATGCCAGTACCACAGCAAGCAGGTAGTCGGTGTCTGTTCCAGGCTGCTGCTGTAGCTGCTGTAGCTGTAGTGAAATTCTCCGGAGCCGCTGATGCAAACCAGAGGTAACTCCAGCTACCAGCTAAGGGAATGTAAAGGCTTGTAAAAGTAAATTTCGGGATACACAACCGCAGGGCGTCTGTTATTGACACTGGTGAACTTTCGCTAAACTGACTGGCAAGCAGAGGTGGCTTCTGCTCCGTCCGTCATCGTGTAAATGTCTGGAATTCAAATGTGGCCTGGTGTGATGAAGTTTTTCATTTGAGAATCGACATCTGTTACACACTCATGGTGCAAACTACAGCCTGGTAAAGTATAGAAAAAGAAAATAGATATGTTAAATGTGTTAATCTTTGCAGAGCATAATTAGTTCCCAACAGAGAGATTCCAGAACAGCTTTGTACCACATCAGAGAAGGAGGAGAAAGAAAAGTGGTTGACAAGTAAAGAATAGTTGTCTCAAGAGCTCCAAGATAAACCTAAACTAATACACTGATCAACCACAACATTAAAACCACTTAAAAACAATCCAATGTTCTGCTGGGAAACTTTTATTTGGACCTGGCATTCATTGGTGTGGATGTTCCTTAGACATGTAGCACCCACCTAGACCAGACCAGGCGAACCCACCCCATAGCAGTGACACTCCTTGATGGTAGCAGCCATCCCCAGCAGGATGCAGCCACAAAACGCTTCGGGAACAACTCAAAAACAACATGAAGAACAGCACAAGGTGTTGACCTGGCCTCCAAATTCACTAGATCCCAAACTGATCAAGTATCTGTGGGATGATCCACAGAGGCCCCTCCCCCCAAAGCCCCCCCCCACTAACAACATCCTGTTGCCAGACACCACAGGACACCCTCAGAAGGCCCATGTCTATTCTTTGATGCTGTTTTGGAGGCACAAGGGAGACCTACACAATATTGGGAAGGTGGTCATAATGTTATGGCTGATCAGTGTATATGGAGCGACTGAAAAACGGCCTTCATTTCACTCGTACGGTGTTGGCAGCCGTCTTAACCGGATGTGGATGAGCAGAACCAAAGACAAAACGGTGGAGGCTTTCAAAAGAATCAATTAACACACGTTCAAGCGAGAACCGAGAACCTTTTGGGAATGTTTTCCCGCCGCGGAGCGCCGTCGCTATATATATAGGTGTAAAGCATTTGGCCTCATCGTGAATTAAATTTGTATTTCATGACGATAAATAACATTGTGGTTGCAGAGTTAGTTCAATCTATCTACTGTGACACTGCCGTTTGAAGTGGATGATATAGTACATGTATTCATACAAGATGTAATAAATCTCATTTGTCACATGCCTCTGATAAGAGCGCTGACATTTATGATAAATAACCCAGAAAATGCACCTTTTTCTTTGCTGGAATTTCACTGACCTGCACAAGCCCACCATGCTTTCTGTTCTCCCCCACACAGCTGGCTTGTGTCTTAGTTTTTTTTTCTTTCTTTTAACTCTGCAAATACCTAAACTAAACTGCACCACCTCATTGCTGTGTTGACCGGCGCTCAGACTTGCTTCCGCAATGTGCATTTATCACTCGCCCGGGCCCCAGCTAAATTAAATGACTTCTCAGATTCACGTTGGGATCCTGCCAGAGTAAATATTGTTGTCTGCTGTTAGTGATTACACGCAATTGTTCCCGAGCTATTAAATTTGCGAAACGGCCCCCGCGATAATGGAAACAAAAGCAAAGGCCGTAAGAAGTCCGGGATTTCTGAAAATGGTGAACAGGTGTGTGGCTGAATTCAGATCTCACGGCTCGCCTTGAAGTTTGATTATTTTTTAGTTTCGTGTCCGTATTTAAGTCACGCGCTGATCGATTCTTCACCATCGTCGGCTCTCGTGCTGCTGAACAGCCCCTCTTCTTGCCCTTGGTGCTGAGTGCCAGCGCGTTCCCCATTGACTTTGACTCTCGAGGACTAGCAGAGGAGCGATTCAAAGGAGTCCTCAGCGGGGAGGGTCAGCCGGGACAGAATACAGATCAGGGGAGCTCCTCTTCAGCTCGTATTTGTCCTTGGAGGAGAGTGAAGGAGAAAAGGGAATAAAACTACAACTTTTGTCTGTGACATTAGGAGACTGGATCCTGCGTATTAGCCTTCAGATCATTTTTGTGTTTATCTTATGAGCCCTCAGTGTCCATTTGTCCTTCCGTGGTTGTCACGTGTCTGCAACCAGATATAGTCTTATCTTTTTATGCATTCAGCATTGCATCCCTGATAACAAATGTTAACAATGACATATGCTCGTGTCCTTCAGGCACATCCTTGCATGAACATTTTTCTGGTTCCACGGCTTTTATGCATAGACTGTATATAAATATGGACAATGCGTCCCCACTTCCCTGCTTTTGCCAAACTGAGGCTATTTTCCGGGGGGTACGAGCGGCGCCATCTTGTGACTTTGAACCCTGCGCAGTATGGTCTGAGAGTGGAGTCAAGCGGAGCCGCAATATCGATGCCCCGCCCACACTTGCTCCGGATTCACTCAGGTTTTCGTTTAATCAACACTACACTCTGCTCTACCTCCACCAGTTACAAGGAAATGTTGGATTATACACTGTACTTATTTTATTTTATTTTATTTCAACTTTCACAGTCCTTCACGATCAATTCACGGAGCGGCTGGCACAGCAACTTGTCGTCATCATGACATCACATCCTGTTTCTATAGCTCAAAGTAAATAAAACAGAAAAATTCACACTTGAATATGCTCCAGCACTGTATTAAGAACCTAAAATGACGGAAACCATCCTTGAAAAAAATAATTATTCGATGTGTATCTTAGTGTTTTAGTTTGGCCTAAGCTTATGACCTATACTGCAACCAGCCACCAGGGGGAGCTCTACTTGCTTTGGCTTCACTTTAGAGGAGCTGTACCGCCGTCCATCTTTATACCGTCTGTGGTCTTTACATAGACTGAATGTTTGAAAATTGAGATATTTTTTTTGTTTTCCCCTCACAGGTAACTACCAGCTCTCTCCGACTGTGAACATGCCCCAGGACGACATAGTGATGATCGAAGACGACCGGCCGCCCCTGCTTCCCGCCCACCTCTCCGACCAGTCGTCTTCCAGTTCCCACGATGACATGGGCTTTGTGGGAGAGAACCCGGTTCCCTGGATCCACGAGCTGCCCGATCAGAATGAATGGTAGGTGGAAATGAGTGGACTTCACATGGCCCCCGTGTGGAAGGAAGCAGCGTTTTCAGAATCTTAACCCAACAACAATGATTTTGATGTTTTTTTTTTTTTTTTCTAGTGTCAGATTTTCCAAAATAGTCCTCGTCAAATATGCCATAAAAATAGCATATGTTAATATTTTCTTCTACTTTATTTTTTTTACGTAAATCTTTTAATCAACCTCAGTCCTAATCATAAATACCAAATGTATGATTAATTTCAGAATTTTAACCCTTTATATGACAGTGTTTGTGATGGCAAACACAGAAAATTTTCAAAAATTTTCAATTATCTGAATGCAAAGTGGATTCTTCTTGGGGGCAGGGGGGTATACAGTCGTATATATGTCAGTAATAAGCAACAACATTGTCTTTGATGGATCTGCTTTAGAAAATTATGGGATTTGTATTTGAAATATCAAAATTAGTAAAAACAATACACACCTATGCCAAATATCATCGCATAAAGCATAACCACTAACTGGCAAAGGACACTTTTGTACCTAACAGGGTATTTCTAGCAGAGTAGTGTCTTCCAGTCTGGTGTAGAATACCTGTGCATTGAATTTCGTGATTAGACATTCTGCACATTTGATTTTTAATTAAGAAAATAAGTGATTTTTTAAGCTTAATATGAACAACGTACCAGTGAACCAGACTACATGTTTTGACAAGCCAGGAAATAACATTTTAATATCATACACTAGGTTTGCTGTGGGATAGCAATGACATTTAATTTTAGAGCTACACTGGGAGTATTCTATGCAGTTGTGTAACACTATGTGTGTGTGTGCCTGTGGACATAGCCAAGTGTGTGTGTGTGTTAAATAATGGATCTGCAGCAGTAGTCAGGCTGTGCATAAAAGACTCTCAGGGACTCGTACAGTACTTCCACCTCTCCAGCCTAAACCGCCCCTGGGATTTCAGCACTCAGTCTGCCGACCACCACAGCCCAGCCGGAGCCCACCTCATAATAAAGTCAACTTTTTTTTTTTTTTTTAAGAGGACTCCTTAAAGAGCGGTTAAGTGAAGAGACCCGAAAGCATTTCAACACCTCAGCGTGGCTATACGCTGTATTTCTGCTATGATTGGTATATTTTAGTCACTCTTAACATTTTCTATGACATTTCCTGTATGATTGCGGCGTTCAGGTGCCGGAAATATTTATAGACAAGATGCTCAATCACGTCCTCTTTCTGCTGCGTCTTCACCAGTGACAGTTTTCTATTTATTCGTCCCGGTTGTATTTTATTATTTTATTATAAAGATCGCAGCTGTTTCTTGTGATTGACAGGTTGAGGTCACATGCATGAATGCAGAAAGAGAAGTGCAGGATTTGTTTTTTATTTTTTGCTGTCGGCCACAAATAGAGATGATCTGTCTATTTATTTCTTTTTTTAGTATTTTTGCTTTGTCTTCCCTGGAGACTCTCTAACCTCCCTCTCTCTCTCCCCCTCATTTATTATGAATGAGTGGATTTTCCCGTTGTTCACGTGATGTCAGAGGTTTGTCACGGTGGATTCGGTCCGGCGGCATATGGCTGAACCGCGCCCGGGCTTCCTCACGCTTTACCCCATCTATATACTCGCACTGTACCCATGCACGGTGTGCGCACGCGAGGCAGGAGTGGAGTGTGCTATATGCCACCGCCTTGGGTTATTCTGAATAATTCATGCCCTCAAAGTCACACACACACACACATCAGGCACACAGTCTCTTTCACTGAAATGCTAACAGCTGCTTAAACGCACCAAGTGTGCACAATCATTCTGACTGACTTATACTGTTTTTTCCCTTTTCAAGTGCCCCCGACAACCTACCTCGCTTACACAACACACGCACAGGCATCCTGAGCCAGCAGGGGATGTGGGTCAGCCAGGCTCCAATGTACCGGAACTGTTCCTTTTTAATTAAGCTCTTGCAACAGTGCAGTCGAGCCCCTGTATGCACTGAATATGTATTGTGCAGAGCTGTGAAAGTCTCACCTTTGCCCTCCCCCCAACACCCCTCCAGTATTATGCAGCCTTCTTTCCTCGCGGGAGATGCCTTGCCAAGGCCGCGGCTGCACAGCGCCGGTGCATGCGCAAAGTGCAGGAGTGGCCGGTTGGTTCGCAAAGAAAGCCCTTTTTCTCTTTTCACCGTCTGGAATTGAACAAATCCACGTTCTCTGCTCCCCGCTCCCCTTTATTCGTTTATGTATTTTCCTCAGCTCTGCATGGAACTTTGTCTGCACACAAAACAGCGTACGAGTCATTCAATTAATTTCATTCCTGCTTTTTTGTTTTCCTCTCTATGTTAATTTAAGGACAATCAGAAGGCCGTTTCAACATCTGCTAGTAGTTATTATGAGATAAATTAACGTGAAGGAATAAAAACTAATTAGGCCTTGTTTTTTTGTGATGTACACACGGCTTTTTTTCTTTTTTTTTCTTTTTTCAACCTTGTTGCATTTTGCAATAAACATGCATTCTCCACTTTCATTCCAAACATCATCCCGTCGTTACTTTCTTCTCCTTGGGCTTCTGTAAAATGATACGGCCTGCGTGTCGGTGCGTTAATGGGTCGGCCCCCGAGATAAATGGCAAAGCACGCTTTTTCTTTCTTTCCTCACATTTCACTTGGTTGAGATACGCCGATAAGGCATAACATTATGACCGCCTTCCTGTAATATTGTGTAGGTCTCACTTGTTGCCTACAAAACAGTTGTGACTCATTAGAGAATGGACATGGACCTTCTGAGGGTGTCCTGTGGTGTCCGGCAACCAAATGTTGTTAGTGGGGGGGCCTTTGAGGGGAGGGGCCTCTGTGGATCATCCCACAGACACCTGATCGGTTTGGGATCTAGTGAATTTGGAGGCCAGGTCAACACCTTGTGATGTTCTTCATGTTTTTTTGAGTTGTTCCTAAAGTGTTTTTGTGGCTGCATCCTGCTGGGGATGGCTGCTGCCATCAAGGAGTGTCATTGCTATGGGGTGGGGGTGCCTGGTCTGGTCTAGGTGGGTGCTACATGTCTAAGTAACATCCACACCAATGAATGCCAGGTCCTAAAGTTTCCCAGCAGAACATTGAATTGTCACAAGATCGTCAATGTTAGTCACTTCTCCAATTTTATGCCAGATCGAGTATATAGTCCCGGTTTGCTTCCTCCCATAGATGCAAACAGTGGTTGCGTCACATCAGTTTTACAGGCCTCAAATGAACATGAAACAGGTTGTAAATATTGAAACCCATTCTCTGTTAAAATGGTAATGCACAGATATCCAGGCTTTTATTGTTGCATCTGTATTACAGACTGCTTTTATTAGGATTTCCTTAACTCTTTTTATCAGCTTGATGGTTGGAGGGCCTGTTCTTAATCAAACTAACTTGTGACTTGAAGATGGTTACTAGTTCAAGTGCAGTTCAGACTCCAGGAACATAAAACTTCCATAGGCACGCTCTTGAGATCTATAATATGTTAATGCTGCAGGAGGCTGGAGGGGATTGCCTTTCGTATTGGTTAAGTCCAGGACGTCAGTGGTTCAAGAGTCTTTGGAAGTGATTCTAGGCAGGGGTAGAGACCAGCATGTGTCCTCCGTCAGGCATCACTGTATAAATAAAGGTTGTAAATTATTACTTTGCATGTCTTCGCCAAGTTCATTTGAGCATCGGGTCCTGACCCGCCAGATTAATTCCCTCAGCGGTGTGTTCCTCCTCCCTCATTAGCTCGACTCTAAACCCAAACAGGAAGGGCCGCGTCCGAATGATTTACAGTAAAACTGATACAGCGCCCCGGCTGATATATTGTGTTCGCGGAATAAGCTGGATAAATAAGAGGATGAAAGGATTCTTCTCGGGACTGGAATGTGGAACGGTGTCAGAAAAATTTAGTGTGTGCTCATGGCGGCGCTGAAACAAGGAGGCTCCTCTGAGATGCAGGAGGAATGTCTCTGATTTCCACCTGGTTTTCATCCCAGAAGCTGATGAAGTGCAGTTTCAGGGTGTGTCTGCTTTCTCTCTAGCAGTTCATGTGTAGTTCTGTTCAGGCCTCCTTGTTTATTGTCCAAATAATGAATTTTGTTGAGTCAAGACCTCAGGAAAATAAAAAAAGAACCAGAATCTGTTTAGTTATATAGAAATGCTTCCATCAGCTTTCCAGCTAACAGCATTAAGAGTCTAGGCAATATTCCACCTGGAAAACTTTTACCTTTCTTTGCGACTGCTCAGCACCGCCGTCCCGTGTGAACATTTCCCTTCCGGTACTTTGTCAAATCCTCCCCGAGACGTCGTCAACTTTGTCCTTCGGAAGCAAAAGTAGCAGCTTTTAAAAGTGTTCGCGGATTTGCGCCGCAGTGCAGCTTCTGAGGAAAACAAAACACGAGTCTCTCTGTGCTCAAGAGAAGTTTGGGAGAGCACCGTGAGGATAGAAGGAAAACATCTTGGCTTTGAAGATAAGGCTCTGAGAGGGAATGGAAACGTCTCTAATCCCACAACAACCTCTCTGCCTCCTCGTACTTTTTATTATTTTTCTACTGATGAACCCACAGTAAAATTATTTAGCTGCTTATAGATCTCATGCCAGTACTAGTGAAGGATGGGCTATGTCCTAATCTAAAACTGAAATACATCCATCAGCCACAACATTGTGTCCACTGACAGGTGAAGTAAATGCCATCGACCATCTTGTGACAATAAATTGTTCTGCTGGGAAACTCTTGGACCTGGTATTCATTCATGTGGCTGTTACTTAGACATGTAGCACCCACCTAGACCAGACCAGACAACCCCACCCCGTAGCAATGACACTCCTTGATGGCAGTAGCCATCCCCAGCAGGATGCAGCCACAAAACGGTTTAGGAACAACCTAAAAAAAAACATGAAGAACAGCACAAGGTGTTGACCTGGCCTCCAAATTCACCAGATCCCAAACTGATCAAGTATCTGTGGGATGATCCGCAGAGGCCCCTCCCCTCAAAGCCTCAGAGTCCCAACTGTTTTTGGAGGCACAAGGGAGACCTGCACAATATTAGGAAGGCGGTCATAATGTTATGCCTGATCGGTGTAATTCATGCCTTTGACTTTAACATTAGAAAACAAAACTGCAAGACTGCACCACTGCAGGCCCCAAGCTTCGTGCTATCACATTTTCCACAAACTTACCAAACTGTGAATAAGTTCTTTTTTGTTTTTTGCTTTGATTTTGATATTAGACTTTTAAAACAGAGCATAATTTTGCAATCCAAATGTGAAAAAACCCGCTGCGGGTCTGTATCTTTCCAAAACACGAGAACGTGTCCGAGGGCAGTGGTAGGTGAGAGCGATGTGTGCTGTGAAGGAGAAAAAAACAGAAAAGCCAGGGGGTGTCGGTGCCGCGCTCATCATTCTGAAGTTCAGGAAGTGCTGCACATCATCACTCAGAGCCAGGAACTAACTACTAGCGAGTGTAGCCTGTGGCACGCTAACAGCATAGCAACCAGCTGCAGATACAGAGTAACCTGTGTTAGGTTTCACTACTGTCCCACAATACTAGTAATTCTTTTTTTGTTTAATTAAAAATGTAAAAGTCCAGATTACGATAAATAAATAAATAGATGAATAAATATATAAATAAACAGGGTAAACTAATAGGAAGGGAAACAAAACTAAACACTTCCCCACCTTGGCCACTAGGGGCACTGCCACAACCTGATGTGACAAGACTGGCAGCATTCCCGTCCTCCTGTTTTGAACCTCAGTCTGGTTGAGGGTGACAGAGTATAGAGGATAGGTGTCAATTCTCATTAAGGTGAGAGAGGAGAGATATGGACAGCGAGGGAGGCGGAGGAGGGGGGGGGGGGGGGGGGGGACTAGACTGTGTCCTTCTCTGTCTCTGTGAGATGTCACAGGTGGAAACATCATTTCCCAGGCAGCTCTGACACAGTCTGTCAACCAGCAGCAGCAGCAGCAGCAGCAGGAGGGGTGGAGAAGGACTCCAGACAAACATGCACACACCCATTTCTTTCTTTCTCTTTAAACTACACACAAATGCTGCCGCGCAGACGCCCTCGGTCTCGCGAGTGTTTAGATACACATTGGCTGGTAAACAATTTCACAAATTAACATATAAAGTGGAAAAGGTCCGCGCAGGCACGAGCAAACAAACTTTGCGGGCACGCTGCCTACTTCAGCTGGCTCCCTAATAGTCTCTATCATCAGCAGTGTAACTAAGAATCACAAGTGCTCTATTAAGCACACGCTTTTTTTCCCATCAAGCTGTCAGCGTAACTACACATAAATGCAAAAAGGCCTGTAGTGCACGCGCGCACACCTTCACTAATCTCAAATGTCCATGTTAGGGATTTTAATGCACATTCACAAGCCGGCCTCAAGCTTTATGAATATTTAGCACGCCTCTGTGGTGTACCAGTGCTACAAGCGTGTCATACATGCACTCATATCGGGGCTCACCTTCGCTGTGTTTACCCGTGTCTTCCCCGCGTCGTGTCTCTTTGCCCTACACTGTGTCACCGTGACAGGGGGTGCAGCTGAATCTCAGCATGAGCGATGCCAGTGCAACCTGCCCGCTCACCAAAGCGTCCCGTCGCCCGGGCCCTTGTCAGTCCGACCGCTCCGTCGCCGCCGGTCGGGGTCGGGCCAAACTCAATTAAGGCGTCCGCACGGCAGGCGGGGGGGGGGGACAAACGACAGAGTCGACGCAGGAGTCGGCGGGCGGCGGGACAAAGAGGCCTTAATTGATGCCGCTTCTCCCCTCTCTGTCTCTCCGTGCAGCTTCATCACAATTAAAAGGAAATTACAGCAAATCACAGGTGCAGCTGCTCCTCTTCGTGCCGCCGAAGGAACCATTTCATTTTACAGTTTTTAAAGTCGGGTGATTTATGCGCGCAATTAGGCGACTGAAATAAAAGTAGTAATCGCAGACGTCCCCTTTTTCTTTAAATACACTCATGTTTAATAAGAAAGAAAACCCGTTCGTTTTCTTCTTCTTGCAGTACAAACCCTTGCGCCGCCTTCTCATGCAGGGCTTTATGCGATGATTGAAGGCCGCTCCAAGCTCCCCGACCCAGCTACGCGTCCATGCATTCAGCTGAATCGCCCCCCACCTCAAACCTCAGAAGAACCATTTCAGAAGCACCTTACTGGGCATTGCTCTCATCGTGCCCCCCCATCTCCCTGAATCCCTCCGGCTTGTCGATCAGGCCGAGACGCGCTTCTCTAAAGAAGTAGGCACGTTCTGAGACTGAACTCTTTAAGATCATTTTTAAATGAGAGCAAGAAAGGCTGGGAGAAAAAAGAGAAAGTTTAAAAAAAGGCATAAATCACCAGGGTAATCGTGAGCACACAGGGCTTTTAGCGCTCGCCACTTAGCAACAAGGCCAATGTGCCGTTTGACACATTTAACTTCGTGCGAGGGAGGAAGGAGCAAGTTGATGTAAAATGCGAGTTGGAGCCGCGGATTCGCCTGTGAGCAATCCTCAACGCTAGTTAATTTTAGATGATGGGGACGACTTTGAAACGGGGGAGGAAGGCATCTGCTCCGAACGGGCGAAATTGCTTTTAAACACTGCTTAAAGAAGGAGAGACGAAGGAATGTATTATCCAAATAGATCGGACCCACTACTAAAGAATAGGCCAGAGGCGTGGACGGGATGGAGGGTCTGAAGAAACTGTACCACTCTTTGGAGTATCTCACGTCTCCAAGAGGTGGTCCCAATATATTCCCTTCTGAAAATGTGGAAGGGGACATTTGCAATGGTCGTCCAGTGCAGGTTTCCACTTCATAGGCTCAACTAGTTAAAGATTTTCAAAGCTGTATCTCATTACAACAAGCATTCCAGTGGGAAAATTAATAGCCAGTAGGAAGTGAACATGAGATCTGTAATTGAGCTCTGCATTTCCACTAATGGGCTTTAGTAGCCGTGAATCTTTGCGCGCAAGCTTTAAGTAGACGAGAAGATTAATACTTGCCTCGCCGTGCCTTCGGTATGGCTAAAATGCACACTTAATTCCTGGGTACGGCGGCACGTAGCTTTGTGTTCTGTGGCTTTTGAATTGCTCTAACTTTGCTCTTTCAATTTTACAAAAACTAATTCAATTCTGGGATGTATGCAACTAGTGATGGAGATTCACAGGGCAGGAATTGCTCAGCCACGGGTCACTGCCGCCTCTTTAAATAGTCATAGCTGCTGCCAAGGGGATCTTAGGTGCAGGATCTGACAGCGGGTCCCTCTGCCTTGGAGCGTTATTCAGAGCAACACGATTCCTGCTTCTTTCAGGTTACCTTACACGTCCATACTGGACAGTAGGGGTTGCTTGTCTTCAAAAACTTGGAAGACAAACACAGCAGGCAGCAACTCAGCACCATCGATAGCATTTAATAGTACTCCACAGCTTGTTGTAAGATGGGATAGTGCTGCAGGTATTCCTCTGAAGCTTTCTCCGCGTACTGCAGCTAAAGGTTACCGCAGGACGTTTAGCAAAGTTGCTAGCTGACTGCCGTCCAGAGGATTCGGACCGTTCCTCTGCTAGCGTTAGCAGATGCCTTTTCAGAAGTACTTCCACACACTTGATTAACCGCTGCTAGCTTGCTGCAACTACCCACTGAGCTCCTCACCCGTCCGTGTCAACACGATGCTGTACAACCACTCCTGGACAATTAGTCATTGCTCTGTGTACCAAAGTCAAACGGACGCTGTGATAAAATGGGCAGCAGCTTAAATCAACAGATCTGATTTCCTACATCGTGACCTGACACCACTGCTGGGCTGTCCCTTCCGAACTTCACTTTGACTGCCCACGGATTTCTCACCACTTTTCGCCCCAGACAGGCCGAACTCTGAAAGGACTGTCTGCGCAATGACTCCCGCTAGCCGCCACACTCTCGCCGTCGGCCCTCTGTACCTGAGTGACAGGTCTGTGCGTATTCCCACCTGCCGCCTGCGTTCGTTGTGTGTTCAACGGGCCCAGAAAGCACAGTGCCGGCAAAAGTGAATAAAATCTAAGTTCGGGCTGGCAATACGTGCTTTCTCTTCGGCTGCACAATCTCAGTCACGCTCCGACAGATGACATTTGCGGAGGCAGAAAAATAGAGGGCAGGTTGTTTTTTTTTTTTTTTTTTGGGCACGGAATGATGAGAGGGAAGAAAAAAAGCACGGGATGATGAATAAATGAATAATACATCTGTGCTGTCATTCCGCTCTTCCTGCTCCACCTCCCTCTTGGTCCTGCGAGGCAGTCTGATCTTAGTTGAGATTGTCAGGTATGGTCGTCGGCAAAGTGACACGTTGAAGCCTTTCCCTCCGTGACACACGAGGCAGATCTTTTGTTAAGTGGGGCTGACAACCCAAATAAGAATTGTTTACATGCAAACAAGCGCCGGCAGTTCTGCTCTCCCTGTTAAGTGATATTATGAATATCGAAGGGTGCTTGAAGGAGGACAATTCACAATTTCCTTCCTGCCACTCAACTCACGCACTTAAACGTATAATTATGACACTTTACATTTACTCTTACAGAAGAAATTAAATAATTGGATGTAATTTCATGGTCATAATGTATGAACATGGGCAAGACAAAAGAAACTTTCCTCCCATGCGTGTCAGACTCCATCGGTCCGCATCTTGTCGCTTGTGTCTCCGCACAAACGGCAAGATGTAACCACCTTAATTGTAACTGCACTGCATTTCTGCATGCAAATCCCCCTCTCCCAGCCTCCTTTTGCGTCTCCCCTCCCTCCCTCCCTCCGCTTTTCAATTAAGATCCAGACAGAGATAGAGGACCTCAAAGGGAGTGAGCGATGGCGGGCCGGGCCCTGCCATCCTCCCAGACATATTGAGGGCGAGGGTTACTCAGTGGCCATGACCCCAGAGCACCCTCACCTCGCTGGGGTATCGCACATCTAGGCCAAGCCTCTTCTTCTCAATTGTGGTGTATCCTGAACCCACGACGCAAAGGTGGAGCCGTCCGTGATTAGAATAGTCGTTGAAATGAAAGATTGAGACTGACTGTGTGTGTTGGTTATCTGTGTTATCCGATAGTCTAGGGTTGTATGAATACTAACAGGTAGATTTCATCAGTCTTATCATCAGAATGGCCCTTAGCTAGGTGGGTCCACGTTGACTTGGATGATCACCAAACATACACAGATCAGGCAAAACATAATGACCACCTTCCTAATATTGTCTAGGTCTCCCTTGTGTCTCCAAAACAGTTGTGACCCATCACAGAATGGGCATAGACGTTCTGAGGGTGTCCTGTGGTGTCTGGCAACAGAATGTTGTTAGTGGGGGGGCCTTTGAGGGGAGGGGCCTCTGTGGATCATCCCACAGATACTTGATCAGTTTGGGATCTAGTGAATTTGGAGGCCAGGTCAACACCTTGTGCTGTTCTTCGTGTTTTTTTTTTTAGTTGTTCCTAAAGTGTTTTTGTGTGTGTACCTGTGTCAGGCTGCATCCTGCTGGGGATGGCTGCTGCCATCAAGGAGTGTCATTGATATGGGGTGGGGGTGCCTGGTCTGGTCTAGGTGGGTGCTACATGTCTAAGTAACATCCACACCAATGAATGCCAGGTCCAAATGTTTCCCAGTAGAACGTTGGATTATCACAAGATGGTCAATGTTATTTACTTCTCCTGTGAGTGGACATAATATTGTGGCTTTAATTGGATAATTAAATTATATTTGCCAGAATAAAAGTCTTTATTTTTCTTTTCCTGTAGCACGCTGAGTCCGGATGCAGACGCCGACGGCTCGTTCCAGAGGGAGGGCTTCGCCCGACAAAGCATGTCAGAAAAGCGCATCAAGCAGTTTGAGAATCCCGCCCAGCTGGAGATCATGAAGAGCCGCAAGTCCAAGAGCATGGATCTAGGTAAATGCCGCAGAGTGGCTGGAAAAACACAACAGCATGAATGTGATATTTTATTTCTTGCTACTCACATGACACCTTATGGAGGGTTACACACTTGACTGCTTGTTGGCCGGGGCATGTATCCTCGCTGGAGTCTCGTCTGGTTGCCTTGGCGACATTCCGGCAAATTTCACAGTTTATGTAAAGGATTAAACGCACAAGACGTCAGTTTGTGAACTTTTGAGATGCGGGTTGGACCGTTGGACAGATCCAGGACAGCTGTTCACACCTGCGTCCAGTTTTGCAGCTGATAATTATAACTTTATATATTTATTGAACATGTACAAGAGAGTTTGTTCATGCGTTCATTCACTTTCTATAACTGCTTGTCCTGTGAAGGGTCGTGGGTGGGTTGGAGCCTGTCCCTGCTGTGATTGGGCTAACTTATTGTGAAAAATGTAATTCGAATACAGTATTGCATAAAGAAAAAGTCATTTTTTAATTTGCTTAATTTGTTGCACTCACATTAGTAATCATTGAGATCTCTGTATACAGGAATATCTCTATCAGATGATCTTGAGACACAAGAATGCTTTTTATAAACAAGAAAACAGATCAACAAATAAATAATCTAAACCAATTTATTAGATCGAGAGCACCGAAAGTAAAATCACCTGATTTTCATTTTTTCAAAGGTCAAACCTTTAAAGGGAACGTTGGCCTGTATACCGTGATCAGCGTGGCTTAGGTCACAATCCTTCCATTCTCTTAAGTCTGGCTAACTAAGTTTATATACTTTTAAACGTATTATTGTCGCGTGTGCTTCTTTCCCAACAGCTGACTCAATAAGGCACTGTTTTCAAAAATAGATATACTCACAGACACGGTCAATTCAGGCTCGTCCAGCCACCACCGTTCCTCATTTGGCCTCCATTTCCCATGGCCCCCGTGTCCAGCTAACCGCGGGTAAAACACAAGAACCAAGAGCACAATGGCTTTCAGATGCAGGCACATAGATGCACAGGCTCAAACAGACTGTACCTAGGGAGGAGGACGGTGTGAGTTCAGAGCCTCTCCCACTGAGGATGAAGCAGACGCTGCCTTCTCTCGGATCACTGGCTAATCACAACAGATAACAGGCAACTCTGTCTTCCACACGGAGCTCAGAGACCTGTGGAAGTCTTTGACTAGCTCACAGACTGGTGTAGGTCCAGGCCACTGCACTCATCTCCACCAGTTCTGCCTTCCCTGTAATAACTGCATCGAAACTTTTCTACAAAGTGACTGCAACGAACTTTCAGTAGAACCCGCTGCTCAGGAAAAAGATGATAGTCGGCCACTGGATCGGTGTTGCAGAGCAACAAAGATGGTTTCCATTATGTTCTTAGCGTTGGACATGTAATTGGACATTAGCGAGGCTAGGAAGTGAGTGGAAATGGACGGGATTCGGAGATAACGCTGTGATGGCGTGCTCATTATTGCAAATGCACGTTTTATCAATGAGTTTGATCAAAAAAGCTCCAAAGTGGAGGCAGCGTTATTAGTCAATTTGATTATTTCCAAACAGTAGTGTCTGAAACCGGTTCATCTGCTCTTGGGGTTACCAGCGTTATTGATCTCGTCAAATCTCCATTATTGCTAATATTATTATTATTTCTTAGTTTAAGAGCCCACTCTGTGTTTGTGTGTGCAGTTTGGGACATTTTGCCGTTTTGAGGCCCCATGGCATGAGGGTTAAAATTTGTAACCCTTTTTAGTATAAATGTTACAACATTATAGTGAGAGTTAAGTGCAGTTTATGCCTCTGCGGGACTAGACACCGTAACCTACGTACGTAGCCTACGCTGGTGTGAGCCATTTATACTTGTGTGCTTGTCAGTCTGGCTCACTCTGTCATTTTTGTTTCTTTTTATTTATTTTATTTATTTAATTAATTGATAGGGACAGTGCACATTGATGAACATCTATTCAGACAGCAATAGACCAGATTATAGCAACAATGCTGACTTGCATCTGCAGTCCCTAGGCAGGTAACACAAAAACATGATAAGACATAGGACAGGACAATAGATAACAATGAGAGCACCTTACAAGACAGTAGATTACTAAGAAGATAAAAGTCAATGGTTACAAGACTGGTAACTTCCTGCTTCACTTTCAACAATGGCAACTGAAACTTTCGCAGAAATTTCGCCGAAGACGAGTCGTACAAATGTTTCTATATCCGAAGTTCCTCAGTTAACCTTTCCTCTATGTGTTCCATCTTTATTGATCCAAAACAATCAATTCAGAAAATGCAGAGATGGAGAAGCAGCCGGAAATACTAAAGCGGAAACACGCTACTACCAAGAGGACCAATCACAGCTCTTACGGTCTGCGTCACCGTGACGTGTAGTTACATTTCTGGGGGGGTGCACGTCGAACTACGGCGTTACGGCGGTCTACATAGGGTCTGGGCTGTCAGATTAACACAGACGCCTAAACCGCCTATTAGGGACTTAGTTGAGAGGGTTAGGGTTAACCCTATGTCAGTGGATGGTCCTTAGATTGAAGTACGGGTGTTTGTTTGTGTGTTTTATTAGATGTAAACCAAAAGGACAGAAATCCTTGTGAATAGGTGAAAGGTTAAAGAGGTTTTTATTCTCCTTTCAACCATATATAGCTGGTGGTAGGACATAGTGAGATGAGAGGACGTTCCTCTAGAACCATGGAGCTACATGAAGACATAGGACGAAGTACAATACAAGAGACTGAGCTTAAAGTGTGCATGTGCAAGCTTATGCAGACAATACAAAACAGTGCAAACGGTGCAGACAGACACTACAATACAGACAGTACAAAAGACTTGGGAGACAACAGAGTACAAAATCTTAATCCATCAGTGATCTCATTACAGTGCCCAGATGGTTCAGCAAAATAACTAACTTGCTCCTTTCACAATAACTCCTCCGATGTTAGAAAAATGTTTCAGTCGACGCCCGAAACTCGAGCACCAGACTCGGTTTTCAAAATCAAAGCCACATATGGCGGTTTGGTACATATCGAATGTCACACAAGTTCCATTTATCTCCTCGAAGCACGCTGCTATAATGCTTATTTTAATGAAATTATTACATCAAAGCCACACAATGAAAGATGGCCCGTGGCTAATGTATAATAGAGTTGGAAATTAAATGAGCCGGAGAATGCAGCGCCCGAGTTTAGCCTTAAGCTTTGTCTTTGCCACACTGTTGAACGTCGCAGTCCGTCTCCAGAAGTGCGGTGACGTAGCGGGGTGCGTCGCAAGTGACACATTAATGAAGCTGCTCTCAAAATAGTCAACACGCTCAAGAATGCTACTATTCCCCCCACAGACTCTCATCTCATTTTAGTCAGTGTCTGTTTTTCGTCCCCTCCTTTCAGTCGTCTTCCAGGTGCTCCCCAGATCACATCAGCGGATGGGTTTCACGACTTTGAAGCCCATCGCTGTTGAAATATGCTAAACAGGTCGGACACCCTGCGGTTCAGTCCTATTTAGGCGGAGAACAAGATTGAGTGAGCGAAGAAAAGGGGAAGAAAGAGATGTAAGGTGCCACGGCTGGCGGTAATACATGAGCACGTTCCAGACTCTCTGCCTCGTGAGCCTCATGATGGACGGGCTCTTGCATGAGGTGTAAGATCCGTTCAACTTAGATCACCGCGTCCGTCCTTTACTCTGTGCAGAATGCGCCAGCCGCCCGTGCTTGTTTAATACGCTCTTAAACATTAGCAGACGAGACAAACCGCGCAAGAAGAACCGGGCGGAGGTGAGCGAGCGAGAGCGCCGAGGCCGGCTCAATACACTGTCACCGTTATTACAGGCGACCATTATGATTGTTCAGCCCGGGTCCGTGGGTCAATAATAGAGATTGGAAAAGCAGTCCCGCTCTTTCTCCACCACCGGCTCATAACCAGCCATTATTGGATGTGTGATCTTGGCACCTTCAGATGCATATAGAGGAGACCGTTGTTTGAGGTAATTGCGGGCATGATCAAAAGAGGGTTTTCATATCGCTGAGAGGGAGTTGCACGGCATTGAATAGAGAATTGGCAACTAATGTGAGAACCTGTGCCATTGTGCTCGTTCTGCAGTGCAAATGATTGAAGAAAACACTCATTACTCCGGGAGGTGTGGAGCGCTGGAGGGCGCCAGGCTATGGAGTGGCATTTGCAAAAGATAGATATTCATTGCCAGTTGGCCTCTTCAGCTCCTTTGCAATTGATCCAGCGTGGCGGGGCTGTTTTTGAACTTCGGCTGGAGCACATTAGAGTGCATTCACGTCATTAAATTAACACAGAATGAGCTGATGACTGGGTCTCGAGCGTTAATTAGAACCTACCTGTTTGGCTTCTTCTCGGAGGTGCAGGATCTGATATTGCCGTGCGGGAATATAATGAATTCTCAGCTGATCCAGCCGCAGATAAGCCGGTGGTGGTAAATGAGAGTTTTCATTCCGTCTAAATCAGCTCTGTCCGTGGTTTTGCAGGACTTGGCTCAAGAGTTGGCAGCAAATGAACAGCAATGAATCTTGTGGAGCGAGCGTAAAGAATTCTGCTGGAAATCTTCAACGCACACTGAGCAAAAACTTCCTGGATCCTTGATTGAGATATCAAACCATGACTCCAGGTGACAGGGATTCCTTTGTGGCGTGTTCGCCGCGCGGAGGACGTCCTCTGTCGGGCTAATTACCCTCGACTGGCAGAGACATAATGGCGCGGCCGACCCAGGGACGCCTCACTTCCACTGGGATACCTGGACATGGCCTTGGTCCGAGCACCTTGGCGGCTATTTTTAACATAATTACCCTTTTACCGCCCCGACTCTCTGAATAAATTATGTGTAATGGAGCCCCTGTCTGTACACAGATCTTTACATGCAAGGACCTGTGGTGAATAATGGCTGGGAAGCATAGTTTTAGCCGCTCTAATTATACTATGGGCCCCTGTCCCTGTAATAACCACTCCTGATTTATTCATAGAGTTTGCCGTACCTCCCGTTTAACGCTTAATGGCAATGGATCTTCTCCAATTAACTGCCCTTGCCCTTAATCTGGCTGAGGAACACAACGCGCCGGCCAGTTTTGCTTGTAGCCCTGACAAAATTCTGGGTTCACTTTGCAGTTTAATCATCTCTTTTTTTTTTTTTCATTTCTCCTCCAGACGTGTAGGGAGTGGCAAATGCATGTCCGTATGCAATGGGGGAATATGTATTTTCATCCCTCTGAATAAGAGGGAGATGAGGAGCACGGCACAGAGGCTTCTGTTGTGTGATAGGAATCACATAATAGACTGGCATACAGAGAGCTGTCCGTCAAACTCTCCCAGGAGAGCCGGGGCTGCTTCTGATGGAAACAAAGGCAGGTTCGAGGCAGTTGGGTCCATGGGCAAACTCTCCCTCTCTCTCTCTGCTTCATTCTCTTTGTCTCTGTGTGCTGCTCTCAGTCATTCACCGCACCGACTAGAAACAATGGCGAGGGGGGGATTGTGGGGCAGAATACCAAGCAGGAGGATAATTCCCTGTTTCCGAGTACAGCAGATGTCATTTGTGTTCCCTTGAACTGTTGCATCTTGTGCAACTGTAACTCGCAATCCCATTGTGTCGAGCGTGCACCCAGGCTTCTGCGTGTCTGCTGCTGGCAGGCTTTATGGCTAAGCTTCAGAAAACACAAATTTACATCGGCATTTGTGCCGGGGTTGATTGAGTTTTATCCGCAAAGTATGAAAGGCGGCATCTTTTTTTTTTTCCCGATACGCTGAATCTGCCACTCGGTTTCCTTATAATTATTTTTATTTTCCTTCAGTCTGTCCTCTCTCGTCCTTCACTGGATGCAATTACTCTCAGCAAATGCATTACATGTTTTTTTATTTGCATTCTCTTGATCTTTGCGAGTCCGTTTTTGCTCTCCTTGCATTTAATACTTATCATAGTAATCAAAAACGGCCCACCTCCTCCAAGAAACAAAGCAGTAAAATGAATCTCGTGTTCCTGCAACCGGAGAGCTCTTGACCTCGGGAATTTGCAGCGCACAGTAAAGTTTCATTTTACCGCCTGATGCGGCCCGAAGGCGCGCATGTGAGCTCTTCTCACTAAATGCGATGCACCATTACGGGGATTGGCGTATTCCAGGATTGGAGTGTGGGACCTCTTGGGATCGGACACTTTTATGAACATTGACGAAAAGAAAAGCCGAAGATGTGCGGCAGCGGCGCGTTTGCCGGGTCTGGAAACCCAACACCGCTGGCTAACGGCTGACCTTTTAGCCTATCTGATTTGTCTGACGCTACAGATCTATAGGTGCACTCACACTTTCAGGAAGCGAACTCAGCCGAAAGAGGGATGCCCCCGTGACCCTAAAGATCCTAAAAGCAACATGAAAGCTTTCAGTTTCTGCACAAAACGAGTTAGCAATTAGAAATCAATCGGCACTGCTCATTTGAACATTGGTCATCTGTGCATGGTTGTCTAGATTATATGTACTTTGGTATTTTGCTGTAAAATGGCACACGGCGCTGGTGAGCAGCTGCAGGTTTGCTTGGTTAAAGGATACAACAAGACAGGCTGAATTTCTTCACAAGGCTGTCAGTTTTCCCTATTTTCTTCTTCGGCTCATTCAATTCTCACCCTGCCTCTTGTATTCAGACCACATGTTTTCTCTCGCCGTGTGAGGAGCAAGCACTGGTGGGTGGTCAAAGCGCCGACTTCTCCACACAACAAGTAGTTTTCTTTCAGTTATGGCGGTTTATTTATCTTTTCCTAAAGATCCACTGTGATCACCCAGCAGCGCCGGAACACGCCTCATTTAGGCCACTTTAAACACGCCGAGCATCCTCTTGATGGTGTTTGACATCGAAGTGTGTGTGTGTGCGTACGTCATACGTTTGTGTTATTGCGCCTTTTGGGGGTTCCCCGCGCGGGGCACTCACGCACAAATGTACGCAGTGTTTGCATGTGTGCGTCCTGCCCGGTGGGGGTACAGACAAGACCGTAATAGCTGTGGAAGACGTTTATTTACACCACCTGCAGCCACACAGGAAACGGCATCACATACTTACTAAATGTGGAGGTTCTACGTGGTCCGCGGGGAGTCGTAAAAACACAATGCCGCTCTGTCCGGACTCCATCGACGTGTGCCGCGCCCTCCTAGAGTCTGCTAAAGTAATTGAATCAACAGTTTGTCCTTTATTACTGATAGTTTCCTCCGCAGACGTCTAACAAGGCTTCGCCCGCTCATATTCAGAAATCCGCCTCGTTGCGTTTGACGGCGGCACCTTGCCTCGCCGCACGCCGCTGAATCAAAGCAGAATAAAGGGGGACAGAAAATCAACCGGGCCGCTTGTTTACCAACCCGGAGGGTAAGGTAAGAGCTCCGGGGAGCTGACGGACGCTCCCCGACAAAATGAAATACCAATACCTGAGTCGCGCTCCACTTACATGCCCTAAACAAACCCCTGGCAAGCATTGGAAAAATAATTACAGCTGTCCAAGGCCCCGGCTCAGCTGTTAACTGTTAAAGCGGTCGACTGTTCAACGTTCACTTTGCTTTCTTTACACAGCTGCTCCACCAACTTATCTGTCAGCAGCATGTAGGAGGTTTTTTTTCCTTACAAGTAGGGAATACACTGATCATGCATAACATTATGACCACCTTGCTAATATTGTGTAGGTCTCCCTTGTGCCTCCAAAGCAGTTGGGGGCCTTCTGAGGGTGTCCTGTGGTGTCTGGGAACAGAATGTTGTTAGTGGGGGGGGCTTTGAGGGGAGGGGCCTCTGTGGATCATCCCACAGATACTTGATCAGTTTGGGATCTAGTGAATTCGGTGGGTGCTACATGTCTAAGTAACATCCACATGAATGAATGCCAGGTCAACGAGTTTCCCAGCAGAACATTGAATTGTCACAAGATGGTCAATGTTATTCACTTCTCTTGTCTGTGGTCATAATGTTGAGGCTGATCGATGCATATATATATATATACATAGGTATATATCATAAATATCATATAATACTTAAATGTAACCCTTAACTCTGAGCATATAGCACTGGATGGAAAATGTAACTGAAATGCTTAAAGTCGTGCTTAATTATTATTTCTGAGTGTGAGCCATGTGTGTTGTGCTGCTTTGTGCGCCTCACGCTGTATGTCGGCTGTGTATTGTGACAGTGTGAGCTCTGTGCGTTAGAGGAGTTCTGCAGGTAATCGACAAATAACAACAGAACAGAGTTTGTTTCCCAGCGGCTCTGTCCCCACATTGACATTTTGTTCTTGCCTCGCTTGTCGCCCTCCGAGAAGTCGGTTCCAAGCCTTAGATACGGAGCGGAATGTCACAGCTGTGAGACGCTGTTTGCACCAGGTTGGACTAGTGAATACAAACACATTTATGTCGGGAAAATAGCTCGGTCTACTAAGGCGTACCTGTAAACTGTCACCTTTTTCAGTCGCTCTGAGAAACTGAGTAACTAAGAAAGGAGAGCACTAGTAATCACTGCGGTGCCGTGGTACATTGCTGTCGTCTTTGATAGCGGCCCATTTATATGCATTATGTTTCAGCCACATCAGTTCAACTATGCAGACACCAAAGACAAAAGCTGAATTATAATTCTGAACAGGAAAGAGTCTCGGTGAAGAAATAACACTCGCTCCTCATTTCTTTCACTTCATTGACCGGTCAATGGCGGCGTCTGTTTTTCATGTTAATTGCCAGATTTGCACCTTTTCTCAGCTGGCATCGTCTCCACGGAAACAAATGTGAATTATTCATTGACACACAACGAGGTATATAATGATTTAGGTCGCCTTCGCCGAAGACTTGGACTCACACGCCATTGGTCTTCTGGCTTCTGTAACGCTGCCGACTTATTTTCCGTAGGTTCCAGAGACCAAGAGGTCGGACCCACGCTGGGCCTGAAGAAGTCCAGCTCCCTGGAAAGCCTCCAGACCGCCGTCGCCGAGGCCGCACTGAACGGCGAGATCACCGTCCAGAGGGCGCGGACGCGCATCGGCAGGAACCGCGGCTGCAACGAGAGCTTCAGGGCCGCCATCGACAGGTCGTACGAGAGACCCGGCGCCGCCTCGGCAGAGGAAGAGAACAGCATGGATACACGTGAGTTCATGCGAGACTGAGTGCAAGTCACATACACCGATCAGACGTAACATTATGACCACCTTCCTGATATTGTTGTGACTCATCAGAGGGTGTCCTGTGGTGTCTGGCAACAGGATGTTGTTAGTGGGGGGGGCCTTTGAGGGTCCTCTGTGGATCATCCCACAGTTTGGATCTAGTGAATTTGGAGGCCAGATCAACACCTTGTGCTGTTCTTCACGTTTTTTTTTAGTTGTTCTTTAAGCGTTTTGTGGCTGCATCCTGCTGGGGATGGCTGCTGCCATCAAGGAGTGTCATTGCTATGGGGTGGGGGTGTGGTCTGGTCTGGTCTAGGTGGGTGCTACATGTCTAAGTAACATCCACACCAATGAATGCCAGGTCCAAAAGTTTCCCAGCAGAACATTATACTGTCACAAGATCATCAATGACATTCACTTCCCCTGTCAGGTCATAATATTGTGGCTGATCGGTGTATATGATAAACACTAGCAGATTATTACAAGAAATTTCCGTCGCTGCAATATAGGCCAACTCAATAACGCTTCCCCAGAGCGCAGGATTCACCACCAAGATAACTGGGTTAGGGATCCCCGTTTGCTTTGTGTACGTGTGTGTGTGTGTGTGTGTGTGTCATGAAGCACATCTGCAATAGCTGTGTAGGTTACACACTCATTAATATTCACATAGTTCATGTTGAGTGGAACTGCAATCGTGGCATGTTCTCCCAGGAGCTTACATACTCTTAAAGTGCATTGCCGTGTATTATTTTGCGCAGGAGTAAAAAAAAAACAAAAAAACAACCCGCATCTGTCAAACTCATACCGCGTCCATTTTACACGTAATATGTGTAATTGCATTTACCATGATTATAAGTGGGATACATATCATTGATTCGGTCTGTGCCAGTAAATTTTGGCACGTAGCACCGTGCGGCTTTGCCAAGTTTCCTTCGCGTTTGTTTTCCCGTGTAGGTACCTGACTGGGACTGAAATCAGAGCTGCTTTAAAATTATTATTCAAAAAAAAATGGAAAACAAGGAAAGAAAGGCTCAGACGGCCACGCCACCTTCCTTTTGAGTGAACGTATCCGTCCCCGCTTGGTGTTTGATGACACAAAGACACGCGGCGGATATATAGAGACAGCCGTCTTACGTTCTCCGACAGGTAATAACACTGCAACGCACAAGAGTAATCACCCGATATAAATTTCCATTCACCATTAAAGGATTCCATTAAAAGAGCTGGGGGGGACATTTGAAAAAGAGGGAATTATTTGCCTGAAGCGCTTTGTTCTCATAAGCTCTGTCGGCGAGCCGCTAAATACAGTCTTATCTCGGTGAAGAAAAATGGGGAAAGCAACCGATTTTCCCCCCGCCGCTGTATATTGCATTCTCCCCATGATATTCAAATAACTCTGTTTTTCAATTTAGATAAAAGCAGCCCGTCTGCGCTCGTCACCGAGGTTAATAGTCAAAGTTGACAGATAAGCGGCCGCCTTCCGCTGCTCCCCAGACTTTTATTTACATAAAATAAGAATGTGGCATCACCTAAAGAAAATGTGTCCCCACAAGATATCCCGCCGGGCAAAACGCGCCTCCACCCGGGGGGGGGGGGGGGGGGGGGGGCTGCTTTGTGTCGCGGCGTTTTTGAAGAAACGAAAAAAGAGAAAAGTCTTCTCTCCGCTGTGCAGAACTCTCGTCTTTCATGTGACGGAAGGAGACTGGCAGTTTTACTTGTCTGTCATAACCCCCTCTGACAGGGCCGGCCTAAACGCCCTTGATTATTAAAGCAGGAAAGTTTAATGGTAGACTCTCCCGAAAGTGACAAAATGTTTCCTGTGGTGGTCTGTCTCTGCAAATTATCTCTCCTGACGCTTTCATCAGCTGTCATTGGAGATTGTCAGCCTGTTTTTTTTAGTCCTCTTGAGTTCTATCGAATCGCTGTGGATGCTCTCACCTTTTGAAGTCTGGTGTTAAAGCCTTTTGTCTAGCCGCTCGCCCCGTTTGAAAGCCCCAAATTAAATGGAGTCCGACCAAAAAAATGAAAGAAAATAATAATGTAAACCTGCCCCGCCTCAGGAGAGGCTCCGCATTACAATGCTTGGCGCGTTATCTGCAGCTTGGCATCATTAAGCGGCAGCAACATTAGCGCCGACGCTAATCTCGGGCCGTTTAAATAGCCAGATAGCGCCTCACAGCTGCCGTCGCCCCGTGCACGATAAGCGGGCGGCAGATCGAGCGATTAAACCGATACCCATTCAGGGCCCGCCAAATTTGCGGAGGAACGGAAAGGGAGGGGCCTCGCGCTGCATGCGGCGTCGCAATTGTGCAGGTCTTGGCTCTCCGTTCCCCGCCCTCGCGCTCAGCTTCCATTTCAGTGACTTCCTCAGAAACGGCAGCTGAAAGGAAACGCTGATAGCCGCGCAGATCACAAGAGAAAACAATCGCCACTGTTCATCCTTGAAATGTGAAGCCTGGGCCGCTCTTCCCTCTCATCCCCTATGCTGAAAATCCATCATGGCCTCCCCCTCCCTCTCCTTTGCCTCCCGATAAGCTCCCTTCCCTC
The DNA here is from genome assembly GCF_963514085.1 of Chelon labrosus. NCBI lineage: Eukaryota > Metazoa > Chordata > Actinopteri > Mugiliformes > Mugilidae > Chelon > Chelon labrosus. Next base: position 5,461,485 of record NC_140351.1, on the reverse strand, counting down.
CTCCATCAAAGGTGGAACTTGGACACGCGAGACTGTAATAAGTTGTAATCTGAAGGACATCTACCTCAGAGGCGGCGATACGGCGCAGACAGGAGCTACGCCGATTGCAGAGCACACCGAATTTGCAATTAAGATCCCCGGGAGCCTTTTTCAAGATTATTTAAATGTATAATTACTGACAGATTAATTACATTTTGCACATCGGTTCTGATTAGATGTGATGGAAACTTTGAGTTTAATCAACCTTGCATCACCTAAGGAGTTTGGTTTCGGTTTGATGTCTGGGTTGAAATGAGTTCAGTCGTAATTAAGAACCAGATTCCTATGACTATCATTACAGCTATTCCTTCACATCTTTTTTTTTTTTATCTAAAATTCTGCAAAAAGGGGTTGAAAAGCGGAGTTCTCTGGTGATCTCTGTGAAATGCACACAATTGAAACAACTCCAGGCTTTCAGCTAAGTGAAAACACGTTCACCTGAGTATTACTCTCACTGGGTGCACAATGTAAATATAGTCTGCTCTAATGAGGCGAATGAGTTCAGTATATTTTGTTCAAAGCTGCTATACCTTGTGGAATGGAAGCTTTTTTTCTTTTTTAATGTCTCCTCTGATGTTCCCAAACGAGAAAGTGATGCTTCGTATTTAGAAGTAGAAAAGTGTTGCATGTTCTATCTCTGTATCTAACACCCTCTCCGTCTCCCGTTACCCCAGTGGACGAGGACACCGAGGGAAGCTCCCGATCGGGCCGCGAGTCCATGTCCACCAGCGGCGACCTCGCCGTGAGCCCCGGCCTGAACGGCAGCCTCTCCAAAGACGACAAGCGCAGGGATCAGGAAAAGGCCGGGGGCAAGGAGAAGAAGAAAAGCGAGAAGGAGAAAGACAAGGACAAGAACAAGTCCAAGAAGGGCGTCCTGAAGGGCCTGTTCAGGTAGGAGAGACGAGCGAGGGGGGGGTCACCTCAAACGTCCGATCCCCTCACCCCTCCTCCCTCCTCCCCGCGTAACCTCCAGCGAGCCAATCACTGTCTGCTTTATTTAATTCCACTCAACACGTTCAGCGCCGGATCATACAGAATTTGAATGCGTTTACTGGATGTTGCCAGAGCTAATCAGGGACCCCTCTCCTTGAACCCTGCGAAGATGGAGTGGAGGGAGGGAGGGAGGGATGGGGGGAGGGGGGGGTTATCGACCTCAAGGGTCTCTGGCACTTTTGAGCCAGATTATTTTTAATAAGGGCAACATGTTTTATTCATAATCCCATGTGCGCGCGCCTCCCCATCCAAACACGCTCAGCATTTGTTAACCAGCAGAAACTGTTCAGAGCCCATACGGGTGCTAATGGGGTGGAGGGTTTGGAGGGAGGGAGGGAGGGAGGGGGGGTGTGATTTTGCTCGGGGAATAAAAGACCTTTGGAGATGATAAAATCGACTGCAGGTTGGAATTGTTGCCCGTGGCGGGTATTTTTCAGCAGCTGTATCACCGTGCGGTTGCAAGAATGTTCAAGCAGGCCGTCTTGGGAGGAGGAGGAGGAGGAGGAGGAGGAGGAGGAGGAGGAGGCGTGAGTCGGCTCTCGACATCTTTTAGATGTTCAAAAAAAAACGTTCAAACGACTTAACAGTGATTGGATTTAACGACGCTCACACCTGCTGCAGGGCTCCGGCACCGCGTTACCGCCTGACGCTGGACGTGAGCGGCAAATTTAAACGAGACTCCAAGTGGGAAAATTAGCTCCTCGCCCCGAATAGTCACTTTGAAGCGCAGACTTTGCACCAGTAATAGGACAAAAAAAAAAAAACACGCAAAGAGACTTGATGAAAATAAACATCCAGCGGGTATCCATTCAGTCTCTCCGCCACGAGGAAAATTAGTGGGGGAGTCACATTAATTATTTCAATTCCGTGCGCATTTAAATACGGCATAAATTAACGGTGGAGGCGGTGCGAGCCGTTATCGTGCCGTAAGTTGTTTTCATGTGGATTAGTTTAATGGGATTAGTTGGCATATCGCGGCGCACGGCTCAGTAATGAACAATAAAGACGACAAGTGTGTTTCGAGGTCACGATTGAGGAATGCGGGGAGCTCGCCTCATCTTCCATTATACTCCGTTTTAGCTCGTGTGTGTGTGTGTTTTCACTTTTTTTCCCTTCGCACAGCTGTATTTGCTTCCTGAGGTGTGACTTTCTCCTTTCTGCACGTCAGGCGCGAGCACATGTTCGCGCAGTGGATTACTCGAATAAAAGTAGAAATTTGAGCCGCAGGTTTGACACCGTGACATGCAATCAACGCCGCCGGCGAGCCTCCTTCGAGTGGCCGCGCGCTCGGCCCGATAGGTGGCTGCCGGGTGATTTTAGCCGTGCGCGCGGGCCCCTCGGCGTGCCCTCCTTGGCCTCATCATCGTTCTTCATTATCTTTGAGTGCCACAGCCACTTAGGAGTTGGCACACGGCGGGCCTCGCTGACAACCCCACCCCCCGCCACCACCAGCGACCGCTCTATGCATTTAACGCCGGGCCTTGTGCCTCCTGAATGCAAAGAGGCAGCGCCCCTGAACCAGCATGGCTCTCTGACTCAGGAGCCTTTCCTTCCCTTCCCTCCGATACCACGAACCGTTTTCCGCTTTAAGCTATGACAGCTCTCACACCTGCACGTCTGCACTGTCCTTTTCTATTCTCTCCCCGTTCTCTCACAGCACACACCCAGCAGTTTTAGAAAGTTAGAGACGTCAAAGAACTGAGGTGAGAACGAATGCGTCCCACTGGATACAATAACAACTTTTTTGTAAAGAACAAAATGGAGTGATGTGAAATGCCTGGCGGTCAAAAGGGAAAAGGGGGGGAAAGAAAGTGTAAGATGTGTTGTGTGTGTGTGTGTGTGTCTCGCTTTTAGTAATTCTTGCAAAAGTTTTGACTGATATCAGAACGGAGAACTTTTACTGTGCAAGGGTTCGGCTGACAGCAACCGAACGCGCGGGCTTGCACATCACAGATAAAATTTGCATTAGCGAGTTTCACATGCGAGTGTCTCAGCGTTGCATCAAAACATCAAAAAGACGTCCTGATTGGGTTAATCCTTTGTACTGCTTGTCTCTGTGGTTTTCATTTACATAAAATGGACAGCCAGGCGCTCGCTGCGTTTTCTCGCGGATGCATGTCTCACACTCGCAGTCCCCCCCCCCCTCCGAGGAGCTCTCAAGGAGTTTGCAGCGCGCTGCAATTTGAGCTCATTTGCATGCAGGCCTTCGGACGGGCTTGATGAACGTGTAGCGCACGTCCACTTAATGGACAGCCTGATTGGGAGTGCATTAACATCAGAGCCAGGGGAAAGTAGGATGGCCTAATATAGGGAGAGAGAGAGAGAGTTGGGGATAGAGGCGGAGAGTGTGAGATAAATACTGTGAGTATTTAGAATGAGAGAAAGTGTACGAGTGCGTGATGGAAAGAAAATTGACTGCCTAAAGCCCAAAGTAAAGAAGCAGCACAGCAGAGCCCCGGCTTCTCTGCCTCTCTGGATTTAAACAGTAAATGGTAAATGGTAAATGGCCTTGCTTTTATATAGCGCTTTTCTACCTATTGGCACTCAAAGCGCTTTACAGTCTCAGACACATCTACCCATTCGTTCACACAAGCATACACACATTCACACACCAGTGCCACGCACTGGGAGCAACTGGGGGTTCAGTGTCTTGCTCAAGGACACTTCGGCATGTGGCACGTTCCGGGGATCGAACCGCTAACCCTCTGGTTCGTGGACAACCCGCTCTACCTACTGAGCCACAGCCGCCCCACAAGGTACTGGCTATAAGATGGGAGGCTGCCTGGTATGCAGCCCTGCACCATCCAGTAAAGGATAGCCTATAATCTTACGAATGGACACCAAAGTGCATGCATGCATAGGATGAAGAACTAGCCCTAGGCAGCCTGGCATCACTGTTATTTCAAGGATGTCTGCTGCATGCATGCATGCATGCATATATGACTGCAGGGGGGACCGCAATGGGGACGCATTATCCCCCCATAAACCAATGTGCGCGATTATTCATGTTCTTTCTAGTGGAAAACATGCCATCATTATTTCCCAGTCCTGTCGGGATTGTTCGGATGTCGGAAGCTTTGCCCAGGGCTCTGTTAGCATGCTAGCGGACAATGATGTCTCGTCCGGCCTGCAAGACTCCCTTCAACATGGCTAATGAGGTGTTGTTTATCTGCTCTGTGACTGACTGACCTCCTCCATCAAAGCCCAATCTCTTGCTTGTTCGTGTGATCGTGTGTGCGACCGCGTTTTGTCCGTGCACATTCAAGCTAAAAAACATCCACTAAAAAAAAAAAACAGGGGTAAAGACTTATATGATTTCTTATGTCTTTACATGCATGCAAGAGCTTTACGGTGCTGGGAGGTTGGAGTTTGCGGTGCGCTTTGACTCGTATTCCTGTGTATTCAAACATCTAATATTCAAATTGAGTTGTCGATGAGTCGCATGCACGAGAGAAATATAAGTAACGGCAGCATGAAGGAGACAAGAGGCTGAAGGCTGCAAAAAAAAATGGAAGGAAGGGGTGGGATGAGTACCAGAGAGAGGTGGGGGTGGATTGGGTGAGGGTGGAAGGAGGAAGCGTGTTCACTGGAGTGAACTGGGGCACCGAGGGAGAATGGGAAAGAAGGATGAAAAGGAACGGGAGAGGGGGAATGAGGAAAGAAGGAAGCTTTTCACAGCGGCAGTCACGGCATCGAGCTGCTGTCTGCCTGCAGGGAGGACGGAGGATCTTTGCAGATTTCGTTCGTTTTTTGTTTTTTTTTTTTATTTTAAATGTGTGCGTGTTAGTTTGAACGAGAATCTGCATGTTTGCCTGGACGTAAAGGCGGCGTTAATGGGCTCTGGCATGCCCCCTCACCCTTCCTCCCCCAGCGCTCCCCTCCTCACCGCACTCTGCACCAATCTGATAAGTGGCACGCCTCACGCTGAGCCATCAGCCGACACTGGAGCTCGGTGTGACAGCCGCGCGCCCCACCGACCCACCCCCTTTCCCCCTACCCTCCATCACCCCCGGGGACCTCGTCTGCTCGCTCCTCCCCGCAAATTCAGCCCCACTCAAGGCTGCACGGAGAGCGGGGCGTAGAGTGGGTAGGAAAGCAGTGAGAGCTGGAGTGGAAGATGCTTTCTATCCTTCAATCTTTATTATTCTTAGGCAGTGTGGAAGCACGCTTAGAGGGCTGAGTGTGTGTGGAGGAGGAGGGGAGGGCGGTTGACAGAACATGCGTGAGCATGCCTGGAACATGGATATCATGCCACGGAAGCACGACGGCCTTATGCGTCGCATGAAAGTAGGTAGTTAGCGTGTTCTCGCGAAAGCTCCGTGTCCTCTCCACGTACGATTCCTTCTGCTCGTGTGGGTGTGAGCAGCTGATGGCGGGTAAGCCGGTTTGATCATTAGTACTCCGACATGACACGCGCATTAGCTTCTTCTTTTTTTTTTTATACGACTCGGGCCGAGAGCGTGCCTGATGGTTCAACACACCCCTCCACTTTCCCCCAGCACACACACGCATATGCTCGTAGTACCACGCCGCACTTGATTTGGAGACAGCAATTAGCCGCCTCCACATGTGGGCCCTGACATCTGCTGAATGTAATCTGCGAGAAAATGATAATTGTTCTTCTTTTGCTCTGCCTCACTCATCATAATGTCTGGGCTGAGGTTGTAAAGGCAACCGCGGGGCGCAGCACCAAGCTCCGTGGCAGCTGGAGTGATGTGAAGAATGCGAGTTATGCAGTTCAGGTTATAAAAGATAATAGATCGCTGACAGCCGGCTAGAAATATTAAAACAATCTCAGCAGGTTGGTCAGCGATCAGAGGAATGTCTTTTCTTGCGTCGGCGAAGATTTCCCCTTCCTTGAAAACGCCCCATGAGCTACACGGCGACCTCTCGTCAGCTCCAGAGGAACTTCTGTGTTGCCGACCCTGACCTTTGACCTCTCAGCGGGCAGGGGTAAAAGCAAAGTGAGCTACAAATTTCTCCCGTCATGGGTAAAAATTTCAGAAGTGAACTCGGCTGCGACCTTTGGCAGCTTTTGGCAGCTTCGCCGAGTGCAAAGCCGCAGTGCCTCAATATCACCTTCAAGCGGCCGCGCGGCTAAAAGAAATATCATGTCAGCGAGGCCACCGCGCTCGGAGCGGGTCAGCTTTTTCAACTCCTTGGGAAAAAACATCCTCCCCCACCCCAGGGCTCCACCCTCGCCCCTCCCCCCACCCTGACATGACTTCAGAGCTGACGCACGGTCATTTTTCGCGGGCCGAACTTCAAATTCCCTCGCAGAAATGTCCTCTTGAGTGTGACATCCCATTACTCTCCTGCCAGTCATGCACCAAAGAGGCCTAGCAGGGGGGGCCAAACAACTAACACCAAAGCCCCTCCTCCTCCCTCCCTCCCTCCCTCCCTCCCTCTCCCCCGCTGAGAAGATTAGCGCCACTGTCACTGAATGCGGCGACGAGAGATTAAAAGCGGTAAAACAACAAAAACTCTTCTTGCGAGCCAGGTTCAATCAGACCCTGTCGGAAAATTGAATGTCACTGTCAATATCTGGGGGGGTTGAAGTGTACAGGGGGAGGAGAGTACACTTTAGCCACCATACTATAATAAAATAGGGCATGCACGTGGAGCTGGAGGAGGGGTCCGGCTGTCCGGCCACACTTCCTCCCCTGCTTCTCGACCACTCGATGCAAATGTGATTGGGCAGCGCTGGGCCTCCATCAGACAGCCGTGGAGTAATTAGGTTTAGAATGATCACGCAGTGCGGCGAGATATGGGGAGGCCGGTGTGTGTGTGTGTGTGTGTGTGTGTGTGTGTGTGCGAGGAGAGAGGAGAGAGGAGAGGTGGTGTTGCTGCACGATGGAGTTAATTGAATCTGAAATCTTGTCGGCCTGAAATGAGATCCACCGATGTCTCTCACGCCGCGTCTCCTGCAGAGGGCTGCAAACATGACTGAATTCATAAAGTGTGTTATTAAAGACCTCAAATTAAGTGCAGCAGCGCACCCCTCCGTACTCTGGCGGGCCTCGGACTGCTAATGATCCAACCCCAGCGGAATCCCAAGCAGACTCACACCCTTTCCCTCTTCTCTCCTCCATCTTCTCCCCTCTCATCAGCCAAACCGCTCTAGAAAAAAAAAAAAAAAAAAAGAAACAGCCCGATGCTTCTCAACTACTTCCCTCTCTCTTAGATATTTGTTATATATTTTTTTTCTTCTTCCCACACTTTGAGACACTTCTGATTCCACTTTGATGCCGTTTCTCTTCGCTCTGGCCCGCGGATCGCTTTGATCAATCGGGGAAAGAAAAAAAGCCGTCTCTCTCAGAGGACGGGCGCCTTTTCGGAAAACAAAAAAAGGAAGAAAATAAAAAATAATGAGAAAACATTAAGAACACGTACGTGGATCTGAGAGCGGCGCGACCCTGTTTTGTTTACTCGAAATGGTACAAATGAATCGCTAATGCCCCGTGTAATAAACTATATTGAATGTATGTTTTGGTGCGGGTTAGAAACGCAAAGCCCGCTTGATATTGCACATACAGAGGTGAGAAATGCACACGGGGGAATCTGTTTATTTCCCCCGATGTGTGCTATGTAAATGAAGTGGGCTGCCTGCTACTGTAGGAATCATTGCTAGTCTGCTCAGCATCCAGCGGGCTTAGCATGTAATGAAATCGAGGCCTTTGGCTGCGGTGACCTTTCCCGTTCGCCGAGTTGCCACATGCTGATGTGCACACGCGGCGTTAACATGCGAGTGAGAGGATGGGTAGCGTGGAGGGAGGGGGAGAAAAAATAAAGAGCTGGGAAAATTGCTTTTGAATTACAAAGGTAATATCAATCGATGTTGAATTACACTTCTGATTTCCATCAAAGGCAGCCAATTAAAGCCGGGCGCCGCTCTCCTCTTGTTCCGTCTGCGTCTGGAACATGTGTTCGGCATGTATAAGTAAAATTGTCTATTTTTCTTCGCAGTTTCTCCCCCCTTGTTTCTCTCTCTCTCTCTCTCTCTCTCTCACTGTCTTTCTTGCTCTGATCTTTCTTTGGCGTCGGAGAAATGGAGATTCTCTCTGTGGCTATAGATCGGGATTTCATTCCTCGACGCGTTTGTCGCGAGGGGATCTTAATTGGACTCTCGGTGCAAGATGCGTGAGCTGGTCCCTCTCGGTTTGTGAGTTAGGTGAGGACGAGAGGGGGAGAGGCAAGGATGAGAGAGAGAGAGAGGAAAAGAAAGAGAGTGAGAGCAGTCAAAGGGCAGCTAATATTCCCACCTGCAGATGCGTATCGCGGCCGGTTCAAGGCCTTTAAATGTTAAAGGGGAACTACTGTTTTTTTACAACCTGGACCTTATTTCTGGTATAAAACACGGTCGTTTACTCACCCATATAACTTTTGTGTGATTCGTATTCCTTCGGGAGATATTTAGATCTGCATATATCCATATAGTGGGAGTGAATGGGGCACCAAAACGCAGACTCTAAATAACGCATTATCTCATAAACTCATTCATTTCACCAATATTTTGTTACCATACGCGAGTGCTGCTCCCCTTTGAGTGCGATCATGATGTCTTCTGACCTGGATGACGACGTAACTGAGCGCCGCGCGCACCCGCGACGGTCGGCTAATATTTCCACCTGCAGATGCGTATCGCGGCCGGTTCGAGGCCTTTAAATGTTAAAGGGGAACTACTGTTTTTTACAACCTGGACCTTATTTCTGGTATAAAACACGGTTGTTTACTCACCCATATAACTTTTGTGTGATTTGTTAGATCTGCGTATATCCATATAGTGGGAGTGACTGGGGCACCGAAACGCAGTCTCTAAATAACACATTATCTGCCGCGAAACTCGTTCATTTCACCAATATTTTGTTATCGTACGCTAGTGCTATTCCCCGTTGAGTCCAGAGTTACCTGTTATCATCATCCGGGGTCTGTAGATCGACCTACAGACCCCGGATGTCTTCTGACCTGGATGATGTCGTCTCTGAGCGCTGCGACGGTCGGCTTGTTTTCCTGTAATTTGCTACTGCTAGTTTTTTTTTGCAACATGGCTGAATATTTTTCAGATTCTGAGGTTGTGGACGAACTAACTGTGGATCAACTACTCTGCAGCCATGCCAGAAAAGGAATTAAGTCCATACTGGACCTTCTGACTGACATATAATGCCGTCACATAGTGCCACAGAAGGGTTGAGTGGGCGCTTTATTCGGCAAAGTGGGAAAATGAGGACGTGGGTTTGTCTCAGGTTTTCTGAATGACTTGAAACCGCTGCGTGTAGCTTGTTTAGTTTGATATACACATGGTTGTGTTCTTGCAGGCGTTTTACAACCAGCTTCCTCCAGCCGGAGAGGAGGAGGAGGAGGAGGAGGAGTGTCCAGGGTCGTTTATCTAACCCAGCTTGTGATGTACAGTCACTGCCCGAGAGATTCCTCGGGATCCCTTCTCTTGCTCATCCTCACTTTATTCTCCATTACTGTCACTCCCTCCCTCTCGTTTCCATATATCCACACGAATCCCCCTCTTCCCTCCTCCTCCTCCACCTCCTCCTCCCCCTCCTCTCTGGCTACCCTGGAGATTCATCATGGCATTGACAGAAAGACCTCTCGCCGTCTCCCTCCTGAAGACCGGGAGGGATGTACATCACGGATCAGCGGTTCCGCCAGTACATCCGCGGTGCTCGGGCTGGTGTGAGCCCACGCCTGCACACTTCAACGTCTGACGTTTACGAGACAGAAGAACCTGCCCAGCTTCTCCCCTCGACCCCGTCCTTAAGGCGAGCGTCTCGGCAATCGGGGCAGCCGAGCGTCAAAAAAAAAAAAAAACTCACCCGTCTCCAGACTCATCAGCATGTAAATTAGTCGGGAAACAATTCCGAGCAGCAAGGATAATCAAAGCAGAAACGACAAGAGGCCTGACGAACTAAATTAATTTGAAGTAATCTTGTATCATGACAAGAAGCAGGGTTTTTTTCTCACCTACACGCCTTAATGGGTGTTGAAAGCTGCTGTAAATACAAACCCAAAACTACCCTCAACAGAAGTCTCTGATTCCCGTGAGCGGCTGCACATCTGCTGTAGGTCGAACAGCTATTACGAAATTAATTCCGTCTTCCTCATCCATTAGTTAAGGTTGGCGTCGTTAAAAGGAGCCGAGGAGGCTTTGGCTGCTCCGTTTGCTCGCGTTCGAGGGACACGAGGACACGGAGAGTGGCAGTGATCAAAACGGCCCATTAGGAATGCGGCATGCCGTTCTGTATCTAGGTCACAGCCTGAACCACCTACCATGCTGGAGCTCTTCCACCGAGAAGCCACAGCGCTGCCCCCTCTACCTCGCTTCTTCCTGCGCCCTTGCTTCTCTTTAGTGCGTAGACAGTAGGTTGGTTAGGCTTGAGCCAAATGTGAGGGTTTAAACGTGTGTTTGTGCATGGGTTGAGGCCTGGCACCTGACAACTTGTTTAATTGTGTTTAAAGTGAGAGAAAGAAAGTGCAAGATGGTTATGGGGAGAAAAACCGTCAGCATGCACTGATCAGCCACAATATTAAAACCACTGACTGGGAAACTTTTGGACCTGGCATTCATTGGTGTTTAATATTACTTAGACATGTAGCACCCAACTAGACCAGACCAGGCACCCCCACCCCATAGCAATGACACTCCTTGATGGCAGCAGCCATCCCCAGCAGGATGCAGCCTGACACAACTAAAACAACATGAAGAACAGCACAAGGTGTTGACCTGGCCTCCAAATTCACTAGATCTCAAACTGATCAAGTATCTGTAGGATGATCCACAGAGGCCCCTCCCCTCAAAGGCCCCCCATTAACAAGATTCTGTTACCAGACACCACAGGACACCCTCAGAAGGCCCATGTCCATTCTTACAGCTAATTTACTCCTCCATGGTCTCATAACGAATCTGAAATATTTTTGCACGTTTCAAACAACGCTGTGCTTGCGTTGTTTTGCGTATTTTCCCCGAAAGCATCTCTTCCCCCCTCCAGACCCTCCGCTTTTTACTCACACACTGACTTTAATTTGCGTAGAAAACAGCACGGTCAACTCACGTGGCACGAGAAGCTACTTGCGTTGTTCACTGATCAATATTTTACGTTACTGCGACTTCTGCAAACCCAGTGTTTGTGCTCTTGATGTTTTAGACCACGGAGGTTTACAGTTATTTAAAGAGAGTTGGTCAAAACCCAGAGGAAACGACTCCAGACGTAACGTGAACTAGCTTAAATTTGTAAGTGCTAGCTAGCAGATTGAAATTCAACAGTTTTCTCAAAACATGTTTTATACGACGATATGTGCCTTAGCTATACTGTATAAATAGTTTTTAATAGTCGGGATACCATCATAATTAGGGCCTTTTTATTAAGATGTGGAAAAGAAAAATGGCAGGGTTTCATGAAATATTGTGGGAAACACAATGAATCACAGCTGTTTTAGAGGCACAAGAGAAACTACGCAATATTATGAAGGTGGTCATAATGTTATGTCTGATCGGTACGCGCATACTGTACAAAGCTTACCTCAGTACCTGAACCTGAACCCACCCCTCCCCTCCCATTGCAAGCTCCTCGAGCGTTTCTTCTGTGTAAATTGTCCTCCAGAAACCCCCTCCCCCCACCCCGTGCTCATACACTTTAACAAATGGATGTATGAATGTGTTTGGACTGTTTATTTGTGTTGTAATGAGAGGCTTTAATCAGGGGTGTCAGGAATTTGAAACGTTCCTCTGAGCGTGTGCAAAAAAAAAAAAAACAACCTCCCCTCCCTCGCACACACACACAAACACACAACTCTGTGATTTATGTGAAACATTAAAGGCAATCATGTTGGGCTGGGCCTCGTCCTTTCTACTGCTGTTTGAAATATGGAAAAGCCAAGCTGTCCCTTGATATACAGGCACACGCGTAAAAAGATAAAACGCACACACAGATTGCGCGCCTGCTTTTCCCTAAATGTGAATAATTAGCACCACGCTGCATAAAAAATAATAAATGCTTTCTTTTTAGCTCAGCAAACACACAAACCCACGCACAAGCGAGAACTTTTAATTGTGGATGTACTGTCTCCCACACGGACGCATGCACGCACACATTCCATCCAACACTTGCTTTGATACTGATAGCTGCTCGTTCTTAAAGGCAGAGAACATCCTCAGTCGTTCGCTCTGATGTAATTCCAGCGTCTTGGATGTCGCCGCAGCTCGGGGTGTCAGTCTCCCGTCTGGTCTCTGCGACTGGAAAATGCGTTTCTCAATAAGAGCGGATTAGCCGCGGAATTTTGATAATGTGCCGTACCCTCCTACTCACGCCCGTAGTGACACATGATGGAACAAACAAACACAATAAAATACATGTAAGCTAGGATACAACCCGGTAATAGACCTCCAGCGCCCTAACCCTCTACATTTATATACCCCGATCAGCCACAACATTAAAACCACTGACAGGAGAAGTGAATGACATCTTGAGACAATTCAATGTTCTGCTGGGAAACGTTTAGACCTGGCATTCATTCATGTGGATGTTATTTAGACATGTAGCACCCACCTAGACCAGACCCACCTAGTGTTGACCTGGCCTCCAAAACTGATCAAGTGTCTGTGAGATGATCCACAGAGGCCCCTCCCCTCAACCCATAGCACCCAACAGCTTGTTGGGACACCCTCAGAAGGCCCATGTCCATTCTCTGAGGACTCCCAACTGTTTTGGAGGCACAAGGAAGACCTACACAATATTAGGAAGGTGGTCATAAGGTTATGCCTGATCTGTGCATTTATTCTAGTCCAAGTTCTTTAGCTTTTGTCTCCTTCTTTGGGCCGTTGGTGGTTGCAGATAAGAAGCGACTAGGAGTCTCTGTCTGTCTTTGTCCCTACTAACAACTAGATGTACTGTAGTTCTTGGATCAGGCCATTGGACACACATCCAAAAAGAAAAACAGACCAAGCTGAGAGAGAGAAAGAGAAGCGTGAAGAGAAGGGAAAAAAAAAAAACGGATTGGAGCAGACATGACTGGAAATACTGACCGGCATGTCAGGAAACAAAGATGAATTTAAGACAGAACGCTATTTCCTCAAAAGGCTGGTACGGCGTCAATTTCCATGCACCTGCCAGAAAATCTTCATTTCCATATGATAACCTCTTTATGGTAAACAGGTGGGTAGGCAGCGGTGTCGCTTGAGAGAAAAACACAATTTAAATACGGCGATCCGAGGTGGCGCGCAATTCATTCATACGCCCGTAAATTGTTTCTCCACGTTTTAGCGTGGCGAAAGGCCGCGCACAGCGTCGGCGTCTTCTTTGTTTCGACTGGGAGAGCTAACAGGCGTGGAAGTTTTATGGCGAGAATCTTTTTTTTTTTCTTTCCTCTGCTTCTTCCCGTGGTGTTGTCCCCCATACCGGGGCTCGGACTGATGTCATGAATAAATGCATGTCATGTCTCCACGGTGCAGAGCAACGACGCTTTCCCACCCAGGGTGAACCATTTTGACTCCCGTCCCCCCCTCCCCTCCCGTACATCTCCCCACTATTTTCACACCATCGCTGCGAGAATTAGGCCCAACTTCACTCCTCTAGAGCTGCAGCCAATCACCAAAACCCCCCGCTTCCCACCATCTTCTTGGGAGGAAATCGATTGGTTATGTGTGTGCAAGCCCTCGTCCAATGAGGCGAAAGCGCAGGGATGTCATATCTGCTTGTGACCTGTAAAAGGCAAGGGAAATGTGCAGCTGAGGTATTTTGAAGACACATTCCATATCATCAACCTCAAGACGGCGTCGAACCCCAAGGTGTAACCTTATCTTATGCATTCATTGATGAATCTCAGGTTGCAGTCGTTCTTGAGCTTTTTTTGTCAAATTCCAGAGTCTAGTGTAAAAGGAGTCTGGCTGAGAAGGGAAAGCACTGACTGACATTACTGGTTGTGGATAATGAGTTCCACGGGGAGGGATAATCGGGCAGCGGCGGTCGGAAGCATCCTCTCATACTCCTCTGGAGCCGGTGTCCCAGGAAACCGGTGGCAGCGACACAACGCTGAAGCCACTCCACGATAACGAATGTCCCTTTAATGCCTGTTTAACGATCGCCGGGTCACAGCGTGATTCCCTGGGAAGAAAAATAAATTAATAAATGAATGAAAACTCGTGCTTTTTCTCTCTCTGTGACTGTCCTATCGGATTTTTCTTACGAGACGTCTATATGTCTCACCGGGTGGAGAGTGTTTGCTCATCACAGCTGCAGCTTAGCTAGCGAGGAGTACAGTTAAATCTCACCCTACTCTTCAAGGCATGATTAAAATTACATGCCACTGTCAGTGTTATGCCGTTGGGGCAGTGCTCTTTAGAGATCCCACAAGGCTTCATATTGACATACATTGGACAGGTGGAGATAGAAAAAGAAAGATGTGTTGTTGTTTTTTTGCTGTGCAAGTCTTAACTTTGTGATTTGTTCTTTTTGCAATCAATATCATGATAATAACATCTCCTGATGCTTCACTGAGAGAAAATGGTATTTTTTTTTTTAATGGTACTTTATAGATTATCACCATGAAATGCAGGGGTGGAGGCACAGTTATTTATTTTCCTCCTACAAATACAGTTTGAGGGAATGGGGGGTAGGGGGAGGGGGAGGGGGGCATCAGACGTCTGTGGGAGACTTCGCCCTGGGAGATTCGGATTAACTTTCAGGTTGGCCGAGCAGAAACCGTAATGATTCTGTCTGTCTGCCCTTGAAATTATCTTCTCATCACTTACTCAAATTGATAGATGCAGTCTTCTTCTTTCTGGCTCACCTGGTTCCATTTGCGGGTTCGAATAACGCCAAAGCGCTTTAACACGTCACGTGACGAGCGGCGCCCCGTCACGTGTCGGCGTTCACCTTCAGAAACCTCCACTTTTGCCGTCTCCTCTTCCACAACTCGGCTGCGAACAAACCCCAGAAAATCCCCCACAGAAGATGTCGGAGCAGATTAGCTTCTCTCAAATCTACTCCACAGATTAAATGATTGCTACAATCAAACTGGCTTTGAGGCTTTGCATAATTTACTTTTTTTTCTTCCCCACTGTCTTTGACTCTTTGCTCCTCTGTTGTGTTGCAGCCTTGAAGTATTATTACCCTATAAATCGATGGAGATGATGTATGAGGCATCCACTGCTGCTGGAATAAACCCTTCTGTTCTCTGTGATATATGATGGTGTATTATATTGAATGGGGTACCTATTTACTAACTTATTTTCCAGTAAAAGTAGACACATGCAGTAAAGCCAGCTGCTCAGTAATCTGTGGGACGCCATTTGAAATAAAATATATATATATTTTACCAGATGTTGAATTCAAGACATTCTTCTCAATGTTTCATGGCCATCATAACATTAATAAAGCATATGTTTGACCGTCACATGTTAGATCTCATCCAGACGTGGGTTTGATAGCCAGTCAGTCATTATCTTTGCCAAGCGGTGATGAATAGCTCAGAGCAGCTCATGCATTGCAGCCTGAACGTCATAAATATTCCCTGCGTCTCTCTAGATTCGGTTTGCGTGTCACCGTTCGACCGATCAAATCTGCATCTCGCCGACTTGCTCTGTATTTATGCTTTTGGATGGTTTTGAGATGGCATCTGGCCGTCATTCTTTGTCTTCCTCCGTACTGGTGTGTGTTTATCACGCTTACCTGCTGTTTGCCCCGGCGCAGCGAGCTAGGTGCTTAGGAGGAGACCATCAATCAGATAGTAGGTCTGGAGGATTGAAGAGGAAACGTAGGAGCTTTATGAGGACGTAAATGGAGCACAGGCATGTCAGAATCTGGAAATTACAGTTGTTTTTAACCGATTAAAATGACAAATGCTTACACATAGCAGCCTTGACAGGAAAATGGCTTGTTGAGAAGCTTGTTGCACACGGTGGACGTTTGATTTGTAACACCTGTTAATGCAAAACCGTGATCTTTTTCCAAACCTAACCAGGTAGTTCTTTCACCTTAACCTAACTGAGTGCTTATGTTGCCTAAACCTAATGAAATGGTGACTAATAGGAGCAGTCCGTGGATCAGGACGGAGACAGCAGCCCGTCTCTGTCTGACCATGGTGTCCTGTAGAGGGTGGTGGACATTGTTCATAATCGTATGGCTTTTGTTCAAGGTCCTTTCATCTGCCACCGATGTCAGGGACTCCAATTCTGTCCCTATCACGGAGCCCTCCTTCTGGATCAGCTTGTCCAACCGCAAGGTGTCCTTCTTCTTAGTGCTGCCTCCCCAGCACACCACAACGTAGAAGAGGACACTGGCAACGATAGTCTGGTAGAACATATCCAGCAGCTTCCGGCAGATGTTAGACCACCTTAGCCTCCTGAGGAAATAGAGATGGCTCTGACCCAGATACTTGTAGGTCTGAACCACCTCTACACACTCC
This sequence comes from Chelon labrosus, assembly GCF_963514085.1. NCBI lineage: Eukaryota > Metazoa > Chordata > Actinopteri > Mugiliformes > Mugilidae > Chelon > Chelon labrosus. The sequence goes on along the minus strand of NC_140351.1, from coordinate 5,445,042 downwards.
CCGTTGATGGGTCCTGGCTGCAGATGGGGCCTCCGGAAAACCTATACCATCTCCTTGGTTTTAGCTGTATTGATCAGAAGGTGGTTCGCTCCGCACCATTAGATGAAGTTGTTCACCAGATTCTTGTACTCCTGCTCTTGTCCATCCCGGATACACCCCGAAATTACAGCGTCGTCGGAGAACTTCTGCATACGACGTGACTCTGTGTTGTACTTGAAGTCCGACAAACCCTAGTCTGCTATATATGAATGTCCAGCATTTGTCTTACGCCACCAACTGCCCTTCCTCCTCCAAAAGTGGACCTAGTCTCTCTTTATTCTGCCAAACAGTCACGTGTTTTTCATTGGCAGTCAACCTATGCTGGGTTTACGTATGAAGATGTCTTGGGAAAATGCTTCGCCATCCTTTGCCTGACTTGAGTCTAGATATGAGGGTCCAGCTGTGTCTCCAACCGTAACCATCTCAATTGATTTCACGTAGGACTTTAGCAGAGTTTGAGTTGAGCTTATCCAGGTACTCTCCTGTTTCTAAGGAATTTTCCATACTCAATTCAACTAGCTATTGTAGTGTAAAGTGATATTAACATCCAACATCTCAAATACGAAGGCTCCTGGGTTGTTAATCTACTGGTAAGACATTTAGGCCAAAGTTAAGTTGCGTTTCCCAGACTGCCATGTGTACTGTACTCCCTCCATTGTCATTCCAGCCATGAGTTGCAGCTGCCAATCAATATCTTATTATCAAGCCTCATCAGCCTCGCTCTCAACACAACCGTCCCGTTTAACGCCGACGCGCAGAGAGTTTTACAGCAGAGGCAGAGTTTCTTCTTCTTCCCACCTGACTGATTAACTCCAGATCGTTACTGTTTTTTTTTTTTATTGGATTCCCTTCATTTCTCAAATGAGACACTTATCTTCTAGAGGCATGTATGAAAGTCGATATGTTTTGCAGTTTTCGTACAAGTATCTGTTTGTGTGAATGTATAATATTAGTATTTGTGCACGAGTGAAGTTAAAGTTCTCGCTGCTAATCCACCGCTCCACCGTTCCCCAGCTTGCAGGCCGTTGAAGTGAAGGGTAGAATCATGTTGTTGGTGAACCGGCAGCGGTCCCAGCCGCCTCGTAATAGCTCTGGTAGTATTGTCCTTTTCCTCCGCCTCCGCTTTGATCTAGGTCGTCCTTCCCAGGCCACCGGCGATGGGGGAATAGACTTTTTATATTGGGGCCGCTGCACGCCATGCTCAGCTTAATCCGCCAATATGTTTCGCTGCAACAAATCCCTCTCTGAATTGATGTTGAGCCAGAAGAAGAATAAGAAGAAGAAGAAGAAGAAGGGGGAAAAAGTTGAGGGGCAGAAGTTTGTCTGCTTTAAGGTTATTTTGAGTTTTTATTTTTATTTTTATTTTTAACAGATAGGAGAGACTGATTTAGATTTAGACTTAGGATTACTGTTTTGACCAACAAGATGATCAATTTCACATAAAAGAAAAAAAAATAGGCGTAAGATATTAAGTTAATAAATATATATTCTTTTAAGTAAAAACCATTAAAGTAACTTTAATTTAATTTAATCATGAAAAGAATAATAATGAAATAAATACTAATTTAATAAAATAAATGAAAATAAAATAAAATAATGAAATTACTAATAAAATAAAATAAAATAAAATAATGAAATGAATAATAATTAAATAAATATTAATATAATAAAATACAATCAAATAATGAAATGAATAATAATGAAATAAATACTAATTTAATAAAATAAAATAAAATAAAAAATGATTAATAATAATGAAATAAATCAAATAAAGTAGTAGCAAACGATTTGCCAAATGTACAAGAAATAGAGACAGTTAAAATAAATATACACTATATACATGGGAAGGATAAATGAGGTGCAGTAATATTGATGGAGGAGCATTGACATGAATAAGCTCGAGTTATCTGGTGAAACAAAATAAGTAAATAATTAATAAAAAATGGAAGAGGAAGAGTGGAGGAAGTGTATTTCCTCCAGGAAGTTAATGAAAGTCCTTGAAGTGAGGCGAGGGAAGCTGTCACCTGCCCCGGTGATAGATAGCAGCCTCATTATTATTAGCATTCCCAGTCCCATAGCATGGAGTTTTATGCCTTACCAGAGCCATTTGTTGATTAATTAATCAGGTAATGTATGCTACATGTGCTATAACAGGAACACACGTACCACTCCCCCTGCCCGTCCTCTCCTGGGCTCCTTGCAAAGCCACAAACTAGGACGTCCCACCAGACCACCGCGCATTCAAAAGATTACAATTCCAAAGCAGTCGCCGCCAAAGAGAAGCCATTTGCGCAAAAGTCCTGCTTGCTTTTAATGTAAAGTAGAATAATATACTTCCATGAGGGAACCAGTCTCCCGTTTCATGAATATATATTCGCTTCCACTGGCCCAACGTCAACCTCGTCTGATGTAATTCCTCAGCTTTCAGGGAAAGTTTTTCAAACTGTCAAATAAAGCTCAGCTATGAGGAAGGTAAAAATAAACTCGGAGTGAAGCGTCGCGGGGCCGGGAGACGGCAGAGCTTAATGTTTTCTCAGTCTGAAATTGAACGGGACTGCCATCATAATCAATGTCCGCGTGTACGATGCAAGAACATCGAGTTACGTTATGTAATGTAAACACTCAATAAAATCCAGTCCTTCTCTGTGATTATATTTATTGAATTTCTTCTCTCTTGAGGCCGCGTGCCCCCCCGCGCCCCCGAACACTTTCTGCTATTGCTTTATCTTTACAGTCATCAGATTTGTTCGCATAAGTGGCTTTGGAACTTCATAGACGTAATATGTAAAATGTAAGCGTTGCTGTTTGCTCTCTGAAGATCTCTGGAAAGGACTTGTGGTATCTGCATCAAAGTTTACCGTGGATCAGACACATTCCAGCAACATGTCAGCAGCTCATGGCTTTAGCATCCAACTGCCGAGTCATCAGACTCTTAATTTGGTCAAATTCCTCCCACTTCCATCAAGTTTGCAGACCACCTAATCTATCCCAGGCCTTGACATTTGCAGCAGTTACGAGACGATCTACTCTTCGCACTTCATCTGTATATCAGAGGGACTTAAATTTTGTGCCGCCTGGGTTTCATTTGCCTGCGTAGCGTGCAGAGTGTGTTATTGCTTAGATGTGGGAGTGCTTTGATTGAAGAAACACTGTAGGAATCCATCAGTTGTAAACTTTTGTAGAAATGAAATCCATATATGTTGTTAACATTTAAAGGAAAATAGGTTTCTATAATATGTTTCGTATGTTTTGGATGTCTGATGGTGGTTCTAGCGTCATGTGTGGTAGCGCCGGATTGCTGTTGGATAGAAAATGCCCCAAAACATGGAATATTACAAGTCTAATGTGCCAGAAATCACTCATCAGAGAATGGACATGGGCCTTCTGAGGGTGTCCTGTGGTGTCTGGCAACAAATTGTTATTAGTGGAGGCCTTTGAGGGGAGGGGCCTCTGTGGATCATCCCACAGATACTTGATCAGTTTGGGATCTAGTGAGTTTGGAGGCCAGGTCAACACCTTGTGCTGCTTCTTCATGTTTTTTTGAGTTGTTCCTAAAGCGTTTTTGTGCATGTGCATCCTACTGGGGAGTCGAGGAGTGTCATATGCTATGGGGAAAGGTGGGGGGGCTGCCTGGTCTGGTCTAGGTGGGTGCTACATGTCTAAGTAACATCCACATGAATGAATGCCAGGTCCAAAAGCTTCCCAGCAGAACACTGGATTGTCACAAGATGGTCGATGTTCTTTACTTCTCCTGTCAGTGGTCATAATGTTGTGGCTGATCAGTGTACCTAATCTTCACAAGAACAATACAATCCTTGAACATTAAAATATTAAAATTCACCGCCCACTCTTGTTTTCAATAACCCTGAAAACTGCACAGTTTCTGCAGAGACCAGGCTTGTCTTCATTCTTAAAATAAAACCGTTGTTGATCTTTGTTTTCAAAGGTTAAAAAAGTAGACACGGTTCTAATGTTTCACTCAGTACGGACCCGTTTAATTAGCCTTTGCATGCACACACGCATATTGACTTCCTCACACCACTGATCAAAGTAGTCAGAGAAACACTGTAGTCATGTAGAGTGTGTGGCGTACAGATGTGCGTCTGTCTCTGCTGCTAAATGACCATCATGTGCACTTCCTGGATGTCTGTAATCCTTCCTTTCTCTATAAACTGCTGTTTTTTTGGCCTTCCTCCGCATCTGGTCCCGTTGTGGAGCCGCAGGAAATGACATCACGCCTTTACCACGTCGCCTTTCCCCGTCCTGCCTCATCTTTTACCCCTAAATCCTGTGCACGTGCGTAAATTTGGTTGTCATCCAAAGCACATCGGTGTCTGCGATAAAGTCTCGGACCCTGGCGAGCGGGCTGATAGAGCTGTTTAGATTTCGCATGTGTTTACGAGTGCGCGGCCCTGTAAAGGCACTGTACTCCCTGTCACCTCTCTATTTTCCATCCCTCATCATTTTCTCAAACTCCTCGGGCCGGTCTTCAGTTATTTAGCCGCCCGACACAAAGCAGAGCCGACCGGAGGAATTTTACAGCCGTCGCCTCGGCTTATTCTCACCTTGCCGTAAAGCTGTCACGGATTTACTGCCGCCGGTGTGTCACACCCGTCATTAAAATGTAAAAAAGTTAGCAACGCCGCCTCGAAAGTTGCAGGCGACGCCAGCGAGCGTTCCCGCCTTCCTTGCGTTTAGCCCCGGCTGCTGGTAGTTTGTTCCCTACTCGCTCAAAGCTAAATCACGAGTTGTCACCGCCTGTGTCACTCTGAGTAAACTGTGCCGCTCAGGGAGGAAACAGGGAGCTCATCCCGTCTTTGGAGAAGCAGGAGTTTTGCCATTTTTCCCTGCTTTTCAGGCTTTTAACTCTGCACGCCGAATCCTCTCTGCTGCCCCGGATGCGGCTTCGCGGGCTGAGATTTCACCACGTTGAGTTATCATTTGATACGGCTTGATGCATTCTGATTGCATTTATATGAAAAAGTTATTCTTTCAATAACAAACGGATACGCCGGGAGGCTCCTCCTGAGCTGTCTCTTCAGCACAAACCCAACCTGGAGATTTTGACAGTTTGACACTTTAATTTCCTACCCTAGTATTTCACCTGAATCTCCCGGACAAAGGAAGAGACATCCTGTAAAAAGAAAGACCCACATTGGATTGGAAATTATTAAAGTCTGGGCCTCAGTTGAATCCACTCTGCCCTTTCTTTCTTTCTTTCCTTCATTTTTTTTCCCTCTGTTTCTCAGGTTTGGAAAGCAGCGGAAGGATGAGCGGCCAGAAGACAGGATGGAGAGGAGGAGCTCCAGCAAATCTAAAGCCGAGGATGTGCAGGCATCGCAGGAGGAGACCCTGCGGATGAGGCTGGAGCAAGAGAGGTGAGCGCTCAGGCAGAGCTTTGCCCTGCTAAAAGCCTGAACGATTAACTCCAAACAGAGAAAGAGAGAAAAAAAAAAAAAAACACTGCTGACCGGAAAATTAGCAAACTACCTAATTAATAAAATGGCCGAGCAAGGTTGGGAGATTCTGGGAAAGCACTCGGACGTCAATTTGCGAAATGTCCCTTTCTTTTATATCAGTACATTAAATAGATCATTTATGGATTGTTGTTGCCTGCCCCACGCAGGGCGCGCTGACCTCGTAACGGCGCTCGTAGGCCCCTGTGGATTTAGCATGATTGAATAGTGCTCATTGTAATGGTGAGATCGATGTAGCGCCGCATTTGTCTTCTCCTGCGGCTCGCCCAGGTTGTTAATCGCTCAAGAATGCGCTGTTCCTTTTCACCCGCCCACTCTTGGCTCTGCGTCCTCCGCGGACGTCCAGGAGGGATGAGGCTATAGGGCCTCGGTTCTGGTGCGTGCACCTCATCCCTCACAGGCAAAGCCCCGTTTAATTCTCTCCAGTGGGGGGGGAGACAATACTGGTGGCAGGTTGAATGAAAAGACAGCTTGCTGCCGGCATTGTTCCCCGGCAGCTAAATGAACCCAGTAATCAAACCGCTGTTGGTAATGACAGCTAATTGAATAGAAACAATGGGCCTTGATAGCATTCCCTCTTACAGCAAAGGGAGAAAAGGATGGATGGCTGTTGCAAATGCATGCCACCACAAACAAACACATACACCTCCCCCCCCGTGAAAAAATAAAAAATAAAAAATAAAAAGTGTCACAAAGCCCTCTTCCCTGCTGAATAGAACATCTGGAGGCCTTGCTCGAAAAGATGTAGCGGGCTCCTTTTTGGTATTCAACTATGACTTGCAGTGAAGGTCCTCTCCATTGAGGGGTGTCAACCCCGCTCTGGTTTAGGGCCCAACACATTTCCCTCAGCGAGCCCTGGAGACCGACTGGCCCCCGATTCTCCGTCCAGATCTGTTCCCTTTGAGCCGCTCCCAAACGACGGTCATGCTAAGGAGCAGGAATCAACACACACACTCACAGCGGGCACGAGATATGAGAACACATGCCCGCCGCTATAAATCCTGTTCCCACTTCTTCTTTTTCTTTCTCCCCCCGCCCGCCCGCCATCACCCAATTCTCTGCCGGGCCGCTTTTGTCTCGCAGCGCATTCTCCTCCTCGTCTTGTTTGTGTCCGTTCTGCATGTGTGAGCTCCAGTCCCGGCTTCCAGTGCAAGAGGGCAACCCAATTCTGCCGATTTTTATACCTGCTCCCAAGTCCCATCGCTCAGCCCGGCCTAGGATTGTCCCTCGGTTAATGGAAAGGGAATCCTGTGGGAAATTGTGGTAGGTAATAATAAACCAAGCTGCCACGAAGCCAAGTCGATATTCAAAGCGTTAGGGTTCAGCGGGACGACAGCTCGGAAATCCATTACCACTCATATCTTTTTTTCTTTTGCTAGCGCCTCTGTGTTATGCTTCCAAGCTGCTACGTTTGATTGTCCCAGTTCTTCCGCGTTGTGATTGATTGCATCGCTGACACTGAGACGGGACATTCGGGAGGGCTTTTATGAAATTATAGATCGGCCCGTACCAGGCGATCGTCGGCCAGCTCCGGGATGGGCCGCGGCCAAATTCTCCGCTCAGCTGACATTAGCGATCATTAATTCGAGCAGACAGTTTTGACACGGGGGCTTTTAGCGATTCAAAATAGAAGTCGGCGAGGAGGTGAGACAGATTAATTCATAAATTCTGCCCCTCTTACCCTGCAATAAGGTAGCTACGGGCGTCTATTTAAAACTCTGACCTTGATGTGATTCTCACGATTTATGGTTTTGGTCAGTGGTCCTTGCAGATACAATCCATTTATTTCTGCTAAAGCTGTTCTCCAACGTTGATATCTCCACTTTTGGGCTTAAAATGATGGAGAAGAGAGTGCGTATAACTTTGACTTCATTACCAGAACACAGTGCGGTGCATCCACTTGATGAAGAGAGCTTATCAGGAGCGTTTGTTTTCCGTGATTGACTGCTTCACGTCTCATCAAGGAGGCGTTAGAACCTGCGGTTAGGCCGATACAGATCTACGTTGAGCACAGCGGAGGCGGCCATCATTGCGCTTCCTCGTTGCCCGTGGACGGCGCCCGAGAACAACCCGATCTGACTGGCTCACGTTGAGAGGACTGCGGAAACAACAAGCGCTCTGATTGGACCCTGGGTGGCTGTGCCCTCATTCATGCAAAGCCACAGGGGGGTGAAAATAGACAGAGAGAGAGAGAAAGAGAGAGAGAAAGAGACAGGGCGGTTGGTGTTGCTGTAGCTCCTATCAGTCTCTGACTTATCTCCACACATGCCAGCCCTGAGACTATATTTTCCCCCGGTCTAAGTGGGGAGCGCAACAAAGCCAACCTGACAATGTTCCTTCTTCATTTTCCGCCTGGACTGAACTCCATTCTCTCCGTCGTTCTCTGTGGCGGCTGATTATGATGTCCATTCTCTCTTATCTGCTCGGCTCCGCTTGGCTTCTAATCAGCGGCCGGCACTCCGCTGCCACTCTCCGTTGTTCCCGCTCCCCGGACCACAGCAAAGCACATCACTCGTTTTTTTTTTTTTAACTTATTATTTACTTCCTCGACAGTGGCCTGTTTCCTCCTGGTTTGTTGTTAGACTTCCTGCTGACTCCGGACAAACACAAACCCGGAGACGAGCGTTTCCGAATTAGTCAGCGCAATTCACTTTTTGATGGCGGACCTGAATTAGGCGTGAGAATTTGCTCTTTCATTTAACAAAAGAGCAGTTCTCCTTTGTTCCATGTTCAGCCTACAGACACCACCAATATATTAAATTAAAAAAATAAAGCTATATACTATTTTTTTACTCCACTGAATGCAGCGCCAGGGATATCGTTCTACTCTGTCAAACCATCTCATTATGACGGTATCCTATTCGAGTCTCATTTGCATACCGAGTTCAAAGGAAGCTCCAACTGCCTGATTGGGAAGTGTGATTACATTTGTAATTATATTGATACCTACAGCAAGTTAATGTGATTATTAACACCGCAAATTAAACTCGGAACAATTATATCTGTGATTGCATTACGCTCGCGACAAAGAGACGGGGGCCGTAACGTCGTAGGTGCGCGATTCTCGCACTGGCGGACGCATCCGGAGTCATTTGCTGCGCTTTGATTACATTCAGATACATTCTGCCCTCCGTCCGCCTCGTCAGAACAATGGGACGTGTTTTTGATGAGGGTGCATTGAGAAGAAAAATCCATTCAGGGCGCCTGGATGAGAGAGTAAAAGAGCAAATACATTCTGTTTCATCCACCACGGTAACAATGCATATTGAAGAGGCTGGCTTTCAAACTTCTAAGTGTGCTGACTTCAAAATGAGTACCCCACACCCCCACCCCCACCCCCATCTCCTTTGGGCAGATTAAAGATTGACAAACATGTGGAGAATCAGTCTGGTCCAAAACAACAGCCCCGTTGGATTAACAGTGAGATTTATTCAGCGTGGAGAGGAAGGACTTGAGCTGACATGTTGCTCTCAAGCCTCTCATTCTACCAATATATACCGATCAGGCATCACATTATGACCACCTACCTACACCTTGTGCCTCCAAAACAGTTGGGGCTCCTCAGAGAATGGACATGGGCCTTCTGAGGGTGTCCTGTGGTGTCTAGCAACAGGATGTTGTTAGTGGGGGGCCTTTGGGATCTAGTGAGTTTGGAGGCCAGGTCAACACCTTGTGCTGTTCTTCATGTTTTTTTGAGTTGTTCCTCAACCGTTTTGTGGCTGCATCCTGCTGGGGATGGCTGCTGCCATCAACAAGTGTCATTGCTATGGGGTGGGGGTGCCTGGTCTGGTCTAGGTGGGTGCTACTTGTCTGAGTAACATCCACACTAATGAATGCCAGGTCCAGAAGTTTCCCAGAAAAACACTGAATTGTCACAAGATGGTCAATCCTATTAACTTCTTCTGTCAGTGGTTTTAATGTTGTGGCTGATCGATGTAGTGTGTGAAAGTAATTGCCTGACACAGCCCTCTGTTTTAACCATTCATGCGCTGAAACCAACCTTGAGCAACAGAGTCATTACAGATTCAGTTTCAGTCGGCGTGAACGTCTGGTTTTCGAGGGAGCGATGTCAAAGAAAGGGCAGCGTCATCAAGCTGACACATAATTTTCTTAAAGGCACCCGTAGGTCAGTGGATTAGGAGCTGAACTTTAGCTGCCCTCAAAGCCTCAGCATTACACTGTCTAGACTGTGTGTTCATCAGGAGGAAATGCCTCGTCCCTCCACTGTTTAGAAGAGCTAATAAGTAATCATTTTATTTTATCTTTTAACAAACAAACAACACAAAGAGGCACTGATGAGATACCGGAGTTCTTTTGTTTTATCTGCGTAATTAAAATAAAAATCCTCCGCGGTCTCGCCGACGAGGCACCCAAGCCTGATTGTCGCCTTCTCGGAATAAACTCCTCCCTGAGCCGGTCGCATTAAAAGCTACACTGCCCTGTCCGCTAAAATGAAGACCCTGGTAAGAGGAGGAGAGAGGAGAAGAGCTGGTAATTGGGACTGTACAGTAATAACGTGTTTAGTGTGGGCAGCACTTTCCTCAATGTTAACATGCCGGGCCATTAATTGGCTAATGTAGTATATAGGGTGCAGCGCAGAGGGTGGTCTCTGAGGAGGACGTGGGGGAAGGAGAGAAGCTGGAGCAGGTGGCCCAAGAAGAAGACAGCTAGGTAGTGTGGAAGGTTTAATGAGAATATTCCAGAAGAAACATGGCTCCTATAGTCCAGCCCTGTCTCCTACGTATATGACATTGGGGGGAAAGTTTGGACCAGATGTGCGTAGGTTCATATCATCTGTCCAGGTGTTAAGTCTACTAGAACAGTAGGTTACGGTTTGAAAAATATCATGGTTTTGGATTAGGGTTAGGGTTACCTCAAGTCAGAGTTGACTTTTCCAGTAATCTTCTTACGCCATTATAGTTTCCTGTAGTCACTGTAATAAAACCAAATCTGCTTCCTTGTGGAGACGCACTCAGAATCAGTGCTTCATTGTTATATGACTAAAACGAGAGGTTTATTTGCGAGATATCTAGACACTTTAGCAATCAAGCTAATGTTTTGAAGGTGTAACGCTTTTTCCGAATGGAACGTTGTTTGTTTCGCCGAAGTACGCCATTACCGACCCGACGATGGCACAGGAAGTTTAAAGAGCCGTCAGTCAATTCAGTCTGGGTGGGTTGAAAATATCTACAAAGAAATACATTTAATTAAAGTCACCCTCTATGAATATGTGCACAATCCATCCATTAGTTCTTTTAGATGTTTCGTTAGATGCGCTTGGTCGAACCTTTGATCAGACCACACATTCACATTCATCATCTGGGCTCCATATTTTCCTTTGTTCTTTAGATATTTGTGAAAGCTCAAGCCCCTCATCGTCAGACATGTGCTCTCGCTCCCTGTAGACGTGTCAGAGATAGAGTTACGGTGTGAACTCAGGGTCAGTGTTTTTTACAAAACAAGTATCGTAATGCATGGATGTGCATGTACTGTACGAAGTCCTTGTAGTGTTATTCTGAACACATCAATGCGAGGCATCTAAAGAATGGCCTCTGGAATGAAGCATTCAAATATCAGCTTGCCACAGTTGCCACCTGGCCGAGGATGGAAACTTAACACCACATGATAGCCCGGCTTTTCTCCCTGACAGCCAGAACAAGCTGGAATGGGCCTGTCACAGCGGAGTGACAGCCCTAAATTGTGGATATGTTTTCTCAGCAAACATTCAGGCAAGATAAATCTTTTCTGAGCCGCGATTTCTCCCTTTCTGAGAAAAAAATGTGAAGGATGTGATGCGCTGACACAAACGCTTATTTTGAAAGCAAGATGATGAGTGTATAAAAGCAACAGTTACAAACCCGGGATGGATCCGGTCGTATAAATGCGAACGACAAGAGCATGACTCACGGCTCTGGCATTTTTGCTTGTTAATACCCTCTTATTGAAATGCACCTATTAGCCTTATCCATGTCAGACTCCTGAGGCCAGGCGAAGAAGTCTCTCTCTGTTAGCTTGATGTCGCCAGTCTAGCCGAAGCCATTACCTCATCCCAAATGTCAATATTGCCATTTTTATGAATCTGATTAGTCCATAAAACGCCAGGGGCTCCTGAGATCCCAGTGGACTTCCGTGAACCTGTGGTAACATCATTGTCTGGTTCCTTCCTGGCAGAGATCTGACATCACTTTAGCCAGATAGCTGGTGAAAGGGCTTCTGGGAGTTGGTGTTCTTTTGTCTTGTTGACATGAGCAGAACTGAGACGGCCCATGCTCCGCGCAACTGAGTTAATAATCTTCGCAGTGCACCTGGTCCGATGCAGGACCATGCAAAAATACACCAAACCCGCTTTGAGGCTTTGCAGATGACTGCACATCATGCAACATTGCATCAGGCCTCCATCAAAATCTCATTCCGCAGATAATGCCGAGAAAATGGGATTTTGAACGTCTAAAAATAAACAAGGCAGTCTATGGGTAGGAAGTGGGAATTGGGTTAATCCGGCACTGAAAAATGGGGATTGTTTGAAATGTGATTACTGTTATTAAAACACACAGACATGGGAGAGGGCGTTCTAGGGGGGATTCTCGCTCTCTTCCAGACCCGTCAATCATCGGTTAGGAGCAGCAGTGGTGGTGGGCGGGGGGGTCAGAGGTCAGTTATGACCTAAGGTAATGGGGAAGCCTTGAGCCGGTGGGAGGTCGCGTGCTCGTATTTGTGTACGGGTGAGTGCGTTACCCTACAGCACATATAACATCTGGAACCAGTGAGCAGTCTGGTGGCTGCTGCCAGAGTCGCCACAGTGGGAGGGTTACCTCCCCCCTTCGCCTTCAGCCTCTCTCTCTTTCCTCCCCCCTGTTCACCTCCCTGCTCCTGCAACGCCAAATGCCCTCGCTCCCATGCAGCACCATGACTGAGCCTTGTTAGCTGCGGACAGATGGGCATTCACACGGAACCGTTCTCTGAGACAGGAAGGGGCTGTGAAAGGCTCTGTTGTGTTGAAGTGGTCCCGGGGAGAGCGACAGCATGGAGGGAGAGAAAGGAGGAAGAGGCGCTCCGACTGTTTTCCTCCCACCTTCTCGTGTTAGAGAACCCGAGGAATAACATCAGAACGCTCGTCATGGCCCTCTAATGTCTCATGAAAGGACGTATGTTTGAATGATGCTGCATGAAAGAGACATGTTTCTATCTATTCCAGTGACTCAGCAGAAGAAAGCTACTTTAGAAGTTTGTGTAGTGGAGCCCACTTCTTCTCAAGTCTCAAGATTGAACCTAAAAGTTTGAATGCTGCTACATAAACCTTTGATTCTAATAACTGCTTCTTCCTCCTAATGCATATGTTCAAGCTCCACCATTAAGCATCTTTGTCTGGGTTGTGAAGTAAGAAATGCCAGCTATCAGCTGTAAGACATGTAAATGTGTTACCTGAAAATAAATCTTTAAAAACTCTCTGTCACTAGCTTAAGATGCTGAAATACGTAGTTTCATCCAGAGACAAGTAAATTTCAAATACAAACGCTGCTTGTTTTACTGCATTTTAAGTGATCCAGAGACATTTTTAATCATGGTGAAAACGATGCCATTTGTAGGGCATACACTTTCCGTCACAATTTGAAGGATTATGTCCACATTGCCATTGCCAAACATTTTTGAGAGTATTTTTTCATTTAATTTAATTTTCCTAAATTAATTATTTAAAAAAAACACTTACTTGACACTAGGGACTTGACACAGTAATATGCTGAGTACGCTCAGGCAAAGGCTACACCGAAACAACAACAAATACTGAAGGCTGAGTTTAAAAGAAAAGTTTCCCCGAGACAGCGTCAATAGAGGGTTATGGTGTTGGATAACCAGCCAATATCTGTCGCAGAGAACACAGGTCTGTCTGACCTTCTAGAGAAGGGGTATCAAACACACGGCCTGCGGGGCAAAACCGGCCCGCCAGAGGATCTAATCTGGCGCGCAGCGTGAATTTGCAAAGTGCAAAATGCGGAAATGACATTTTATTTCATTAAGTAAATGGAATGTCCTACGTTCAACATGGTTCCTGAACGCACCATTTTCTTGTGGGATTAATGGTATGGACAGGTGTCAATCTGTTTGATTAGCCCATTAGTGATGTTCAGGTATACCTACCGGGTTTCCAGGTGGGTTGGGCCGAGAGGAAAGAGACGGAGAAAGAAAGTCCCTGCTAAAACTTACTATAAAGTTACTGGTCCAACCCACTTGAGATCAAATCGGGGCTGTATGTGGCCCCTGAACTAAAATGAGTTTGACACCCCTGTTCTAGAGCCAAGGTACGAGCTACCCTCTCCTCGTTACATTACCTTTGACAGCCCTATTTACTGTACTAGCTACAGCTGCATGGTGCACATGTGATGTAGATGAATACAAGTAAGTTAAGTCTTAGTAAGGAAAGTCTTTTATGAATCCCCAGGACAGGAAATTTTGTGTATATAAGATGGAATCAAGACTCGGATCGGCCAGTACTAAGTATTAAATGATTGGTATCGGATTGTGGGGCAACAAACTGTCCCTACCTGACACTGTATCTTCATTGTGGTTCTCACAGAATACAGGCCAAGACACGAGAGTTTCGGGAGAAGCAGGCCAAAGAGAGAGAATACGCCGAGATCCAAGACATTGTCAGCCCCACCTTCAGCTCGGACGAGGAGCACACCTACGCCGGCATCGGATCGCTGGACTCGTCAGTGGACAGCAGCAGCCTGGACCCTTACGGCCACCACTACCACCTCCCTCAGAGTCCCAAGAGTCCCCACCCTCCTCCGAGCCTTCCGGACGGCGGCCCGCCCCTGGAGGCGCTGTACGCCCAGGTCAACAAACCTCGCAATGGACGTCCTGCAGCTCCAGACAGGTAGGGGAACCCAAAACATATAGGAGCAGGAGTTCAGACATCCCCTTCTTCAAAGGAATCTTCTCTATGTACAACATCATGCTTTGCAACTCTCTTTCTTTCTTGTTCATTGGAATGACACTAACTAGCTTTGTGTATTGTGCTTGTGCGCTGCAACAGTCTACTTCATTTACACCTCATCTTTAATGTATGAGCAGTAGTGTGATTGTGTTTGTTCAATTTCACTTGTCATGGGTGACACACGGCTCACGGAAAAACAATGAATTTCACGCAGGGTTTTTATCGCACGCTTTGTCCCACGAGGCATTCCCCCGCGCAGGCAGGTAAAATCCACAGACAGGGAACAACAAGCGCCTATCAGTAATTCTCTACGTGTTTGAATTTAATATCAGCGAGGCTGCTTTTCTTTATTTTATTTATTTTTTCTTCCATTATCCTCGGATCACAGGTAATCCTCCCCCCCGCCTCTCGCGCACCTTTTCAGATAGTCACACCGCATATGAGTTCAGCCTCCTAGTCACTGGGGGTCGCGTCGCTCCTCCGTGCCTGTACAAATATTTGATGTGATGACAGTGTCGTACAGAGCTTTAGTTTCATATTATCGGGTTAGTGGGTGCCTGACAAAAGGCTGTGCGTGAAAGTTACTTCTCCATCTTGTTTTTATTTATTTATTTGTTGTTTTTTGACATGACTAAAGCAGAAAGACCCAGGTTTTTCTCGAACGTTGCAAAATGGCTAAGAACTAGAGGTATGGCAGCTCTCGGATCATCTAAAGACAAGTCTGTATTGCTAAAATTCATAGTAGAAGACAAAATGGAGTCGTCAAGCAGTGAGGACGATTCTGTGGTCCTCTAATTCATTGAAAGTAGAAGTATATTGGATCCATCCAATGCTGCTAGCAATACCAGAACCACACGTTGGAAAGAAATCCACCAAACTCCACAATAACACTATCCTGAACAGTGGCTAGAAATATGTCTAAAGTAGTCTGGTTGAATATATTTGCATGTATGGTGGTTCAGAGGTGGTGACACGTGAAAAATGCAGAAAAAGACGTAGCCTGGCATGGCTAGACTCAGCTACGAGAGTCTTTACGAGCCTGGTAAAGCCTCCCTAAACAATATCATGGGCCCGGCTGATCTATTCCCAAAAGACAGACTCCAGACCAACTTTCGGGGTTAGCATCCAGGCTAGGAATGACTTAAACGACGGAGGAAGGTTTCAGATTCACCAACAGACTTTTCTGAACCAACCTGTCAAGTAAATTGTGGATTCATTATCAGAGCAACGTCTTCTAATCACAGAAATGTTCTGTCTCTGCAAGGTTTGCAGACTTTGCAATGCTTTCATTCTTGCTCATTCCTGATCCTTTGGTTTCTCTGCTTAGTTCCGAGCTGCGCCGTGAGGGTACAAATTTCCTCTAGGTCATATCCAGTGGCGACAAGTCCCGCGATCTCCAGAACCTTTCGCTCTGTTATTAACGGATTGGATAATACCCAACTCCTGTGATTGACATCTATCACTTGGGGGCTCGCGACCTTTCGCTTGCCAGGTTCTGGGCTGTACGTGCCTGTGTGTGTGTGTGTGTGTGTGTTCCCAAGACAGGGCACCTCAATGCGAGTGTGTGTGCTTTTAAGAGGATTTGCAGAGGTAGAGCCTCCACCTCGTAACCCTCCCGTGACAGCCAGACAGAATTGACAAGGTTATCTCTCCCCTCCGACGGCCAGCTAAATCCATGTGCCAATACATCCAGGGCTTAGTGAAGGCCACTGATCCATATTTTTTAAAGTGAAGGTTACCTCCGCATGTTTCCGCGGAATAGCCCGCCGCAGTCGCCATGGCAACTGCCCGCTGCTAACTAACCCACCTCTCATATAGATGATAAGCATGGCAGCTAGTTTCAGGAAAAAAAAAGACGATGCTTGACTGGCGTTTGGTGGACTCAGATCACAGGTTAGGATGTTTTGTCAGTGATAGGCACGAGGCTATTGATTCTGAGTGGGAATATCAATACGGATTCACGGATTCGGTAAAGATGCGTACAATTTTTATTATTTTTTTGTCTACTTCAGTGTCAGTGGGAATATCAATAGCAGCCTGTTTGGGGGTTTTCATTAACTCTCGGGGGATGCGTCCAAATCACATGAACCGATTTAGGACGACTTGGTTCCTGCCAAGGTTGGTTGATGCACCACGTCAACCAGTCAGAAAATTATACGGCAGTGGTTGCTGAGGAAGAAGGGAAAAATGATGCGGGGGAAAGAGAGAGAGGCGAGTTCTAACCCTAGCCCTAACCCTAACCCTAACCCTAACCGGAGCACTATTTAGAGAAAAAGGAGCCAATTTAACAACCCGGGTCCAACTTATAGAAGATGCAACCTATACCTGCGCCTAAGTAACCTTCTCTTCAGGAGTAAGGTTACTTCCTTGTCCCCAAACCTAACCCTAGCCCTAACTGGACCACATTTAACAACGCTGCTTTAACTTGCATAAGATACAACCTGTGCCTGTGCATAGTAACCTGTCTCTTTATGAGTAAGAGTACTTCTTTTTCCCCAAACCTAACCCTAGCCCTAACCCTATTTGTGACATTTAGACTTATTGTTTTGTAAATGGTTGTAAACAGTTGTATTTTCAACCATTTCAATGTAAATAGCTGTGAATAACTTTGTTATTTGCTAAATTCATACACAGGCTTTTCAAATTTACAATTTAGCTTTTTATTCTGGGTTGTAAAAATGGTTCGTTTGTGGTCTTCACAGTGGATTTTCGATTTTTAGTGGGATTTTAGGTTCCGGTGTGTCAATGCAGCATGTCGAAATGAAACAATAACTGTAAAGTCACACATGTGAGGTTAGGGCTGAAAAGAATGACACCAAACAAGGCAGAGTAATCCGTTAAACCAAAAGTAGTCAAAAACGACCAAGTATACTCCCCAGAGGGTTGAGAGAACAAGCTTTGTGCAACATTTCTTCTATTAGAGAGGTCTGATGGTAAACAGATGTGATGAGACTTTCAGAAAACTTTTAAAAATACTTTTGCCAGTTTGGTTTAGTCAGATTTTCCACCAGTTTCTTCTGTTTCTGATGCTTTCATCCCACAGTTGGGTTCGTAAAACAAGTAACCTAAACCAGAACCTGCCTTATCTTCCCCTTTCCTCACGTGGCAGCGGCTTCTTGGAAACCCTGAGCTCTCACCTTCACAGGTTTATTCCAGCATTAAAAGCTTAGTGTTGCATGTTAATTATAAACACAAGCTTATATTTAGTTTGGGGTCTGAGCCTTGAGTATTGATAGCGCGGCGTGGAGTTTTATTTGCAGGGACGGGATTAGCCTTTGCGAGTGTTGTGATTTGATTTGAAATATGCACCGCGTGTTCAACACTGCGGTTTTGTTTTGCACCTCTCGCTGCTTTGCATATCTTGTGTATGCCAGCCCAGCTGTACGCCTGTAATATTTGTCTTGCTGCCTTTGAGATATAATAATATTCGCTGGTTCTTATTTCGCTCAGAGGCGCTCTATTTACGATTTGCAAGAAAAAAAGAAAAAAAAAAAAGAGCTTGAAACACATTCAAATTCAAGACTCCCGTCACTTGCCTATCATAACAAACATAAACAGTCATTTGCATTTCTAAATTAAACTTAATGGAACTTTCATTGTCAAGTATAAAGCACCAACACCACCGAATTTGCAATCATTTCTGACTAATCCATGTATCAAGGCAGCAAAATTGGACCGAGAACTTTTGATTTACCTTTTAGTTATTTGACTTTCAGCTTCTTCACTTTTTAATCCCGCCGCTGCCGCTTGATCTTTGAAACTGCAAGAGATGACACAGATTTCCTGGATGAAGGTCAGAAGAGAGGAAATAGAGGAAGTTTGTACGGAGCAGGCCTCTCGTTCCTGGCTGTCAGTCAGTCTGCAGTGAAAGGGAAGAATGAGTGGCATTTAACCCCCGACCTAGATACTGTTACGTCTCTCTGAGGTGGGCCCTGAGGAAATACACTCTGATCACACGGACAGATTAAGGATCCTATGTTACTAAGTTGTTTGAGTTATTTTCTGGTAGCATTAAGGTCCATTATCGGAGGTCTAACATCAAGCTAGCAGGAGACATTCAAAACAAATTCCTTTGAAAATATCACACTGCCCATTTGCCTGATTGATTTTGTAAATTTTAAGTTTAAGGGAGTTTGAGAGAAGATGCAGGGAACTGGATTTGGAGGTTTAGGTGTATATATCATTAGACGGACTCAGTTCTTATCAGAATCTGAGTCTGGTTACGCTGGGATTTCAATACTGGGCATGTTTCAGCCAATACAGAGAAACAAAATATCTCTGCATGCAGTTAAATGGTCGTGCAACCAATCAAAACCAATGTATGTGGCATTGACGGATTGAGGCATTCTCCCCAATCTATCTATCTTTCATGTCAGACACTATACTGGACTTTAACTCGCTTCTCTAATGGAGGCCATTTTGCTTCAAACTAATTCAACAGTCGACGGTGTTAAGCGTGCTTTACACCTCTGCTTTTTTGCTTGTCGGGTTAATTTTTGTTTCTACTTCCTTCCTTTACTTAACAACAATAGCAACTGAAACTTTCAACGAACGAAGACGTTTGTATCTCAGAACCTCCTCAGTTAACCTTTCCTCAACGTGGTCCACCTTTGTTGATACAAAACAATCGATTTGAAAATTGCGGAGATGGAGAAACAGCAGGAAGTATGCTTCTACCAAGCGGACCAATCATACCTCTTGCGGTCTCTGGGGTGGTGCATTATAGGCTATGGCGTAGGATATTGACTCTTCTGTCCATCACAGCATAAAACCCAAACAAACAATTTCATAAATCACATGACCAGTTCCCAACGGACCAACTTCGGGCCTCAAAAAATTGTAGGTAGCGTTTGTCTTCCTTTAAGGCTGTACATATACAGTATGTAAAGAAAATATATTCATAAAAACAAAGTAAAGTCAGCACACTATTGTTGGCCAGCTGCCGCTATCCACTGTGATAAGTAATACCCCGTGGTGGATGCCACCTCCAGATGATCATATGACCTCTAAAAGAACAACACAACTGCACAGATCTTACCTTGTCAAACTGGTACTTTATAAACTGAGTTGAAATTAGCTGACAATCGTTCCTTTGCTGTGCTGATCTCTTTTGAAAAAGCACTGCGAATGCCAGACGGAGGCAGCGCGTCTGTGGGAAGATGACTACCTCATGTTTATCTTTCATCTGAAAACCCTTTATAGTCAAACATTAGCTGGAACCACATGAAACAACGCGGGTTGCCCAGGAGTCTGACTTCCCATTGGTCCCATTGGTTTGTTTACCGTGCATCCCTCAGTGCTGTCATTACAACTCAACATTTTAGTTACACAGAAGACTCGACTAATTAGAGCTCCTCCGGGGCTTTCTGATTGAGGTCTGGGAGGTGCGCTCTTTTAGAGGAGGTGGGGTCCAATTGCCAGTTTACTGTACATTCTAGTTTTGCATCTTGGAGTCATTTATGCCTCATGTGTTTATATGCATGTGCTTTCATTTTATACCATAATAAAGGCGTTCACCCATGACTCTACAAAAGCTGCAGCCTTGTTTATCCACCGCAGTTCATAAGAAGAGGCTGCAGCTGGATAAATAGCCTGAGCATGCACCTCTCTCTCTAATAGACCTTTGGTAATGGAGGCCTAATGGGAAGGTCACTGTGACTGTAAAGCTGGAATGAGTCAGACCTGAGCCTATAAAACCCTTGGAGATACGAGGACCCCTGGTCGCTGTGGGCGCCCGGAGATCCTGCCCATTCTGCCGTATCGAGTTTTACTGTTCCTCTGTTGGATCACCGTACAACAAGTGCTCATTTGACAATTTATTGCTAACCTCCATGTTATTAGAACTGGCAGCTCCAGTGGTGTTTTGACAATGCTGTCAGACTCAGTAAAACCGAAGGGCACCAATAGAAATAGAGGTTTTTATTTATTTTTGTTAAAACCTTATATAAAGCAAACGTAAATAACATTTTCCCCCCTCTAAAACCTGTGGAATGAATTCTGCTTCGCCCTATTACCGAGTTTACATGAAAGCGAGCCAGACGTACGCACCTGAGCACAAGGTTTTCTTTTTAGATTGTTTTTTTTGTTTCACCTTATTAAAAAAAAAATAAATAAAAATAGGTACGACGTGTAAAATGAAATGACCTCATTTCTCGACAGGCAGCTGACAAGTCAACCCCTCCATCTGCTGAGGGACCGGGTGGTTCGGGTGAATGACGTTGGATGCTGCGTTTCAGAACGACAGCCTGACAGGTGCCAGGCTCGATGGGATTTGTGGGAAGGGAGCGTGAAACAAAGCCTCACCTTTGAAACTGCAATTTGATTGACTGCTGCCCCCATTACCCAGTCGAGTTTCTAAAGCTCCTTAGAGCATGGGCTAGAAAGTCAGAGAGACGGAGAGAGAGGGGGGAAAAGAAAAAGGTAGGGGGAAGGAAGAAGGGAGAGAAAGATATGGAGCTCATGGAGCTCAGCGGTGCAAAGCCCTTGAAGTCCCCTGCAACTCAGCAGCTCCAGAGAGTCGGGCGAGCAGGCGGCAAAGAGTGAAAGCGAAACCCCAAAGATCCACACCTAAAGAAACACTCACTCTGGTGTATTTTCTCCCCCTTTGCTCTCTCCACACTCAAATTCAGTCGAAACCTCCACTCTGCATGGTCATGAAATTGGATTATGAGGCTGCTAATGCATTTTCCGCAGCTGATAAAAAGGTCAGGCTTTTCATCTTCAGAGAAAGTTTGTGAAGATTCCCCTGCTTTCCCACACCGGGGCTCAAAGTTGACCGTGAGACTCACGTCCACGCCTCAGATGAAGGATTCATCTGCCCTCTGATTCGTAAAGCTTTCATCTTCACTGCTGCTTGAAAGAACTATTAATTTCACCTTGTTTCTCTCCGTGCCCATCGTGATTTTTGGACGAGACAGCAGTCACATAATCATTTGAGTCTATTATGTGCTGTATTTCCTGAATGGGCCGCTGGATGACTCCATTAAAGTAATGCAGATTGAGAGTGGAACAACAACTCTCCAAACTCGCAGTCTGAAGTAATCACTTTTTTATTGTTTACTGTCTCTTATTTAGCGTCCGTAATTAACTCTGCAATCAACAATCAGTCTCTGTGAGTTTTATTGTCTATATTTTCATTTGGACGCAATCAAAGTGAGATTACCAATGCTTTCTGACTGCAACATCTGTAGCTTTGATTAAATCCTACCTCTCAATAATTCATTGGTAAACAAATGAATCTTTTACGACCCTTGCATCTGCATTAAGTCTTTAATAACAGCTCGCAAGTCTCTAATAACGTTTTCTCGTTGATCCCAGGGGAGTAAAATTGATATGTCTAGCATGAAAGCTAGAGTTTGCTTTAATGAGAAACATACATTAGCGGTAAATGATTATATTTTACTAAGTCACTGGTATCTCTATTAGAGCAGGGTGTTTTGTCTGGTGCATCTGGTTCCTCCACCTCCTATAGGTTGTCAACTAGGGGTTGTACAGACCATTTGACTAGTCGGTTTGTCGACTTCACTGCTGCGCCATGCCGCTTTAAACATCACGTGGACTGGTTATGTGACAATAATAATATGGGCGCCTCCAAGAAGACAGGTGAGGAGCCCAGTGGGTCGTTGCAGCAATCTAGCAGAGGTTCATCAGGTGTTTGGAAATACTTCACTAAAGATGAAGCCCATACTACCGTGACACCTCAGTCCTGAAATACAACAGAAGTACTACTGCAATGCATCTGAAAAGGCTAACGCTAACGCAAGCAGAACAACAGTCCAAATCCTCTGGACAGCAGTCGGTTAACAACTTCACCAAACAAGAGAATGAGGCTGCACATCAACTATTTGCTGGCGAATTTCATGTCAAAGTTGTGAAGCTCAATTAAATGCCATTGGTGGTGCTGAGGTGCTGCCTGTTTTATACAGGCTATACATATCTGCAGCTCACAGTATGTAGCACATGAGCCGTCTGTTCATACGTATTCAAGTCAAGAATATAGATTGTAGTGTTGCAAAGCTTTACTTTGTGCTGTGTTTTTATTAGTGACGCCATCAGAGACTGGTCGGTGTCAACCTTAAGCAAACTGAACTTGTGCAACCCCTATAGCCAAGTGAAACAAAACTCAACAAGTCAACTCTGGCTGTATGCCATTTTATTCCCAAGGACCAGGAAGCATTTTTGTTTTGTTTGTGTCTGACATCTGCCAGCGTTTTCCATTCCTTCCTCTCAGTGTCCTTGAGTAAGTTTCAAACCCGTGTCGCAGTGCAACATGTGCGCAACCTTGACCCGCTCTAATTGAGAATATAAATGGGACAATGGCAAGATGGGGAGAGTTCATGTGATGACCATGTAATGAGTGAGGCCTCAAGTCAGCTGCATCTGCAGGATGTTCTCTGACTTTGCAGATGATGTTGCGGTCCCCATACAGCTTTCGGAAAAGCCCTATGTAAACCCTGTAGATAGGTTACAATATGAGGTCGCAGGTCTGATGCACACACACACACACACACACACAGATTTGTGCACCGACTTTTGCCCTTCTCCCCCAGCCGGCTCTGTGCTGCGGCGATAGTGCAGGAGGCCTAATGCACCAAATGCACATCAGCCTTATCGCTGGGTTTCTACACAGATAGCAATGTGTATCTCCCAGGCAAAGCAAGTGAATTATTTTCCTGGTCTGTTTTCTTTTTTCCCCCCTCCTGCTTCGGAAAGGGCCCTGTGGGATGGATGTGATGAGATGGAGAGCACAGGAGGCAATTTATCCTCCGTTTGTACCATTACGTTCATTTAAGAAAGCAAACAGCCTGAAAGCAGAAAGAGAGAGAGAGGGAGAGAGAGAGAGAGAGAGAGAGAAACAGGGAAGAAGGGAGCTTGAGAAAGAGGGGGAGAGAAGATAGACCCACCTTGCCTTCAACTCTACATCAAGTGGATCAAGCTGATTAAGGCTGCGCATACAGTACTTTATCAACGTCCTTCAAAGCCTGGAAGACATGCATACAGTACCTAATGAATTTTTACAAGAAGATGAAAGGAAAGGAGAGGAGTGTGCCATTTAGGGCGGGCGTGCCCGGGCCGACAAATCGGGAAGTGAAGAAGGGGTGGCGGTTTAAATATTGCCAAGGGCTGCCGAAGCCTCGTTTGTTGATCAGCGCTGGAGGGCATCCCATTCCTGGCAATCAGCAGCCGCAAATAGACAGTTAATCCCCCCCTCTCCTGAAGGCACGCCTGACACCCGTAGCCGACTGCGCGGCACAAAGGAGAGAGTTTCAAAATAGACAGACGTTCGGCGGGCCTGGCAAATTTTCCCCTCCAGTTTAACGATGAATGTGATGATTTGTTTTGAAAATGTCACAGCGGCTAATTGGGAGAAAGCACACAGGGAACACGCTGTTTGCAAATGTGGGATGCGTTTCTCTCTCATGTTCAGTCTCAGAGAAATCCATTTTGATTGAATAACACGCGCCGCTGTGCGCCTGTTACACGGATATGAGGTTCCCAGTGAGGAACTCAGGTTTTCACGTGATAGATAACCCAATTTCATAAGCTAATCACGGGGTCCCCTCCACCAACATAGCATTACCGCTTTCATCCCCGCCGCCCGCCACTGTCGCACGCCCTCTCCAGAAATAGATCAGGTGAGGAAGGTGATTGAGAGGTAGGCGGCTGCGGAGCGTGGGTTTGCACTATGAACCGTGTCAGCAGGCAGATAACTCTTAACGCCTCCTCATCCGCCTCACCGCACCCTTCATCTCTCGCTCCGGCTACAGAAAACCCAAACACAACGGCCACACATGAAAGTGACCTCAGAGGTTCGGGCAAGGATCCTGAGTGCTGCAGTTTTCCTTTTTGCGCTTGGATGTTGGCATGCAGTGAAGTGAGGCCAATGGAGTTCGGCGTGAAGTGTGAATGTGGAGGCGTCAGGGTTTCCCCTCTCACTGTAAATACAGCCGGTGAAAGACAGGAGATGAGCACAAACAAGTTACAAGAAGAAATTAAACATGACTACAGAGCAGAACACGAGAGACTATGAAACAGTAGGGGAGGAAAATAACTAAATAATAATAAATATATGAAAAGAAATGCGATTGGACCAATTATCTTGTCAGCGAATTAAGTAATTATTAGTCCTATCGATATTTAAAAAGTAGCCTGTCACTATTGTCTGTTATTATTGCTGTGACGGAGGTTTCTTCCCTGACGAGATAATCAATGCAAGTCCAAGCCAGGTCATAGAATAAATTAATAACAACCCTTTTTTTTTTTTTCATTTTTATTATTAAATAGGATCTTCTCGTATGATGGAGGTTACTTCCTGGCCAGATAATTAACTGTAACCTTCATCTCTATGGATCAATCCATGTTATAGGCAGAATGATAAAAGAAGCAACGTGATTTTTGCCAATATATTTGTGTTGAGAGATCTTGAAATTCGTTGAACTAAAGGTTACAATCTAATAACTGCACAAAAGCATTGTATATTATATATTAGGCGCAGACTATGCAAAGATGTCCCTGAGACAGTCCAGCACATAGTAGCAGGGTGTAAGATGCTAGCCAAGTCAGCGTACATGGAGAGACACAACCAAGTGGCTGGAATAGTGTACTGCACCCAGTATGGCATAGAAGTACCCAAACCCCAATGGGCCACACCACAGAAGGTGACTGAGAGCAACAGGGCCAAGGTTCTGTGGGACTTCAGCTTCCAGATTGACAAACAGCTCCTGGCTAAACTGACCGGACATAGTGGTGGTAGACAAAGAGCAGAAGAAGGTGTTGGTGATAGATGTGGCGATACCAGCAGACGCCAACATCAGAAAGAAGGAACACGAAAAGGTTGAAAGAACAGCTGGAGCAGATGTGGAAGGTCAAGGCGAGCATGGTCCCCGTGGTAGTAGGAGCACTCGGGGCCGTGACCCCCGAACTGGGGGAGTGGCTCCAACAGATCCCAGGAACAACATCCAGAAGAGCGCAGTCCTAGGAACAGCTAAGATACTGCGCAGAACCCTCAAACCTCTGGTGGAGGACCCGAGCTTGAGGATGACACAGATACCACCCCAAGAGGGATTATATATATAAAAAACTCTAGAGTAGACATTTTCCACCAACCAAAACCAGTAAAACAAAAGCCAAACAGCCTGACAGATATCACGTTATTACGCCATCAGGTATCTTGCTAGCTAGATGTATTGTGTTTGCACCAAAAAATGGAAGTCCCCAATATTGAATGAATAAAACAAAATTAGGA
The DNA here is from genome assembly GCF_963514085.1 of Chelon labrosus. Lineage (NCBI taxonomy): Eukaryota > Metazoa > Chordata > Actinopteri > Mugiliformes > Mugilidae > Chelon > Chelon labrosus. The sequence continues at coordinate 5,419,346 of NC_140351.1, read as the reverse complement.
GGCTCCCTTCATTTGTCTCTGGGCAACTGCCAACACTGATCCAAGCTTAAGTTATGTCGCTGTCAGAGTATCCGCTTTAATATTTGACTTGCATATCAGTAATGTTAGGTTGGTATAGGATAAATCAGCTTTCAGATTAGTGCCGGGAATCTGTGTTCAAAGAAAATGCCAAATGCTTTAGTAACTGCTAAGTAACTGAATTTCCATGTCACATAATTGCATTTTAATAATTTAATAATTTAAATATGTAATGCATATATCATAAGATATCATCTATTAATACCTACAATGTTAAATCAACTGTACCTGCACTGACTTCCAGTTAGGGCCCCCTTAAACCCCCTGAAGTTTAAATTCTTTAATAAGGATTTAAACCTATAACATCATCGATGTCGGATGCCACTCCACAGCAAACAGCAGGCTGTATCCTGCCCGAGCACTATTTTCTAAGTGGTCACTGGGGGGTACAACCGTATCAAGGAGTTAGTTCATTCTAATCGAAAGCCGGCCAGTGTGTCCCGGGCACATAATTAAATTTACCTTGCCCACCCACATCTGAGCCAGCGAGCCTGTGCTTTCAACACAGGGACGGCATTAGTTCTCTCTATTTTAAGAGCACAGTATCCATATTCCTTTGTCAGACTACGCCATTGTCGTCCCAATCCCCGGGCCCCGAGCAGGCTCCCAGCCGCAAATCGGATCTCGGCAAAAGCCTTTGTAATTACAGGGAGCTGAATGGGTGAATACGTCGCAAATCCACAAGAGCAGCCAGCGACACATTCCATCTGTCCTAAGCCTCCTTCCAATGTTTGAGATTGACTTGTGAGGAGGTATTGAAATAGTACCACAGATAATTTTTTTGGTCAACACGTCATCCTTACCACTTCTGGATAAGTAATTGTTTCTGGGATAATGGTGTTTCATTCTGCATGTTGGTTATATTGCTGTGTGGGTGAACAATCCTCAGCTATCGTGAGCTACACTATGCGTCAATCAGGCATAACATAATGACCACCTTCCTAATATTGTGTAGGTCTCCCCTTGTGCCTCCAAAACAGTTTTGACTCATCAGAGAATGGACATGGGCCTTCTGAGGGTGTCCTGTGGTGTCATCATTTTGTTCTTGCAGCTTGTTCTTGACACATCAACTGTGCCTCTAGTTGTTCATCTCCCACATATGCTGCAGTCTGAAGGTCCTATGAGGACTTACCCTGATTTCGCCACTTGGGTTTCTCGTGAAGTATAAATTACCTGGCCAGAATGAACTTTGTTCTTGTTCTCGCAGCCTTAGGAGAACAATTGTCTCGCTTCTCGCAGAGTATGTAACAAGCCTCAGGCTGCATCCTGCTGGGGATGGCTGCTACCATCAAGGAGTATCATTGCTATGGGGTGGGGGTGTCTGGTCTGGTCTGGTCTAGGTGGGTGCTACATGTCTAAGTAACATCCACACCAATGAATGCCAGGTCCAGAAGTTTGACAGAAGAACATTGTATTTTCATAAGATGGTCAATGTTATTTACTTCTCCTGTCAGTGGTCATAATGTTGTGGCTGATCGGTGTACAAAACCAAAAGTACCTCTCTCTGAAGTGAAAATAATATATGAAATAAAACCAATGTTCATTCTTTTATAATATTCTTATGGTAATGATATATCTTATTTCCAAGTCCTACCTCTGGCTGCACGGTGTTGCACAACCTTTTCTAACCTGAATGTTTGATATCCATGCGTGTCAGCAGAGTGTATAACCCGTGGTCATACGATGAATGCGGGGCTCAATTTCTGACTATTACTCCATCCTCCTCACATTGGTAGAACATAATTAAATCAGATCCTTCCAGGGGAAGCCTCAGGGCTTCTGTGTATGTGTTTCAATCCACTACAACCTCCTGTAGGCCCCACACTCGGCTTCAGGGCCCCTCTAGCAAAATGGGACAAGTGCTTCATTAGGTCACCTGAGCCAGACCTTTTTGAGCTCACTGCGGGACCCAATAAAACCCAGCAGAGGCAACCAGACATTTCTAATGCCATCAGCGCGCCTGTAAAAATGCTCTTAGCTCCTCGCAGCAGAGTAATGGAAGCGCGTGGACCTGGCCGGCCCTCGCTGTAATGAGCCCATGATGTCACCAGGGACGATCGCGGAGCCAAAGGTCTCAGAGTTTGTCTTGTTTTCAAAGAAACCCCAACCCTCATTTAGCAAAATCACATGAGCAGCTCCGTTTTCCACTGGAACCGATGTGATTTGAGGGTTTTGTTTGTGCCACAAGAAATTGCTGCGGAAGTTAATAACCAATGGTATTTTAACCTAGTCAGACTTATTGAATTGGGTGACTGATTGGACCAAATGCCATGCTGGCCTCGAACAATAAGCACCGTTGCGACTCTCCTTTGCCCTCTTGCCTGGACCTGAACGATAAATATCCAGCTTTACATTCATTTTATCTTGTGTTTCAAACCTACGGCATGGGCATATGATCATTTCAAACAGTCAAATTCAATTGAAAAGTAATTATTTATAGCAATTTAAGAAGTGTGCTGCAATTTGAAATGCTTGGATGTGTATCTGTGAGTGTAATATTGCCAGCCATTACCACTTAAAAACACCTGTGCGACTGCAGCCTCTCTCTGCCCCACCGTCCTAAAGCTCGCATACAGCCGATGGTCTGCAAGTGTCCCCGTGAGACGCGTCATCCGAGAAACACTCGTCTTCCCCTCCGTCATGATTAAACATAAAGAATAATCCCCATCCTGCAGTTATGTGGCTGCCGTTAAAGGCTCGCTGCCAGGGCCGACCCGCAGTCGCCCAGAATAATGGCCGTGTTTTAGTGGTAGTTGGGGACGTCAATTAAAACCCACCGCTGTTTTATGATCTTTAGTGGGAAGTTGTGACTTATCTATTACGTGGCGGCGAATGCTGACGAGGTATGCCTTTTATAGTTTCGCGTTTACGGCCAAGTATTGTATTCATGTTTGTGCTGTGGGGCTTATGTGTTTCCTTCTCTGCGTGTGATTTTATTAATAAAATATCAGACTCGGAGATGATTGTGCAGAACGATTTTAATAGAGTGCTTTATAGTTTATAGACTGAACGCCACATGGCTCTCAGACAATGAAGTTGACCGTGGCAGAAAATGATTTTTTCCTGGTGTGCAGTTTCTCTGAAACACGTGCTTAATGTGAAATTATGATATTTAGGTTTCACCCCTCCAGAAATGTAACTACGCTTTGCGGCGACGCAGACTGCAAGAGCTGTGATTGGTCCGCTTGGTAGTAGCGTGCTTTGGATCGATAAAGATGGATTAAAGATGTTACGGAGTTCCGCAGTACCTCAAAGGGGAACTACTGTTTTTTACTACCTTATTTCTGGCATAAAATGCGATCGTTTAGTCACCCATATAAATTTGGTGTCATTTGGAGTTGTTTGGACGATATTTAGATCTGCGTATCTCCATATAGTGGGAGTGGATGGGGCACCGAAACGCAGCCTCTAAATAACGCATTATCTGCCTCGAAACTTGTTCATTTGACCAATATTTTGTAATGATACGCTAGTGCTATCCCCGTTGAGTCCGTTATCATCATCCGGGGTCTGTAGATTGACTTACTAACCTCTGAACTGGATGATGTCATCTCTGAGCGCCGCGCACACCCCGTGCAGCTCGTTTACCTGTAATTTGCTACTGCTATTTTTTTGCAACACGACTGAATATTTTACCGATTCTGAGGTTGTTTATGATCGACGTCCTTAACGTTTTGAGCCAGAGTATACGGATGAGGAGCTCGTTGAAATGAGGATGCGGAGGCAGATGGAGGAACAGCTAGCCAAAAAAAAAGACAAGCCGCTGCACGTCCGCAAATAGATAGCAGGTAACTCCGGACTCAGCGGGGAATAGCACTAGTGTATCATAACAAAATATTGGTGGAATGAACGAGTTTCGTCCAGGTTGTAAAAAAACGGTAGTTCCCCTTTAAAGGAGCCTTTAGACACTGTAACTCACTGCTGACTGTTGTTTTTAACGTGGTCAGTTTGGAGTCGTTGTCGTAAACCAGTGGTTTTGTAAGTTTTTCTACTGTACAAGTTGCTCGTGAGTTACATTCTTCACGTCTGACTCATCTTAGATCGTAGCAGATGTTTTAGAAATTTACGACCTTCCAGGCACAAACTGTTTTCTTTCCGCCGCAGTTTAAAAAGTCAGCTGCATAAGGTTGATATTTGTTTGTTTGCTTGTTCCTTTTATAGTTTGCATGTCACCACCTTTACCCTTGTTCTTTTTAAATCATGTTGTTCTCATTTAAAGCTGCAGGGGCTGTTTAGAAAACTCTTTTCTTTGCATTTCGGCCTTTCGTCCACACGTAACTGCGGCTTCAGGTCGCTGAAAAAACTGACCTTTTGGAAAATCCCTTTCCATTCCAGGGTGAAGATATTCAGAACTGGCAGTGTTAACGTGTAAACAGGGAAAAGTGAGGTTTCGGCTTGTGCTGTCAGTTATTTCTTATTGGTTTGTGACGAACTTTTATTTGGACATTGACCAAACAAAGATCATCTGCATAAAATCTGAATCAGAAATACTTTATTAATCCCTGGAAGGGATGAAATTGGGTTGGAATAAAATATGGTTTACCTTTTCTCATGAAATGATTGTGACTTGGATGTGATTTTCCAAATGTATAACTGATGTGTATGAATAGGAATACAAAGAGGAACGAGTCTGCAAACAAAATTATTCCAACTTTATAGGCGACAGCGTACAATAAGACAATATAAGCAATAACATACAAGTTGAACTTCAGATGCAAATCCCTATAAGATATTGCACTGTATTTATTTCACAGCTGTTGTATATGGGAAAGGTAGAATGACGTCTTAAAGTGTGAATATCTTGGCCTCCGCTTTCACATTTTTTTGTCTGTTGTTTTTCATTTGTCATGGTTATAAATAAATTACCACCCGACAGCGTGCGCTCCAAAGCCGTTCTATGTGGGTATCCGCGAAAATATATCTGCTATAGGATCGTATATAAACAGTTGTAATGCCCGTTGTCTCGCTGCATCCGTGCCGTCCCTGTAAATCTCACCAGGCATCTGTTTCACATGTCCGTACGGCAGACTGTATATCATCATCCCGAGCCGTGGAACCGTTCACTCCTGCGAGATCGTAAACTGTGAGATGAAGAGGTTAGAAATTTGGTACCCGAAGTATTTCCTAAAGTAGGAAAAGCGTTTTCCATTGCTATCGGGAGGCGCATTCTGGTCCGACATTTTCCTTCTGATTTACGAGTGCAGATGAATTCTTCCCTAGACTTTCATCTTTTGAAGAAAAAAAAAAAACTCTTTCTGCAAAGCACATGTTCTTTAGAGCCTCCTGACATTTGCAAGATGAGCAAAAAAATTCATATCATTGCTATTATCAATAATACCTCCGGGGTGTTATCTATAATTTTCATCTCTTACAAAACTCCTTGCACTGTTTTTTTTTTTTTTTTTTTTTTTCCGCGAGAGCTTTGAACACCATAAATTGACGGCAATAGCTCCAACCCCGAATCAAAAGTGATTTATTTAAGCGATTTAAGACAAGCGGAGTGCATTTGTCTCTCGAAAATAACACGTCTCGCACGGGAACAGGACAAAGACGTTCCGGGTGTAAGAGAAAGAGAGTTTTAACACCGGTGTCGAGACCTGAGACGTTTCCTTCATTTTGTGTCCTTCCCCTCCATTTCATCTGTCCTCCATCGACGGATCTGTTCCGCTTCATTAATGCCCCTTTCTCTCAGTCTGCATTCATTCTTATTCCCTTTCTTTTTTTCTTTTTTTTTGTTCCCCCCGTTGCTTTCACTCCCGGCCCTCCATTTCTCCTCTATCTCTCTTTATCTGCCTTTCTTCCCCCATTTTCCACCAATGCCGGGGATGCTGAACGAGCCCCAGCTATCAGGCCGTAATGAGCGTGCTCACTAAAGCACTGATTCATCGGAACAAAGAGAGGCCGGGAGAGCGAGGGAGAAGGATGGATGACAAGGGGGGAGAGAGAATAAGAGAGAGATGCTGGAGTGTACCCTTGAATGGCTTTGGACTGTAAACCCCTACAGCTTCCTCCTCTTTCGGGGCTGTATTTTTCCTAATAGCCTCTTGGGCTATTTCTGGGTCCCTTTTTAAATGGTGAGGTGGGTGGGAGTGAATACAGTGAAAGGGGGGGCGGAGGGGAGCATTTGTGTAAGTGTGTGTGGTGGTGGCGGTGGCGGCGGCGGTGGTGGGGGGTGGTATTTGGCCCCGCTGAGGCAGTGAATAAGCACTCTGACTCGCAGCAGGATCAGTGGCGGCAGGGTTGTGTGTGTAGGGACTCTCTGTTGCCACTGGAGACGAGGGAAGAGATGTGTACTCGTGCACACACACACAAACCCGAAATGTGGAACCTCTAAAGCTGATTAGTCAAACTTGTGATTTCCAATTTCAGACCCGCGACACAAATCCCACACTTAATATTCATGCAGAAAGCAGTCGGGGCTCCTCGCCGTCCCGTGCTGCCGTGGGGCTGTGGGATAGGTGGTGTGTGAATCGCGAAGGGGGTGGGGGTGGGGGGGGGGGGTGGAGGAGGAAGGAGGAAGTGGGGGTGAGTTGGCTTTTAATCAGCTTAGTTAAAAAGAGGAAACATGAGGAAAAAGGAGGAGGATGAGAGGAGAAGAGAAAGTGATGTTTTTGCTACTAGGCTGGGGAGGGTGGGTGGCCCTTCGGTGAAAGCAGCCCGCCCACACACACACACACACACACACACACAGCAGGGTGAGCGTCTTATCTGGAGGGGGGGTTCGGAGTGACAGGATGAACACCCCTCCAATCACCCACCCACTGCGCGTCTCATCTCATTGGATCTAGTAGCCTTGAGGTGACCAATGCAAACAGACAGCAAAATGTCCTCTTTACTGAAAGTGTTTACAGCACATACAGTTTATACTGTAGTGTGTGTTTGTGTGTGCGATTTTTTTTGGCCACGCTCTTTGTCGGGGGGGCGCGCACTCTTCACAAACGGGATTACAGCCGCATCTGACAGACGTCATTTCTATTTTAGCGAGGGCGACTTTTGGCCGTGCCACTGTTTGTTCGACTCCCCCGTCTGCGTCTCTTTAACCTTGTAATCAGGATGGCATGCTGTGTCATTGTACTTCCATGCAACCGGCACAAAAACAGGGGGAGAGAGAGAGGGAGAGAGGGAGGGAGGGAGAGAGGTGGAGGCAAAATGAGGGATGAGTGGAAGAGGGAGAAGCTGAGCCAGCGTCCTTTCTTTAGGATTTTAGGTGTTCGTGGGAGCTCGTCTGTGGTGGGGTGACGGGGGGCGTTTGATGTCGCCGTTTTTGCGATTTGAGGTTGTGACTAAAGGAAGAGGAAGAAGAAGAAGAAGAAGAGGTGAATTCTGGCATGAATTGCATCAGTTTCACCGTCTTTCGGCTGTCAGATGATGATATTGCATATGCACCTTTCATTATCCACCGCGGTACCTACTGAAGCAAGGGTGAGTCAGTGAGGGAGATAAAGACAGGAAGGCGCAGCAGGCGAAATATACCCATCAGCCACAACATTAAAACCACTGACAGGAGAAGAAAATAACATTTAAACCCTCTTGTAACAATTCAGTGTTCTGCTGGGAAACTTTTGGACCTGGAATTCATTCATGTGGCTGTTACTTATACATGTAGCACCCACCTAGACCAGACCAGGCACCCCCACCCCATAGCAATGACACTCCTTGATGGCAGCAACAAAAACGCTTTAGGAACAACTCAAAAAAACATGAAGAACAGCACAAGGTGTTGACCTGGCCTCCAAATTCACTAGATCCCAAACTGATCAAGTATCTGTGGGATGATCCACAGAGGCCCCTCCCCTCAAAGACCCCCCCTTCTAACAACATCCTGTTGCCAGACACCACAGGACACCCTCATGTCCATTCTCTGATGAGTCACCACGAAGGAGACCTACGCAATATTAGGAAGGTGGTCATAATGTTATGCCTGATCAGTGTAGAAGGGAAGCGAAGTACGCTCGAGAGTGTTTCCCCCTCCTACGTCTCCCTGTCGAGGCCACGGCCGTAGACTCCCATCCCATCATTCACGCGGCCGTCGCGGGGCGGCGCGAGGCGTTCCCAGTCTCCACCGCGCTCCATAACTCAAGCCCTCATCTCCAGAGAGAGGCGCTCCTTAAACACCACCTCCCCCTCCATCCCTCCCCGGCTCCCTCCCTCCCCGAGCCGTCATCACTCCCATCAGTCTGCCTCTAAAACAACCATCGGAGATAGGAGATAGGAGAAGCAGCAGCAGCAGCAGCGGCCCGCGACCCTCCCCGTAGCTCCCCGCGCATATCTATACCAGGCTCATCCCCGCAGGGCCTGGAGGAGAAGAATGTGGCAGGCATGTGGACGGTGTTGCTCCTCGGGGAGACTTCAGGAAAAAAATGGCAGCGATAGAGTCTACAGGGGCCGTAACTCACCGGGCCGGCTCCGTGATGCTGCGACACGGTTATTAGCCATATAAACTAGAGCTGTCACCGTGTCATTATTGCTCAGATTCACGCGAGACCATCCTTTTTCTTTTTATTTACTTATTTCTTTATCACCAGCTTCGGCCTCGCCCACCAACGATTCTCGTATCGCTTCAATTGATGCCTCGGGCCAAAATACTTCTGCTTTCCTTTTTGTTGTTATTTAGCTATTTGTTTTCTCACTATCTGAGAATAGAAACCCGTACTTGCACACTGTTTGCAGGACATGGATGTTAATAAGGTGGCCGCGTGCCTGCAGAGTGTCGACAGGAAGTAAACGCGGCAAAGGAACTTTCATGTGTCGACTGAGTCCTCTGCAGAGCTGTCCAAAGCATTACATCCCTAACTCATAAATAAATGCTTACAAATCAATTAGCATCTGTTTTAATAGCTTTAATTGTTATACTCACGTGTGTATAGGTTTGGGCCACCAGTCGGTATGATTGCGGGGCTGAGGTTAATGAATTTTCCCGTGGTTGTTCCAGACATCATTTAAAAAGCTGCCACGGTGGTTCATTGTTATTACCTTTACTTTTATCTCATTAACATTTAGCAAACAATGTGCACGTAAAATTAACGTTTGCGAGTTATTATCTTTATTTCTTTGGCTTGAACAAAAGGGGCCTGCGAAAAACGATTCTACAGTCGACTTTTCATGCAAGTATTTTTCCTTAATAACATGTTTTAAAGGGGGGGCCCAGTGGCGTGGTGGTTAGCACTGATGCCTCACAGCAAGAAGGTTCCTGGTTTGAATCCAGGCCGACTGGGGCCATGTCATCCCTGTGGCTTCCTCCCAACGTCCAAAGACATGCTCATTTGGTTCATTGTTGATTCTAAATCACCAATTAACTCCACCTCTCGCCCAGCTGGGATAGGCTCCAGGCGCCTATCCTGCAAGAGTAGAGCAACATGTTGCTATTAACTGTCACACAAAGTGATTTAACTTGTTTAGCGCAGAGGGAAACTGCTAATGCACCTTTTGCACCTTGCAAGACGTTCCCCAAATCCTCTTAAAGTCTAATGTTAATGCAAATCTACACTGGTTATGTAAATCCGCATGCACAACGACTTCTAAATGCACTGGGAAGCGGCGTTGCCATGCTAACCGTCAGCGGCTGCTAACAACAGATGAGGAAGCAACAACGGCTTCAGGCGTGGACCGCCAACTGACTCACTGCAATTGTGTAAACACTGACGCTGCTGCAAGTTGGTGGATCTTCTCTGCTGCGGGGCTCATCCGTAGCGATTGTGCAGTTGTAGCATGGTGTGCATCTTATTCGGGGCCTTTGTGTTAAGAATTCCCACACTTTCTGCGATTGTTTGTTTTTCTGTCATTATTCGACATGCCCGGGCAACGGGAGCTGCCGTAATAGCGGATGAACATAAACACGGTGACATGTCGATGTAACCCAGGCAAAGTAAAGTGTTTATATAGTCCATCCCTTTCCATGATTGTCAACATACTGCAGACTAACGTGCCAGGGATTTTTAGCATCGTGTGAGAATAGAACAAATGCAGTTATGTCATACAATGTGGAATAATTTGTCTACACTTGTAAAAGATGCACTGCACCAGTTTGAGACAAACAGCTGCGTAATGTCCTCTACAGTATTACAAATTTAGAAGATAGATTTTAAGATACTGATGCAATGAACTGCCAGAAACCCTGATTTAAAACAGCTGATAGCTTCCAAATGTGGGACCATGTTGGTGCTTGGTCATTACACCTCAGTATAAATGCTATATTTAGACTTTAAAGTGATGCTGCTCAACCGCACACAATGCATTTTAGAGATGGATTGAGCTTCTCTTTGTCCTGTGTAGTATCTGACCGATGGCTGCCATCTTCCAAGACCTCCACTATGTTTTACTCCAAATTTAGTTTGTCCGTCCAGCCTGCCGAGTCGTGACAGTATCTAAACACTAAACATCAGGTACGAGTCGCCCCTCCGGCTTTCAGCAGTCTGTTTTATGAGCTGAGTAGCAGCGAGGTCAGCGTCTCCCCGGCTGGTGAGATAAATAGACCGTTATTCAGTGTTTGCACCCGGGTCAGAGTGATGTATGTCCTCGGGTTCGAGGGAGACGTAGAGATCTCACTCTGCGATCTGCGTCCACCAGTCAAACGTCACTGCTCGACGGTCCACGGACACGATGGGAGCGATGGGAGCGACGGGCTGCGGGATGGATTCACGTTGAACCTTATGCAGAAAAAGAAGATTTATGAACAGGCGCATGTGAGGTATAAATCTCCAGTTGGCGTTTGGTCAAGGCTTCTTGTCAGATTCGGTTTTGGATGATTTAAAATCAGGGTGGTGGTGGTTAGCACTGATGCCTCACAACAAGAAAGTTCTGGGTTCAAACTCCTGTATTGTAGCTCCTTTTTTAACACACTTAACCTCGATACATCGACAGTGTTATATTCAGTTCTGCTGCCGCTTTGCAATTAACCTGTTCAACCAGAAAACTACTACAATATAGTGTCTACGTGTTAATTAATGTCTTATTTGATGTAATTAGTCTGTAGTCTATAAACAGAAATAGATCCAGTACAGCTTCTACCAACGTTTCAAGGACAGTAAACACCGATACATCACCGCTGTCTTGCTCGCAGCATTTCCCATCTGATATATCTTGGCGTTGCGTATAAATAGGGCGCCCCTTTTGGCACATTTTGTGTCTCATGGCAACACACGTTGAGCTTTTCAGGTATCATTTTCCAACGTTAAATGACACCCTAGATGGCTTGGGTTACGGCTAAGGACGGAGATTTAATGGAAATAAGTAACACATGGCTTATTTGCTGTGAGATGATACGGTGCTGTCATATCACGCCACCAGGGCCGGTACGTGGCTCAACCCTGCTCACATATGGTCTACATGCGAGTAGGTAGCGACTGTAAGCTACATAAGGCAGATAATACATCAGGTTTTACGCTGCAAAATCCAAAATGTCCCATTTTCATTCATTCATTCATCTTCTATACCCGCTTATTCCTGTTAAGGGTCACGGGGGTGTGCTGGAGCCTATCCCAGCTGTCATCAGGCGAGAGGCGGGGGTACACCCTGGACAGGTTGCCAGTCTATCGCAGGGCTAACACAGAGACACAGACAACCATTCACACTCACGCCTACGGCCAATTTAGAATCACCAATGAGCCTAACGAGCATGTCTTTGGACAGCGGGAGAAAGCCGGAGTACCGGGAGGGAACCCACGCAGACACAGGGAGAACATGAAAACTCCACACAGAAAGGCCAGCCGGCCCATGGATTCGAACCGGTGACCTTCTTGCTGTGAGGCATCAGTGCTAACCACCTCTCCACTGTGCCGCCCATGTCCCATTTTAATAGTTTGAAAACAATATTTCATCTCAAAACTAAAAGAAACACAAAATTCGTGCTCTATTATTGGTAGGTGGGAAATTGCTGATTAGCAGGGGGGGAAAAGTAGAAGATTGAGATCATATAGATACTGTGCAGTACACCCGACATAACAAAAATGAACCAATCATCCCATTAAACACGGGAAAAATGAAGCAATCTGCAAACATTTTTACAGGAAACCAATTAATTTAATTCCAGCAATTACCATTAATCGCAGTTAAACAGTTGTGTTGATTGTTATGCACATGTGCTCGCGGAGATAAACTCCCGTGGCTGGTACGAAACGTGGTGTTTTTCTGGGTATGATCTGCACCTACAAACTGCCCGAGAATTAGGCGCACTAATACTTGCATTATGAATAAATTGCGCTCTGCTTTTTGGGTACGATGCTGATACGTTAGACGCAACCTATTTCAGTAACATAATTCGGCATTTTCATAGTACATTACCATACTGAACAGCAATTCAGGTATGCACGCATGGACACACACGTGCACCAGTGCCCACACCAACACCAAATTACCCCTTCTGGTAAACACTTTCGGCCCAGACCATTTTGATGTTTGAACTTCAGTTCTAATTCGGCCCTGCATTAAATTTCCCTCCCCTTTTCACCTCTTTCTCTGGCTCCATCTTGCTTTCTCTCTCTCTGTCAGGCTGACTTCCCTCCTTCACGCCACACACACACACACACGTGCACATGCAGGGCAGCCTAGGCGCCCTGAGGAGTAGCTGTCAATCACCCATCAGGCATCCTGGGTCAATTTGCCAGACTGCCAAATGTGTCGTATCAGTGTGCTCCCCGGTGTCAAGAGCCCTCATTATAGGCCAAAGGCTAAACCAAGGAAGTGAATAAGGCTTTCCTCTTCATTATTTCCAGTCCCCCGTGACCCCCTAACCTCCTCGCGCTCTCTGCAACCCCCCCCCCCCACACACACACACCTGATTGTAACAACACCACAACCTTTAACAAACCATGCTGGTGTGGCCCGGTTTACCTGCAGGCAGTGGCCCTGCTGCTGCTGCTGCCTCCTCATGTGGATCCACTCATGCTCCCAGCTCCCTCCTCCTTCTCACCCTTTTCTTTCAACGCTAAAAGAAAAGAGAAGTGTTTGACAAGGGGCCTTGGAGTGGAGTTTTTCCACAGTGCGCTCCGCGTGGTGCCCACTGCTTCCTGTCTTTAATTCTCAGACACGGGGAACTCGCTCGGGCCTTTTTTGAGCTGTCAAAAGCTCAGCCAGATCTTTTTGTTCAAGGGATGCCGTTTGGTGAAAACCCATGTGCATCACCTGTTGCTGCAGAACGACACATGCACATGACAGAGTAGCAGCTCAAGTTGTGAGATAAAAGCGTTTTGCCTTCTACAAAGAATTGTTTTTTTGCCGTATCAGTCCGATCGTTTAAAACAGCCCCGCAGCGCGTGCGGCGTCTCCTTTGCTGGCGAGGTACCGTGACGGTGGAATCGCCTTGGCGCCGAAATAATTTTTACCCCTGATTATTAATTCACAAATCAATTAGCTGTCATTGCAGCATCTGTCTGATGAATCGCTCGTAATTAGCCCCGTAGGTGTAACAGAGCCGTTCCCCCGCGTTATCTGACTGCACACCCCGCCTGCGCGCCGGTCAGGCCCGGCTGATGTGAGCTTAGATGGCTTTTCTGCACATTAGCCTAACGCAATTAAACTAATTATTGATTTTTGTTTCGCCTCCGCGCAATTCACAGCCCAGATAGCGGCCTGTAAAACGTAAAAGGCCCTGATTTCTAGGTAGATTACAGGGATTGAGTAGACGCGCTCGCCGAAGGACGACAGTAACTTTAGAGCTCTGCTTATTTTCAGTATTGAACTCTCGGCGAGGCTGTTAGGGCAGCGCGGTCTCATATTATATGGGACATACATGCAGAGGAGGTAAACAAGGTTATCTGGAGACCTTGATGGCTTCACCTCAACCAACACGAAAGGCTCCGGTGTTTGTTTACTGGTCCATCTTATCAGGAGGCAAATGAATCACAAACGGCTTCTGTGCATGCATTAAATATCGTCCTTGGTGTGGGTTTAGTCACAAAGGATACGCAGCCCGGGGTAAACACGACGCATTGTACATTTTATATTTGTCCTGAATGCAGCGAATGTGGAGCGAATTCAACAAAAGCTGCAGAGCCGGAGTCTGAATGCAAACTTGTGGAAACTGTTCCCCCTTGAAAACTGTAGACGCATGCACGCTAAATGAATGTGTTAATTACTAAAGGGAGTTATAAATCATATTTGGACAGAGAGATTGCTTGCTGTGTTGTCAGTGTAGCCAGATACAGCTGATGGTTTGACCACCCTGACTGCTTGCACTAGAGAAATTAAAAGAAATGCTCCAGCGAGCAGCTTAAGCGGCCGACCACCACAAACTACTCACATCTGGCTACTACAAAGCCATTAGCTGACCTCACGTGGTCCACTGATAGGAAGGTGGAGCTTCTCTGCTCTTTAGAAAGGGGCAAAAGCAGGGCACATGTCCTGGGAAGAGTAAATGCGCTTTGGGTTGGCTTCAAATTAGCCATAATGATCCTAAAGCAGGAAAAATTGTCAAATCAGATTCTTTCATATTCAACTTCTGGCCAAAATACAACACCCCTACATTGTTTATTTCATTTGAGGCGTGTAGAACTATTTCTGGTCCGTTATGAGCCTACGTCGGGACAAACTAGCACAACTGTTGGGATGGATCTGTGCAAGCTGCAAGAAGGAGGCTGCACTAATCCTCTGAACTTCTTGATAAACAGGCTGAGGTGAATGACTATGGCACACGTGCAATAATGCCCTTCGAGGGGTTCATTGTTAGAAGTTAAAGGCCTCTGCAGTTGCTACGTTTTTTATAAAATCTCAGATAATCCCAAAGTCGCAGTTTTTCCTGACCCGATGCAAGTTTATTTCAGGTCTTTACGTCACTAAACCTACAGTAGCACAATTCTTATCGTGGGTAAGTGCACCGGTGTCGGCGCCGCCCTGAGCAAGGTGGCACGCGTACCGTTTGGCCCGCCGCGTGCGAGGATGTCAAGTAGCTTAACCCGAGCCCCATTCACCGCGGGCTCCTCCTCCGTTGATGCCAGCGTCGAGCTAAACAGCGCCCCATGTAAAGCCTGCCCCTCGCGGATAAGCCTCATTCAGCCCGACACGCGGTGCTTGACCACGGCGGGAGGAGGACAAAACAGGAAGTGTGGCGGGAGAGAGCCAAAGGAGTAGAGAGCATTCTTGAAGCAGTTAGGAGGCACGCTAATCCTTCCTCCCCTGCCAGGTGCTGAGAGAGGAGATAACCTGGGAGACAATGGCATCGGCCAGTCCTCTCCATATGGTCCTAAGTGCGTGTGTGATTGTGTGTGAAAGCTGCTAAGCGGTGTAGAGGGCAGGCTGGGGTGTAGGAGGGAGAGGGACTGGCATTGAGAGGGATAACAAGAAGGAGTGAAAGGGGAGGGAGAGGCCTTTGTCTTTGTTTTTGCAGGCCTAAACGGGGATTAGTGGCTTGCTGATGTTTTCTGTCACTGGCCGCACGGTGACGGCTGCTTAGAGAGGCCGCGGCTCGATGAAAGTGGCCGCGGTGAGAGCAGCCGACTCAGCTTAAAGCCTCGCTGACGGATCCGTGTCTGAGAGCTACTGGGTTGACCCTCACGGCCGATGAAAACGCTTTCACTGGGTAAACAGAGCGCTTCGCTGATAAGGACGCAGTCATCCACTTTACCTTTACCGTTCTTTTTGTGGCATCCAGTGTCTTGATATTTGAATTGTCATCTCAAAGACACCATTTTTTTTTTAATTGTTGTTGGGCGCCACAGCGGTGTAGTGGTTAGCACTGATGCCTCACAGCAAGAAGGTTCTGGGTTCAGATGTTCTCCCTGTGTTTGCGTAGGTTCTCTCCGTGTACTCCGGCTTCCTCCCACTGTCCAAAGACATGAATGGTTGTCTGTCTCTCTGTGTTAACCCTGATATAGACTGGAGACCTGTCCAGGGTGCGATTGATCCCACATAGGGAAATCATTTCCTGCATTTTGACCCATTTGTTCACACAGTACAGTCGGAGCAGTGGGCCAAACTCCCTAAAGGGCCGTGCCCAGGCAGCAATCTGGGGGTTAGGTGCTTGCTCAAGGCACCTCAGCCATGGACACGGGGGGAGAAGGTGAACCTCGGACCCTTCTGCCTGTTGACCCATCAGCCCCAAGCTGCAGCTCCCACAAATTGTGTACTATGTAGCTCTTGTCATGGAGTTTTCTTAATTTGTCTTCACTGGAGCCAATATTAGATTGGGTTCACTTGGTAGGAAGTTAATAAAACAATATGAGAATCCTTTTAACTGAAAAGCAAAAGCCAAAATCTCCTCTCTAACCCGAGATGCCTTAAAAAAAAACATAAAAATCTCCAGCTTGGTGTGATCGCAGCCTTTTTTAGGGGGGCTCGCCACATTTGGTTCATAATAACCCCCTACCCCCCGATAAAAGTGCATTACAGCAAGTTTCCCCCAGTTACCTCACCGCCCACACGCAGGCCTTCACACATCCAGCAGCCCCCTTATTACGAATTCTCCGTTTCATGCTTCCACCGCGCGAAGAGAAATAAAAATAAATTTGCGTGAGTCTGCAGAACCCAGCGCTCCACCTTTTGTAAAAGTGAAAACTAATCCACCAGGCAGAGACCAAAGAGAATAAGCTCTCTTTGTTTCATTCTCGCTTTTCATCTTCGTATCTGCCGTCAGTAACGCCGCCTAGATTGTTATCTGTGCTTCACCCCACTCGTTTTTTTTTTAACTCTCATTTCACTCACCTGAAAATAAATCATCAGCTGGCTATCTAGAACTTTCGCAAGGAGAAAGATTTATTTATTCTTTATTTATGTATTTACGTTGGCTTGATTATTTTATTGAGTCTGCATTTCTGCGAGCTCCGCGCGCAGGTGGGAGTCCCGGCGAAGGAAAATGTAAACACAGAGCGAAAGAAGAAATACATAACTCAGATGGAAAGATAACAGGATTTTATTTTATTTTTTGCGCTGCAAGAAGAGTGTTGTTTATTATACACTTCCCTGTATCTGAGAGGGGGAGAGGGAGGTGATACGGCGATAAAATGCCATGCTGAGCGAGATAGGACATGACACAAACTTGGCCGCCGCCTGACAGCCTTTCCACTTTTCACCCTCGCGCCGGATGAATGTTTTCTTTCTTTTTATTTTTTAGCACGGAACACGGAGCAAGTAGAGATAGGCTGCATTCCCCGCTGGGACTTTTTTTTTTGTTTTTTTTTTATAAAAGCAGAACTTGAATCAACTCCCGGCGATAATATCAGGAAGGCTCGCTGATAGCGTGCCTGCTTGACATACAACCCCTGCTCTTTTCCATATGTTAACAAATGTTTTTCTGGCATCGTGTGTGTGATGGAACAGGTTATCTCCCATCTGTGTTTTGTGTCAAACGAACAACGGGTTCTTTGCCGCGCGAGCGATTTTCGACACAACAGCTTTCGGGAAGTTTATTTGTTTAGCCACAAAAAGCCGCCTCTGTCCTCAAGAAACATCTGACCGCGCTTGACATGTGAAGCATCCAGTGTTATCAGGACGGAGGATGCCATCTTTTCTTAATCAAGGCTGGCTTTGTTAGGCCCATGGAAAAAAAAAAAAAAAACGCAGGGGCATGAGGGGAGGCCGTCAGATGCCAAGGTCTTGAGGTTTCGGTGGTCTCGGACGTCCCGAGGCGTGCCCATAGCAGATAGCGCCACAAAGAGCACCTTGTCCGGCCGCTGCGGGAAGAGCGGGGATGAGGGACGCAGCCGCAGAGCCGAGCTCCAGATGCCCCGAGGTGTGTACCGCCCGTCTGTTTTCACAAACAGAAGCCACAAAGAAGCAGCCGAGCAGCATCCCAGAGCGAACTGGTTCATGAAAGGTTGCTGCTTTGGAGAAGTAGCTGCGGCTTGTTCGACGCTCGGCCCGCGAAGTGTCTTCTAATGAGGCGCGTGTTTACTAGCGGAGGAAAGAAGGGGAAAAACACTGATGCAAACTGTTGAAAGGAGCTACAAAACCTCAGCAGCTGTGTAGGCTGTTTAAAAAAAATAAATAAGAGAAAACAAGAAGTCTTTGGTTGTTATTGTTTCAGACGAATCCGGTTTCGACGTCGGCGGATTCTCATTCTTTCAGTGTCTATTACGCCGCACGCCGCTGACAGTTTGAATGTTTTTGCTTTCATTACAGAGAGAGTAATTGGCATATTGACTTTTCACATCATGCGGGATGGTTGGTATTTCTTTCCAGTCTGATTGCACTTCTCCATTGTGTTCTCTTCTACTGGGTCTCCTTGTTACCGTCTCAAGGAGATGCCCTTCATAAATATTGATGCCTAACCGCTTGCATTACAACGCACCGTCTCCGTTCCACACCAGGTGTTTGAGACTATTCTGAGCTATCTAAATCCAGACTCTGGCTGGTGCCAGATAGCAAGATGTTCTCTCTCTGCGTTTTTTTCTTTTTTCTTCTTCTCTTTCTCCAGTGCTCCTACAAAGAAAAAGATGTCTTTCCCATCTCGCGGTTTCCACTAGCCTGGCGCGCTCCTTCTCGCTTGTTTTGATCTTAGGTGACAAGTGAGGGCTTTTGCAGACGGGAGAAGTAGCAGGCAGCGTGGCGCTCCCGAAAGAAAGTGGCTTTGATAGTTGAAATTAATGAGGCTCGATATGTTTGGCTCCGCTCATTATGCCTACACATAGACCCCGAACCCTGGGGGCCCCCGGAGCTCTGCTTCTCGTCTTTTTGTGCCATGATCTCTCTGTCTCCTGATTTAGAGCCTCCTCCACTCTCTCCCTTTGCTACTTTTTCTGTCTCCGTTTCTCTCCTCCCACACCTCACCGCCACCACCCCCCTCCATCATCTCTCAAACTCTCTCCCTCCTTTGTGTGGCGCGTGGAAGAAAAGAGATAATATAATCAGCTGTGCACGGTGAGAACAATAAGTGTGTCGTGTCGGGTTGACAAGAAGCAGACACCTCTTCAAAGCCACCTTAACATTCCACTTCAGCCCTAACTGCATGCGGCTGGAGGAAGGCAGAGGGGTGGGGCGGCTGAAAGTGTTTCCTCTCGCTCCGTCAAAGGAAGCTACCAGGGCCTGGAAATGTGCGTTTTGTTCTAGTCTGCACTTCTGTGCGTGTGTGTGCATGTTTCCCACGCATGAATTAGAGCTCATAATTGAATGTAAGAGGTATTTTCGTGCGCCTTCTGTGTTTCTTCTCACTGATTGTGTGTGTGTGTGTTCGTGTGTGTTAAGGGGTTGATGTGCTCGAGGTTGGTCCTGAGATAAGGGGAACATCTGTTAGTCTGTCTTTATCTCTTAGCAGAGCTCCTGGCACACCGTAGTGAGGAGCCCCATCTAATCAGAGCAGACACAGAGTCGGAGGGTGGGTGGGTGGTGGTGGTGTGGGGTTCGTAGGGCTGCCAGCTCTGTAGTCCGTCCTGCCTCAGCCCTGGCACCGGGGTACACACACAAATCCAGACTCGTGTACAGAGACAGTGGCCGTCTTTACAATTTTGGCAAATTTGGCACAATTCTGTCTCTGCACATCTTTGGTTTATGGTTGTATTCCTGTATTCCTCTTCCATTAACTCGTATTAGCTGCCCAGTACTGAATACTACTTTTTATTGTAAGGCAGGGATCTCAAACATACGTCCCAGGGCCCAAAACCTGAAAACGTGCTAGTAATCGCGAAGGTTCGTGAAGTATCTGGAATGTCCTATGTTCAACATGGTTCCTGAACACACCCTTGTCTCGTGTTGTAAATGGTATGGACAGATGTCAGTCTGTTTGATTAGCCAGTTAGTGATGTTCAGGTTAACCTAACGGGTTTCCAGGTGGAACGAGAAAGGCTGGAACCTAAATGCAGCCTGTTTCCATTGGGAATTCAACTTAATTGATGCTAAACCGTGACCACATTGCTGACTGTTGCTAGTTAGCTCCCTCGTGCTAGCAGCGTGAGAGACAGTGTGTGGGGAAACACGTGTTGCACCAGGTTGCTGAGAACCTGCTGGATGCTTGTGAACGTAGCTTGAGACGTGTTTCTTCATGTGGTTGCTAATAAAATGTTTTGCAAAAGGATAGTTGATCAAATGCAAACATTTTTATAATGTTCTTGTACTTCTTTGCATTAAAACAACAACAGTCTGTGTTATAAATGGTATGGGCAGGTGTCAGTCTGTTTGATTAGCCAGTTAGTGATGTTCAGGTTAACCTAACGGGCTTCCAGGTGGGTGGGACCGCGAGGAGAGAGACGAAACGAGAAAGAAAGTCACCGTTAAAACTTGTGTTGTTTTAAGTCACCATGATTTAGTTACTTGCCTGCATTCACGGTGCAGTATACTTGTTTGCAGGCGAGACTGGACCCTCAACGCAGCCTGTTTCCATCGGAAATTCAACTTAATTGATGCTAAACCGTGACCACATTGCTGACTGTTGCTAGTTAGCTCCCTTGTGCTAGCAGCATGAGAAACAGCTTGTGGGGAAACACTTATTGCATCAAGTTGCAGTTGGGGGGAAGCTGTGGAGTAGTGGTTAGAGGTGCAGTTTGGTTCGCCATCCAGGTTCGCCTCCCTCCGTGTGCTGGCTGAGGTGCCCTGAGCAACCACCGAATTGCTCCCTGCTCCCCACTGCTCCAATACTGCCCACTGCTCCAACTGTACTCACTACTGTGTGAACAAATGGATGGGTCTAACAGCAGGAACTGCAATTTCCCCATTGCGGGGCAATTATAGATTAAATTACTGTAATTATTATTATTGCTGAGAACCTACTGGACGTGGACGGAGCTTGAGGACGTGTTTCTTCATGTGGTTACCATGTTGTTGTTCAGTAAATGTGTTTTAAAAGGACAGTTGATCAAATGTAAACTGTTTTATAATGTTCTTGTGCTTTTTTGCACTAAAACAAAGGGAACAAGTTGGAGTGGTTATAGGTTATTATGCTGTTATGTGCCAAATTGGGCTGCATGTGGTCCATGAACTAAAAGGAGTTTGACCCAATAAGTGTATTTTGAAAGAAGAGAGAGCCTGATCTTTAATTTTAATCACCCCATTTTTCTCTAACCAACTTCCTTCTCCTTAGCTTCCGAGCTTAACATCCTAACCTTTGGCTTCAGCCTCCAGGATTAAAGCCTTGTTTTCTTGCACTGTATATCATAACCTCTGCCATTTTATTCCTTGTCCCTTTAGTGTTTCCCCATCGACTGCTCCAGTCCTGACAATGTCAGCCGCAGCCAACTTTCAGAAGTCAAACACAATACCTGCCGCGCTCCTTGACATGAATCGTGTGTTATTGACTGCTAGGTGGTCTCGCTGTGCATCAACATCGATTTAGGTCCTCTTCCATGTTTTTTCCCCCATCTGGAGAATTTGTTTTGCTCCGGTTATTGTGTGTGTGTGTGTGTGTCTGTCTGCTTGTGTGCGCGTGTCAGGGTAACCAGCAGTGACACCAGCCTGCAGTGCAGTGGATCTGGTCCTTAGGAGGTCTAATAAATCTAGGTGGGCCTTGTCACCGAGTGTCTCCATGCATCGCCCTGCCGATCATGAGAGCCGACAGGTTTATGCAGCTGCGCTCGCTCCCTGGGGAATAGTGATGCAGCGGGAGGAGGCGCCCCGGGGGCACATGCGCACACATATTTTTTCCGTTTGTCACACTGACGCACAAGTTCCGGTCCCAGCTAAGCGTCAAGGAAACGTGCTTTCGAGGCTTGAAGGCCGATAGTAGTTCGGTAGACGAGAAAGACCCCAAAGTATGCCATCTCATTCAACCGGTAATAGCTGAAAAGAGATTGTCCTACGTCCAAATGATGAAGCTTCTATTATTTTTGCTCTTTTTGACAAGGCCTTTTTGAAGGCAGGCGCCTTAGTGACATGCACACTCCGTAATTGTTTTGTATTCTCCAACTTATAGGCGTTCATTTTCGTTCTAATAACTGTGAGGGAAAAACACTGGCGCCAGGAGATACCATCTTTCATTTGCCGTAACTGCGAGTCAAAGATTATTATTTCCCCGCTCATCTCTGTAATGAAAATTTATTCCAACTAGAGGGGCCTTGTGTTTATGGGAATTAATTCACGTGCGAACGGGGTGGCGGTGACGGAAACGCCAGCCGACGTTTGAATTAGTTTGACGAGGGGTGATAGGAAATCAAAAGTCTGACTTCGTGAAGTGTTTGGGAATTGATATTGTTATTTGTTTTTTGTTGTCGTCTCGAGAACGACTGCGCTGAATTGTAATCTCGGTTTAAATTATGTCTGGAAAATGACTCCCTCTCCTTCCAAAACCGCTTTAACCAGCAGAATGACTCCCACCTGTCGCATGACGAGCTCACACATGGACATTCCCAAATATGGGTCGCTGATTCCCCACCGCTCCGTCCCCCCTTTCCAAAAGTCAAAAGTCACACGCCAACTCCCCCATAATGACTTAATTAATGCAATTTTCTTTATTTAATCCTTACCATGACAACTCTCACAGAGGGAGACCTTTGACTTGTCGCCCCCCACACCTACCCCCCCCTCCCAAAAACAAGCCCTGCCGGCTCTCTCTCTCCGACGCTGAGCCTTAACATGTGTCACTTTCGCTGCTGCGCGGCCTTGTTTAGATAAATGCCGACTGGAAGGCCTGCTTGTCAGGAGAAATTACGGCGTCGCATCTCACGCTGGAGAGAAGCCAGGAGTCTTCTTGTTTACACACATGCCATTTAAACCGGGACTTTACAAAAACAGGCCCTCTTTGTCCTGAGCAAACACTCGGGGGTTTAAGAGATTGAGGTGGACTGAAACTCCTCAAGTGACTCCAGGGAATGAAAGTGTAGGGAGAGGTTATGATGGCCTTGTCAGTTTTGGTGGCTGGAGAGGAAAGCCATACGGGGCTTATGCGCGGTTCTGGTTTGTGTCCGTCTGTCTCTGCAAACAGGGTTAGCTGATCTCTAAAGGTCAATACCTATTCATCTCTTAGTGCGTTTATGTGCCTTTTGGTTTCTGTCTTCGCTGTATATTCAACCTTCAGCGGTTATAAAACTAATGTTTTTTCTCCACTACCAGAACAGTTATCAAGAGTTATCATGCTCCAGTATTCCAACATTAAATTAGGCATTACATTTTTTTTTTAGCCCTTATGCTTAGGCCTGGCAGCCTTTGAACCGACTTGGGACTCTGGACAACAGCAACGCACATGCACGTCTTTATGTCCGTACGACAAATGACACCTTTCATGGACTAACTTTGAAGAAGCCTTTCAGCCCTCCGACACATCTCGCTTCAGACAAACCCTCTCCCATGGCCTCCCCCTTACAGGTCTATTGGAAACACAGCAATGCAGCAACAAGGGCCAAACCCCGGCACTTTAAAACCTTCCAAGCTCATACCTCTGGAGGTAGGCAGGCAGGGAAGAGATAAGCCTAAGCCTCTACCTCTCCTTTTTCCCCTTCCTGTTTCTCTCCCTCTCTCTCTCTCTCTCTCTCTGTCCTTTGCCTTCTTTCCTTTTCCTTTGCAGCAAGCTGAGGCATGGAGGAGGTTGAGATATCCACAGTTCAGATGTCCTATTGTGAGCCTTTGATGTGCCACCTCATAAAGTTACAGTCGGGGATCTATCAGTCACGGCGCTGCGTGGCGTGACTCTAACAACCTTGAGGCAGTCACCATGTGTCCAATAGAAATGTAGTATATGGTTTAGTCCTGCTGAGCTACTGGACTCGCTCTGAATGGTTTGATTAGAACTATTCAAGCTCTCAACGCACGTTTTAAAGATTTGATTTCCTTTTTTTTAGAAATAAATACCTGTAAGAGAGAAGAGACAGAAACATGTTTGTTTCAAAAGTTACAAGCTGTTGCGTTCACCTCCTCCGTGTTGTTTCTATGGGAACCCGGGACTTGTTGACAGATTAAGGTATTTTTGTCTGCGGAGTGAAGTACTTGGCCTTTGGTAGCTATCATCAATGTGGCACAGGTGGTAGATTGTAGCCATCAGGTGCTTCTTTTCAGATTAGTCGTTGCTTGTTAAATGAGATCCTTGGATGTTTGTTCCACGGTCGCACAGAAATATGATTAATGTTTTTAGCTGTCAGTTTACCTTTTGCGGTGCTGTGGTTCAATTCTCCACGGCTGACATTGTATGCCTTACCTGTTTTCTTGTGTTTGCATGATGTGATACGGCACAAAGAGCCATTTCTGTGTTAGTCTTGTTCAGCCAACCTCAAATATGTCTTCACCTAGCATGGTGCTAAGCATTACAGCAGAGGGTAAACCACGCAACTCGTTCCTGTTCCCCAAAGAGCTAACCTCCTTCCCAAATCCAGTCGATAGCAATAGTTCCTGGCTAGGAGTGAAGCAGCGGGAGGGATGGCCTTTGCACAGCTGGAGCCGGCTTCCTACCACCATCATGAGCCATCACAGAGGGCCTACATCTTCTTTTTACCTATGTAAACACATGTCAAGTTACCTTGCTACTGTAGTGGCATGCTGTTTAACACTGTCTGTTTGCCAACAACATTCGAAATCTGCATCACTTTGTCCTTGTTTTGCACAAAGTAATTTTTGGTTGATCATGTGTGAGGAAACATCTGGGCCTCTAAACATTTTCTGTAGGTTTTCTTCCAATATTTGGTGCACGGGCTCACCAGCAACATACAATTGTGTATGTTAGATTTAGAATATTTCCATCAATTTGCTTTCTTGTCAGGCAGCCTTTATTACTAGTAACTCAAACCGTTAAATTGCATTTTTCAAAGACCAGACCATGTTAACATGCCACACAGTAACGCAAACAAACCCGAGGCGACGGTAGACAATTAACTCCTATGTTCTGCAAGTGAAGGCAAATCAATATAGTGCTATTTTTTATTTATTTTTTTTTTTAGCTGGGCCTCGTTTTAGTTTTCTCGTTGCCACTGAGCCTTTCATTGACTGTGGCCGTCCTTTAAAGGGCCGGTGTATCGTGTTGAGTGGCACCTAGTGGTGACTTTGCAAATTGCTCCCTGTGTGGTTGGTGCTAAAAAGAACGAGAAAAACTCAAAAGGCCCTCTCTAAGGGCAAGGGTTTGGTTTGCCCATTCTCAGCTACTGGACCACGTGCTGGAGTCTGTAGGATTTTGTTTCCAGATGATCGTACACTAATGAAAACATAATTATGTCTGGTATATTCCATTTCTGCAAATAGAATGCAGAACTGCTGCACACTGAACATCTAAGTGGTTAAATGGCAATTTTTTCCAAAGGGGGTCATATAATAGCACGTGTCTGTGGTCTAGTTGCATGGACAGCTGCACAATCTCTCAGAAACTGGCTGGTGATAGGGTCCACCACAAAGACAAAATAACACATATATAATGTATTCGATTGCCGCAGTCATATTGTAAAGACGTGCATTTCATCCACTGGCCTGCCTGATTTATATTATAGAGCATGTACACACCATCTCTCACACAATAATCTGAGGCAGGTGTATCGTGCTTTCTGTCATGACCTCTGCCATCCGGGGAGGAGACGAACAAAAAGCATCGGTTATGCTTTATGCACATCTACAGAATCAACACACACCAATTTGCACTTCAGCGGTCACACATTGCCCGCAATTTCCACAAAGCACACCACGGCAACTCAGCCGTGCGTCTGCACAGCTTTCGTCCGAACAATTTCCACTTGTTTGCACAGGCACACAGGTAACATTCGCAGCGAGGCGCACACACGCACTTACCTGACACACCAAGCAGCGGGTGCACGCTTCTTTTTTTTTTTTCACAATCCAGAGTGGCTTCATAGCCTGTGATTTAATGGTCATTTTGTTGGCTGCAATTGCATCCTTTCCCATCCCCTGGTGCCCAGTGGTGAAATAACAGGCTCTGGGCTCATCCACAAAACCCACAGGACCACACTTGAATCATTGCTACAATTTGAGCTATCAAATCATAATGGGGGGATGAGATTGCCTTTCTTTCCTCGGTGCATGTGTGTGTGAATGTGCGGGCGAACGCGTACATGGCGGGTAGCTAAGCAGGTTTGTATTCTCCGGGCCCGTAGGCTTGGGTTAATGTGTCTAGATAGCTCACATTTGTTCTCCTACTTTCTAACTGAGGAGATAGTAGTTTTTGCTTTGTTGTTCTGCTGCTTCTTCGCCTCCTTATCTTAATTAGTAGAAGCTGGGAGCAGCTCACTTGTAAGCTGTCGGGCATGTTATCATAGTGCATTTGTGATATTAACTCCTTTAGCTGTTACCTTGACATGTTTTGCATGTGTGGGTCGTCGTGCGGCACATTCTTTGGAAGATTTTGTGTTTTTATGGAGAAACATATCAAGCAGCAGTGAGGTAATTCAAAACACCGGCTCAATTGCCCGTGACATCACAGTGAGGAGCGTTTTGAACCTCCTTTGTGTCTGGCTGTCGTGGCTCTGTGTGTGTTTGTCTGGGTTTGACGTCACCTCTTTTCCCGTATGTATGTGTGCATGGTTAGCGCCTCCGTGGCCTTTTTTTCTTCTGAGCTGACATCACGCCGCAAGTGACAAGATATCGGCGGTACAGAAAGAGACAGACAAAAGAGGAAAGGGCAGAAAGCAATGGATGATTGCCCCCGGTCCAGAGACACTGTTATTACATAGCTGCCTGTGCCACCACAAGAGCAGTGAGGTCAATTTTTCCTCTGTGAATGGAATGTAATTTACCGACAGCTTTGTAAAAGGCAGAGCCTCGGTCAAGGCGGGGAGAGCGCTCTCTCTTCTGCTGAGGCTAATGATCGCCTTTGACAGAGGAATGGCCACCGTGCTTTTCACCACAATCCCTATTCCGCTCGCATTGATCCCCCCCCCCCCCCCCCCCCGCCTATTTTCACACAGTAATGGATGGCATTGTCCCTCCCTCGCCGCTGTTAGTACAAATAATTACGAATCAATATGCACTCAAGGCCCCCGCATCAGAATATAATTTTAACACATGATTTATTTCCACCAATGCCCATGTGCGGGAGTCAATGGGTGGGTTGTGACCGACTCCCTTACCGCCCTGTGAGATCAATCAGAGCAATCAGCTAAAGACTCTCGGTAGTAGCAGCTGAATGAAAGGAGCTGTGCTCTTTGTGTAGCTCCAGCAGAACATATCTACATAGGTATCTCTTCAGAGAGGGTGAGCTCCTTTACTAGAAAAGGTCAAGACTCCAGAAGCACTTGTAGTGAATGGAACAATTTTATTTCGACTCGTGGTCTTCATCAGGGTCATCAAGAAACACGCTGCAAAGGACCTTGTTGAACCCGATGAAGGCCACGAGCTGCGTCCGTCCAGTAAAGTTCTTCCATACTCTACAAGTGCAGCTGGAGTCTTGACATTCCTACAATTTCTTTTGCTCCTTAACGCGCCTTGGTAGCGGGTGACTGTCATTTTCATATTTTGGAATGGTGTGTGCGTAGAAGTTGATGTTCTTTTTGTGCGTTTGAAATTAGCAATGCCTCGCGGTTCATTCACCTCACAACGCCATTCCAACTTGAAAACTTTAATACTGGCCGTGCAAACCTTCAGACAGCTGCAGCACGGTCTAAAATTGCTCTCTCTTAAGCCGTCAAACTCAGATTCCGAACATGACTTGGCGAGGAATTCATATCAAAATCATCAGGTTGCTGTAGGCTTGGTGCTCCCAGGCTAGCGCACAAATCTCTTCCCTCTAAGGCCCTGCCAGCGGCGGGGAAATTACATTCAGTGTTCTTCACTCGGGTGACGTGAGTTTTTTGGCAGGCAGAAAAGCCAAATCTTTTTTAAATCAGAATTGGAGGATTCCACTTACCATACGCCTTTGAATTTCCCTCTCCAGCTGCTGCCATTGCCGTCATGCGAAAGTATGGAAGGTCGCTCAAACAATCCCTCGACAGAAATGCTCATTAGATTTGGCCAGAAGCCTTATAAAGCCACCTCAAATGACTTCTGTTTGGGCAAAGTCTTCACTAAATGCCAGACATTCTTCGCTAAAGTTGAATCCCATGATTGTGTGATTTGAGCTTTTAATGTAATTGGACTCAGGGGAAACCTTCACCATGGATGGTTTGGGATCAGACTATTAGTCATTCATGTTCATGATGCTTTAAATCCTTTTGTAACTTAACATGACAGAACTATATGTTCAACCCTAAACACAGATACCTTATTGTCTGAATGAGCTTGACCTCGAACAAGTCAACAGATTAGAGAATTTCCGACATGCCAGTAGGCCTGATTGTGCAAATCTATGTCCATTGGCTCTGGTCTGATTCTGGTGTAACTTTAACACAGATTCTCAGTCTGTCTCAACTTCTAAACTGTAGATGACATGATGCCTTACATATTTAACCCTACACCTTTATCGTCATTTGAATAAGCTGTAAAGGTATCCAGGGCCAGATACAGCATTTTAGCCGATGTGTCCGGAAAGTAATGGAGCACATTTTAGGAGTTGTCAAACTTGACAATCGACTTACCGATTGGCATTGTTCTACTGACTCTGCGCCTGGACTTGAAACAACTCAACAAAATGTGAGCCATTTTTCCATTTGCCAATCCCGACCATTGCTCTGTGTGGTCCTTGTATGTCTGTTCTCTTCTTAACCTGTTCAGACACCATGAGATTGGCTTGATAACCATTTAAAAGGAGTGATGACATCCACCCACTAGTGGTTACGCAAATCTCACTTTACACCCTACGTGCATTGGCTTCTTTTGGATTCTGGTGCAACTTTAACACAAATACTCAGTCTGCCTCAACGTCTTAACTTTGAACCCTTTTGTGGTGAGATCAAAAATGGACTTTGGTCAGCGTTGATGTTCTTTGAGCGCTGACTGACTCCGGTCTCTCCAGAGGACAGTCCAATAGACACAAACAGGAAGAGACAGCAACATGAACTCTGTCTCAACTACATACTGTACGTCCCCTGAAGGCAGAGCCTACACTGGACATGCACTCAGAGCTGAGTCTCCGTGAAGCGCAGACAGACTGAGGCACTGTATGGCGAAGAGCTGCCGGGTCCTCTGTCAGAGATACAAAGACTGCGCAAGAGTGACTGTCTGTTCTTATGTATTGGCAGACTGAGAGTGGAGCAGCCAGCTGGCTCGGGTCAAGTCAGGTCTTCGATGTTCTTCTTGTGTCAGACACAGCCGGACAGCCCTAAAAAAAAAATCATCTTTACACACATTTCCTCTTCAAGAAACAGCGCTGCTTCCCATTTCAGCCCGATTACAGTCTCCGATTCTCAGCAGATGAAACCAAAACAAATATGGCACCAGCAGCACCCGGCAGATGGAGGTCAGACACTCTGAGAAGCAATTTTGCGCGATGGATCTTGAATATGTTCATACAAACACACACACAAGTGTTAGCGCTGTCAGCAAAAGGGAGATGAGTGGTTCTGGGACTCTCTTTGATGGCTCTCACTCCCCCTGCTGTGATACCAACTCACCCCCCTCCCGACGCCTCGGATTTTTCTCTTCGCTCGCACACACACTCACACATACACACAGTTTCTCTCCGTCCGTCCATCCGTCCTGGATACACCGATGAGACAGCGTGGCTGTCGGAAACACAGGAGCCATTTTCATCTTTTGTGGGGGCTGTAATGGCAAAGAGAAGGTCAGTGTTCCCATCATCTCCCGCGGCAATGCTAGTCTGTCTTTCGCTGGCACCAACGCACACATAACGCACAGACAGAGGGAAAAGATCAGAGTCTTGGCAGGGCAAGAGAGAGACACAGAAAAGCCCCAGAGTACAATCACTTAGGGCGGGAGTACATGGAAAACTACAGGCCTAGACTCTTAAAGGCGGTTTTGGCTTCTGCGCCAATTTGATGGCGTAGCCTGACGTGCACCTCCCCAGAAACGTAACTACGCAGCGCTACGACGATGAATTGGTCCACTTGGCTGCAGCGTAGTTCCGGCTGCTTCTCCATCTCCGAATTTTCACATCCAGGAAAGGTTAACTGAGAAGGTTCCGGAGATGCAAACATTTGTATGTCTTGTCTTTGGCGGAATTTCGGCGAAAGTTTCAGTCGCCAAGTAAAAATTAACCCAACTAGCGCCAACTAGTGTTCCGGTGGCGTTGTTACAGAGCGAGCCAGACTGATGAGCGCCCAAGTATAAATGGCTCGCACCGGCGTAGGCTACGTACAAAGCTATGTACGAGGCTACGTACATAGGTTACATCGCCTAGGCCTGCAGACGCATAAACTCCGCTTTAGGACTCTTGAATGTTTAACATGAAAATTGATCATTGGTTTAAGTTGTAGTTTTGCTTCTTTCAACGTTACATTGAGCAACAGTTACCACGAATCCTCTCCACCTTGCTGCCACTCCATTACTGAGTCACCTCTCGCCAAGATGCCCCTAATTAAAAGTGGACTCTCCGCCGTAGCTCCACACGTGCCATGGCAGGACGATCCAATTCATCAGCCTTCGTCTCAAGGCGAACAACGCTGGGGCCTAATGAACGCTGGGGGGGAGGCGGCTCACTTATCTGCCTCCTTTTTATCCCTGCCTTTTTCCTTCGCTCTTTTGGAATAAGTCATGATGCACCTTCCCAGCGGTGGCTTTGTACCTTAACGAAGGGGGCAGATTTAAATAACTCAAAGCGCCTTCGCTCAGACCTAATCCCTAACCCCACTCTAATCAACCCCGCTGTTCCCTTTCTTTCGCTTCTTAACATTTTCTATGTGACGGAGTGAAGCAGGGCCAGATAGAGGCATTTAAATGTAAGTGCCGGCAGACTAATCTCCCCAAATCCACCCTCCGTTGCTTTTATTACTCCTCCGACATTTCGCGTTGTTTTCTTCTCTTTCAGGCCGCTCCCTTCATATTACAAGCAGGGGAAAGTGATTTCTCACAATGCGAATGACGGCAATTTGCTCCAGTTTCGGCACAGGGAGGAAACACCTCGGGGCGTAAAGTGTAGGATGCGGATCTGCTTGGTTACGTATCAGACAGAGAACTATCTCTGTCAGGTCGAAGTCAATAAACACATGATGTGTTTGTTGGTCCACAGCGCAGCAACAGTATGTAATAATCCTTCCTCACTTTTTCTGCAATCATGTCGTTTACCTCATTATTTACCTATCTAGCGGAAACAGTGCTGAGATCCAGGGAAGATAAGTGAGATCATTTCTTCTGGCATGGATATGATACCACCCCCCCACCCACCCACCCAACTGCACTCCACACACATACACACACTCTTTTATTCTTTGGACCTTCAGCCCTGAAGCAAAACGACACAGTGAAATACAGCTTTCTAAAGTGATGTGAGCACCCAAAAGCTCCTGTGACATTCACTGAGGATAAAAATCTTTGGGGTGGGTTTGGGGGGGGGTGGGGGGGGATCAGCAACATCCCCCAGTTAGCCTTAGCGTTTCACCACGGGGAGAGAAAGCAATAACGGCGCTGAGATAAGATGAGCCGACGGTGCAGGCAGTTTTGGCACTAATGATGTCTTCAGTGTTTTTATTGCGTGTTTCGCCTACCATTTTCCAACGCCTTTATCGTGCGGCGGCTTTTCTTACAGAGCTGAGAAGTTAATGTGGTTGCCTCGCATATTTATGGCCGCAAGTAAGCCACAGTGTGCTTTCACTCTGTTTATGACACCGGTGGCAAATAGTGTAGTAATATATGTCTCTACAACCTGCAGGCTTTGTGTCCTAGCATTCAGCGCAGATGATGATTCAGCCTCTCTTCACACACTGCCGCTATCTTTCCCCGCTGTCTCCCGGGCCTTGTGCTTTGCCCTGCCTCTTCCAAGAGGACTCGTGGAGCAAATTCCTCTGGGCTGGCGAGACTTCAGTGCAAAGGCGTCTTTCTCACAGGGGCTTTTTCCCACATCCACTGAACACATCCATTGTTGAGAGGGCTAAATCCGCCAACTTTGTCCTCTCTTCCTGCCCAGCTTTTGAAGTTCTGCGCTCACAGCCTCGTCTATCCATCCGTCTTTCGGCGTGCCTGACAGGGGTTTATGACACAGATGCCCCGGCAGTCGGGAGGTTGGAACATCTGCGGAGCATTCCTGATCGGGCCCAGGTGTCCCTATAGCTCCGCTGTGCGTCTGGGACTGATTAAAAGAAGGTGAAAGGGTGAACGTTTCGGGTTTTTAAAGGCCGGTGTCAACTTTATTAAACCTGTGTCTTTATGGCAGTTTCAGGACTTCCCTTTGAACATTATTTATTTATGGAGTTCCCTCTGCGGTCAGGTTTCAAAATGCCCTTCTCCTTTTACCAAAAATTACACCTGTTCCGTAGCATGGTATGGCCAGACTCAAACGCTAGAGAAAAGAAAATACCTTGCATGCAATTGGGTAGTCCTACAACCAATCATAGTTTCCAACAAAGCAAATCCGGAAAAGAATTTTTGAATGTCCAGACTACCTGTTCCAGCCAACTAAAATGATCACATAAAGCAAAACTGTTGGAATTTGAGTCACATTTGAGCCTAACATCCTCCTCTCCTGCCAAAAAAAAAAAGCAGCTGAAGAAATAAGCAATTAACAGTCTATTCTGTGTGTTTCTCTTCACTCATCAACTTTGTTCATTCGTATGTGCAAGCTAGTCTAGCATCTGTTTGATTGTTTTTCATGGAACTAATGAAGTATCATAGAAAACTAGAGGAAAACAACAAGCGTACTCACACGTTTTTTGTCGAAACTCAACCAGAAACGCCACCAGAACCATGGACTGTCCATTACCAGGCTTGCATGGTGGTAAAACCTAGCTCTCCGTACAATTTGTTCAACTTAATCCCATAAAAACATTTTTACTTTTTCAAAACACTGTGTTTAAGGGTTCAATATTCTGCTAATAATGATAATTACATTACAAACCATGTGAGCGCTTTGTTTAAAATCAGTTTAATCATCATTACGTGAGTCATTTGACACCATTTATTAAAACAGACCTTTTAAAATTAAGATTTTAATGTCATCATGATAATGCAAATGTGTCCACTTTGAAATGTATTATCATTAACTCCTTAAAAAGTCTTTCCAATTATTTTTCCAATTGCCAACCCCAACCTTGATGTTTTTTGCATCATATTTGATGCCACTTTAGCCTTTTTTGTGCAACAACATGCGTTTTAATAAAGCGGTTTGGTTCAAACACGAGTTGCAACACATATACATGTCAGTTGCACAATATTGAGTAATCAGCAAGATTAATGGGCTTTCTATTAAGTCTCTATAGACGCAGACAAGCTAATATACAGTGTTTGAGGCAGCGTCAGACCAACCTCTGAGTGGTCTTCTTTTGTGTGGGATCACCCTCCTCATTATCTCCCCCAGACACTTCAGAGGACCTCCCCAAACACCCTCCGCGCACAAAGAGGAGTTGGAGTTGGCCCGGGTAATTTGGATAATAATTATTTCTGCATTTAGTGCCAGCTGGGTGCCTGAGAAGGTCAGGGAACAGCATGAGGACAGGCTTATCTCCGTGTTGGTGCTGGCTTCCATATGGCAGCAGACAATAGGAAAGGGCCTTGGCCCCGGACACAGCAGCATGGCACAGGACAGCTCCCACAGACAAAACACAACAACACACAGAGGCAGCGCGAACCACGGTGGGTCTCAGAACTGCCACACAGGCTGGCCCCGGCTGAATGACTGCACAGCGGCCTGCGCAGCGGTGGACTGCCCCCGTAAAGGAGAGGTGCAGGAATAAAGGAACAAAGCACGAGTGTAAATTTTTGTAAAGTTAAAATCATGAACTCGGCGCCTTTAAATCCTTGTCTCATTCTGGACACAAATGGTTGCGTTCTGGCCTGAATGGGAACAACGAGAAAGGGCTTTGGGTAATTTATGAAGAGGACTTTGACCTCTCTATTGAAACTCTACCTTTATGCGTTAGACTGGTAAAGGCTCCGGGCTTGATGAAAAGATGTGAACAGTGAGAGGTTAAAAGTCTCCTTTCTTTTCCCCCCATTCTGCTGCTCTTTATTCAACCGCCCCCTTCGACCTCACCGTTCACTGGGTTACCATGGCACCAAAATCCCTGTAGCAACCCGGCCTGAGCTTCATAAATCAGATTTTTTACTGTGTAGCGCTCCTTTTAATCTCCATCCACTGACGGCTTTATTTGATTCCTTCTCTTTGGAGGGCTTTCAGTGGTCAGTCCATCCTAGAAGAATGCCCTGGTGTGTGTGTGTGTGTGTGTTTGTATGCATGCATGTGGACAGGCGTGAGAAAAGGCCTATAGGAAAAACAATGTCGTCCAAGGCTCCTTTAAACCCCCTGCGTTCATTTCTTTTCAGTTCGAGTTCCCAAGTGTCCCCCGATTCTCCGTGCGGTGACTTTGAGACTGAGCCTGAGCGAGAATCACTTTAATGGCGAGACGTTATTCCCCATAGCGGGCCGCGATCATACCTCGCTTTCATGTCCGAAAAGACGACGAGAGTCAAAAAGAATGAGACTTAATTTAATTAAAAGGGAACTTGGCAGTGTCCGGTCAGATTTATTACTCATTCATAACGCAACTTTGCTTTTAGTGTGACCTGTTAATCAGAGTGGCACTAAAAAGAGCCCCCGAGCCAACAAAATCTCCTCCAGGTGCCATCAAACTTTAACACGGCTGAGCGGTCCGGGTCGCCTGCCTTTCACCCCGGAGTCCACCTCTTGAGGAAAACAGCCGAGAGGGCGGCCCTGATGAGCCGGAGTCAGGTGAGGGAGAGGGGAGCGCGTGGTGCATCGCGGGCCCGGGCGCTGTTAAAGCGTCCACCTCGCTCCGAGGGCCATTTCAGTAACTGTCCCATTGATCTGCAAGTAAATGGATGAGATGGCTCTGTAATAGCAGGGACCTCTGGCTTTCAACAGCAGCTGTCCGTCCGAGACGTTATGAGCTGTGATCGATGCGACGGCCGTGTGGAGTTAGACTCAGGTAGTTGTGAGTTTGCCTCAGAGAGCGAAATGTGTGTTTGTATTGATGTACGTGGATTAATGCTTTTAATATCCAAATGAATACAATTTTTGGAGCGTTTGGAGGGTAAATGAGAACATCTTTGTATGCAATTCATGTGTTTGTCTCCAAATGTCAAATTAATATAGTCTTAATGTTAATTTTAAAGGGTAATTTTAAAATTAAGGGTAATTTTCCCATGTTTTGGAGCATAAACCATTATTAAGGGCTATTGAGCCACAGACGTTCCTATTTAAACCTCGACTTCCCACCAGTCCTTTAGAACTGAACAAGTGACTCGGAGGTGTGGCGAAACGTCTTCTCAAAAAAAACTCTACAAGTCCAGTTGCCTTTCTTAAACACTTTTCGGATATATCATGATCTGGATTGTTCGATTTTCAGGACTCACGTTTGTGTCCATGGTGGCAGTCACCTCAACAAATTCTTTGCACTTGCGAACATGCCGTACGAGGCAATAAGAGAGAATTCTGATTCCACGTTTTCTGTACTCCAACTCCATCGTCGCATCCGACCGATCCGTCGTCAGCCGCTTTGAATCACAACCTGAGCGTGTCAGCGGCGAAAAGAAGCTGATGATTGAGTGCGTCCGTGCTGTAGGATTGCGTTCACCGTTTTTGTTCAGTATACAGGCCAATTTGATCTTGAATACAGGAAATAAGGCCCAATTTTAAAAATAATAATAATAATAATAATAAATCTGAACTGCTTTTTTAAAAGTGAAGCCAAAGCAAGTAGAGCTACCCCTGGTGGCTGGCTGCAGTATAGGACATAAGCTCCACCCCCTCTATGTTAGTGGGCGGGACTAAAACACTAAAATACACATCAAATAAATTTTTTTCAAGGATGGTTTCCTTCCCTGGTTCATTTTAGGTAGTTAACATAACGTTGATGTATCATGTAAAAACTTAATATCCAACATTAATTGGTGGAGGTAGAGCAGAGCGTGGTATTAATTAAACAAAACTCTGGAGGAAGTGTCGCGGCTCTGCTTGGCTCCACTTTCGGACCGTAGTGTCCGAGAGGAAGTGGCGACACATTGTCCATATTTACACAATCCATGGTTGAAAACGTAGCTTATATCTCTTACTCTTATATCTCTCCAGTAAATATATGTGAAGCTGCAGGTGTCCGCTAAGTAGCTTTATAAACTAATTCAAAGACATTTCTGTTTAATGCACATATGGATTTTTGATTTGAAATATTCAGCTGGAGATTTTTCTGCTATTAAGATTCACAGTTTGAATCAAATGCAAGTCAAAGGTTTTGTGTTTCCTTCCATGGGGTCTCTATGTGTTACAGGAGAGATGAGAGGCTGTATGTTGATGATGATGATGATGATGATGATGATGCTGATGGTCTTCCAGTTATCTCTCTCTCTCTCTCTCTCTCTCTCTCTCTCTGTCTGTCTGTCTGGGCCGCAGACTAGAGGTCTAGAGTTCATTATCAGAGATTTTCCTCTTAAAGGGCCACGGCGACCAGAGCATGTGGCGAGCTCTCATTACTCCCCGTCGCTGTCACATAATCTTCGCCCACTTACGCGGTAGACACGGGGACCCGACTTGTCTGGAGTGCGCCTGTCTCGTGTATCTATTCCCACTCAACGCAGGAAATTAATCTGAAAGTGCCCGCGGAGAAATCGCCATTTCGGGGCCATTAACGCTTGTTGTGCAAAGCTGCCATTACTGAAATGGCCCGGGCAGCGGATAATATTGGAGTTAGTGGAGCAACGGCCAATGCATGCTACATAGGTTTGGAAATCGCCCACTTGGGGAATATTGTAGAGGCGAATGTGGACTTATGCTAGGGGAAAACTATCGTAACAACCTACCGCAAGTGAAATCACTAGGTTTCAGTTCATAAACAGCCTGAAGAAATATCATAGCAACCATAGAAGTATGGAAAACCTTCATCTGTCTCTCATAAGGCTTAATTCAGTTTGGGCCACACACACTCTCTAAATCACATAAACATGCACATATTTGAGCTGCAGGAGAAGAATGAAATAAATCTATGTAGCAGATTTATGACTGGTTTTAATGGGACATGATTGAAGTCTAAGGGTTTTCCAGCTGATTCCTGAGTAAATGCTGACATTTTTTGGCCATTCCTCGACACAGAACTGCCAAAGACGTGTGCCTATTGTTTTATTTTAACCCGACGGAGTTTTTTTTATATATATACTCAACAGTGGAGCCAACAAATACTTGCAGATAGCGGAAAACGTTGCAAAGCCCCTTTTTTCACCCAAGCTACATTTTTTTTGTTTTCCATTTTTGGCAACGCCGCCGCCACGCCCCGCTTTGGAGATTGGCATCCTGTGAACGCCAGCCAATTGGCAGCCGCTATTTACTGTTACCAGCTGCCTTCGCTCGCCGAAGTCGCCGCCTCTCCTTTACACATCAATCCTCTTTCTCTCTCTTTTCTCCCCTCTCATTAATCTTTACAAGATCCCGGAGTATGGCGCGAGTTCAGCGTCGCCTTATTAACCGGCCTCCGAGGCCTGTTAAAGCTATTTTCGGGGACCGCCTGGTGGTTTTGATTACCCGGTGACAAGAAGATACCACTTGTTGGGCTAATTTAATTTTTCCTCATCAAGTCTCTGTTAGACGGACGAGATCTGTTAGTATGTTTGGTGTGGTTGGTTGTAGTCGGGCAGGGGGAGGTGGGGGGTTGGGCTCCATCTCGCGTCGCGTTGAAGATGTTCTTTTCATGTTGTCTTCAGCTGACCCAACGATGTCCTTCAGACGCTGTCGGGCCGTCAGATGTTTCTAAAGCGTGCTCTCGTCTTTTTAAGAAGATCACCTTGATGGAATAAAAGGGGGGAGGGCTGTTTGAAGGTGATAGTGGTCTTTAATCTGCACCAATGATGATTTATCAGCTCCTGGCCAGCCTCCCATTGCTAGCAATGACTTGAAATAGAAACTATTACCTACCCACATCACACACTTCTTTGAATTTGAATCTCTGACTGAGCTGGTGGTGCTGGTGCTGGTGGTGATGGTTGTGGGGAGGGGGGCCACAAACGCGAGGATTCATCTTTTTTATTCCTTGCAAAGCCACCAGAGCTCCGATCCAATTTGCTAGCCACATGGGGTCGTCCTTAAGCCTGTCAAACGCGCTGACGGGTTGGGGGGGGGGGGCTGTCACTTTTCGTGGTCGTATGGTCACAATCACCACTCAGGTTATTTATAGGTCTCGTCCTTCTCACATTCACAACTACAAGGAGCCACATAACAAGACAGCTCTTTGCACTCATAGGCGGTTTATGCTTCTGACACCGTAGCTAAGGCAACAGCGGCAAGAGCTTTGATTGGTCCGCTTGGTAGTAGCTTGTTTTTTGCTTTAGTATTTCCAGCTGCTTCTCCATCTCTGCAATTTTTGACTTGATGGTTTTGGATCAATATGGATGGAACACATCAAGGAAAGGTTAACTGAGGTTCAGAGATACAAACATTTGTACGACTAGCCTTTGGCCAAATTTCGGCGAAACTAGCGTTTACGAGCGCACAAGTATAAAATGGCGAACACTGGCGTAGGCTACGTACGTACATTACGGCATCTATGTCCCACTACACTTTAGAGACCCAGTTTACTCATTTAAAATCACAACTTCACAGTCCTTTATGCCAAAAACTGCACATTTAACTAAAAAAAAAGCACAGATGTTGGGCATACTTTATTATTTTTTTCAATATGAGGTGGTTTTCATCTTTAGAACGCTCCAAGAACTCCAAGAACGTATAAAAGCACCAAAAGAAAAATCTGAAATTAACCAATTTTCTCTTGATGGTGTAATTTTTTTTGCAGTCATTACCTCAAAGTATCAAACTTAACTCTATAACTGTAATTATACCTTCAGGTGAGCACAGAGCTTACAGTAAATAATGGGAGTTGACTTTGTGTGGTAGCAGAAAGCTAAATTAAAAGTGCTTCAGATATTACTACCTAAGCTCGGACTCGCCACGCGGCTCTTAAGTTACCAGCGAGGGCAATTATTACTCCAGTTCCGTGGCGTGACCATTGCCTTTGTGTACGAGTGTGTGCTCATACCTGGAGGATATGTGTTAACTCAGCAGGTTGAGCGTTACCAAAGACCTCTATTGTTCTCAGCTCCGTTGAGAGTTCTCCAAACACTGGCCTATAATTAAAGGGCTCATTCCTACTTAATGCTTTTGTTCCCATGCCCCTTCACCCCACCTATACTGGAGGCGTGGGGGCCAGGGGAGGGGCGGTAAGGGATAATGAGCATTTTTGTGTATGTGTAGGCACATATGCACGTATGCTTGTGTGCACAGGCAGATGTATTGACAGTGTGTTAATTTAGTTTGGCTCGCCGGTGCGTTCATTCGTGCATCGGCCCGCCGTGGTTGCCATCTGCGGCAGAACCCATGACCGCTTGGCCTCCTTTATCAGCACCAGGGGCCTAATCCCCCCCCTCGGTGGCTTGTCTGGGACAGCGAGAGAGAGAGAGACAGCACCATCCCAAGTGTCCTCCCTGACACTCATTCCTTTAACCACCTGAAGGTGACAGTGTTTTGTCATTAGTGCCTCTCAGGCTCCCCTCAGTTTATAGCGCAGCCTCGACGGTGAGACACCTAACCGGGCCTGAATAATTCTCTCGGACATTACAAGGCACATCAGGAGTTGGGCTGAGTGCTTTGCTGTGTAACATTTAAAATGCAGGGGACCCTATAGGATGTTTTTGTGCGTGAATATGCAGAAAGGAGGGACTCTGTGTCGAGATGAAATAAGACACGGATCAAAGGCAGGAGAGTTAATGAAAATTACGCTTTCTTTTTTCTCATCCCTGAGTCGTCCACTCGAAGTTCTACTCGCTGCTGTTTTCTTTCCGTGACTTCCTCTCGGTGGAGGGAGTTAATTAGATCGCTTTCTGTTACCGAGGACTCAGACTCTGCTTCTGTACTAATTTAGTGTCTTTTAGCTGCCCTCCTCTCGTCTCCCCACCCCCTTCCTCTCCTAAGAGCTATGTTTTTCCTGACTCAAAAGGACTTTAGTCAGAGGATTAGAGGAGATTACACTGTGATCTGGTTTGTGATAACAGCTCATATTTGGGGAAGTTGGAAAGCTTTGCAGAAACAGACAAAACACCCAAATGATTGGAGGGAAATGCTAAAAATTTGGCCTCGCGTTACCGAAGCCCTTCTTGAGTTACACCGGTTCAAATCCCGGTGGTCCCGAGGAGAAACAACGGGACGGGACTGATGTTAGCTTAAAGAAATAACCACCGAGGCCCGCTTTAGCTGTCCCACTCGCAGGGGGGGGTGCAAGTGTGTTTATGCATGAGAATGTGTGTGTGTGCACTTGGAGCGCTGCCACGACTGCTGTCTTGTAGACTAAACGCTTGTCACAGCTGACCTCAGAGCTTTCTGCAGGGCTGAGCACAGACAGTTATGGCCCTCTAAATCTCCAGAGAGGACAGAGACATTTTAAGATCGTCTCTGGCCTCGCTGCAACGTCCCAGGGTGAGTTTTTAGAACGCATAGAGTACATCTTTCAGCCTCCAAGAAAGGGAAGAGTTCAAACCAGTCCCTGTTTAGCGTTTCTCGTCATTTTCTCACAGGGGTCTGAGCTCATTCATTTAAAACCAATTGACGTTAAATGATGTAATTATACTTATACCAATTCTGCACCCGATGGCTTTTTCCATGCCTTGATTATTGACTGCCAGTGCTCCTGATTAGCATGTCGGTCACAAGGGAAGTGGTGGCCCGCGGTCATGATGTTAATTGAGATCATAATCACATCCGATGAGTTTGTGTGTGCGTGCGTTGGTCATAGCGGCGGACTTGGGATTCCAGCTGTCACACGGAGCTTTTGATTGATCGATGGCTGATGCGAGACGACGGATGCGGCGAGGTTTTTTTTTTTTCTTTTCTTTTTTCGGGGCAGTTTAAGGCAGCCTCACGGCTTCATTAAGGCAGAGAGCCGCTGCGGCCATAGATCACGGCGGTGACAGGCCAACATAATGTCTCGCTGGGTTGATAATGATGTCATGAAAGCGAGGGTCACAGGGTGAAGGGGCATTAACATATGTAAGGCTTCTGGAGGTTGATGGCAGATAGCAGTAATGGAAGGACATCTTTGTCACTGGTACGAGCTGGGCTGCTACAAATGCACTGTGAAACAGGTGTGGTGGATTTAATTTTGCAAAAAGGTTGGATGCAAAGAAAGAATGCACCAGCTTTTGAATAGTAACAGAAATGAGCATATTTTGGATTTGATCAAATATTTAGTTTCGCTTCGTGTAGTTTAACGGGTTACCTTGCAAGTCTCAATGCTTTGTGTTATTATGTTTGATAAGTGACAAATCATTATAGATTTTATTGATCCACAGGGGAAATTGGTTGGTCACAGTAGCTCAGTTGCACATAAAAAAATAAATAATATAAAAAAAAAAACACTAGAAAAAAAGAGCAATAGATGTAAGATACTTATAGGAAAAAATAAATAAAAATAAATAAATAATAATAAATACATAATACATAATAAAAAATATAGATATATAATAATAAGTAAATAAATAAAATACAGTACTATAGGTAAAAATATACAAGATTTGCATAAGTACAAATCTAAAATAAATAGTAGAATATAGAATAAAATTAAATTACACTGTATATATATATATACACACACAGGTGGGATAAATAATAAGGAACATTAACATGAACAAGATGGAGTTATCTGTTACACAAAGTGCTGTTATTCCAACATCTATAATTCATTTAAGTTTTAATTACCTCATTTTCCGTCTTCATGCTTCTTCTTCCTCTTTTTTTTTGTTCCGCCATCTGTCAGTATCATTCAACCTCTCGACCCTCACATTGATTATTACACAATATTGATAGCCTACGTTTAAATGACGGTGTCAGCCTTGTTTTTTTTTGGCCCGTCTGTCTGCGTGGCCATTACTAAAGGTCGCGACCCCTGACCTCCACCCTCTTTTTGGATGTCTGGAGAGAACTCGGGAATTAATCTGAGTAATGGAGGCAACGGCAGCGCGGCAAGTACATGATGACGCCAGGGGATGGTGATGAGGAGGGGGAGGGGAGGGGGGCAAGCATCCCCCTGCCTCCTCCAAAACCTCCCCTTGTCTTTTTCCTCCTGTAGTCCATATATTCCCCTAGAAATACAGCCAGAACGTCAGCTCCCCTTCCCCTCCCCTCCCCTCACCACTTAAAGCCAGGACGAGCAAAAAAAAAAATCTTAGAAATGCCTCTTTTTAATTCTGCTTTATTACACCCACTATCAATATTGTTATTGTTTAAAGTGGTTAGGGCTGTAGCCGAGGCCCTGACTGACGGGCGTCCCACCGCGCCTCTCTCGTTAATTATGTATAGAGGAAGTAGTGGCGGCGCAGGGGGCTGTGGAAGAGAAGACACGGGGGCTGGTTTCTGTATGGGACGCGGAGGAAGGCTACGAAGGGCTGCTGTGAATTATTTACCGCTGGCTCGTGGATAACCCGCTGAGCGCCAGGCACTGACATTTGGAAAGGGAGCGATTGTCTGCATTCAACACAGTGTGATGTTGTGCCGAAGTAAATGAGCTTCTTTACAGGTGTAAGCCATCTCCAACGAACCCGTGGGACCTCGGTGCCCTAATAAAAGACGAGATATCTGCTCTCGTTGTCAGTCAATAAAAGGGAGTGCGCATGTGACCAGAAATCCCTCAGTGTGGTTGAAACTCCTCCAAACGACAGTCGAAGCACCAGATGTCAAATGATATATTTCTGAATGCATATGGAAAATATGCCCACAGAACTACCAGCGCCGCTCTGGCCCCTCTTGATATCTAATATTGGCCTTTCATTATAGGTAGCTGGCGAGCGTGTCTCTCTGGCAACGTGCTAGAATAGCAATAGGTTCAGATGCATGTGAATATCTGCATCTG
The DNA here is from genome assembly GCF_963514085.1 of Chelon labrosus. Taxonomy (NCBI): domain Eukaryota; kingdom Metazoa; phylum Chordata; class Actinopteri; order Mugiliformes; family Mugilidae; genus Chelon; species Chelon labrosus. Next base: position 5,376,612 of record NC_140351.1, on the reverse strand, counting down.
AGGTGGATTCATCTGCTCCCTCGCAGGCTGACAGCTTTGCATGTATTAGCATTAAAGAAGCATAGCAGTGTTATAATCCATTCAGTGTGTTCACACGTTAGCCGTATTCCAAAGGGAACACATGTTGCTACAGTCTGGTCATATGTAGAATATGTGTGGATTGCTTTTAAAGGTGTGTTGAGACGATTAGACCATAGACTGTATTAAAATATGGACAATGTGTTGTCACTTCCTTGCATTAGCCAAACTGAAGCTTTTTGCCTGCATCGGCACTATATTGAAGGGGAACTACTGTTTTTTTTACAAGCTGGACCTTATTTCTGTGATAAAATACGATCGTTTCCTCACCCATATAACTTTTGTGTCATTTGTAGTCATTCGGGAGATAATTAGATCTGCGTATATCCATATAGTGCGAGTGACTGGGGCACCGAAATGCAGCCTCTAAATAATGGTAGATTGACCTACAGACCCCGGATGATGTCCTCTGACCTGGATGATGTCATCCCTGAGCACCACGCGCACCCGCAACGATTGGCTTGTTTACCTGTAATTTGCTACTGCTAGTTTTTTGCAACATGGCTGAATATTTTTCCAATTCTGAGGTTGTGGACGAACCATAGCAGTAGCAAATTACTCCGGACTCAACAGGAAATAGCACTAGTGTTTCATAACAAAATATTGGTGAAACGAACGAGTTTCGTGGCAGATAATGCATTATTTAGAGGCTGCGTTTCGGTGCCCCAGTAACTCCCACTATATGGATATACACAGATCTAAATATCTGCCAAACGACTACAAATTACACAAAAGTTAACAATCGTATTTTATGCCAGAAATAAGGTCCAGGTTGTGAAAAACAGTAGTTCCTAGTAGTTAGTTTAAGGCCCAAGTTCCATCCGCTAACATGGAGGGGGTGGAGCTTATGACCTATACTGCAGCCATCCACCAGGGGGGAGCTCTACTTGCTTTGGCTTCACTTTTGAGAAACCGTTTCGCCGTCTGTTTATGTATTAGACATTCAAGAGGCAAATTGTGCACTGCAATTATTCAATAACAAATTGCAAAATCAGCGCAGAGCAATGTTTGCTTGCAGGAGAGAAAACACCAGTTGAAACTTGTAACATTTTAAAGGTGGATTTGACGAGGTTTGATGGCAGCTAACGCCTCTAAAAATCTCACGTAAATAAATTTTGCCCCAAAGATCTGTCTCTGGACTTCTTTTCTCTCACTGTCTGTTTTCTTGCTGCTGCTGGGAATGTTGTGCACTTGTGTCTCTCTAATAAGCTCGTGCCTGTGGGTATTCCAGCACATGAGAGCAGCTGAAGGATGAGGGCGGTTTCGAGAATGCAAAAAGTTAAGAAGTGAGTCGAGATGGAAAGAGTCGGGGAGGGGGGGCCCGCGGGGTCTGGATCTGGCCAGGCAGGTCGGAGATCTCTGCAAGTCTGTGACTGCGGGCGACGAAAACGCGGAGAACGAGCAGCGTCCACGGTTGCACGTCCACCAGCATTTTGCCTCCTCGCTTCCCTCCGTCTCAACGCCGCGGCAGCTGACTCTTTTTAATTTCGCTGGCTGTTCCGTGACGTCTATTAAACACAAAAACACTCGAAGTATCCGCAACTTGGCCGGACAACTGTGTCTCATGATCTGCTCAGCCTACCCCCCTCCCCTCTCGTTTGAGTGCTGACGAACGTCTAGGCGGGCGCTTCTGCCAAATTCTCCAGCAGTGTCTAGGTTTGCACGGAGAAACCAAGCAAAGGTGACTTGTTGCGGCAGCACACCAGCCTCGCTAAGCACCTCATTTGAGGTCTCCTAATACAAAACGCAGCAACCAATTTCATATTTCACGGCGCCAGCCTATACTTAGACAAAATACTTGAGTGTCAGGGTCCATAAAAGCCAAAGTCATATAATATACCCTCGGCTCACTAAGTGTCAAGCCAGCTGATATCTCATAAAGCCTGTCTTTAAGCCTGATGGGCTCATAAACACTGACTTAACCTGTTTTGGTGGATACTTTAGCTTTGAGCCTTCACACCTTATTTAAGACTCAGAACTTGGCTCTTCTTACCCTGAAGGGGAATGCTGATTCATCAGATGCATCTGTGCAACACAAACAGCTGTATCTCTGTAAAGGCACAAGAGGGACACATGAAAATATTCAGTGTCTGCCAGTTGTCAGGCTTCAGTTGCCACAGATGAGTTCCTTATTGTTTATGTGCTTCTTTGACAATAAAAGATTTATTGTGTTGGAGCTCGGGGGCACGGATCAGTAAATGAATTCTGCGTGTGTTTGCCAGTTTCTGAACATGTCAGTAGCTTTAATCATTAGCATGCTGCGCAGCTTTGTCTCATTACAAAGTGTCACTGCTCTGAACTTCTATTCAGATGTGTTTCTAAATACGCAGCAGCCCGAGCTGTACTCCGAGTTTCTCTCTCTCCCTCTCGCCTCCTCCCTCAGAATGAACCAGCTCCTCTGAATCAATGGGCTGGGATTATGAGCCTCAACTTCAAAGTTCGTCTCGTTCCTCATGGAAGATGCAGCCGTGCGCCTTTTTCTTCACAGAAAATAATTTATAGAAAAGTTTGCAGAAATTAAGGCAAAAGAAAGTTAGCAAGAGTCTAACATCCATACAAATGCGGTGCTCCCACCTTTGCATCATGCTGTTTTTTTGTTTTTTTTGTATGAATCTCAATATCGCTGATGTTCTTTGTTTTTTTTTGTGAGTCAGAAATGTGGTGTGAATTTAGCTGCAGAGGATTTGGATTTGAGGCAACACACTGGCTGTGTTGACAGCGTGGTATACGTTTACATCATGTACAAATGCTGGGCAATTCAGAGAACAAATGTGGAACTGTTTTTGTTTCTGGCCTTTTGTGACGTTATTGAATAGTTGTGAGTGGAGAGAGACAGGAAGTGATGGGGCGAGAAAGAGGGGAAAACATGCAGTAAATGGCGCTTCTGTTTCTGGGGTTAGCGCTTAACTGGGTGAGCTATATGAGCTGCACCGGCTTTACCAGATTTTTAAAGGCAATTATGACTCGTCTTCTGTTATTCCTCCATTCTTGTAATAGTTTTTGCATTGTCTTTCCAGGCATAACATTATGACCACCTTCCTAATATTGTGTAGGTCTCCTCCTTGTGCCTCCAAGACAGTTGTGACTCATTAGAGAATGGACATGGGCCTTCTGAGGGTGTCCTGTGGTGTCTGGCAACAGGATGTTGTTAGTGGGGGGCCTTTGAGGGGAGGGGCCTCTGTGGCTCATCCCACAGATACTTGATCAGTTTGGGATCTAGTGAATTTGGAGGCCAGGTCAACACCTTGTGCTGTTCTTCATGTTTTTTTTTAGTTGTTCCTTTAGTTGTTCCAAAAACACGTTTTTGTGTGTTTATGTGCGTCCTGCTTCCATCAAGGAGTGTCTTTGCTATGGGGTGGGGGTGTCTGGTCTGGTCTAGGTGGGTGCTACATGTCTAAGTAACATCCACACCAATGAATGCCAGGTCTAAAAGTTTCCCAGCAGAACATTGAACTGTCACAAGATGGTCGATGTTATTCACTTCTCCTGCCAGTGGTTTTAATGTTGTGGCTGATCGGTGTTCATCCATGTTTGTGAACATGATATAATGATGGAATTTAATTTGGTACAAACATTCACTTCAAGTCAAGGATGAAGTGATTTCAAATTGGATGTATGTAACCGACTGGTTGCTTCTAGTTTTGCAGTGTAAACAGACTTCTTCGACTTCAGCTTAACAGCTACTACCACCTCATGTCTGTCCTTCACTCGGAGTTAGAGCAGCTGCCATTCTCCTGACGGGATCAGCTGAATAATTGATCCGTTTCCAGACTGCACCTGAGCCACCGTCTTTTATTTATTTTTTTATTTTTTTTCTTAAGCTCTTGATTTACTAGAATGTATTGACTCGTCCAGCTGGCTTCACCGCAGCATTCCTCTCAACCATTCCAGTGGCCTTTCCCTTTTATCATTAAAGCCGCAGACCGTGTATTGGTAGTTTTAAACCAACCGAAAACGTTTTTTTAGGGTTGGTATCGTGAGGAAAAGGTCACACCTGTTTCCTACTAACCACGAGTTCACGTCGGCAAAACACGCAGAAACAAAAGAGCCTTTGATCACTTCCAGTACATTCTTTACCGCAGCCATAAAACTTGTTAGTGCAAAGGCAGGGCAGAAGGCATTAAGAGTTTCCCTCTCAAATATAGATTGTTGGAAGGCTTGTTTCTCTCGTTCTGATGTATTTTGGAAATCTAACAAACAGAAAACAAATAGTGGTTGTGTTTGCAGTGATAAAGCAACTTGGGGTGAATTTGGGTTAGTGGCAGTGGCAGGTGGTATGTTCGATATCGTTTTTTTTTTTTAAAAGGACAAAGAGAAAGACATAGAGCTGCCTCTTTTCTTTGCTTCTTATGAGCTGTTTTCCTTGTGGAAAGCTCCTCTGTGGTTTTCTTCGTGGTAGGGCTTTTTCTTAATTTCTCACACTAGGGAAGCGAGAGATGAACAGTACACCGGGGGCCAGCCATGCCGGACAGCTTGTTGGACGGAACAGCTCCACAGGCGTTGCTTCTTTCCCTTGCTAATCAGAGATCCACGCTCCCCAGTCACGGCACCGCCATGGCCTAGGCAGGCGTCCCAAATGATGGCCTCTTAGGACACCCAAGGACCCCATATGTGCTGCTTTCGGAGTCCTAAAGGAGCCATGGATACGCATTCGCACAACAGCCCTCATCTAGACGTGGGGTTTTTTAGCTGGCGAGGCGCCACAGTCGGTGCATCAGTCACAGGAGGACATGGGTGAAGTCAGAGCCTGACAAATCCAGGGTATTATCAGGCCTTTGTCCAGCCTGCAGCTGTCACTTACCAGGCTAGTGGGAGAGGATGAGGGGCACAGAAGGGAATTCATGACCTATGCCTGTAACCACAGAGGAGGATTGAGGCATTCAGAGATGAAACATATGGGGAGGGGAGAAAAGAAGGAAATGGAGGAGAGCAATGAGGCAAGAAAAGAATGGGAGACATTTTCATAAAGATGAAAAAGAAAATGTAAGGTACAGAGGGAAATAAGTGTCGGTGGGGGGTCTATACTGTATTTTTAAACTGCTTTCATTTGATTGCTTGCAAAAATCATGACAGATTGGCTGGTATATGCTGATTCCCTCTGAAGACGGTTAAAAAAAAAAAGAAACGGTCTTATCTTTGTCCCTCTCCCCTTCGAAAACGACCGGCGGTAATGCAGATCTAATCTCTTTCTATCATCGCGGTGGGTCCCGAAGGCTGTCCGTTTCCCCAAAAACGCCTCATCTTTCCGTCTTTGAAATAAATGAAAGTCCACAGGGCGATGGAATAAAGATGAGCCAAGCCTTTGACTCGATGCAAGATTGCCGAGGGGCCCAAACTTGAGAAGTCTGCCCCCCTCGTCTGCTGCACAGAGATACTGGGGCCAGAGAGAACCCAGATAATCTGATAGAATTTCAATCAACAGCGATCAGATAAGAAATAACAGAACGTCTGATTTTAAAGTCACACCGGAGCTCCGGCGCTTTTTTTTTGTTTTTTTTTTTAACTTTTGTCGGAAACGAACAGTCTGTGACAACTCACAGGTTTCCTGTCAAACATCATCTCTTGAAATGTTATCCTCAGGATTATGACTCTGTGCCTCCGCTACTCTCATTCCAATTGGCTGGGGGCTGGCCTCTGACCTTAGGTACGGTCATATGACCTGTGTTACACTCTCGGTGATTGGATTACTCCTTTATTAGCCGGTGGCAGCGCTTGTGGTGCATGCCTGGGCTCAGTGCGACTTTGATCCGCCAACAGAAGCGCACAGGAGGCCGGTGGCATAGTTTGCATCTTGGGCCTAATCCTTGTGGTGTGTGAGACATCTGCCAAATCCTCCCGGATCAAAGGATGACTATTACACAGACAGGCATTCACATACCCCCAACTGCAGCTTCGGCGTGTTCGTGACCCCTGTCAGCAGGTTCATTTAAAAACACAGGTGGGTTGGGGTCAAACGGACACATGCGCATAACAGGTCCTGCAGTGTGCTTCCCTGCGTGTTCGTCTGCACTTCAAGAAGCTCGGGGCTTATGTTCTCTTGTTCACTCATTCTCTAACAGTGCGGAGGATTGTTCGAAGCAGCAGTGGCAGCAGATCTGCAGTGGCCAGACTGTCGTTGACGTTCCTGAATCCTTGTTTTCTGGCCTGACTCTGCATGCCTGTGGGTTCACAGGTTCACCTCACTCAATAACCCTTTCAGAATAAGCTTCCACCCGGGCTATAAATACAGCGGAGGTGTGATTTCATTGAGTGTGAGCATCTGTAAAGGGAGGAGAAGCGATACAAGTGTCTCTCTCCGTCTCTCCGTGCATTGCAGCCGGTGCGTTTTGGGGTGAACGAGGCTATAACCTAAGAGGCCGAGAGCTGGCGTTTCAGCCTGCAAACCCTCATTCTGTCCGGACACAATGAAGATGCCGGCCGTGGAAAGAAAAAAAAACAAAACACTGTGGCATATGGATGTTATTCTCTCAGCCATGTTTTTTAATTACTTTACAGACAGTATCCAATTTTCCACTGACGCACATTTTCGCTGCAAACTCGTACAATTACGATGCAGACAGCCCCGGCCCGTACCCCTGAGTGCACTTATACAACCTGTGACCTTTTCCTCCTTTGCACAAACACACGGCTCATAGCAAACTGATGAGCAGTGCTCATTCATATTCCCTCTTCTACCCGTCTATTGCCTGGGTGACACATCCTTCCTATTGGTTCCTGTTGCGTTGCATGTTTTTACCCATTACAGCCATTGACATATTCAGAGGTGATTTTCTAAGCGGTGACACCGGATGCATCGGCAACAACCGCGCAAACTAATTACGCACCGAGTTGCCCAAGCAATTCGAAGCTCTCGGCAACCGAATCCGTCTTCTTCACGTATGGAGACGGTGGCCGTTGGAGTGATAGGGCGAGCTTCTGCTTCTCCCCCAAGGCTTCCGGCTCTATCTCTCACCAGATGGTGATATATAAAACCATGGAGCGCTTTCCAAGAATCTCATCAACTTGGTGCCCCCCTGGTGGGTGGAGGACCAAGAAGGAGAAGCCCCTGCAGATAATCTAGATATTGTACAGGCCTCCTTTGAACTGCCGTGACAAATTCGCTCCTCGTTAAATCCATACCCTCCTCCCAGCCCCTGCTCGGCGCGATTTCCATTTGTAGTGCTTTGAAAAATATATCGAAGTGTTACGCTTCTGCTCCCTTAATTTGCAGGGAGATCTTGTCTTTGCTCATCTTTTCCCGTTCCACACCCCTCCATTTCACCCGCCACACACTTTAGCAGATCTTTTTAACATAGTCCATCACTCTTTCTGATGCCTCAGTGGGCGAGAGGAGGGCAATAGGTCTTACTATGTAGTGAGTGGATATGGAATCAAGCAGTCTTGTTTATAGCCTCAGGTTCCTGGGTCCCCAGCTGGTTCCTCCAGCCCAATGGTGCATGTTTGAGATGCTGATGGTAGCACTGATCCTCCCCGTAGGGTCAAGCTGCAAAATTTACGAGGCTGTTTGTCTGGTCTCCTCTCTTTGAGCAGCCTTGGGGATTAAGCTAATTGCATGCGCTGGACTTCACAGATATCTATGTTTGGTGTTTTCCCACCTATTACTGGCTTGCCAAAAGTTTTGACAAACAGTCATGATTGCCGTAATGCAACAAATGTATTAGCAAAGACGTAGAGTATATCTGAGGAATTTTAGAGATGCACATGAGGTTTTATTTTATCCTCTCAGTTGCGTGTTTTTTGTGTGAATGTACGGTGCGGTTGAAGAGGAAATATTATGCTTTTCCTTCGCGTGCAAAAGGTCTTCAGAGTCACAAAGCCCAAGGTCCACACCAAAGAGAGTTCATCCCTTTCACAGAAGGCTCTCCCCTTGCACAGACTGACACACCTTGTTTGCAGTGCAGCCATTTCTTCTGTTGCTATAGGTCACCATGTAAGCCATGTATAGCAGCTAGTTTGACATGACACATGCTCAAAAGCAGTCAAACGAAAACAGCCGAACGTGGACCATACTGGGCGTTTTTTGGGAGTTGGGCCTTTAACCCGTTATCGGGCGAGGAACCATATTTTGCAACTTCCTCACACGTATTAAATTGCGTCCTGGTTCCTCTCAGTGAGATTTAGAAGCATTTGTGCCAATCAGAGAAGATCAAGGCAACATTCTCAGGTCAAATGTGGTCTGCAAGGTCCACCTCTGCATGAACGCTGAGCATAACTGCTTTATTAGGTTCCACGAAGAAGAGACCTAATGTGGTCTAATGCGATAATGTGAATCAGCACTTATGTTCTAATGGTCTAAATGCATGTTTATATTTGTTTACCACTTAAGAGCAAGGAACCATGTATGGTAACTTCACTGACCTTGATTTTCTACATGAAAATGAACAATTTTGAAAAATGTTACAAAAGTATTCATTGATATTTGACCTGTTTATTCCGATTGGAAGTGGCCAGCTTTAAGTACCTGAGGTCACCACATGAGTCTCCGTTGCCAGCAGTTTCACGCTCTGTATGGAAATAAACGCCAACATCATTCGTGGCACAGCAGAATATTATCAGAACAGCTGCTGCGTGTAATGGATTTCTACCTACCGCTGTATCAGGGCCATGAATGGTGCTGTTTGTTTCGCGTCATGACTTGGGGCGATGACACATAATTTGGAACAAGCCGTGAAGTCTTTCTCCGTGTTAAGTTATTATTCATTTATTGATCTCCACCCTGACCTTAGTTATTTTAGAGAAAGCTCAGATTATGATTCCAACCCTGAAAACCTCCGGTAATAAAGATAAATAAATCTGGAATCGCTCTGTATGAGAACAAACAGATGTGTCTTTTGAACAATAAATTGCGCTAGCCCCCCAAAATTAATTCTTAATTCTCTCACTTTTGTTTGTCGTGATTTTCCACCAAGAAACATAACTACACAGTAGAACACAAACACACTTTCTCACAGTGGAAGCATGCGACTCTTCTGTGGTACTTTTGTGGTCAAGAGTCGTAAAAACTTGTCTGATAAAAAAAAAATTACGGGAGTAGATTTGTGCGGCTCCGCTGACTGCAATTAAGTCATTTAATTTCTTTTATATTGCATTTGCTATTTAACCAGCCTCAAGTAAATAGAAGGAGAACATTGATTTTGTAATGAACAGTAATAAAAGGACTCCACTATCACCCCACACCCTAAAAGCATAAGCTACCTCACACCCCAGCGAGCAAATTAATTGCCCACATCCACATAAAAAGCCTAATGTACGCTCCCTGCGCTCTCCCCACCCGACATATAAAGCTATAGGAATCAAATGGAGTATAACTAATACAATTGATTCGGATCAAGGCAGGACAAATAACACGGTAACCGCGTTCGGCCAAGTGCCACTCTGGGGCGTGCGCGCCGGGAATCCGTGCATCCTTTATGAGCTGCTATTTATTGTTGCTCTTAATGAAGCTTGATTGGCAGCATGTCCTAGCGCCCATTATCGTCAGAAGGATGTGCTCGTTCTAATCTGCAATTATCGCCGTAATTGCGCCTCAGAATCCTCGGGGCCCAAATAGGCAATCACTTCCAGGGATGGCGTGCCACCTGTAAGTGGTCCTCGGGAGGACACACCCGCTGTCAGGGTGACGGGTCCTCGCATCGAGGGGTCCGTTTTCGTGGAACGTCTTTGTCCCGCCCCTCGTTTCTCTGCTCTCGCCGGTGACTTCGCTTCTTTCCCCTCTCCCTCACTCTCCTTCTCTCTCACATGCTCTTGATTAACCTTTCCCTTCTGCACTCCACGCCATCCCCAGCAACACCCCTCCCACCTTTATCTCCCGAGCCTCCTTCCCCTCGCCCTATCCATCCCACTCCCTACATCCCCGAGCTCACATCGCCTCCCAGCACAAATTCCTAACCTTTGGCCACTCTCATCCCTGCGGTATGCATAAACGCGGGCCCATTATCAAGCCGGTTGTCTCGTCATAATTATGCTTTTTGTCATGCGCTGCCTCTGTAGCCGGTGATAAAAGGAGAGCCTGATTAAGCCGAGGGAAGGCTATTGATTCCTATTGACAGGCCCCTCAAAGCCCTTTAATGAAGGGGATGTAAATGAGGGTTTTCCACGGTGTTTAATGACGGCGTGCCATAAAAGGCCAACATTCTTCTGCAGTCTAAAAGGGACATGCATCACTCACAATGGTGCACGGGGGACACTTTCAGTTATAGGGATGTTCGGGAGACGCCAGTGGAAAGGGAGGTAGGGAGGACGGGAAGAGAAAGCACATAGAGATGTCGGTCAGATATGCAAGCAGGAACCATGTCTGTCAGATCAAGGGGTCCTCGGTACAATTTAGGTGGGTGTTAATGAGGTCGAGTGAGTTATTCAAATAGGAAAAAGCACCTGGAACAACATGCTAGCTTAGACGAATGTGCCAGGTGTTGTCTGGGTGAGGGGTTTATGTAAAGATTACGTCAAAAAAAAAAACACCTAGTCTCACTCTCTTAATTTATCTCCTGCCCAGCAATCAGATGGCGCCCAGTAACCACGACCGGATACAGAGGCTGAGGAGCGAGTTCCAGCAGGCCAGGCAGGACGACGAACCTGAGGACCATCAGCGCACCTACAGCTTCAACCAGTCCAGGGTGAGTGTCTGGTGGGAACCAGTGGTGCTGAGCTGCAAATAACTTCAAAAACACCTTGTTTTGAAAGCTTTAATAGTAAAACTTCCCCATGCACCACTGGAAAGACAAATGGGTTCTTGGATTCACAAAGATTTCTTCTTATAAATCTAAAGGTTTTCATTAACGGCTTGGGACCTGACCTGACTTCAGAGTTGGGCAGAGGTCTGGAACACGGCATAAAACAGTTTTTAACCTGTAGATCAAATATGCTGTAGATAGAAATACTACGGTAAACCGATCAGCCACAACATTATGACCACTAACAGGCAGGAGAAGTGAATAACGTTGACCATCTTGTGACAATTCAGTGTTCTGCTGGGAAACTTTTGGACCTGGCATTCATTGGTGTGGATGTTACTTAGACATGTAGCACCCACCTACACCAGACCAGGCACCCCCACCCCATAGGAATAAAACGCCTTGATGGCAGCAGCCATCCCCAGCAGGATGTAGCCACAAAACGGTTAAGGAACAACTAAAAAAAAAACATGAAGAACAGCACAAGGTGTTGACCTGGCCTCCAAATTCACTAGATCCCAAACTGATCAAGTATCTGTGTAATGATCCACAGAAGCCCCTCCCTTTAAAGGCCCCCCACTAACAAACTAACATCCTGTTGCCAGACACCACAGGACACCCTCAGAAGGAACCATGTTCATTCTCTGATGAGTCACAACTGTTTTGGAGGAACAAGGGAGACTACTACACAATATTAGGAAGGTGGTCATAATGTTATGCCTGATTGGAGTAAATGTTTCTTCTAACTGATGTTTGTCACATAGAGTGAAAAACAAAACAATGAGCATTAATGTAATTAGCTTCATTATATTCACTGGAAGCTGTTGTAAATTCCTGCAGCGTTGGGACAAGCAGTCATCGCAGCCGTACTCGTGAAAGGAATGATAATTGATAAAACACAGCACGAAGCCCGACACAACATCCACATTCACCGGTTCCACGACGTCGTGCGCTGCTGTCGCCCTTTGTCCCTCTGCCAAACCGTCCTGACTCATGTTGCTCAAACTTTAGGCTTCAGTCCCAAGTGCTGCCAGATTTCTTTGACTAATTTCTAATTTCCCGGTCCAACTTTTGACCTGAAACTAATTGCTTATTAGTCTGTCCGAGCCTTTTATTCCTTTCTTGGAAATATGACACAGATTTGGAAGGAAGGAAGGAACGAAGGAAGCAAGGGAGAAAGGGAGGAACAAGGGAGACATTTGATGGCGAGTGAGTGTTCAGGACCATTCAGGCAGTGAGCCACAATGTTCATTTTAATTTTCATTAGACTTGATTAAAGGGATTTTTTTAAATTAAAAAGAAAATTTAAATTAAATTTTTGGGAGGGGTCTCTTTAAGCCGTTCTCCTCTTCCGTGATTGATCTGTGACAACAATGGGATTTATTCTTCATAATTGGAAAAAAAAAAAACGTAATCATGTTAATTCCTTTGTTAATTCGTTCAGACCTGATCTCATATCCCTCTCCGCTGCGCGTTAAAAGTTCAACTGTGCCTGGAGTTAAAGTAAAAAAAAAAAAGCACTTTCATCTTATCCTGTGTGGTTATCTTAACATATTATCTTATCCGTCTTGTTTTGGAGCAATTAAATACATCATTTACATCCTTTTATTTTAAGCTACAATCGGAACTTAATGGAGTCAGGCACGTATAACCACATAGGAGCACATCAGAGGTCAAATATCTCTCTATTACCTTTGTATTTTCCTCGTAATGCCATCAGACACACATGGCTTTTTGTCTTATGCGACCCCTTTGACCCTGCTGCAGAGAAAAGGTGGCTAATTGCTGCACCAGGCAGAGCTATTTTCTAAATGATGGGTCAGAGCGTCGGACCTCGAGAGCTAAAATATTTGGCATGCAATTTTCTGGAGAATTATCAGTCGGTCAGTGAAATTGGTTTGGAGTGGCAGGAGAAATGAGTTTGGGTAAAGCACAGCAGCATGCTTCCCCGCCATCCTCTTCCAAAGAGGAAGGCGGCCTTTATTTGCTCTGGATATGCTTCAGTGTTTGTCCAACTGATGGTTGAAAAAAACCACAGAGCCGACATCTATCACTTCTTTTTCTTAATCTCTCCCTCCCCCTCTCTCTCTCTCTACACGTTCTCCCTGAGACGTTAACTGTTTGTTCAGCGCTAAGCAGTCTCTCTGAGTCTCTCTCTCTCTGAGCCTCTGAGCTCCTAATTGCTTGTGATTGTTGACACTGTTCGGCGTACCACAGTTACTCCGCTGGTAATAAGATATAAGGCCGGCCCTCGAGTATTGAAGTCTGTTTTATTAGTCCCCCTTTTCATCGTTATTTCAGTCCCGTGAACAAGGATTCAGAACGGCAGAGCTTGTTAGGAAGGATACAGGCGCACCCATGTTGTACATTGACACTGATTAGAAGAACTCAAGGGAAAGCCTGTCTTAGTGTCACCCGTAAGTAGAGGCGCAGCTTGTCAAAAGGCAAGACAGGCAACTGCTTGGGGCCCCAGGCCAGGAGGGCCCCGTCCCCCTCCCCCCCCCTGGGCTGACAAGCTTTAAACTACAGCAGCAGCAGCAGCAATGTGCAATGTTTTCAGTGACAGCAGGAGTCTTCCCTAAGGGGCGCACAGGTAACACAACTCTGCACATTTAATCCTTTTACATGTCACGTGCATGGCTCTTTAAAGTAGTTAAATATGACAACAAGAAGTTTTCATTCTGGTAATGATGGTTCATAATAATAATAGCTGAATGCTGCTCTAGCCTTAACTACGTGGGTGAGACATTTGAATAAAATAACTTCCATTAGCGCCACAATAATTAATTAGTTATTTCTTGGAGAGTTGGTTAGCTTAGCTAGCAGAACAGTGTGTCCGGTGCATAGACTGTATATAAATATGGACAGCAACGTCCCCGCTTCCTGTCATTGGCCAAACTGACGCTGTTTTCTCTGGGATACGGGCGGCGCCATCTTGCGACTTTGGAGCCAGAGTCTGTGCAGTACGGTCCGAAAGTGTAGCCACGCAAATCCACGTTATCGATGCCCCGCCCACACTTCCTCCAGACTACCTCGCGTTTTCGTTTAATTAACACCACGCTCTGCTCTACCTCCACCAGTTACAAGGAAATTTTGGATTATATACTGTGCTTATTTTTAAAAATAGTTTTTGCAACTCTCACGGTCCCACGGGAACGCTTTACGGAGCAGTTGGCATGGCAACTGGTAGTCATCATGATGTCACATCCTGTTTCTATAGCGTCAAATAACTAACTAAAACAAAACTTATCAGACAAACTGACATTTGAGCATGCATCAGCATTATATTAACTAACTAAAACCATCCTTGTAAAAAAATAAATAAAATTGTATTTTAGTGTTTTAGTTCCCACCCACTAACATGGAAGGGGTGGAGCTTATGACCTATACTGCAGCCAGCCACCAGGGGGAGCTCTGCTTGCTTTGGATTCACTTTTGAGGAGCTGCTCCGCCGTCCATCATTATAAAGTCTATGATCCAGTCTTGTTGTCCGTGACCAAATCTACTATGTACATTTTTACCAAAAGCTCGAACAGTCTCTTTAATCCCCTCTGGTCATTAGCAGAATGGCTATGGCTCTAGGCAAGGTGGATGGGGGATGCATTTTAATATGGAAACCAGGTGTATGAAAACATGAAATAGACTGAGCAAACTAAATACAACTTACATAAAGTGAACTTCTGCCATTAAATGTGGGTTTTATAACTGTGGATGGACATTAGCAGCAATTTCATAAAACGTTTTTGACCCGCACTGACAAACTATAACCTTGTTGTTGTGTTCTGCTCAAACCCATTAGAGCTGCGTTTTGTGCCGAAATTGATATCTCTTTCTATTTCTATGTTTGTATCATTGCCGAACAATGTCCACCATGATGAAAGCGAAACCCTAATGACCTCCGCTTTTATAAATCAAAACATTCAGTGAATGTAGCCAGAAAAAGACAAGACGCTCAAGCGGGCAGTTGAATGTCCACCACATCAAAGTCTCCTGAACTGCGCTTTGATGCACGTCGTCCCTGAGCACTCAAGGTTACGTCGTAATGGCTTCCATGCAGATCTACTGTACGGGCCAGAGCGAGAGCAGCTGCTAGCAACTCAAACAGTGACTCTGCTGTAATATTTAGACTCCAGATTTCTTTTTAAAACAAACAGCACCGGTTCAGAATGTTTAACCTGATATTTAGATTAAAGTAATATTAACAAAACAATATCTCCACAAGATCCATTTAGGAGCTGTTGTGAGTCATATCATATGATCTTCGTTAGCAGACTGAGTTTTCCCAGATGTCATAGAAGCGAGGAGAGAATGCTTCAAGTCCCTGTAAGGAAGCAGATAGGCTTTAAAAGTTAAAAGTTGAGCTTCAACAATGAACGCTTCGATGAAACAATCTGACCTCGAATTAATTTAGCAGCTGTTCCGCAGCTTTAGGTGTTCCATTTTTAAAGTTAGCATGCTAAACAACTAGCACAGTGCTATTCATGCATCTTCAAAGCCGGCATTGCTGCTGGTAGAGACAGGGAAGGGGAGGGATCATTGGATTCAAATCTAGCATACGCCCCTCAGTGCAGGATGAGTCATCAACATTTTTATGGCATTTTCCAGGAAACTAAAACAACATAATTGTATGACCCGGATACTGGTGCGTAGTGTTAGACATAAAATATAAGACATTTCATTTATATTATAAATACTGACTGCAACACATACACCTATCAGCCACAACATTAAAACCACTGACAGGAGAAGTGAATAACATTGACCATCTTATGACGATATTCTGCTGGGAAACGTTTGGACCTGGCATTCATTGGCGTGGATGTTACTTAGACATGTAGCACCCACCTAGACCAGACCAGGCACCCCCACCCCATAGCTATGACACTCCTTGATGACAGCAGAATGCACATAAACACACAAAAACGCTTTAGGAACAACATGAAGAACAGCGCAAGGTGTTGACCTGGCCTCCAAATTCACTAGATCCCAAACTGATCAAGTATCTGTGGGATGATCCACAGAGGCCCCTCCCCTCAAAGGCCCCCACTTACAAGGCTATGATGTCAGAAGGCCCATGTCCATTCTCTGATGAGTCACAGCTGTTTTGGAGGCTTAGACAATAGTAGGAAGGTGGTCATAATGTTATGCCTGAAGTGTCATCCTGTACACATTCCCTTTTCCCCTTTTTTGTTAATGGTTCACATAACTTTACAAGACAATGATTATCTAAATGAGGTTCAGTCACAGGGGGAGCGTATGGAGCAGTGGAAGGCGTTGGGCTTTCTCTCTGTGGACGTGTCCTCTGCAGTATTTGGGTGTTGCAGCCTGAGATCATACACGTCTGTAGTGACAGTACTCAGGTCAGTCCTCGAACCCCAGCTCCTTCTTTAATGGAATAATGAGAGAGACACAAGAGGCCCTGTCTATCTCGCAGCCCCCAAGCCAACAGACACAATTAGAGCTGTTTTCTCCCAGTTCCCTCCCTGCTGCTCCCTGAGAGGGGATTTCCAGATGTTCATCATGAAGCGCTATGTATTTTCTGCATTTTTTCACTCTCTCTCTCTCTCTCTCTCTCTCTCTCTCTCTTTCTCTCTCTGGCAATAGATTCGATTTATGCTGTAGGGCCTGCGCACCAATGAAGTGAAATTTATGTGAATCCTTTTGATTTCACTATCGATCCATCTCCCACTACTAGGATTCATACGTCTACAGGCATTTGTTGTGTTAATGTAAACCCCGGTTTCCCTGAATACAGTGCCGTCTCATTGACCGGCGTTGGAACATGTACCGCTAGCCCCTGCCTGTGTGATCATGTGAAGAATTAGCCACTTTTAGCCACAGTCACTTGACTTCCCAGGGGCTAAAGGTTGGAGTTAAGACAAGGCGCGGAGTGTCTTGTGTGAGGCTGCCGAGCAGGGCTGTATGGCAGCTATCTGAAGAATGTAGCACTAGTGCTAGAGGAGCTGGAAACTAGGTAATGATGATCAATGAGACAGACAACTGAAGGCAGAGTTCCACTTTTCTCAGGATATTTGCAGCGTTCTCACAAATATTGTTGCGTGTTGCTGGAAAACCGACAGCTCTTGCACATCTGTGAGGTTGTTCTTACAGCGCTTAGATGATTCTCTTCCTTCGAAACGCTTCGGGGACTTGTGGGAATCATTCTGTTCTCACCAGCAGAAAAATATTTTGTGTTTTTCGACTGCTCTGGCTGTCATGATGATTGTTCTCGTGTGCTAATGCTAATGCTACGGCTGCCGTAAGACCGTCAGACAAACAACCACACCTTTAATTAGCTGTGTGGGGTTTTTTTTTTCATAATGAATGCAGTATTGTTGTGCTTTTTAGCACATTTATCGAATTAAAGAGACGCCACACATCTGCACCTCACTGATATGCATCTGCACACTTGGCGACACGTCCCTCCATTTTTATTGCAACTGTTACCACAGATACGATTGGTGTGAATAGGGAAACAAAATAATACCGCTTCTCTTTGCCCAACACATTAATCCATACAGATATACCGATCAGCCATAACATTAAAACCACTGACAGGAGGAGTGAATAACATTGACCATCTTGTGACAATTCAGTGTTCTGCTAGGAAACTTGACCTGGCATTCATTGGTGTGGATGTTACTTAGACATGTAGCACCCACCTAGACCAGACCAGGCACCCCCACCCCATAGCAATGACACTCCTTGATGGCAGCAACAATATTGGTTTAGGAGTAACTTAAAAAACATGAGGAACAGCACAAGGTGTTGACCTGGCCTCCAAATTCACTAGATCCCAAACTGATCAAGTATCTGTTGGATGATCCACAAAGCCCCCCCCCCCCAAAGGCATCTTCTCTGATGAGTCACAACTGTCGGGTGAAAATGTTAGGGTTAGGGTCGTATACCTAAAACTAAACAGCATCTCAGTTGTCGATGGCTTGGAAAGATATTTTCTTATTTCTGTTTGTACATTATGTGCTGGTGAGAGAGGTAACAGAACACGAGAGCACGGATTAATTGGGTGAAGGGGCGTTGATGGGAAGAAAGGCTGTCAGTAAAAACCTCCACTTGGAAGCGTCTCGTGTTCCTGAAATGGCTGCTTTCCTCCTCACCCGGACGGACAGCTGCAATAACAGCACAATTACCTTTCACTCAGCGTCAGAGTCCTTTTCTCAAGCCCTCCGAGTCCTAAAAACACAACAGTATTCCGCGCGGGTGAAGTGAATTGGACTCATATGTTTCAGCTTTCGCTCGCAACAACACGTTCCTCCGGCTCCGAAAGTGTCGAGCACATAAACGAATATCAGATTAACTGTAAGGAGGGGGGGGCGGAAAGGAGAAATTATTTTACTGCAGCCAAAAGCGGCGGTGAGAAAATAATTAGTCACGCACGCTAAAAGTTCCTGACGGAAAGGAAGCGGCGAGGAGTCCGGAGGAGCTCGACGCCTCGAGTTTTTAAGCCGAGGGGTTGAGGCGGATGACGCCATGCCGAGAGAAATGCATGAGAAATAGCCAGGAGAGAAAATCAGTCAGTGTAATGGCATTATCCAGGGACGGAGAATCAGATTATTCCACGTTAGGCCTGGAATACAATGCCACATAAAACATGACATTTGTTGAAATCGAATCAAAGAGACGTCCGTGTTTGTTTTCATCCAATAATGTGAAAAATGATGTCAATACGGCAACGCTTTTATCTCTCCCGCTTCCTTGATGGTGTCGGAAGACAGAGCAGGGGGAAAAATAAAAAAAGAAGAGACATCTCCACCTGTTTAAACACAAGAACCCAGGGGGGTGGCACGTAATTATGAAAATTATTTGCAGCTATAAAAAAAAAAGGCTGAGGAAAGCAGCTGGATGGGAGTCGAGCGTTAGAAGTTGAAAACACAAGCAAGACAGCGAAGGTGTAATATTCCGTGGTTCAGAGCCGGTCCCAAACCTTTCGGATATCAAAGCAGGTTGCTGCGATGGGTCAACACCGACACATGGCTCTACCGCCCACACTCCCTCGCGAGGCTGCTGCGTTTACAGGCCGCCGCGTAGGGAACGGTTTTAAACGCAAACAGACACGTGGAAGACATCTGAGTTGCTAATGGGCACGCCGAACGAGAAGAAGAGAGTGAGAGAGCGGCAGTGACAACGCCACATCCTGACAAAAAGGCCCGAGCCGGATAATGATTGGCTCTTAAAAGTCAGCACGCCGGCCCGATTCCGCCAATTTATTATAAGAGAGCCCCGGTTCATTTGTGGTTGCAGGGGTTTAGAGCATCTGTATGAGAGCGAGCAGCGTGGTCTGCCATTTCCAGGTCTCTGGCCTCAGAAACCATAGCGAATCGGAGAATTGTTTGGTCATCTCCACTCGTTTAAGGCCTTAGTACCAGCAAAATGTATAAGATTCTTCTTCAGATCAGGCACAATATTATGACCACCTTCCTAATATTGTGCAAGTCTCCAAAACAGTTGTGACTCATCAGAGAATGGACATGGGCCTTCTGAGGGTGTCCTGTGGTGTCTGGCAAAAGAATAATGTTAGTGTGGGAGGAGGCCTCTGTGAATCATCCCACAGATACTTGATCAGTTTGGGATCTAGTGAATTCGGAGGCCAGGTCAACACCTTATGCTGTTCTTCATGTTTTTTAAGTTACTCCTAAACCAATATTGTTGCTGCCATCAAGGAGTGTCATTGCTATGGGGTGGGGGTGCCTGGTCTGGTCTAGGTGGGTGCTACATGTCTAAGTAACGTCCACACCAATGAATGCCAGGTCCAAAAGTTTCCCAGCAGAACATTGAATTGTCACAAGATGGTCAACGTTATTTACTTCTCCTGTTAGTGGTCATAATGTTGTGGCTGACTGGTGTATATAGAAGGTTGCATCGGTCCGTGGATCATCAATGCAAACAGTCTCTCTAAGCGGAGGCGGTTGCTGTGTTCACATCAGCCCCCAACCAACCGAAACAGAAAGTTGGTCGCACTCAAACCGTCCACCACCACCACCACCTGTCTGCTGCTTCACCGCCCAGAGCCTTATCAGAAACCGACACTCGGTCAAGTCACGCTCGTGACACCTCCTCGGCGTCGCTTCTGTTTAATTGGCTTGTCACGTCCTTTCATCAGCCAGCTCGTTAGCGGAGAGCTGGTGTTGAGGGAGACGATATCTCCATGTCAACCTCGCAGGCGATCAGACAACAAACACACACATACGCGCCTGGCGCAGGTTGGTCGGTGTGTAGTCGCACGCACGAGTAGCGACTTGTAACACTCATCTATATTTTATGGCTCCGGCGCACAAGTGGCGCTTACATCCAATTTCTCTCCACCACCGAACTGATGCAACCTGTCGCTACCAAGACGCTACCAAGACAAAGGAGCGGCGTCAGTAGAAACTCTAAAAGAACAGAGAATACACAGCAGAGCAAGAACCACCTTCTAAATCCTTCATAGAAAAGAATGCACAGTATGTTTTTTAGCTGTGCTGAATCATTATTAATCAGTTGCCTAATTATTATTTATGCCATGCACTCATTAAACATGAAACTTCAATTATCAGGCAGTCCTCTTTCAGCAACACCTTGTCAGACCAGTGACAAACCTGAGACTTTATGAGGTTCTGTTGGACTCCTGAATCCTTCTTAAAAAAAAATGTGAAATGCATTTCTTAAAGAACAACAAGTGCAAATTTGAGGTACTTTCCTTAGGTTTTTATTTATTTTAATGTCACTTTCTACTTTCTACATCAAACCTTTTTACTGTATTTGACAAAGGGGAGGGGCCTCTGTGGATCATCCCACAGATACTTGATCAGTTTGGGATCTAGTGAATTTGGAGGCCAGGTCAACACCTTCTGCTGTTCTTCATGTTTTTTTGAGTTGTTCCTAAAGCGTTTTTGTGGCTGCATCCTGCTGGGGATGGCTGCTGCCATCAAGGAGTGTCATTGCTATGGGGTGGGGGTGCCTGGTCTGGTCTAGGTGGGTGCTACATGTCTAAGTAACATCCACATGAATAAATTAATGCAGAACAATTATCACAAGATGGGCAATGTAATTAACTTCTCCTGTCAGCGGTTTTAATGTTGTGGCTGATCGGTGTATACTCTCACCGTTTCTCAATGCAGAACTGACTTGTAACAGAGAACATTTACAGTTGTGTAATCCAGTCCAGATTCAGTTGCAGTTAATCCTCCATCAGTCACACACTCTCCTGTCAGGGACTTGGAAGTGACTTTACAGTCGATTCGTCCCAAAGCTCACTCCTACAGTGAACACACTGGGAGACGCTTTCCCACTAGTTTTCACTCATCAGGAGTTTATTTCTCACGTGGCAGCAAAACACGTTAGAGAAGCCGGGAGGGCTTTCAGATCTGACACACAATAAATAGATTCACAAGCTAAAAAAAAACATTGAAGCTGTGAGCAACCTATGATGCAACACCCTCACATGTTGTGAACATGTGTCCAGATATACTTAGCTCCATGTATGTTTGGATCATAGACTGTATATAAATATGGACAATCAATTAGAATTTAGAATTAGAGTGAAGCGGAAAGTAGCAGAGACATGACTATGGATAGTAAATTTGAGTTTGGACAGGAGGTGGAGTGTAGGACACTGATCGGAGACTTTGTAGAGTGGTCCCAGGCAAACCACCTACTCCTGAATGTGGACAAGACCAAGGAGCTGGTCATTGACTTCAGGAGGAAGAGGACACCAAAAAGGAAAGCAAAAAGGACATAAGTAGGATGGACAAGTTGGTCCGAAAGGCTGGTCATGTTACTGGCAGTGATTTGGAGACGTTTGTGTCAGTGAGGGACAGGAGGACGCTGGACAAACTGCTCTCCATCATGGACAATCCATCTCTTCCGCTACACCAGACAATAGAGGGACAGTGGAGCTCATTCTCCAATTTTTATGTGCAACTGAGCAACTGTAACCAAGCAATTTCCCTTGTGGATCAATAAAGTTAACTAAGTCTAAGTCTATCCCGTGTGAATGCGCCACATGAAACACAGACATAGGGGGCTCGTTTCTGAATCACATGACGTCCCCAGGTAAAACTAATCCTGTGCAAAATAGGGCTCTAGTGTTCAAGCATATATGAACCTAACTGCGTAATCCTTTCCTTTTCCAAAGTACGCTCTGAGCACTTTTGGAAACGTCAGCCTTACAACGACTGAGGCGCACTTGTCTGGTAGATTGGGGATTTGTAATTGATAGAAAAGATGATCTATCTAATATCTGGGTGAAGTTCTCCTTCCAGAACATTATCAGGGGACCTTTCATCTGCCGGCACAGGTGCATTTTTCAGAGCCATCACGGAGTCACACCTGCTAACTAACTAGGTGTTCCCCCGAGGCTCCATCAACACACAGGAGGCATCGCACTGTCACACCACCTGCTGCGTCGAGGGAAAGATGTTCCACCGTCTAAGTGCGAATGATCGCGCAAACGAGTTTCGGAGGCAACCGTCAGAAAGGGCTCGGCTTTATTTGTGTCCTAACTTTTCCGCGTTATATGCTCTTTGACAGGTGAGCAATGGGACTGAGGCGCCGAGCGGACGGCACTCGGTGACGATGGACGCCCAGGTGCAGAAACAGCAGCAGGACGACAGAGACGGTTATCAGCAATCGCAGAAACAGTACAACTCCCTGACACGGTGAGACACCCTCCCTCTCCCTCCCCTCCCCCGCTTCCCGTGACTTATCACGTCCTTCCTGCCCTTTTCTCACCCCTTCATTCGACTTTTTGCGATTTCCATCAGTTCCTTTTCCCTTTATTCTTTTTTTTTTCCTCTCCATACACTTTCTCTTTAGCGTATCTCTCCGACTCAAAGTCGGCTGCCACAAAGACACTTTCAACTCATCTCCCGACATCTCGCAGCAAAACTCTTTGAAAGGAATCATTTAATGCGATCGCTAGGAATTACTTGACTGATATTCAACTTCATTAAGTCAACGCTGACCTCAAGAAAGTGACGACTTTGTAAGAGGACCCCCCTCCCCACACACACACACACACCCATAACCTGCTCCAACGCTTCCCTCATAATGAATAACAGCTCCAATGTATTTTTAAAAGGAATGTTCTCTCTGCTGCAGTGTCTCTCGTCGCCTCGTCACGTGGCTTGAGTCCAGAGCTACAGGCACCACCCTTCATCTTCTCGTGTTCGATCCTTTTGCATATTTGTCACATCTCGATAGTCTCGTGGGGAAGCTATCAATATTTGCAGCTCCTGCCTTCGCTCTGAAGCATCTTCGCCTTGTCCCGTGAAGCATGCTAATCTCATATTAGTCGGAGCAAAATTCAAAGCCAGCCATCGCTGGTGGAAAACATCCACAATTGAATCTTTAAACAGAGATTCTCTGAACGCACTTAAAGGGGAACTACCATTTTTTACAACCTGGACCTTATTTCTGGCATAAAATACGATCGTTTATTCACCCATATAACTTTTGTGTCATTTGGAGTCATTCGGGAGATATTTAGATCTGCGTATGTCCATATAGGTGGGAGTGACTGTAGCACCGAAACGCAGCCTCTAAATAACAAATTATCTGCCGCGAAACTCGTTCAGGTCAATCTTCAGACCCCGGATGATGATAACAGGTAACTCCGGACTCAACGGGGAATAGCACTAGCGTATCATAACAAAATATTGGTGAAATGAACGAGTTTCACGGCAGATAATGCGTTATTTAGAGGCTGCGTTTTGGTGCCCCAGTCACTCCCACTATATGGATACACGCAGCGAAACTCATTAATTTCACCCATATTCTGTTATGACACGCTAGTGCTTTTCCCTGTTGAGCCTGGAGTTACCTGTTATCATCATCCGGGGTCTGTAGATTGACCTACAGACCCCGGATGATGTCTACTGACCTGGATGATGTCATCTCTAAGCGCCGCGCACACCTGTGACAGTCGGCTTGTTTACCTGTAACTTGCTACTGATATGGTTTGTGCACAACCTTAGAATCGGAAAAATTGTTGCAAAAAACTAGCATGAACGAGTTTCGCGGCAGATAATGCGTTACTTAGAGGCTGTGTTTCGGTGCCCCATTCACTCCCACTATATGGATATACACAGATCTAAATATCTCCCAAACGACTACGAATTACACAAAAGTTATATGGGTGAGTAAACGATCATATTTTATGCCAGAAATAAGGTCCAGGTTGTAAAAAACAGTAGTTCCCCTTTAACTCTATCCGTTGACTGAGTGAATTTAAGGTTTGTAATGAATCAAACATCCATGTCAAATACTGCCAGAATGCAAACATTGAGCTTTTAGTTTTATGAAATGTCCGTTGTGTTCTAAAATTCCCACAGTGAAGTCTGATTTATTTTGCTACTTGCCAGTTTAAACAAAGACAGAACACTTAATGTGTGTATATATATATATCTCATGAGTGCACGTGTGTGGTCTTTTTCCTTTTCTTGGCCAGAGTAACTCTAACGCTCTCCTGTGCTTTAGTCTCTCCCTGCACAAACACCAATCATTTCTCCTTCCCCTTTTGCTTCTCCGCCTCCTAGCAGTCACAGTTGGGTCGATTAAAACATGTTCCTGTCCATGGATATGGATTTGCGGTCCGCATGGACATGTAATCAATGTGGTCTGTATAAGCCGCGCTGATCTATGCCTTCCCTTCATAGGTGTAATCTGCTGGCATCTCATGTGATGTGACAGTTGCCTCGAGGCATCCCCCTTCTTCTCTTGGGAAAGTTCGCCTAGCCGGGGCGAAAAAGGCCCGGGCGAGCGCAGCCTTTGATATGCATTCCTCTCGTAATCTCACAGCGTCTTCCAGCGAAAGAGTCGCATGAGCTCAGGCTTGACGCTTGACCCCGGCTAAGTCTCGGGTCTCGGCATGGCTCCTCATTAAAGAGTCTGAAGTCCCACATCGCCGCATTAATAACCGCGTCCCGTTCCAACTCCAACCACCTCGCTCTTTTGGAAACTCCTCATCGCGTCCTTCTCTTCCAAAACAGGAAGTCTGAGCTTAAAAGGAGACATTCCGTCACAAAAAGAGAAAAAAATAAAAAACTACAAAACCCCTCCAAACCCAGAGAGCTCCTAGAAGAAGCCATGGTAGCTGGTTATCTGATGACGGCCAGGCTTAGCTCGCTGTCTGGGATGTGAGGATTGGAAGTGCACTAATGAAGGCTTGTTGTTGCAGCAGGATTAGCGGTGGTAGGCAGCGGAGGGCGAGGGGTGGGGGCCCCGGGAGAGGAACGAGTGTTTTAGTGGGAAGGAGAGACCGCTGATTAGCCTGAAAGAGACGCTCTCACACACACTAAAATACACACACCAGCGCGCACGCATGGATGCCAACGAGATAAGGTCCCGAACAGTGGCCCGTGTCGACTGCCGGTAGCTTCTCCCTCCAACCATGCATCCATCGCACTAAAGAAAACATTATTCCACGTTTGTGAACAATTTATTTGTACGATATAGAAACGATTGTTCCGTTGCCCACTGGACACATTTTTGGCTTTTTCCTAATCATTTTCAGTCCCTGCGTGTAAGAGAGTTCTCCTCCTTCTCGTAAACTCTTGATTCTTCCCAGCTGCTTTTAAAGAAACACACAGCGGCCACAAATTTCTCCTGCGAGCCAACTTCCTGGCTTTGTTTGTTATTTTCTGTCATTCTAAATTTACCCCTCTCTCTGGCATGATGAATTTTTCCCATCCCCTCCCCGCTGTAAATGCAACTAATCTACTTTGTGACATATTCTGGCGCAGGAGTAGAGGTGATAAGAGAACTAGATCCCCCGAAGCATCCATCACGATCGCATTCCTGTGGAACAATGCCATCTCTGCTCCCTTCGCCTAAATCTCACGTTGTTTTTTTTTTTTCTTCTTCTCTCCGCTCTGCTTTAAAACCCTAAAAGGTCACTGCGGAAACGCGGATCGCCGCTCAGTGCAACAGGCGTCCCGGTTTTCTAAACAAGCGGCTCCCCGATGAGCGGCGTTGGCTGCTCCGTGAGCCAAGCCGGGGTGTAAATGCGTGGCGGCTCGCCCGGACAGCGAAACCCAGATATGGAGCATGTGGTGGGGCTCTCTCTGCAGTCTGTCCCCGCATCTGCCCCTCCGCCAATTACCCTCAGACTTACTCTAGATGCACACGCACTGTGTACATGCAGCAGAATGAGACGTTCGGCTTGTGTTGCACATGTGCATGCAGATACATACATGCGTAAATGTAGACGTTACAAAGCATGCTTTCCCTACGGTGCCGCGTCTTGCAGCTCTTTCCCCCTCCTCTGCGGGCCGCAAGGGCTTTCATTAAAAATGCCGGCAGCGTGGGACTCTCATTACACAGAGCTGCACGGAGATGATAGAGAAAAAAAAAACATGTTTAATAATGGAAAGTTCAGTGTCAAATGTTTTATTTAATTTGCCTGAAAATTGCATTGCTTGAAAAAAGCTGACGCTGTCACACAGGGGGTTAATAACAGCCCTGATGTGGGTACCTGAGCCTGACTCGCCACGGATTTCACCTGTTAATATCGCCAGGAGAACGCCAGGCTTTGTGCAGTTCCGCTTATAAATGGATTAACATAGTGCAATGATTCGAAAAAAGTGCAAAAAAAGTAGTTTTGAAAGCTTGAAACTCTGTGTTTGAGACTGGGAATCTAAGGAAAAAAGTTTTGCGAGACTGAAACTGAAGTATGACATTTGAGTTTTCCTCCTTCGCAACTGCAGCACTATTTTTTTTTTTTTTACAGCGTTTCTCCAACAAAAATTTGAAAGAGGTTTGGATTTGTCGCTGTTCTCAAGGTGTCAAACTTGGTAAACGCTGAAATGAAAACTGCTGCACACATGTGCAAATAAATAACAGTTTAGAGCCTCAAAGCTGCAAAACTTAATTGTCGGATCTGCATATGTGGTGGTGATCATAGGTTCTGGCGGCCCATTGCATACATGTGCTATCTCCCCAGTCCAAACTAGCATAATCTGTTTTAGGGTAGATAGAAGGCGTGCCTTTGGGGGGTTTATAGAGTATTTTTGATGCACTTTAAGGAGTTTATTGATTGTCGCCATTGCAAAATATGCCAAAAGGTAGCCTGTGCTTGTTTGCCTGTCCTGTGGCTGCGCTCATGTACATCTGCATTCATATCGTGCAGAGGATCTTTCAGAGATCAGAGATCTTTCTTTCATTTTTCTCAGAGCTCTTGTTTGAAACTCCAAAATAGACGGTCTGAGTCATTGCTGATGTAAAATGTAGAGTAGTACTGCAGTTGCGAGGATAGATAAACTCAAATATAAAATAATATATGCCTAGAGTTTTGCAAACCTTCAAAACCTTTATGCAATTTTGCAAACTTTTTTATTAAAATTGGATTTACCAATTTACTTCTTTCTTTTGCAGTTCTGAATTATGGCATGATGTTATCCCATATGTTTGCATTAGTAAATGTCTTGCTTCATTCTGTCACGATGCAATCGTACGAAGCTGTGGTCGCGGCGAGCAGAGGGCTTGCGAAGAAGACTTTGCTAGCTGTGCGTCTGTCATCGTACCATCAGAAACCTCAAGCGGCCAATCACAGGCCTCGCGGTCCGCAAGAAGTGGCATCTCTGCAGCTGTTGCACAAATGTATAGCTGCGTCTTATGAATGGATAAAGCACCGTCTGTGTGGTCTCTGCAGTTACGGCATAGAAAAAAAAACTATAAAGAACTTGTATTTTTCACATGTGGTTTGATCAGATGCGTCCTGTCATCTTCTCTCTGAGGAGCAAGATTTTGCACTACAAAGTAAGAAATCAGATCCATTCCCCTGGTTTTAAGGGCTTCGTCAGTGACAGAACAATAAACTATGAACCGTAAATAGCCTCGCCTGTCTTCCATCAGTTCCTCACACTTTCTCCAGGAATGAGACTGACATGAAATGCAGGTGTTTGGTCCTAAAAGCGTGCAGACCCCCTGTCTCCTTCATCGGTCTAATGCTGTGAACTCCAGAGCCTTTTACGCTCGCAGCGGGTCAGCGAGGTGTGAATGTGATTTCTCTTAGCACCCTCGATGCAAAAGACACTGTCACGGGTCTCCCATCGCACGTCAGCCTTAATGGGTCCTAATAACGGAGGAGTGGACTTAACGCTTCGGCCGGAGACCTAGCAGCCGATTTCTGGAATAGTGGAGCATGTGGGGTGGAAGGAATGCACGTGCAGTAGTTTCTGTTTTGGTAGGAGAGAGAATGCGTGTGCACCTTATGCTGTCCTGTCAGCGCATGGGGCTGGAAGGCAGTCTGAAGATGAGTAGAGGGCGGATAACGCCGTGAGCCCCGCCATTACTCTGTCTGTTCCATAAGTGCAACCGTCTGCAGCTCCGAAAAAGGAGTTAAATGGATGAAAGCAGACATTTTATTTTATTTATTTTTTGTTCTCCTCCTCGTGGAGGTCTTAACATTTGTGTGTGTTTACAATGTGGAATTAATAGTGCTTGCGGGCGTTTTCGGGCTTCCGCCGTTTGTTTCCTGCCTCTTTCATGTCGCCCGTCTTCATGTCACCGGATTCGGCGCAATCACGCAGCGGGCTAAAACAGATCCCTCCTCGCTCCACTCATGTCGCTTTCAATACTTGTTTCTCTTTGTGAACGGCGCTGCCACGTCCTCTTTTAATCTCGCAAAAATGTGAAAATGGCCGCATTCGCCGCTGAAGCGCAGACCCAGGGGCCGCTGGAGAAGAACCCTTTGAGCAGAATTAACACTTATTGACTTCTATTTGTCTCTGTGTGTTTAGGCAACCTCGCAAGAACTCCAGCACCATGTCCCAGGACTCATGGGAGAGGCTGCACACGCCAGCAGAGAGCTTCCAGCCATCCAAGGAGAACCCTCGCTACTCCGGGGGCCAGGGGTCGCGCAACGGCTACCTGGGGACGCCCGGCTTTAACGCCCGCGTCCTCTTAGAGACCCAGGAGCTGCTGAGGCAGGAGCAGAGACGCAAGGAGCAGGAGGCCAACAAGGCCCGGCCGCCTCCTCCTCCCGCGCAGGAACCCCCCGGCGGCAGCCCCTTCGACCACAACAGAGAACACACTCAGGCCCCCGGCTCAGCCCCGCCGAAGGCCCCACCTCAGACCAAGGGCCCCTACAGACAGGACGTACCCCCGTCGCCCACTCAACTCGCCAAGCTCAGCAGGCACCGCGGTTCGGAGAAAGGGAGGCTGTTTTATTCCTGAGACGGCGACAAGAGGAGATTAGGACTGATCCTAGCAACCGTTTAGAGGGATACACTAAAAAAAAGGGAGGGGGGGGGGCAAGATGTTTGTTTTTTTATATATAAAATACTGAGATACAAAGATTTTTATGGGACTGTTGTTATAAAATGTTAATATTTAAAGATTTTTTTAACGGTGTGAACCTTGATCCTTTTTAGCTGTCCAAAGGAAATGCTTTGAGATGTTTTATTGTCCAGAATCATCCAACTGTATATATAAGTGCCTTTTAGTCCACCGATTGTTCACCTTCTGTAGGCATCGGCCCCGTGTTTTGGTTTGACGCACTCTGTAAAGCGGCCAGCAGCCCCGACCGTGAATTCAAGACGCAGTCGAGGCAGGTTTCCGTGCCGCCTGGAGGCAGGGTAGCCAGACTCAACCCTGATCAGAATATGAGTCACGCCGTTTAGATTTCATTATGAGACGTGTTTCAACCGATACAGAGGTAAAATACACCTCTGCATGCAACTGGATAGTCCTCCAACCAGTCACAGCCATTTTTTTTTTGTAATTAAATTCAGATGTATGACTGCGATGCTGCTTCTGCATAAAGCCCACCCAAACAGTTTGATTTGTGGCGCATCATCAGGTCCCAACGGAGCGGTGGTCGGACTTCCAGGCTAGGGGCAGGGCTCTCGGTCTGTGCAACGCTTGTGCGCCGGATTTATCAATCAGTACACTGTATGTGCATGGGTTGTGTCTGTGTGTGAGAAAGAGAGAGGCCTTTCAGGAGTTGGCATGAATTTACAGGCTGTGGAGAAGCTTGTGTGAACGGTGGAGTTTTTGGCTTTGGGCATGAGTGCCCTCCTCCCACTTCCTTAGTTCAAGGAAATGTCCCCTTTGGTTTCAGACGCAGCACTTACTCAGAGAACGTCCTCTTTCCACCCCCCCTGCTTTCATTCAATATGATAATCCTGAATTCTCTCCTCCTCTCTGCTGCCCGCTTCATTTCCGCTTTTCTTCCTCACATTGTCGCTTCTCACCGCACGGCGCTCTCCGAGGAGGAAAACGGCTTCAGATCTTCTTTGCTCCTGCTCCGCTCCACCCTCCCACCCACCCAGGGAATCCAGCTGTGCAAACGGGGTCAGGTCTGGGTTATTAATTAATGCGGCTCATCAAAAATTGAATGCGTGTTTGTTTGTTGTCAACGTGCGGCGAGGAGAGAGAAACGGCGACCTTAACCGGCGCGGCTCCGGCCCCCGGCCCCCGGCCTCGCCCAGAACGACTCGGCTGTAACTCGAAACCCGTCGGCCCCGTGGGTGTCTGAGCTGCTCCTCGCTGAATATTTCATCAGGGCGGTGACGAACCCGCATCGGCTCTGCAGCGAGCGGCCCCAGCGTGGGACCGCCTATCCACGGGCCACATACAATGGAGCTGATTTTGTTTTCCTTCGTGATTATGTCCATTGATAGAAAACCACTCTGGGGCTTTTTCGTTGTTCAATCAATAATTAGTGGCGTATTTTTCAGAGTGTGTGTGTGTGTGTGGGAGTGTGGGAGGGTGGGTGTACCTATATGATCGCATGTGTGGGTGTTCTTGTATTTCTTTCCGTTCGCTGCTTTAGGTTTTGCAATTTGAGGTCGCTTTTCTTCAAAAGTGAGGGTTACTTTTGAGCAGGGGCGCACAGTCAGGACAGTTAAACCACGTGTTTAGGCCCAGATGTCTACCTTTGGAAAAAGTTTACAATGACAAACATAAACCCCCTTACAGGCCTTACAGTGCATTGACAATACTCCATAACCCTTTGCCTAGGGGCCCACTTCTATCTACCCTATTATAGATTTTGCGGGTTTGGACTGGGGAAACACCTGTGCCCCCCAGAACCTAGGATCGCCAATGCTAATGAAGTAGAAAGTAAAGCTTAGCAGCAATGAAA
Organism: Chelon labrosus; assembly: GCF_963514085.1. Taxonomy (NCBI): domain Eukaryota; kingdom Metazoa; phylum Chordata; class Actinopteri; order Mugiliformes; family Mugilidae; genus Chelon; species Chelon labrosus. The sequence goes on along the minus strand of NC_140351.1, from coordinate 5,345,778 downwards.
TGTATATTCTCGACCTGAATACATATGCTGAGAACAGACAGCTCGTGTGTTACATACTGTGAGCTGCAGATATGTATAGCCTGTATAAAAACATGCAGCACCTCAGCACCATCAGTAGCGTTTAATAGTACTCCCGGTATTCTCCGTGTCCTGCAGCTAAAGGTCTAATAATTTTATCAAATCGTTGATGTGCAGCCTCCTTCTCTTGTTTGGTGAAGTCGTTACCTGACTGCTGTCCAGAGGATCTGGACCGTCCCTCTGCTAGCGTTAGCGTTAGCCTAGCCGTCACGGTAGAATGACTTAGACTTAGATAAACTTTATTCATCCACAAGGGAAATGGGCTTCAAGTATTTCCACACACTTGATGAACCGCTGCTAGTTTGCTGCAACGACCCACTGGTCGCTCCTCACCTGTCTTCTCGGAGGCGTTCATGTTGTTATTGTCATGTGATCGGTGACCGGTCGACGTGATGCTTGAAGCATCTGAGCAGTGAAGTCGACTCGTCTGTACAACCCCTAACAAAACTGAGCAGACCCATCCTGCAATGCCAAGAAGTCTCTGGTTGAAACCAAACTCAACAAATCAGTGTGTTTAATTCCGTATCCATTTATAAATTTAGCCCGCTGAGGAAAGCTGACTTCAGTCTGGTTGATTAAGTGCATGTAAACATATATATGATCCAGCTATTGGCAACCGTAATGGAAAGAATTACTGTTTCTAAACAGTCTAATGAATTTGTATGTATCTGTTTTCCCGAGCCCTGCATCTTATTTGAGTATAGCTTAGGTCCTCACGGTTAAATAAAATAAAATAACCGCCGTTACACGTGCGAGGGCATGCAACGCGCCGCACCAGTGTTCTCGTTTGTCTAGCGATTTTCCGGCGTGCGCGCGAGTGTAGGAGGACATGTGTTTAAGTGTCTGCGAAGCGCTGCCAGTAACTGGATGCTCCAATATGTCTATGAATATGTCTTGGCAGCCATATGAACCACTTGGCTGCTGAGTGGGAGCGGAGCAGAGGAGTAGGAGGGAGAGAAGATGGGAGGCCTGACCTTGCAGATGATTCAGTCAATGGAGTAATCACAACTATTCCTCCGAGTCTGCAGCACAAACAAGAGGTCACCGACGAGGCAGGCGGCGCTCACTTTTTTTTTTTTGTGTGTGTTGCCGTCTCCTCTTCTCACGCGTTTATCTCCTTCATCCGACTGTCGGTTCGTGTTGTTCTCTGCTGGTTCTGTTGAGGATGAAAGAGTCGGCGGCTGCGTTACCGTTTAAACCGACGTGCGTCACCCTGAACCGCGGAGGCGCCTGCAAGTGTTTATTTTTTTCCTCTTTATATGCAAATTTGATAATATCCCGTAATGCACATTTATTATTTGTGTAATTAATGTTTGTGCGTCGCCTCTGTGACACATGGATTTTTCCCATAAAGCTTTTTTTGTGGGTTGTTTTTTTTATTTTTTTTAGTCCTTGGGAGAAATGAGAACTATACTGTTGGTATTTCACTGTGTTTTTAACGGCCATCCTTCATTGTGTTTTATTATCTGCCATATGGTACTATGCTGGTGAAAAAAATGACTAATATGTAAGCTCCGTGCAATTTTCCTTTTTACGACAGTGTATCATTAAGACGTTTTTCTTCTGATCTCTGTACATACGATATATTTTTTTTTTTCCAGTGAATAAATTGAGGGTAGTTTCAATCCTTGTAACAATAATTTCCCTTGATTGTGTTGCTTTAACATTCACAAACGGTTCCTCTCCTTGATAACGCGGAGGCTCATAATTGAGTCTCTTATTTCTCGCCGATTCATGAATTCAAAATGAAACGCAGCCGAACTTCTCTTTTTCTTTTTTATTTCCTTTTTCTTCCATTATTATTATAAATTGGCTGTTCTCCTTCAGAGATACGTGCATTTGAACTCTGGGGGGAAGCTCATTGTCTTTTAGTCATCTTTTAGTCATCTGGCTGCCAGATCGCTGCCTTCAACGGCTAAAAATAAAAGAGCAGTTCCTCTTATTTAAACGGAGGGGTGTTGAAGCAAACTCCCGCTATAGCTACAGCCATACGTTGGCACTGGCTCAAAATGTGGTTACGAAGCTGGAGTGAGAGAGAAAGTTGAAGAAGAACAAGAAGAAAAAACACACACACATCCTCTCTGTTTCTTCATCTCTTTAATCTCCATGATAGGTCACCGTAGGGGCTGGACAGGACGTTTTGCCTGAAGCTGGCTTAGCTTCTAATAACTTCCCGTGATGACTCCGATGGTGGTAAAAACAATAGTCAAATTCATGATGTTCCACTCCAGGGGAAAGGTTTTTAGAAAAGACAGCACCGGGGCCCCGCATCACAGAACTCCTGCCAAATCTGCCTCGCTCCGAGGAAGGGAACGGCTTTTGAAAGAATCCACCCGGTCAGAGTGGAAATATACGACTATAGGAGGAGGCGCATTCACCGGGGGGATAAAGACATCCACTCGTCTATATATCACCTCTGGGGATAAGAGTAAAATTAAGGTGGAGAGGGAGAGGAGACCAAACAGTGGAAATGTGCCCAGACTGTGAGAGGGCAGAGAGAGGCTTTAACCCTGAATAATGCCTCGAGGGGGCCGTTTAAAAGCACCTCTCAAGTAAGTCTGCTTCCAACATCCCCGCTGAGGCGCAGTCCATTGCCTTCCATATTACCTTTGATTGAGGGTCAATAGAGCAAATGGAGAGAAATGCATTTGGTCCTGTCTGCCTGTACCGTCAGATGCATTTTAGAAACCCTCAGCCGTGATTCAGCTTTCATCTCGGCCACATGCAAAGAGCTTTATTGGACGCGGTTTTGCCACATGTTTGGCGATCGTCGCGAAAGCCACTTCTATTCTCCAGTCCATTTGAGCCCCTTCCTATGCTGAATTCATCTTTGAAAATTAGAGGATTTAGGTTGATGTGACATCCCATTGTGTTACTTTATATGCGGATGATATTCTACTGTTCGTAGTTTATTGAGTTTATTGTCCTGTTGTGAATCCGTTTGCGGGTTTGTTTGCAAGGAGAAGACACTCTTTTCCCTGCAAACATACCTACCAATAGATCAGCTACACCTGTGTTGTAGGCGTGGACGCTTGTGTGCTCGAGAGTCAGAACCATAGACTGTATATAAATATGGACAATGCGTCTCCACTTCCATGCATTGGCCGAATTGACACAATTTCCCCAGAGATACAGGCGACGCCATCTTGCGACTTTGGAGCCAGAGCAGTACGGTCCGAGAGTGGAGCCATGCGGAGCCTCGTTGACGATGACCCGCCCACACTTCCTACTTCCTCCAGACTCATTTGGGTTTTCATTTAATCAACACTGCGCTCTGCTCTACCTCCACCAGTGTTGTGTACAAATGTTGGATTATACACTGGACTTATTTATTTGTTTAAATATGTTTTTTCCAATTCTCACGGTCCTACGAGATCACTTCACGATGCAGTTGAAACGGCAACTTGCAGTGATCATGATGTCACATCCTGTTTCTGTAGCGTTAAATAACTAAACGACTAAACCGAAACTTCTCAGAAAAATCAAGGGTTAAAATGCATCAAAAATACTTTTTTGTATTTGTACTTTCATGTTTTAATTTGGCCCAACTCCCACCCACTAATATGGAGGGGGTGGAGCTTATGACCTATACTGCAGCCAGACACCAGGGGGAGCTCTACTTTCTTTGGCTTCAGGCTGTTGCATAGGCTGCAGCGCAACACTTTATCAACGACCTTAACTCTGGCTTTTGCTTTCAACTTACCAGAGATTCTTGGATGGCATGACAAAAACCTGCAGATTTGCAATTGGGATACTTAAACATTTAAAGATTTGTGCTGAACATATAGATATATTTGTTAGCTAGCTAATTTCTTGCTAAAATGGGGTTGCTGCACGCACAGCCTTTGAATCAGGTTGCTGGCTCCCAGGTTGCGCTGACAAATAAGATGAAATTGTACGGACACTGTGTTTCATAGATGATCTGACAAGTTGGGTAACATCTGAGAAAATGCACAAAACTCATGGCTCCTTGTCGATTATTCAGAATAAGGTTTGAAGCCTGTGCAAATTACCGGAGAAGCAAGAACCCTGTTCATATATGCCGGACACACGCAAATACAGCATGGAGGATCGTTTAAGCTTTTATTGACAGTGAAATATTTCCATTGTGATTTGCGGGAAAGGCATATGAGCCATGTGCCATAACGTCATCGCTACAAAACGGACATCGCAGACATAAATCCAGTTTACGTGTCCGTAGAAGCGATGTAGAGCCATCAAAACACAATAGGCTTCACCCCAGCGCGATACACAAAGCAGCATGTAACCTGCTCTGCTGTATCAGCTTGCACCCTTCACACTTCGAGGCCTGAGGGGAACGGTAAAGCTGTCTTTGGCCTTGCTCCGTCCGATCATTACTCACACTGAAAGAGCTCTGCTGAGTCTTTAATATCCCCCCCCTCTTTTTTTTTTTTTGCATTCGCCCTCTTCGTAATACTCCATAATGAAAACCTTCAGCGATTCCCAGTGATCAACAGCAGACTCTTGTCATTCGGCCGGTTTGATTTCATTACTCCGCTTCGTCCTCTTGACCCCCGCGGGCCAGACCAGTAGACCCCCGTTGCTGGCAAGTGCAAGCGCTCTGATATGAGAAGCAGATGGGCTCCGTGTGAACTGCCGCTAGATAAAAAAAAAAAAACGCCTGGTGTCTAGGGATTGGGGGAGATTGTGATGGCCCGGAGTTGGAGTCACCTGTTTCGGGTTGAGGAACCTGCTTCTTCCTCTGATCCACCAACTGCCCGCCCCGCTGGGATTTCCAAAGCGGAAGCCGGCTCTGTTTTGGGAAAAGGCCGTAAATCTCAACAGATGCGCACGAAACACTCACACGTACCTGCGGTTCTTCCCTGAAGCTTTTGGGCAACATCTGGCGAGTGCGTGTTTCCGAGGAGAGGACGGTCCTCTGTAATGTGTGGGTAGGGGAGGGAGGGAGGACCGATGTTTGTCTCTGGAAACTGACCAGATGAGGAAAAAAGGGAAAGAGCACTATATTTACCTCCTCGCCTCCCCCTCAGTGTGAGAAATTACACTCTCAGCCGAGATCCAAACACTTTGTAGAGCGGCATATCATGTGAAATTGGAGGGAAATGTTTTAGACCAAATGGCCCGCTGGCTGACCTTTAATAGCTGTGAGAAATATGTTGCTGGGTGAAGCTACCAGAGCTTTTATGCCCGACATAAATCTGGAGACGGTCTTTAAGAACAGTGTAGATACTTCTTCTAAACAAGCACTGTTTGTGTTTCTGAGTTCGATGACAAGAGTCATTACAAATAATGTTTAGTTGAGTTGGTGAAAGGAGAAGTGTCCCACATAGAGAATTTAAAAGTAGGTGAATATACATTGAGGGTTTATAATATTGCAGGACTTGAGGCATTGTATAAGGGAAATGCCACACTACAAAATTTAAGTTTTCACCTAAAAAGTTCCAAACTTACTTGTAACTCATTTGAAACTCATTTAAAATCTGACTTAAGCAAAAGTGAAAATGTGCTTTAAGCTTAACAAGCGAATGTTTAATCCTGTTCCTGTGCTTTTAATTCGGTTCAGTTTTATTCATATCGTGTCAATAACAAGCGGAAGGATGCTTTGTTTTTTGTTTTTTTTTATAGAACCCAGAGCCTGAAACTGACAGAGCAAGGACTAAGGGGCCGGTGAGGACCTACGGCGACGGCCCAGACCTTAAGCAGACCCTAACGCCGTAGCCTGACGTGCACCTCCCCAGAAATGTAACGACGAGAGCTGTGGTTGGTCCACTTGGTAGTAGCGTGTTTCCGCTTTAGTATTTCCGGCTGCTTCTCCTTCTCTGCAATTTTCAGATTGATTGTTTTGGATCAATAAAGATGGAACACGTTGAGGAAAGTTTAACTGAGGATTTTCGGAGATGCAGGCACGTGTACGACTCGTCTTCTGCGAAATTTGAGCGAACGTTTCAGTCGCCATTGTTGAACGTGAAGCAGGAAGGAATTAACCCGACTGGCAAAAAAGACACAGCACCGACTGGCGTTTGGGTGGAGTTTCTACAGAGCGAGTCAGACTGCACAAGTATAAATGTCTCGCACCGATGTAGGCTACGTACGTAGGTTACGGCGTCTATTTCCCACAGTTCCTTAAATGAGCCTTAAGAGAGGGAGAGACACTACGCTGGTGACATATTGTATTGCATATGAGTGCATAGATGGGAGGAGAGGATCATTTTTGATATTGTAACGTCAGATTAGATCAACCAGTCCCATAAAGCAGGGACTGTGAAATATCTGACATTATACATGTTGATGTTCCTATTAACTCCTGCATGTTAGTGAGTTGCATCTGTCGAAGCTGCAGCCGAGGTGGTGCAGTGAGGCTGCCCCCTCCACAGACACTAAACCCCAACTTGTACCAGATTCAGGCCAGCACCTTGCATGCTCTCCAAGTGTTTGTGAAATGAGATTGTAATACATAGAATTGGTAATATCATAAAGAGCTAGTATACGAGTGCAGGAAATTTACTAGCGCTGATTTTTATGATATGGTCCCGACTCCATAATATTTTTGCAAACTCTATGAGCAGATTATTTTTTTTTTAAACTAGCACAATTCTTCAGATTAACAGGCCACCCAAGTTAGGCTATTTCTGATTTGACACATGTTAATCATCAACTTGAAGGTCATCGTAGCCCACCAGCTTATCTAATCACCCCATCACTGATCCTCCACTCACACCATGAAATTAGGGCTCCTCAGGCTAAATTAGGGACCGGCAGGGCCACTGCAGTCCCCCGACGGTCCCCTCGTCTTCCTGTGCCAATTTGACCCAGGGCCCTTTCCCATCCCGCCACCCACCGAGCGTCACACGCCGCTCTGCAGCCCTGGAGGCGTCGGCAGGAGAGGACCTCCCCACGAAACGAGGAGAAACGATCAAGATAACAAGTCTGCACATGTGCCATGAGTCACCGCCTCGTGAAATCTCCAGGCTTGATGTTTTTACTTGAACAATTTTTTTTTTTATTTACACTGCAGCGGGATTTGAGGTCGCTGCGAAACCCGCGGCGCAGTACATGAAACGGTGTTTGGGGTTTCTGCTCGGGCTGTGATGCAACTTCATTACACTGGGAACAAAAAAAAAAAAAAAATGGTGTCATTAAAATCCTGACTCCTCTGAAGCCTGAGAAATGTTTGATAGCTGCTGCTTCGCTCTGGTGTAGTTAAGTCCTGTAAATCTGGTGGCTGTGTTTGTTCTTCCTGGTGCGACATGTTGTTGCTCTGCAGCGAGGAGACGTGCAGGCGGGCTGTCATTAACCATATCACTGAGGAAACAGGAGCTGGTGGGCCGACTGTGGGCCGTCCCCCCCGGCTGGACGCTCGGGAGCTAACGGGCCCCTGTCATATTTCACACACGTGCGCACGTACGAACACAAAACCGGCGAACGTTCGGGACCTTTTGCTTTTCAAGCAGCCCGTCAAAGAGCCGGATTGGAAACAGAAGGTGTTCTGGGGGTTTGTTTGATTGGCGACATGTGTTGAAAGAAACCGGTGGGAATGGCAGAAGTTTCTCTTCAAGCAGAAGGAGCCTTTGATTCTTCTGGAAAGTGTCTTTGAGGCATCTGCCCCGCACGAGGCGTCCTCCGGAGCACACAGCGCTACCTGCCCCCATTAACTTTACGAGAGTCAGCGCAAGTTCACACAGCGGAGAGAAGAGCTGACGGTTCTCCACCAAAAAAAAAAAAAACACCCTAAATATATGAAAAAAAGAAAAAGAAATGAAATCGTCTCATCTTGTTTTCATGTGCGGACAAAAAGAATTACACTTGACCAGCTTTGAAATGCTAATGCATTGTTTGAAGTAGTGGGGTAAACAAAGTAGGACAACAAATGCAAATATGCGCGGCGTTCGTTTTGATCCCGCAATAATCTAAATTCAGCTCGCTTCTGTGTTTTCAACATCAAATAAATGATTTTTCTTCTCCTGCTAAGTCGTGCGCTGTAACAAAACTAAAATCTGCGTTTCTCCCCTCCGCCTCGCCCGACCTTTGACCCGCAGAGCCGACGGTGACCGCAGCAGTTCTCGGGCCTCGGGCGGCTGAACGCGGGTTCGTTTTGCCGCCGCGGAGCCGCCGCGTGCAGCAAATATACCGCGCTGTCACTTAAGTTGACGTTCCATTTGTTTGCCTCGACACGCCGCGAGTCTGATCCGTGTGTACCAACTGTCCCGGGCAATAAAAGACACGGTGCTCTGGCATTGCTCTGTATTTATGTATTTATGTATTTATACAGAACATCCCGGGCCACACATTCTGCTGGAGGAGGGAGAGTAGGGGGGGTAGGGGGGGTTGGCTCCAGCAAAGCGTCTCAGTCGAAAATCTACATGGGAATAAATCCTATAATCTCTCCCTCCAGTTTGCACACTAGACTGGCTGAGAGCAATTACTCTGACAAAGAAAGTATTTTTTTCCTCCTTCCTCCTCCTCCTCCTCCTCCTTGCCTCCTACCATCCTCTCTGCCTTGTGTCAGAATTAATCCTCTGAACTTTCCTAAAGATCTCCGTCTTTTCTCTCTCTCTCTTTTTTCTTTTTTCTTCTTCCTACTGAGGGTGCAGCCGCTCTCTGTCTCTCTCTTTTTTTCCTTTTTTTCCTCCTCCTGTCTTTTTCAGATATGGCACCCGGGAGAGGAGATTGCCTTCCGAATGAAACAGCTGTCAAGAATTCCCAATGTCTCTGTGCGCTTTCTCCCCCCTTTGTTCTACCTGACCCCCTCCCTTCATCTCCCACCCCCTCCCTCTCTCGCACACAGAGAGAGAGAGAAAGGGAGGGAGCTACGCAAAAGGCCTTATCTCCTCTCTTCCCTCCTCTCTGTGGGATCCTCACAGGTGCTGAGTGATGGGAGCAGAGGGAGGGAGGGAGGGAGGGGTTCCTCGAGAAGAAAGAGGGAGTATCAGAAAAGTTGAGGCTCCTTTTTGACAAGCAGCAGGAGGAAGAAGGGGTGAGGGGAAGGGGGAGCGGCGAGGCGAGGCGGCACTGCAGATTATTTAACGATGATGGAAAGGGGGGTGGGAGCCTGACACCTGTGGGGGAGTACTCGGAGAGAGGGGCTTCACGAGAAAGAGGGTGGCCATCTGTTGCAGTCACAGGCGATGGAGACGGGGGGGAGGCGCAGAGGGCCTTCAACCCGGTCCAAAAATGTTAATGGCGTGCTGCTGATGCATATCAAACGCACATCTGTGCACGGAGGAGCGAGCGGCGGCGGCGGCGGTGGCCGTCGTCTGCCTGCATACATGATTCATACCCGCTCCCGCGTGCTCTGAATGTGTGTCCCGCGCGCCCGTGATAAGCATCGCCACCCCGGGTTTAGCTCGAGTTTCCTCCTCCTCCTCCTCCTCCTCCTCCTCCTCCTCCTCCACGTGATGCCAAAGTTTCATTATTGTTTCATTATTGTATTATTGATTCTCCCTTTAATTGACCCGGTAGCATAAATGCCCCCAAACCAAACAATCCATACCCTAAGTGGCTCTAATTTGATTTTTCTTTTGTTTTTGTTTAAAACATTAATCCGGGTTTGATTGTGGATGCAGCGGAGCAGGGATGATGAATTGTTCGGTTCACGGCGGCTGCCATACAGCAAGGTTACAGAACTTAACTTTTGAAGGAAGAAAGAAAAAAAATAAAATGTACGGAGACACGTTAGTTAGGAGCAAGGTTATCGGCCGGATGATGTGTTTGCATATCTAAGGAGATGCGGTTTCAGCAATAATACGGCTTCTCACAAGCTGAGAAATATTAAAAAATGATGAAGACGAAAAAGGAAAATATCTATTATACCTTTAGTTCTGTGCTCATTGATATTCATCTTTCAGAGCATAAGACTTGATTATTTGCTAATGATCGTGATGTGTGCAAGCCGGGTTTTCAGTTTATAGAGCGAGTGTAAGCACGGCTGCCACATGGCTGGCGAAAGAAAAACATCAAGCAGCCTGTTTTCTGGGAACTGCAAAAAGCTGCCCACTAGAAATGACATTTAAACGCAGCTAAATAGTTTAGCCACATATGGTTTGAAGGAAACTACCAAAACACAAATGCTGCTGGAAGAATGCCCCATCTGATTCAAGCCGGCATCTGGTTTTTATTCGTTTTTTTTCCAGTAGTGTGCCCGCTTCAAATGCCTTTACAAGAGCATTACGGTGTGAAAAAGCAGGTCTTTACTATGGGAGGTGGTCGGGGTGGATGATAGGTCTACAAAACTCAGCACCCCCAAGATCCTGCTAAAACATTTCATCATTTTGTTCATAAAAAAACGTAATCCATGCAAGTTTATGTTACTTTTCTAACATATTTGCTTTTGGGAACATAGTGGTGTTGGGGTTAGCACTGATGCCTCACAGCAGGAAGGTTCTGGGTTCGAATCCATTGGCCGACTGGGGCCTTTCGACTCCTGTGTTAGCCCTGTGATAGACTGGCAACCCCGCAACCCTCCAGAGCACAAGCAGTTACAGAAAATGAATGAATGACTGAATGGATATTACCCTAATATCCAGGTAGAATCACACTCGTGTGTCTTGGATATTCTCCATGTGCATCTTCCCAATGCGTTACACAAACAGTGCTTTGATACTAACAGCACACGTGGGCTCCATCCCGCCGCCGACCTGCGCCTGCTTCCTCCAGCAGCAGTGACAGTGAGTATCTTTAATGGTGACGGTGTTTTGTTTTTCCTGTCTCCGGGGATAGATAATAGGGAACGCCCCCTCCTCCCCCACCAACCCCCCCATGTGAGGCGAACAGGCCAGAAGAGGCTCTGTAAACATGAGGGAATGAAGATTAATCACACACTAGAGATGGTGTTCCCACTTTAATAATCAGTATTGATTACTGTCACCTTACATCTGCACCAACAGCTGCTGCGAGGGGGGGCCTGTCGCCCAAGGCTGGTCCACCTCACACTTCCCCTATTAAATCTTTCTGTACTCAGTGGAGAATAGCGGCGTTAGCATGCAATGACAATAAATATTCTTTATTGTCTATCAAACAATGAGGCCAGACAAGATTACTTTAGCTTTAACCGGACGCAATACAACAGATTCGTTTTAAAGGTTTAGGTTAAACCCCTCCGGTCTTGTTGTTTTTGTTCTTGCAGCATGAAATTAACTACCCCGACCAGTGGAAACATGTAAAGCACCACATGAAATGGAACTGTAACTATTGCTTTTATCGCTGTATGTTTTTTTTCTGTATTTTCTCGGTTCACAGGAGCAGAAATGTGTTTTACCGTGTCCAGGGCAAGTTAGTTTATTTCGCTAAATACCAGCAATGCCAGGTCATCAAGGGAGGTTGAATAACCTCATTTCTCTTTAATGTTAGTAATGGTCCCTTAAGGCCAAGCAGCTGACACTCAAGAACTATCTGTGATGAATGCAGAGTGTGAATTCGCCTGTCGTGGTCAGTGCCTGGGTTAAAACGTTGCACTTAAAGCTACGGCAAAGACTAGAGTCAGTTATCACATGTCTGCGCCATAGACTGTATATAAATATGGACAACATGTCCCCACTTCCTTGCGCTGGCCAAACTGACGCTATTTTCCTGGGGATGTGGGCGGCACCATCTTGCGGCTATGGAGCTAGAGTCTGTACGGTCCGAGAGTGGGAAAAAAAATAATTATTTGACGTGCATTTTAGTGTTTCAGTTCGGCCCAAGTCTCATCCACTAATATGTAGGGGGTGGAGCTTATGACCTATACTGCAGCCAGTCACCAGGGGGAGCCTATCCCAGCTGTCATTGGGCGAGAGGCGGGGTCCACCCTGGACAGGTCTCCAGTCTATCACAGGGCGAACACAGAGAGACAGACAACCATTCACATTCACACCTACGGCCAATTTAGAATCACCAATGAACCTAACCAGCATGTCTTTGGACGGAGTACCTGGAGAGAACCCACGCAGACACAGGGAGAACAAGTCCACACAGAAAGGCCCCAGTCGGCCGATGGATTCGAACCCGGGACCTTCTCGCTGTGAGGCATCAGTATGTTCACATATTTGAATGTTCAGATAAGATAAGGACACAAACGAGAGCCCTCTGTGTGTGACCTCTTGACTTCTTTTATCATTTCATTAATTAATTTGTTTGCCTGTTTACCAAGAGTTGTCTCTCTCGCTGTCATCCGCACAAAGAGGTCCAACCAGAGCCAAGGGTGCTGGGCGCACCGCCAAAAACAAGACGCCCACCAATAACTTGACAGCGCCAGACAAAGGATGTTTGACTCGAGGTTACCCTTGAAAGGTCCAAGAAACAGAAAAGAAACCTTCTATCCCTTGAAATCAAGAAATTAATCTTTTGATCTTTAATTCTGTCAGCTAGGACAATTTATGGCAACACAATCATTTTCGTTTTTGTGTGTAACTCGGGAAATCCCCTCTTAAAGCGTGATCAGTGTCGGACTTTGTCACATGTTTTGCTTTCTGTCTGCGGCGCATTCTCTATTTTTCACCACAGCACAGTGTCATGAATGCAAGATGTATTTCCTCCTCTGCATACGTTTCCCTGTGCAGCTCTTATCCTGATTTTCTTGGACCGGTTCTTAGTTGCTTGTGTTCCCTCTGGACGTTCATTTTCCCTGTAGAAACACTTTTAATATATGTTGCATGTGGTGACCTTGCGCCGCCAGCTCAAGGACATCAGTTTCGAACAAAACAGTGCCTCCTCTCTGAATTATTAGAGGGTTATATGGGCACATATTGTAGCGCCGTATGAAATGAAACAGACTCTCAGGTGTTTGTAGCCTCAGAGCAGGTGTCCCGCATGCATGAATGGACTGATAGTTTATGCAAGCTGTTGTTTAATTGGTGCTCTATGTGTGTGAGCTTTTCATTCCTTCATTGCATGTGTGTTTAATGGACTTCATTTCTGTTACAGATCTCCTAATGCAACTGTGTGGACTGAAGGCCCAACATAAGGCCGTTCATTCCTCCTCTAATCCCTCCTCCTGCAAGTTTTGTCTTTCTGAATAAATAACACATTTTTTTTAGCCAGTCAGGACAAGAAAACAGTCTCCAGTTTCGCACACGATGGGCAAACAAATCAGAAATGTATGATCTCCCGTAGACTCGCAACGATTTACCGCGGCGCACCCAAATAACATGTTCCATGGCTCCGTGCGACAGTGCTGCGAGAGGATAGATAAATAATAAAAACAACTTCAATAATACCTGCCCTTTGACCCGGGGCTGCGGCGTGCTGTTGTGAAAGGGGGTTTGCACAGACACGGGGCTCGTGGGTAATGAGAACACAGCAGCAGTGGGGTTTCTCCGAATGAGAACACGGAGCAACGTGACCCTACGACGGCCTTTCTCCGTCTCCGGAGCCCGGGGCAGGAAGGCTGGGAGATTGAAAGCCAGGAGGGACCGTTTGATTGGCGTTTGCACTGTGTTGATCTGAGAGCGCACAGTCGAATGAAGCGGAGATAAAGCCAAACCGGGGGAGTTGCAAATGGAATACGTAACCGTGTAGACAACAGAAATTAAGCAGTAGGTTAAAAAAAAAAAAGGCAATCGATTGAAAATGTATCAGCGGGGGGAAAAAAAAAATGTACGAGTGAACTCCGTGACCGCGGCGGAGACTGTTGCACTTGGCAACAGCGCAAGCCGTGCTTTGTCTCCCACTCATTGTGCTGGAATAATTACACAATCATGTTGTCATGTGTAAGTACAAGCCCATACACTTGGCCGGGGTCCATTAAAAGTATTCAAAGAGCTACACCTCTCAGATAATTATGTGGCAAAACAACAGATCAATAAAAGCACTTATTTGGAAATGGCTTTTAAAGTGGAGTTCATTCATGCATTTTTTTGTAAACATCAGAGGACGGGGAGCAAGGTGTTGGATGTGATGATTGTTGCTTTGTGTGAACTGTAATGGCGACGTGCTCTCGGCCCCGTTCCGTCTGCGCTTATTGAACGTGCGGCCTCGCTCGTGCGGGCGCAATTAGAGAGAATTTGGGGGATTTACGTGCAAAAGCGCTGAGATGTACTTCCTGCTGAGCACATGACTAAATGATTAAAACCTGCTTTATGATGTTGTTTGAGTTATTTCATAAGGCGTAAGGGCGTGACATCAAACAAATGACGAACAGCGTGCATTTACAGCAAATACCCATAATGCTTTGGAGTGAGTGACTGATGGGACTCTGAGCTCACACATCCTGTGTTTGCTGAATGGTAGCATATCACAGAGAATGATCGAGATCACTGGAAATTCAATAACATCTGTAACACCCTCCCATCCCGTGGCTTGTCCTCACAAAAGAATACTTTTTTTTTGTTTTGTTCTAAGGCAGTCGATAGTAACCGCCTTTTAGATCCCGCCGTTTGGTAAATTAGGAGTAAACAAGCTGAGGTGCTGTCACTATTATAACTGCTGCTCCTATATCCTATATTTACTGGTCGAGGGTACGGCTAATGATGGGCTACGCCGCCTGACTAAACCTGCTATTATTCATATCGGAAATGTATCTCTGATTTTAGGTCAGCTCGCCTGACAGCGCTGGCTTGTCTGCTTGGGTTCCGAGGTGTGAAATGCTAGATGATTGCCGTCAAACCCGGGATGCAGAGAGGAGGAGGAGGAGGAGGAGGAGGTAGCGGCGAGGCATAATTGGGTGTCTTTTCACTCTGTTTATCTCTGTTAATAATCACCCCCGTGTGGATGTATGAAAATGCGCTCCTCAAGTGTCAGAAACATCTATCAGCGCGTCTAATGGAGCTCCCGGTCAAAGAAAAATGCAGAAGTTAGCCATAGCATTATTTATGGCGGGAGCTCTGCGGAGAAGAAGAAGTAGCAAAGCGGCCATTGTGGTTTTAAATGACCCAGCTCAGCTGCGTGACAGGGAAATTTAACTGCTCAGGACTAATTGCTGGTAACTCAGCTAATTGCAGCTTACATGAGCAAACAACCATAGGGTTTGGAGAAGAGAACAAAAGCAAATTGTAGGAAAAAAAAAAAAAAAAGAAAAGAAAATAATGAAAATGCTGTGGCATTTTCTCTCTGGGAACCAAGGTTAACCAGACCTCCCTCACTGTCCAAAATACACATCACTGGCATCTTTTTTGGCATCTAATCCTCTTGATGTTTTAGCTGCAGGAAAGTAAAAAATTGTAATTATGCAGTACGCACCTTGACCAACAAAAAGATTATGTTTTTTCTTTGTTGTCTCATACTAGAATAGAATATAATTGAGTTTGCCATTTGCACAGGTACACTGGAATTCTTGTGTGTTTCCCTGAGCCAGGCTTGCATACAAAACAGGCACAGATAATTAAAAAAAAATACAATTAAATACTAAAAAATCAAAAGTTGGAAGGTACAGAATAAAATGAATATTATACATAAAATAGACAAAATTAACACACTGTTGCCAAGTCCCCTCCAAAGCTTATCCAAAGCATAATATAATAAAAAATCTTTTATAAGCGACTGTCAGTTCTAGGTGTCTTTGAAATCATTTTTTTTTTTTTTTGTGCATATTTATTTATATATTTTGGCCATTTATTCCTGAAAATTCCACTTGTCACCTTTGCAAATATGCTTTACATTCTGTAATTTTCATGCTTTAAATTTTAGTAATATACATTTCAAGCTGAATCTGAATCTAATGAGAATCAATCAGTCAAAGGAATCAATATCTGAAACCGGAAATGGGGGGAAATGGGAAGAAGAAGAAGAAGAAGAAGAAGAAGAAGAAGAAGAAAAAGAAGAAGAAACCTCTTCCGGGTTCTTCCCGCCGTTTTTTCCCGAAGAGTGAAACAGCGCCCCCTCTGGCTCGTAACGGCTCTTCTACGTCAGCCGCAGGTGCAGTCGTCATGTTTAGATTAAAAACATTCAAAGTTATTCAAACATTTATTTCCCTGCGACGGGGGGACCCGGAAAAAACAAAACAAACAAAACAAAAAGACAAAAAAATAAATAAATAATAATGTGTAAGAAAACGGAGTAACAGTTTAGCTGAGGCCGTTTTGTTGTTGTTGACATCAGCTAGCTTAAATGTTTTAGCAAGTTAGCTAACAAACAAGAGGAGCCTCACAGCAGCAAGTGAAGCTGGACATTGGGCTTCGTGACATGACTACTTCATCTCCATGAATGCAAAAGAGGAGGAGGTAAGCTCGAGTTTAATACACCTCTTTGTTTGTGCATATGGCTATGTTCTTGGCATCTTTCCTGTTGTGTAAATGTCTCCCTGTGCATTTGTATAGTATGTGTAGGTTGCAGAGGTGGAAAAAGTACTAAAATATCGTACTCAAGTAAAAGTACCAATACTTGGATGAAATATTACTCAAGTACAAATGAAATTACCCATCTGAAAAATTACTCAAGTAAAAGTAATAAGTAGCTAATTTAAAATGTATTTTAAATAAAAGTTACTTAGTTACATTTAAAAAAAAAACATGTAGGCTAGAACGGGGCGGGGGATCTCTCCCATGTAGTGAAAATAGGACAAGGGGTCATACATCCAAAACTGTTTAGTTTTTAATTAAAGAACAATCTATACAAATGTATAAAAATCTATACAAATGTATACACATGTAATGACAACATAACACATGTCACACATGACATGTAAGACCCTTAGGGGATAATGTGCAATTTTAGTTCTGACCATCCCATAAAACTTTTTCAAATAATCAACTGTCAATCAAACTGTCTCTGAACCGTCGTCGCTCTTCTGATCCACCTCCATCTCGTTCTCAATCTCCTACAGAAAGACTTGGCGCTTGGTAGTGGTAGCCTACATGCTGACCATACGTCACCACTACGTGGTTCCGGGCGCGATTTTTTTTTCGGTTTTCGTTAGTCAACGTTTTTTTTTTTTACTCAGTAACGGATGGGATTTGTAATGTAGCGAAATACAATACTTCACTCAAAACGTAATCAAGTAAAATTTAAATTACCGATTTTAAAAACTACTTGAAAAATACAAAATACACAAAAAAACTACTCAATACTGTAACGTGAGTAAATGTATTTCGTTACTTTCCACCTCTGGTAGGTTGTGGGTGTTATGGAGGCTGCATTGCTCCATTTTGTTAGCGGCATGAACATTAAAGTTTTTATTTAGACTCAGTCAGGAGGTAGGGGAACAAGCAGGGCTTTCAAATATCTGGGCCTGTCTAGTCAGCTGTTGGTTGTTGAGGATTTGTGAATGACCCTGTGTAGAAGCATTGCTTCATAGTGTCTTGTTGCTGATTCTCAGATTATGCTGTATAATTCATTTTGAAATAAGGTTTGTGGACAGTTTTGTAGGGACAAGAGTGTAAGTCATGTATTTACATGCATTCCTCTGAGCACAAGGTGTAAGAGTGTGTGTGCATCTCTACCACTGTCTATCAAATAAAAACATAAAAGGCCCCAAAACAAAACTACAAGCAGTTATCCAAATTGTGGCGTACTGACACCACTGTAAAACATCTCAGGACTCAATGGAACCTGGTCCTGCTTTATATCTTATACGGACGACCTGTCAACATGATAGAAAGTTCCTCTGTAGCCACTTCAAGAGCGAGGGTTGACATAATGGCCATCAGCTTTTAAAGATGGAGGACGATTCTCAGCCTTCTTTACGCAATGTGGTGTTCTGTTGGTTAACCATCAAGTCAGTCATGCCAGCAGCTCTGTGGAAGTAGCAGGGCACATGAGGGCTAACAGATGTTATTGTAGCATCTTAGCATCCTGGCATTTACTTTTAAGACATTGTTCGTTGGTGTGAACCACATAAAAGGCCCAAAAAACAAAACAAAACTATAAAACTGACGCCATTGTGAAACATTTCAGAACCCAACGGAACCTGGTCCTGCTTAATATCTCGCACCGACGACCTGTGAGACTGAGCTAATGAGTTAGCACTGGCCTCTCACTGACCGAAAAAGGTCCTGTGACCGGACGGACATATTGCCGCACACTCTGGGACAAGCACCTTTCGACTAGTGCGGGAGTGTGAGAGGACCTCGAGGAAACTTGCAAACTACAGGAACCGCCTACGTTTCAGCTAGTCCAGTTGCCTTTCTTTAACTTTTTTTTTCATTTTTGGATTTTGCTGACTGATCTTCTGGTTTAACTTTGCATTCGACATCAGTATTACCTTGAAAGATGGTAAGGTAGTCTGTGTGCCACTGATTGCTTGCAAAAAAATTGTTGAGTAGAAATAGCCCAAGTTGAAGTGAATTATTAAATGAAGGATTTAACGATGGCCTTATTAATAACCAGTAACCAGCATTGTCCATGTGGCTATAGGCTGTCACAGTGGTCATTGAGTCAGTTTAGATTAATTACTGACAGTATTTTCTATTAGAATAATAATGAAACCAATGTCAACATGATAAAAAGTTCCTCTGTCCTCTGTGGCCACTTCAAGTACTAGGGTGGATATAATGGCTGTCAGCTTTTAAAGATGAAGGACAATTTTCAACCTTCTTCACTCTATGTAGTGTTCTATTGGTTAACCATCAAGACCAGCGCCGCCAAAAGTAAAAAAAAAAAAGACCCACATTTACTGTGAATAAACCAGAGTTATCACCGAATATGATAAGCGGGAAAGCTTTATTTCTGAACTAACTTAAAATAAAGACATTTCATAATCATCGCCACGGGCTGACGCATTAGCGAGCTGATGAGATACTTACATAAATTAAATGTACGAGTTACCTCAAGGCCGGAATTATTACGCTAATTATCGAGCTAACATTATCATGATAAAAAGTTCCAGTGTCCTCTGCAGCTGCTTTAAGAGCGAGCTAATGGCCAATACCTTTTAAAAGCGAGATGAGGATTAGCATCCGTCTCCGTCTTTGTGCGGGGTAATCCGGTGATGTGTAAGGGCGATAGGATCGTATCACTTGGGCGGAGCAATCCACTCCACGTGTTCCTTATAATAATTTTAGGCAGGTAATCAGCAATTTGCAATGGATTATCCTTTGAGGGTAACCTTGCCAACCCTGTTAATCTATTACGATTCACCCTCGTGTAATTTCAAATTAAACTGGGTGACAATTCATTAGGTGGGTGCAGCGGCTCTCAAGTGCTCGACGCGCTGCAATTACAGCCCATAGTGGAGGGCCCTGACCCTGGAATGGGCGCTGCGGTCGCAACGACCAGTCGCACTAATGGAAGTAGAGGACTGAGAGGACAAGATGGCTGTGTGCTCTGAAGGGTCCGGCCGTCCTGACAGGTGAGGACGGGCCTCTTGTAATTATTTAGCAAGGACATGGACTGGAACATCGGGAACGACCAGAGGAAATGGAGATCAGATGGAAAGTGAAATGCGAAACAGAAGCACCGGGGATGAGTGCTCTCATTGTGGAAAGTGTTTTAGAGGTTACGTCTCGCGTAAGGAGGCTTTTTAATTGCCCGGCTTTTCTGTTTTTTTTAAGCTTTCCGTCGGGCTAGAGTGAGAAAGGAGTGATATTTAAGATGATTTTAAGCGTAATTGCTAAATGGCTTGAAAGCCAGGAATAACGAGGCAAATCCATGTTGTGTATCCCTCTTGAGATTAAGACATTACGCCACCTTACATGTGATAATTTTCTCTCACGCGTAGCAGTGTTTTAAAGTGTCAAGCGGTTTCCTTAATGTGCGTTGCCGCTTTTAAGTTCGACAGCTGAAAGTGTCTTGCTAGTTCTCCCTCTGTTTTCTCAGCTGCGTGGCCGCGCAGCGTTGCCTTTCCCTCTCCTGCATATTCAGTGAGATCAGCGTTACAGAACCCGAGCCTTCAGTGATTAATTGCGTTCTCTGTTATTAAGCAAGGGCTGCACTAAAAAACGATAAACACGGGAATGTTGATTTAGAAGATTAGAGTTGTCATAATGGGAAATTCATGACCAGATTTGTGTGTTATCATTAGGATGGTATGTGACTTGAGGATATGCCCCCTGATATTAAACATATTTCCATCCATAGATAGGCGCACAGATGTATAAACATTTTCTTGCAGGGTCGAGGCTTCTTTCAGCGCGTTGTGGGAACGTGATGGGGCGTAGCGAAAGAAGGAGTAGTAGGAGCTGCGAAGTCTGTTGGTGTTTTGAACTGAATGCAGACGACACCCTTGGCGTCATTCCAGTGACATAACTGAGTCAGGCATAAGGAACCCCACTGAGGTGGAAGGAAATGGCTCCATGCAGGACTTCCAGGGCTGCTTTGTGTATCGTATCGCTTTAATTTGAATGTGTAATGTGTTTCTTTCTCTCTCTATGGTTGCCAAGATGATCAGCTGGCTTCATTTTTTTCTATGAATAATACACTCAACAGTTAATTGGTCCTGTTGCTAACATAACTGTAGCATTAAGATAGAGAAAACAAAACAAAAATACACAGGGGGAAAACCTTTTTTCTTGTTATGCTAAATCTGTAATTGAATCGCAAACTGTCATAAAAACAATAATATAATCTGACATTAAGATCTCAGTTTGTCTCAGTCCAACAAACATGAACGTGCAGAAAAAAAAAATACCTTTTGTGAATATTTAATTATGTTTAGACATTTTTTCTTTTTTAAATTATCCTATATGTGCTTTTCTCCTCTGCAGTCTCCTCCATAATGTTTTGATAAAAATGCTTTTTGAGCTTCCTGTGAGGACATTGGTGTAGTGTTGATGTTGCTCATTGGGCCTAAATAATAATAATAAAAAAAATAGGTGACTGGCTGTCTTCATACACCCACAGGGTTGATGGTCTTCATTTGGACCTCAAACTAGCAGCATTGCAGTTGGTGTACATGGTAAAGCTGTGTATACATAAAAGGCACATTGAGCTGTAGGGTCGGAAGGGCTCAGAGACCGATAAACAGCAACTGTAGTTTCACAGCTTACAAGAATTTAAATTCAGGGCCATATGGGGAAGGTGCAACGCGGATAATTCTGTGGAGGTGCTATATTTGAACACTATGAAGTAGGTCCGCGATGAGAAAATTCACTAACAAAGACCACGTCTTGATTGAATGCAAGGATGTTTATTGGGAGGCAGGACCTGAGGGAAATAGATGGAGGGGTAGAGAGGGGTCGAGGGGGATAGATGAAAGGAGTTGAAGGGATGAGAGGGGTTGAACGCGGAGGAGGAGGATGATGATCTTCAAACGCAGGGAAACCCGGAGAGTCAGACTCTGAGTGGGGGCAGGTCTCGGGAAGCTTCAGCTCCTTGTTGTCTTGGTTGGGGATGGGGAGAGTGGCTTTGAGAAATGAGACAATCAGAGAGAGTGAGAGAGAGAGAGAGAGAGAGAGAGAGAGGGGTTAGATACACCTTTATAGATAGGTGAGGGAAATTGAAATGACCGTGTTCCTGTACTTAAGTTATAATAACTTCATAATGCAAAGGTAAATATTGCAACAATGCTATAACTTGCCATAAATAGATCTTTCTCAGCCATTGCACTTGCTAAACTTGCCACCAGACTGACATGGTGCTTCATCTGATTAGTCAAATGAGGTGAAAGCATGGCTTGTGTTTCCAGGAACTGGACCTGGAAACACAAGCCATGACCTTTTGACCTGTCACCTAGAACCTGATAGGTCAAATGTTTGTTTGCTAAGTGTGACTGCATAGCCCAGGTAAAAACAATTATTATTTCTTCCATTTAATTTAAGCCAGTCTTTTGGAGACTGAAAACACAACCTATTACTTTACTTGTTTTGTTAAAATGCAATACAATAAAAAGGAACACACTTTATTTGCTAAAGTCATTATGGCAAAAAGCGATCTATAAAATGGCTCCTGCAGTATTTCTAATTTTATGTCTTTTATACTTTGTAGAAAAAGCCTTTATGTATGAAAAGTGCTACGCCAATACATCAGGTTGATTTGAGAGTTCATAGACCTGTGAATACACTGTGAAAAGTGTATTGTCTTACCTATCGTTTGCTGCTTTAGGAAGAAAAAGTAGCTTAAAGTAGTTATAAAAGAAGAAGTCTTTCAAAAGAAACATCTTTCCGAGACATGTCATGCCATGCTTTCAAGAGAACGGCACGAGAACAAGAAGGCTGACTTCGGTCACATCGCTGGTGGCTGCAGTTGGTGACACAAGTTTAGTTTCCACCAAAGTTTAATTATACTCGAGCAGGCACCCGATGGGAGAGACGTGTCACACCACCTCAGGGGGTGTTGAATCTCACAGGTTAAACATAGAGCGAGAAGCGTGGGCCGCAAATCCACCTGCTCTTCTCCATTACTTTCAGCAGAATGTATAAGAGAGAGAGAGAGCGATGGACAGTAAACAGACACCGAGAAGCAAGTGCGCTCCGCGTACTGTATACATAAACATCCACATGGAAGATGAAGAAAAGGATTTGGTAACTGCGAGGTGGGAGGCTTGCTTTCATTTCTCTCCAAGATTCTCCGAGCTCAGAATTCAGAGCTGGAAAGGATGAGTAAGTAATTGAGTTCCCTGCAGATACCCCAGCCCTGGACGCCTGTCATGACCACAACATTTACTGCAGTGAAAGAGCACCGAGACCGAAGGTGGAAAAAAAATATGTGTCAGGGACAGTGACAGTGAAACAGATGAGACACAGCACAGCCATGTCTCCATTTGCTGTCAAGCAGGTGTTAGGTTGCAAAAACATATCCAAACAAAATGTAAAGGCTCCAGAACTCAGAGGTGTATAAACAACGAAAGTGAACCGGCTGGTGAGCTGTCTGGGGACCACATTTAACATCAGAGGAAAAAAGTAAGAGCACGGAGTAGTCGATGTGTTTTGAATACTTCGTATGTTGCTGTATACGAAAACTTGATGATTTAACAGCAACACATTCCACCTGCAGTCGGTCTGCAGCCCGCTGTCACAACGACTCAAGTCAGAAAATCCAGATCTTGACAGCAGGGTGAATCCTGGTGGAGCCAAAACAGGACGAGTATGTGGCATCGCCCTAGTCTGAGAATGTTCTTGGCTAAATCAATGCAAAAGCCCAACTAAAATGTTAATAACCCGCAGAGAAACAAGTGAAACAGTCATGCCAACAACTCTGTGGAAGTGTAACAGATGTTAACGGTCTTATTTTAGCATTTTAGCATCCTAACATTACTTTTAAGACATTGTTGGTTGGTATGAACCACAGTATTAGGCAGTATCAATTGTTACTGAGGGTGATGGGAAAATCCATACCAAATTTCATGGCTGAGATGTTTCAGAGAGTTAAGCCGAGTCATCAGTTATTGAGATATTTCGTTCTGGTGCAGACTATCTGACAGACTGGCATTGTTCATCGTTTATAAAACATAAAAAAATCCCAGCAAACCAAAAGGTGTGGTAGATTTTTGACTCTAATAACCATCACAATGTGAATGTTGGATATTTGCCATTGATGCAGTGACAGGACAGGATTTCACAACCTACACAATATGATTGTCCCGGGCTGCCCTGGACTGTAAAGTTGCGTCATTACCTCAGGCTCATACATTGAATTGTTGGTTAATATTAGTTTTGTATTACTTTAATATGTTGGGAGATGTGGTGGAGCAAGGACCAGGTGATGAAGAATGTGCCCAGTATTTTAGACGTCTAGCAAATAGTAGAAGATTCATCCTATTACTCGATTACTTTTGTATTTATTGTTTGTAACTATACATCAGTAGCAGTGGTAGCATTTGCTCATAACTTTGCTAATATCTGGGTGGTATAGCATAGACTGAATGTAGTTCAAACAGGCATCTTGGAAACGAGAGAGCTCATGGCTGCAAACTACACCTGATAATATGGTTGGAGAGGGGCTGGGTTACGTTACCACCACAAAAGAGCCACTTTGGAGTTTGTTTAGGACTGCACCCGAGGACCTTTCTCAAGTGTCTTGGTGCCGTTGTTTAGGTCTGCACCCGAGTCTGAGTACTGTCTTCACATCTGCCCAATTTAAACAAAGTATCGAACGCTGCAGTTTGATTCAGACTAAATTCTGCGGGTGTGAAAGCACCTGATTGGACTTGTAGAGTTTCTTGAAGACGTTTCATCCAAGTAGCCTCTTCAGGAGTTCTAAAGGATTGGTGGAGAGTTTGGGTTTAAATGGAAACACATGGTTACGTTACCCATCTGCAACTCGCGTGACTAGTGTCTGCTGACGACCAGATACTTACCTGTTGATGGAGGAGAGTGTTTGACCCTGTCGTCCTTCTCCAAACAACCCATGGTCAGTCAGAGGCTCCAGTCTCAAGGTGTCTCACACCCGACAAGTCCAAGTGCCTTTGAGGTAGATAATTGGATTCATTTGGATACAGTCCTGGTTAGCACTGATGCGTCACGGCAAGAAGGTTCTGGGTTCGAATCCATTGGCTGACTGGGTCCTTTCTATGTGGAGTTTCCGAGTACTCTGGCTTCCTCCCACCGTCCAAAGACATGAGTGTGAATGATTGTCTGTCTCTCTATGTTAGCCCTGTGCAGGGTGTACCCCACCTCTCGCCCAAAGACAGCTGGAATAAGCTCCAGCCCCACCGCGACCCTCCAGAGGACTAAGCGGTTACAGAAAATGATTGAAAGAAAGAATGAATGGATGCAGTTCTCTTGGTTGTAGTCGGCTTTATTACAGCTTTTATTAAAAGCTGCTAGGACAGATGGAAGGAAAAAGGAGACTTGTCAGTGAGTTTCTAACTAGTCGTCTGGGGTAGTTTATCGAAACTTCGAAGCTTTTCCTCCTCCTTTTCAATTTGACTGAGCAGGTGACAGCTCTCTCAGTTGGAAGCGAATAAATGCATCGTGATGTGTGAAATACGCCCTGGGCTTTGACGGGGATGGTGGTGTACTTGTGAGTGAGAAGGTAATCAAAGGTAGCTCGAAGAAACAACAAAAACACACTTCTCTCTTTTTTTTTTTTTTTTGGAAGTGTTAGTCGACGGCTGTTGTCATCTGAGCTAGAAGTTACTCAGTTTGGATAGTTTAGTTTTAAGTAAATGATCTGAAGTATCTGTACTGATGCTCTGTTTGAGCTATTTCATCAGAAAATTTTAATCACCCCAAAGAATGCGGCTAAGTCCGTCAGGCTTATACTGTTGTGAGAAGGAGAGGAGTTGAGACTGAGAGTGGGAGACAGCAGAGCCAGTGAAACTCTCCCTCCCCTCCCACCAGTGATGCTGAGCCCCGCTTCGTCCAGACTAGGAGTCATGTGGAGGGCTTAAGGCTAGCTGCTGCAGCTAAGCTTCCACCACTGCTGATCTGTGTAAGAGCAACAAGACAGCCTCGCAGAAAAAAAGGGAGATGGGAGAGGAGGTGGCGAAGGGGGGGTGAAACAGGATTAAGAAGATGGATTTGGATGCTGGTGAAGGGTGGCCAAACGGTGAGAATTAAGGGAAAACAGTGAGCAGTAAGGCTTATCAAGGGAAGAGAGATTCACCAAGGACTGAAAGCAGTCTTCTGCTGGATGCTTCACATCAAAACCTGGCCGCTGTTCCAGCTGAGGCCCAGTATGGCATAGTGGGAGAAAGATCCAGAACTAACCTCCTGCTGCACACTATACGCCTCAACATTTTAAAGTTAAAGTCCAAACCTCCCATTTATTGAAAAAGTTATTGGAGATATCACAGTGATAATCCTCTGGAGGGACGTGTTTAGAAGGTACATCACTGTAAACATGTTCAGCCATCCTATGTGGTCTGTGGTCCGTTCTTCCAGTACTTACATTAAAGAGATTTCACTTTGCTCATGTAGACAAACTAGCTATGAATATGTCTGGGTTTCAATCGATCCAAGATGGCGGCGTGTGCGCAATGCAAGGCTCAGCTTCCAGTATTTGCGATTTAGCAGTAATTTACATGCATTTTAATTTAAATTATCTGTACGCATATATGTACATACCGTGTGCTGACTGTTTCTGCACTTCTGGTTGGATGCTAACTGCATTTCGTTGAATCTAATCAATTCTAATCTTTAAAAAAATTCAATTTTCCGCTTCTAATCGATTATCGTTTTAAAGATCCCGAAATCAATTCAGAAAATTCTTGGATAAATTTTGTAAATATGAGCTATTCCCTTCGTCTTTTCAGCAGAAATCTCCCGGTTTCACATGACTAGTGTTGTGAAACTACACAACAACATTAGTCCGTGTGCAAGGGACATCTAAAGCAACACAGAAGTTATTTCTTCGAGCCTGAAAGCTGATGTGGTGGTGTGATAATGAAGAAGATTTGTGGGAATTACCAGAAAACTCTAAATATCCCCAAATTAATCAAAAGAAAACCTTCTTAATCGAAATTAAATTGATTCAGGAAGTCAGTGGCCGTACCTAGCTCTGTTTCTGAACATGTGCCAGCATTCACAAACGATCAGAAAGCAGCATTTGCTTTTTTTTTTTTTTTTATTCATAGAATAGATTTCCAAACTGACAGCCCTCTTGGCCTTTACAAAAGACGTGCAGCATTTCCAGACATTTCCGTCAACCTCTGGGTATTAGTGTCAGGGCACCACGATGCGGAACACTGACCCATTCTTCCCTTTGGAATAACAAAATGCCAAGGAGGGCATCTCAAACATGCAGGATTTGTCTCATTTTAAATAGTTAGCACATGCCCCGCTTCCTCCGTGGCCGATACCAAAACAAACGCTTGGCACAGTTCAGCCGACTGTAGCCGAGAAATGATCCGTGACATGTTTTCTTGTTTGTGAATAACCAAATATCCCCTCGGAAAGCGCATTGTTTCTCCAAGTCCAGATAAAGTGCACGGCTGTCTGCTTTTTTTTTTTTTAGCTGCCGTTTGGTTACACTTCCACGCTTCAAGGACTAATCCTGCGCCGAGTTTTGCACGCCGCATTGTTATCAGAAAGTTTAAGAAAATTAGAAAACATTTGAATATCAAAGGTTAGCAACTAACTTAAGCTGTCAAACACATCATTCTTCTCATGCAAAATAGCTTGTCTTGCTAAAAGGGCTTTAATTTTCACCTCGCTTCTTCACTAAATAAAGAGTGTTAGCTAATACCTGGAGGCATGCCGTAGAATAATTTACACTAGTGAGATGAAAAGGGTGTCAGAGAATTAATTACAGCATTAAAGGTGCAGATAGCAGCAGCCTCGATGCCTCTGAGAGAAGAAAACAGAGACAGAAGAAGAAGAAAAAGAGAGATTGGTGTGTCGAAAGTTATCTCTGCCCTCCAGCATAACGGGAGTGTTAAACACAGCTAAACACTTCAAAGTGCAATTGCGTACAGGGAGAGGCGCGCAGCGGAACGACCTCTACTTTATGTCTGGATGTGAGTAGGGTTGTAGATCACCTCCACTCTCTCTCCCCTGGTTTCTTTCTTTTAGTTCCAACTTTAGCAGATGTTGCGGAGTTTGAAAGCCTTTCTTTTTCCCCCCCGCTCTGTATGTGCAAGTAAACAGGAAGCCAGTGCTCTTTCATCTTCAGCTGATTGCTGGGACGTTATTGCTTTGACTGAGGGTGACAGTAGCTGTCACAGCTGTCAAACGGCTCAGCCTGCAGCATATCAAACCACAGGTTATGGAGCGACTGGTGACATGCTCAATCAGCCATTAAAGAGAAATCACTGTCAGTGGTACACGGCTGCTGACAATCAGCCATCACCGGGACGAGGCTCAAAGGCCCAATTGGACAAAAGGTGATTGGATGGAAAGTTTGTGGTTTTGAGGTTAGGCCAATATATGAGTTTTCTTTTTCTTTTTTTTTTTTTTCAAATGTACAGAAAGTTGTGTGGCCAACTCCATAGGTGATCAGGATTCTTGTCTGGTCCGTGGCAGCCCTCCATGTCTGGAGGTCATTGTGTGGGTTTTGTGTAGGAGCATGTACAGAATAGGTGACACACATTCTGTATGGGCATCATGACATGCAACATGATTTTAAACTGGTGCACCGAAGTAAAGACACACACACAGAAAACTTTCGTTTAATACATTTCTAAATCTGCTTTTCTGTCACATTTAGTTGGATATTAATGTCTCTAAAATGTTTGTAAATCGACCTGCAACACAATAATTCACATTTTATTTCAAAATTTAACTCTTCTACTCTCTGCTGACAAATACTTTGGTAATAAACAGACTTAACTTCTAGAGATGGCATTGTACCATTTTAATTCAAGTTCACACATGGGGTCAGAAGCATTGGAGTCATCACAGCACAAGAACCATAGCTGCAAAATACCCACAGAAACAACAACTTTATTCTTAAAGTTGCTTTAGTGTGTCATGTTTAAACTGTGCAGTGTCACGTGTCCTCTGCAGACTTTGTTTCCAGTTTGTTCACGTGTCATCTTTTGTCTTTAAAATGTGAATGTTCTTCTTGGGAATGGACCTGTCATTAAAACCGTTTCTTTGCCTATAAAGAGCTATGGATTAGCCACAAATGTATATTGATGATTTGCAGGTTGCATATGCACAGCTCTTAAAAATGTTTGCTGTGTCACAAAATATGGTTGCAAAAACTAACTAACCAAGCAGATTCCATTCATTAATACACAGGATTAGATGTTACAATCCCTTGTGCCAAAATCCAAGGCAAAACACATTTAGAGGCCCTGTCCAGCTGAGAAACCCTAACAAACCTACAGTCATGTGATATGACGCTTAACTTACAATCTAAATAAACTAAGTAAATGCTGCTGGCTTGTATGGCCCGCTCAGCAGCAGACGCTAACTCAAGCCTTGTGAAATATAAGCTAACCAAATGCTGCTGGCTAGCTTAACCTACAATCTAAATGAACTAAGTAAATGCTGCTGGGTTATAGGCCCACAGAGCAGCAGAGGATAATTCAAACATTGTGAAACATAAGCTAACCTAACGCTGCTGGCTTGTATGGCCCGCTCAGCAGCTAACCATAGCTACCAAGCAACATGAAGACATCAGGAACCTGGCCTAAACAACCTTTGTTAGTGATATGTCTCATAAAAAGGAAGTACTCTTACCCTGATATTATTTTATTTTTGTCAAGCCCCTACAAAGCATTCCGATTATTTACCTAAAATCTAACTCATTGTACAAATAACACATTTGAAGTAAAAGCCATACATTTAAAATACCACCAAGTACCAGCTGCATTGTTACAAAAACGTATTAACATTAAAACTGTTGTTGCATTTTGTATTTTCCTTTCCGAAGCTAGTCCACTCCTCGTTGGGGAAACAATAAACAAAACCGTAAACTCTTTCATAACCACTCCATAAAAGTTTTACATTGAAGCAGAAGTGAGCAGTTTGGGGTCACACATAAATCTAAACCAGTGCACACAAGACTGATGTAAGAGGCTGAAACAGCCCTGAGAGAAATTCCTTCAAATGCCAAGAGCTGTAGTCAGAGATTGAGTCCAGGTCTGTCCACAGTGGAATATTACAGTTGTGCTGTAACTCCCTGCACACGGGGCCACGCTCCCTGTAAAACATCAATTGAAGTTTCCGGCCTCACTCGATAGGTCAGGTATAAACCAGCAGAGGTGGGTCTTTCAAACGGGTTTGGTGTTTCGATTGAGGCTAGCCATCATGGAAACTTTTCTGACATGAAAAGAGTTTCATATGGGAACGCTGGTATGGTGTCATGTACTGCTTCACAGTACAACACGCAGAGGTAATGGAGAAAACAAACCGCATGATGAAAAAGAAAAAGCTGGACTCGAACCCTGAGGGTTAAAATACAAGGTGTCTGTTAAACATATTGCAAGGTTCATACGAGCTTATTCCAGGGGTTAACAGCTGCCTAGTGGAGGAGGAGGAGGAGGAGGAAGGAGGAGGAAGGAAGGTGAGGTGAGGATGAGGCACAGGTGGAACAGAGGAGAAAAGCGACTAACGCTAATCCCCTAAACTTTCTCCTGAAGGCAGCACTTTTTTAATTCCAGACTCATCTTTCCCTGGGGAGGGACTGTTATCAGCCGATTCTTTCTTTCCACCCCAACCCCTGTTTTTCCTTTTCCCCTTCCTCCTCCGCGATGCATCTGCCAGGTGTGATAAGGCAGACAAACGTTACCTTTACAGGGCCATTAAAACCATTTCCCCCCGCAGTTTTGAAATGATTATCGCCTTAGGCCCATGGTTACAGGTTAGCCGATAGCTCACCTCCATCTGCCCATATCTTGGTGACTCTTTGAGGCTTAGGGCTGGCTGGGTGGTTGAAGATTATACGCGTTGCTTAAACCGCTTGAATACCAGGGGAGAGCGTCGAAGGCGGGGAGGGAGGAAAAGAAAAAAGGGGTGGAAGAAATGAAAAGAGCAGGAGTCCTGACATCCACAATGCTGCGGACGATGATAAGGGATACGGTGACAGCTCTTCCTCCCTCTGTCTGGGGCTGGGGCTGACTTTATGTGGGACACATTGTCAGTGTAAAGGGCAGTCACAGTCAGTCTTGAAGGTGATATTTTTTGGCTTTTCTGAATCGTCTGCATTGTTTGAGGACGTGTACTTAGTAATAATAGTTCTAATTTGTTATAAATTGAATAAGGATGTCTGTTTTTTTTAATTCAAAGCTCCGAGGCGTAAAGTTTATTTTATTTTTTTTTCACACAACAATATGAAAAGACTGATTTAGAAACACTTAAGAATTGCTTACAGTAGACATTTCTTAGCCGCTGAGACAGCTACAGCGTGGACGCTCCCCCGCCAGCCAGCGCCGCCTCCCAAATCCTCTCAAGCATCACGGCTGCTCCATAGAGATATCACCACCAACGACAGCCACCGCTGGCTTCCTCCCCATTACCTGCCTCTCACTTATCTGCCTGTGGCTGACTGATGGTCTTCCTTATTTCTTCCCATTTCCTGCTTCCCGTGAGGACATGTGACTCATTGGCAGTCAATCTGGGTCAAATTTGATCTTTTCTATTAACGGAATCAAAGAGAAGGCTAGCTCACGTAAAAAAAAAAAAAAAGGCAGCTGTGTTCCTGTGAGCAATCGCAAGGAAACGCCAAGTGACCGACGCAGAGCTGAAGTGTTCATTAACTCCGAAAAGCTAGAAACGGCCGTTCTTTAGCCTCCCCGAAACCTTCCCAACAGAATAACCTGACAGCTGAGGCACTTAATTGAGGAAGCAACTAATATATATTAACATTAATTTAATTGCACTGAAAGAATTTCCTCTCTAATTGACCTTGGCCCCTTTACAGCATAATTACCGACGCTGTCACTTTTGCTCACCGCAGCCAGACACATCCTGTAAGGTCGGTGACCCTGCAATCTGCATAAGGAATTAAACAGGTGATAAAGCAGAGCTTACAACAGCCTAATGACAAATTATCAGCCGGTCCAACCTGCAAATTCATTTTTAATGTAAACCCCCGATAACAAGTCATGTGGGAACCGGTAAGTATGTGGTTAATAAGACCAACTGGGAGGCGTAAAGGTTACTGAAATAAAAACCAGCTGTCTTTTGTCTTGGTGCATTTGGCACACACACAGTATGTCAAATAGGAAGTACCGAGAGCTGAAGCCGACAGTTTTACAGTTGATGCCAATAGCTAAAATCACTTGTTAGTTTGACATTTAAGACGGAAATGATCACTCCTCTGAGGGCAGCTAGATTTCCCCTGCTGTGGTATTTAACTCACAAATATAGAGGTTTGTTTATGCTCAAGCGTAAAATTTGTAATTTAAAAAAACCAGAGCCGAGAGGAGATCAAGACAAGGAGTCATTTCTTAGCTCTGTGAAGAGAATGATTTGTAACCAGAGTTGTCCACTGCTGTTCCCTGTGACCTTGCGGCAGGCACCAACTTGTTATTCTATACAATAACATAACAAAGCACCTTTGACTTGAGTAGCTCCTCTAACCAGAGCTCCTAGCCGGTGGTTCACCGGAGGTGATTGGAACTGCTCAGCCATGCAGTGGAGAGACTGCCGAGAGCTTTTCACCCAAGTGTTTAATGAGCTATGTTCAGGTCCACTCCACATTCATCCCAGTCCATTATTGGCTCCAAAAAGCTTTCAAAATGTCGTTTGAGCACTCAGTCTACTTAACCAATAGCCTGCAGTCCCTTTTAAAAAAATAGCCATTTGTATTGTAAACTACTGCGAAATAAACATCTTGGCTAGTTTAGTTGTCACAACAACTTTAATTGCGCAAATCTTGAATTAAATCCGAGTTCTCATCACTATATGTGTGCATGTTAGCCTTTTTTAAACCAAATAACCAAAAGCAACCAACATGGCTCCGGTGTTTTTCTCCGTTTTTATTTAGACGCCAAAAACCGAATCCCGAACCATGCTCTCAGGATTAATTGAAGGCCTCATAGGTATTTTAAAACATCCGCTCTCCTGCATGTCGGCCCCCAGGAGTGTTGTTTTCCCTGTAATGGTGTTATGAGGAAATTTCTAGTAATGAAAAAAATACAGCAGCGTGAACCTAGCCTGCAGTCCTGTGCTGGCTCCCCACGGAGATGAGAGCATCTTATGAGTGAGGCCTTTCAATAATGGAGTTCACTATTAATCATCTCCCCTCCACATGTCCGCTATGTTTCCTTTCTGTTTCATTGAGTCGCCATTCTTCTCAACCAGATTAAAAAAAAAAAAAAAAAAGCTCTGCCACTACCATTCAAGTAATTTTCTTCCTTCCTGCCTCGTAATAAGGGATTATTGGCAAATGTATCTCTGCCCTGATGGTGAAAGCCTTGAATGCACAGAGTCCATCATCAATTAAACGCCAACATGGCACAGAATGGCTCTGTAGCCAAGCGCTGATGCTCTCCTTGATACAATTATTTCATTTTGAGCAACAGATGCAATTAGATTTGGAAGAGGTTTTTTTTTCTTTTTTTCATTCCATGAAAATTGGAGAAATCGATGGCCCGGCCAAATGTTGGCTCTGAATCAGTCAGCTTATTTTCCCGGAGTCCAATTATATGTACATCTTCATCGCCGTGGCCCTACACCTGGTGTTTTCTGCGCAAACGAGTTGAATTAGTGGCGAATGTCGAGTCGTTCCTTCCACAAAACCGGATGCATTTGCATAAAGAGAGGACAACAATTATGACACTCTGTATTTAATTGGTTAAAGAGCTTTTAGCTGTTTGTTATATTTCAATGTGGAAATTTAGTAAATGTACTAATGTACTGCACATCTAGTCTAATCAAATTTAACCTTGCATTGCGGAAATGAGTGCTTGGAGTGTTTCAAGGCGGATCTTTCTTTGGATTGGACGTAGCATGGCCATCCAGCTACCCAGCGTCTCTGAGGAGTATGTCCTGCTGGATGGTGTTCAACGCTCAGGGTTGCAATATTTCCCTACAACCTTAAACCTGCCACATGCTGCCTTTAAATGAAACTCTTGAGCTCGTGGTTACGGCATCGTGAACCACTCGTGAAGTTGGACATCGACAGAAATTTCCACTTACAAGGTTGTGAATAGCACAGGAAGGGGTTCGTTCAGAAGATAAGATGAGACTTATCCCCATAGCAACAGGACAAGTTTTAAGTAAGTAACTTAATTAACTACTACTGTTAATACTAATAACTACAGTTAAATTAAAGCTCCAATAGGGGATTGTTCTTGAAAAAAACTATTATTGCATATGGGGTTTACTAGTTAACAAGGCAGCAATGGGCACATACACCGATCGGGCATAACATTATGACCACCAGTCTAATATTGTGTAGGTCTCCCATGTGGTGACTCATCAGAGAATGGACATGGGCCTTCTGAGGGTGTCTTGTGGTGTCTGGCAACACACTGTTGTCAGTGTGGGGGCCTTTGAGGGGAGGGGCCTCTGTGGATCATCCCACAGACACTTGATCAGTTTGGGATCTAGTGAATTTGGAGGCCAGGTCAACACCTTGTGCTGTTCTTCATGTTTTTTGAGTTGCTCCTAAACTGATATTGCTGCTGCCATCAAGGAGTGTCGTTGCTATGGGGTGGGTGGGTGCCTGGTCTGGTCTAGGTGGGTGCTACATGTCTAAGTAACATCCACACCAATGAATGCCAGGTCCAAAAGTTTCCCAGCACAACACTGAATTGTCACAAGATGGTCAATGTTATTTAGTGGTTATAATGTTGTGGCTGATAGTGTATTTTGGACATTCCTGAGGCAACAGGAGCTGTGCAGTCCTTCCAGTACTTCTGAATTCCTGTAGTCTTCTTCTTTCAAACCTTCAGTGCTGAAAAGATGTTCATCTTTGTTGATGCTTGGCTACTGACGTCACCATACATATCACACACATCCCCTCATTGCTCGATGTAACATCACAAAGCAGACTACATATCAGAAGCCTGAGTCCTTTTTGCGTCTGCATCAGGAAATTATCTCACAATCCTTTCATCATCTGGTCGTTATAAAAGTTGCTGATCAAACCGTTTACGTGAAATATCGTCCGATTGATCGGAAGCACTCTAACAGTTTTAGCTTCTCACATTAATTGTCTTGATCGAACTGAGGAAGTCTAACCCTGAACCGTATGTCCTGTCCTGAATGGATTAGGATGATTACCCATACAGTAATCACTGACAATAGGAGGTTTTGTTTTTTTTATTCTTCACCATTTACTAACAAGTTTAAACCATCAAGCACAAGATATTCACTCAGATACTTTTCTTATTAATCTCGTGTTATTTAGCAAAACACGATCTGGCAGCACTTGAGTGGCAGCTTTATAATTGGCAAGCATCCAACCTTGCTGTCTAAACAAACCCAGAGGAAATATATCAACTTGTTCGCCTGAATATGATTGGGAATGAATCATAATGGATACACACACATCCACCGCGAGAAATTGCTTTCGCGATCATTTACAGCCATGTTTGACACGGGCTCCGGTTGATATTTGCACATCTCCAGTGTGCCTCCGCCTTGCTCGCTTCGAATTATCCTTAACTAGCTTACCAAGAGACTGAATCTAACCTTGATAGTGATTGCTTGCAGTGATAAATGACCAAACACTTCCAGCTAAAAAGGGATTTAGAGCTTAAATTAACTAAACAAGGCCTTCAATTACGGCGGCAACAAACCCCAGAAACGACTGCATTTTATTTCCAGTAACAGTCACCTGTTTACAGTCTCCGTTACCCGACCAAGGGCGGAACAGAATGTCTCACTGTTGCAGGTTAGGTGAGAATGTGCCAACAAGTCCCGGTCATCATGACTTATTTACATTGTTTACTCTGTCGGTTCCCCAAAGAGGCGAGGCAGGGGCATGATTGGAGGAGGAGGAGGGGGTGGCTGAATGATTCAGAGGCCCAGAGCACAACAGGAGCCCTGGAACATGCCAGGGATTTTACATATTTATAGAGTCAGAGGTGTTGTTGAGCTGTTTGTGCTGCCCCAGAGGTCAAGCAACAGTAAGATCATGCGGCTAGTGTTACCTCGTACGCTTTGTTACCCTCCGCGAGCAGCGAGGAAGCAGAAACACGATCGGCCCATGTCGCCGTTACGCTGTCACCCATAAAGAAAGCATTAGAATGCACATGGATGCCGTGTTAACTCTTCGAGGAAGTCGGCCCGGGTGCGGGGGATAGTTGTTGAAAGTACTTTTGCAAAGCGATGTTTGCTTGGAGAGTCGGATCCTGTTATTGAAAAAACAAACCGAGTAAAGTGCGGCGTGCTTGTGCTGCCAAAAAAAACCTGAATGCCGTGCTATCGCGTTTAAGATGCAGCAGTTTCACACATGTTCTTTATGTGTAGAGTGCGTGCCCGCAGTTAATCGGACCATTTCCTGTAATTCCCGGGTCCCTGGTGAGCAGATGACGGATGCCCGAGCGGCAGACTTTCGTAAAGAAAAGAAAAAGAGGGAAAGCAACGCACAATATCCTACGCTCTGCTGATGAAGAGCACATTTTCAAGAAAGATTGATCTCAGGAAGAAGGAGCTGAGATCAAAAGCCTCTCTTAATATTTTAGGAAGGGAGCGGTTATATATTTATGGATTTTGAAAGTCCTATATGTCTCCTGAATGTGTCTATCTGATCAGCATCCAGAAAACTGGATTTCATCAGGGGTGATTGAGGTAATTTTTTGCCCGAGGGGGGTGTTGCCGGTCTGTGGGGCTTAGGAACGGCTTCTCTTTGAGGGAGCCGATGCCACAAACAACAAGGGAACCCACAACCCACAAGTCACTCTCTTAAATGAGATTACTTCACTTGCTCACGACATGATATAGTGTGTTGATACTTTTTGTACTAGTGAGCAGTCCTGCTTTTATCAGCTGATGTCAGTCTGTATTGGTAAGTGTTTAAAAGTGGTTTTATGTTTTGCTTTTATTGCTTGCTGTAAACCACGTCTGCGAGGCGCAATTTTTTTTGTTTTTACAGGGGAATAAAAGTCGGATTAAAATGTTTGGTTCGAGAGGCCCGCCGACGTCAGAAGCCGAATGTTTACCGCTCGCATAAGCGCAAAGGAGGCATCCTGAGCAGACCTTTCCCGGCGAAGGTCTGCTCGGATCACATTTCCTAATTATCCTGACATACTCCAGACTACGCGGTGCTAATCAGCAGTTCGAGAGCGTTTTCGACGAGGGCATGAAAGAGGAGGGAGAAGGAGCGTGGCGGATAATGCTCACCTTCTTAACCAAAGGTTTATTCTCAGCCGTCGTTGCCTTGGTGAGGCGGCCCCTGCTGCGAGCAAAAGCTACGCCACATTATCAGTTCACCAGGCTTTGAGAAGCTGCAGCATCACACAGAGCTCAATGGGCTCCCCTCTTAGCGTACAGATGGCTGTGGCGAGGCCCCGGTGGAAATAACACTAAATAAAATTCTCTGAAAATTCTCTCTCAGGATGTGACAAAAGAAAGTGGGGCTACCTTGCCACCTGCAACGTCTGGCACCTCTCTCACTTCTTTGCCAATTAAAAGGCTGAGGGAAAGAAGAAAAAAAAAAAATAGCCAAGCCTCCAGGCTTTGCTTTGCATAATAACATTTGCATAAAATGAGACCATCTGTTTTGAAACCTTTTTTTTTTTTTAACTGTGACTTTAATGTGTTAATGCTGTGAGCTCTGATTTGCTACGCCATTGATTTCCTCGTGGGCAAGACTACTGAACAAAAAAAAATGAAAGCGGTCTAGATCTCTATTAAATACAACACAGCCAAAGCCATGACTCAGTTTGCAAACGCATGGCAGTTTGGCACATAATCCTAATAGGACAGTGACCTGATTACTTGTATGCAAATTGTGTTTGTCAGTATTGGCTCGGAGACAATGACATGCAAGGCCAGATAATAGTTTGTTTAACTGGGTGCAGTGTTTTTAATCTCCGGCGTGTTTGAAAGAAGGTACTGCTTTATTGCTCCTGAGTTGTGTTTCCTCATTTTGCGCCACGGTTTCTGCTGGATGTGTAAGGACAATTATAATTTGCTGTGTTTTGTGAAATCTGAAGTAAGTCTAATCAAGCAAGAAACATGTTCAATCAGGTTCAGACACAAATTTGGCCAAAATATCCAAAATATTTGGTTTATCCTGGATAATTATACCCCATTACACAGAAAAACTGGGCAAATCTGTTAACACAAGTGTTACCAGATTTCATTTGTGCAGTCATTTTGCCCTGTTGATAATCAATAATCATTCAAAACAACCCAAAGTGTACAAATCAGCCAACATGGCATAGTTTTGCGTGTTTTTCTGTAAGTCTAACCAGCCTTATTAGTCCAGTGTGGCTGCTAACAACCTCTCTTACTATGAAAACATCGTTTCCTGTGACTTTCTTTAACTACGTCGTACTATAATACCAATTAACTTTTTGCCCTCGCTATACGATGCATAATGTGGCCTAAATAATCAGAGCCTCATTGCAACAGCCAGTCCATTTTCTGTGAAACCAATGCACAGACAAGAATTTCCTTTGGCTTTTGAATGAGTAGTAAATTTAAATATATCCAACAGCGAGTGGCTAAATGTCTTCAAGAAAGTCTACAAATCCAATTGCCCCTGTTTGAGCTTTTTTGTTGGTTATCCCATGACCTGGATGACTGAGAACCTACAAAGACAGATATATTTTGATATGCCTGAAACCAGATGACCATTTGCCCAAAGCACATATTTGGCGCACTTTTGCTGGTGTGTATTTTTGGGTGTATATGAATGGTTGTTCCTTGACTTGATTTGGCTGAAACCATTGCGACCATTTGCCCAACGTTGCCCGTATGTACAGTAGTATGTGGCCTTTGTCCGATCGACGACCCCGACGGAGGCCGCAAGCTGAAACCCAACGGTTTAAAGAAGTTGTTCCGTACTATACGAAATTGATGAGTGTTGCTGGAATTATTTTTCTTGACCTGCCCAGGGTGTACCCCGCCTCTCGTCCAACGACCGCTGGGATCGGCCCTAGCCTCCCTGCAACCCCCTAGAGGGCAAATGTTTACAGAAAATGAATAAATGATTTTCCTTCCTCTACGCGTTTTGTGTATTGATGAAACTGTGCCAGAAATATAACTCCAGCAACAAATAAGACTGATGTGCAAGAGTACAGGGCAAAGTTGAACCAGGAAGTCCACCTTTAAACTGCGCTTGATGTTTCCAACAGATAATTTCTATGTCTGCCTTTGTTTTCTATTGAAAAAGAGCTGCAAACCCAGAGCAAAACCTGCAAGATTGTCCGATGGATCGACTTTCATTTTAGCGATGTAGCCGCACGCAGACGTCTCAGCAGTTAACTTTGTAAGTTTAATGCGGAATCAAATTAAAGTCAAAGGCTCGGCCAATTTGTCAACTACAGAATTCGATCCGCTTCCAAATGGTGACTCAGCTCTGCCGTTGTTCGCCCGTGTTCATTGTGTTTATTCTTACTGGCATGCGTCTACACTACCTCACACAGTTCGCCACACACAGAGCCGCTGCTCTCCCCTCGTCTTGGCACCGCGGCTTATAAGGCCGGCCAGCGCCGTGCCACTGGTGCAGACGGAATGATGCATTTACAATAAACGGGAAATTAAGCAAACGACCGAGTACGAGCACTTCTGCAGGGGCTCGATGGGAGCTAATGACCACTCAGCAGAGCCCTGATGCCATGCATGTCTCGTATGCCCCTTGTAGGGATCCTCAGCAGATGGTGGACATGTGGGACAACCTTGTGTCAGTTTCATCTCTGGTTTGCAAAAAAACATTTGCATGAGTATAAATGTGCTGTTCATACTCACGCAAATGTTTTTGTTTTCTTTAAGAGTAATGACTCAAGAAGGTTGTAACTCTGTGTATGTAAATGATAGACGATACATCTACATCTCCAGGCTTTTGATATTCATTGACCTCCCACGCTGATCCAACTTCTGGTAAACATGTCCCTGCCGCTGGAGACCCAGCATGCACTTCACCTCGGGTTATCATTATTGCGCGTCCTGCAGCGAGTGGCTGGCTTGATTAGAGAGATCCAGAGCTCTCTCTCTCTCAGTCTTTGGGTTTCCAGGAGAAGGTTGAGGGACCGTCTTCTCCTCTGTAGCAATCAGGCTGACAGCCTTCTCCATGACTCCTCATCCACAAAGCTTGTTTTGAGATTTAACCTCCCCTTTTCTTTTTCTTTTTTTTTTTTATCACAACAAAGGCTCCAGTTAAGCTCTTTACTCTTGAAGAGGCGTGATTTAAAATAGCTGGCAGTTATCATTACCACGTTTTCCAATTTTTCTTCATCTTTTTATATGAATAATATACAAATATGGCACCGTATATTTGAGAAGTGCAGAGCCAGTCAGAAGGATATTTGTAGCCTCATCTCCCTTTAGACGTATACCTTTTGTAAGAATAGCTTTTCCTTTCTATTGGGGTTACTCATATTACTTATGGACACCTTTCCAGATTCACACAAATGCAAAATTATTATAATTGCGCGACTGTAATTACGATAATTAGGAAATCAGAATTCAAATGGCGAACCCCACAGCTCCGGTGTGGAGGTGCCGTCTCTATTAGTTACACACTTGAAGTCTCAACGTTCAATTCAAAGGTCTAAAAAGCAGCTGCACCGTATTCCTCGTAGTCCACTGAAGAAAAAAACAATTGTTACCAACGCAGTAATTATAATAATAACAATTAGGCGTGGGCTTACTGTGCAGAAAATAAGGACCAGGGCCATACGGTGAGACTTCATCAAAAATTCTGAATATGAGATTGACTTATCAGGTGGCCTGTTGGGTGCAATTCAATTATCTCTTTGTTTTGCTGCAGGGGAGGGGAAGGGAGTAGATGGAAATGCAACACACAGTGAAATAGCAGGAGTCTGCCGGTGCCGATAAAAGGTCAATAAAAGCAGCGGCGTGAAAAGGGAAAAGTGATTAGCAGTAAAACTAATAGATTGTGGAATATTGTACTGAGGGAGCCGTTTTGGATGTTTTTGTTTTTGTAGGAAATGGGAGTTTTTAGGGGGTTTCTTTGCTAGTGTCTTTCGGAAACGATTCCGATTCTAATGGAAACCCGCGAGTTCCCCTGCTGCGTTTTCTGCATTGACGTGTTCGGGACCAGATTGCTGCACTTTTGCTACTTTCTTTGTGAGATCTCTTTTAGAAACCGTCCTCCACTTGTTTTATCTACGCTCCATCCGACTCATTCCTCATGTGTTCAGTAATAGGAACGTCACGTTTTCTCCCACCCCAAAATAAGTCAGAGGAGAACTTATTTGTAAAAACACACACACACAAAAAAAGCTCCGTCTCATTTCTCTTTGCACTTCCCAGAATCCCGGGTCATCTTCCGAGTGACCTCAGATCTTATCCGAGCCCCGCTCTCCGAATGCAGATCTCATTCAATCACGCCGAGATCGCCTCCTCTTCCCTTATCTCCCGAAGCTTTTCTCTTAGAAAAACCCTCAGGAGCCGACTCCGCAGCACTCACAGCGATAACGGGGAATAGAAAAAGACGGGGCGAGTTTACCGCCGCTGCATTGTGCCAGTGTGAGCGCGTTCCAGTTCATGCATTTTGTCTGAGACGGGGGAACGGTGGGCATATGGGACACCCTCCTCTCCAATGCAATATTCAAAGAGATCTTACATAATTCATTTTTTTCTCCTCTCTTTCTCTTTCTCTCTGTTTTTTTTTTTTGGGAGCCATCCTCAAAGTGTCACTGGCAGACCCTTTTAATTTGACAAGCCTGTGAAGCTGGAGTGCAAAATCTTGACTGCTTGGCTCTGCAACTTCTCGCGGGACGGGTTGATATTGGGATGATAATGAGGCTCTCTTTTCAAAAGAATGGATGAATTAATAACCAGTCATCGGTCTGGGAGGAATAGTTCAAAGGGCGTCATAAACCAGTGGCTTATATACGTCTGCTTCCAAATGAAAGGAACCATGATTTATTTAGGTCAGTCTGTTGGTGAATAAACGCTGGTATCTTTGCAGCCTGGAAACACTGTAACTAAGATTGAGCCCGCATGGGAATCAACAGTCAACAAATGCCATTCCATACAATTAAGCGGTAGCATATTTACGACCTGTAGGGGGAATCTGTACGTGCACGTTCATTGTTTCGGCTCGTGCACGACGCGGCGATTGTTTCTGTGCAGCAAATATAACTGCATGTGCAGGTGGCGGATGATGTATGTGCTTGAAAGGGCATTTTTAAAGTGTTTTATTTGTCTTTTCCTGTCGTTTGGAGCTCTTTCGCCGAGAAGAATGACGGGAAATTGGGGCGACGCTGTGTCTTTGAAAACCCATGATGAAAAATAAAAGAAGTTGAATGCTAGGATGTAGATTTATGTCCACACTGTGCACTACATGCACGGTAGCAAATCACAGGAAGTCAAAATAAAGAAGCTAGCCGTCAAAGCGGATCATTTAGCTGCTGAAGAGTGAGATCCAAAACCGAACTAAAAAGGGAGCGAGTATTGGAGATAGCTCCTCGTCTTCTAAGTGGATTTCATCCTTATCATCCACTGTGTTCTTTAACTGTGTGCCAGTGTCTTTCTAAATTCTGTCCAGACACTCTGGCTATAAGAACGAATTGGCCTCAGTGCTGATACGATGGTTGCTGATTATTTTTCTTCTCTTAATAATCTTGGATGGAATTTTTTTCTTTTTTTAAATCATCCAGCACAAATGTATTTCTTATCACTTTCCTTCCCATCATCCTCCCTCCCTCCATCCCCGTTTTTTTTTTTTCCACAGATATAATTTCTAGGTCACATTGGGGGTGAATCACTTGTAACTGGAGCAAATGTATTTTTTCGACTCGTCCTAACTTTTCAATCACGCCGTCTCCGGGATGGAGCAGGACACATTGCATGTTTGTCAGCTAACGCCCAGCTGGATCGCCTTGCCTTTCCCCGAGCGGTCCAAAATGAATTTGTCGCGGCCAAATAATGTGAGCTGTTG
This sequence comes from Chelon labrosus, assembly GCF_963514085.1. Taxonomy (NCBI): domain Eukaryota; kingdom Metazoa; phylum Chordata; class Actinopteri; order Mugiliformes; family Mugilidae; genus Chelon; species Chelon labrosus. The sequence goes on along the minus strand of NC_140351.1, from coordinate 5,303,577 downwards.
ACTGGATGCCCGCCGCCGCCGCCCCCACATGGGCCACCTCTGTTTGTCTCAGCAGCCGCAGACATCTGCAGCTCTCACATCTGGGGGAGAGAGACAGAAAGGGAGGCCGTGAGCAGGCAATTTCACTCCTACGCTCCCTCCCGTCTTTCCGCCATTAGGCAACTTCCTAATGGACGAGCTTTCCTAGCTTCTAAGTAGAGATTTTGCACACCAGCACATGTAGGCTAAAGGCGTGTGCATCACAGGTATTGAGAGCTTTGAGCTGTTTGTTTTTCAGGTCAAGTGGTCCGGTACAAAGAAAAACAATGACTGTGGAAAGGGATTTGTTGTTAATCCACACACCTACTTTGTGTTACTTCATCCGTACGAAGACAGGAACTGTTTTTGATGCATGGAGAAGAACCAAAAAATGCACAAAACCAAGAGGGAAGAGCGTTAGTCCCACTATGCCGTCTTCCAACCCATCATAATTGAATATCCGCACGATCAAGCACATTCACCGAACGTTCCCGCTTATTGTGAAACCCTGAATTTTAATTTGAGGCCGTTCTCACGTGCAGCTCGTGCGTTAAAATTAAAGTGCATGTGGGTAAGCAAGTTGTGGGATTCCGCTCGAAGCTGTTTGGTAATCACCCGGACCTCTCCCGGTTAATCATTTCCTTGGGTGTGAAGCGGGATGCTTGGCCGAGGAGGCAATGCGAGCGGCTACCGGGAAGATAAGCTGGAAACGTGGTTCCTCCGTCACTGTGTACAATGATCCCAGCGCTATTGAAACGAACAGATGGACTCCCACGCAGGCAGCACAGAGGGGATAGATAAAGCATTTTTCCACGTGCTGCGACAGTTATTTATTGACTGTTGGCTACACAGAAAGTGGCTTGTGTAATGTAATCACTCTGCATATTGCCGCGGGAATGTGTCATAAAAACATTTTAGTTTAGTTGTATTTTATACAGGTTGTTGCGGTAGGATTATGGATGCTGTATTGGTTGCCATGACATTTTTATGGCTGTTTTGGAAGCACCGTAGTTTAGAGTACATGGGGCCGAGCCGTTTGTACAAAAGCAAGCATAAAATCTGGGGTCACTACAAACAATTATGATTTTTCCACTAGATTAATCTATCTAATCTAGTACCTGATGATACTATTCATCTCTAAATAATTATGTAGCTCTAATTAGGAAATATATGCTTTACAACAACATATTCTCCCATAAATTAGCATAATGTTGCGTATGATTTAACTTCAGTGGCTTATATTGACTGCAACTGGAAATGCAGCTGTATGCTTACACCCACTTTAATGGAAATCTGTGTCGTATGGGTTTTATAGGTCTATATGTGCATAAACAAACTGCTTTCAACTTGTGCTGGAAAGCAGCGCCGCAGCGCTAGCTATTAGCATCTGTTTGAAGGAGTCTTTGCTGAGTTCTTGTCTGAAAAGCAACAGATTAGGACACGGCGACCTCTAACCAACATCAGACGAATCTAAATACTGACACTTGGAGTCAGAAAGCTGGTGCATAGCATTTGTGCTGCTGTTTTAGGTTGTTTGATTTTTACAAAGCGTGCATTTTCCGGCATAACTTGTGATGCACAAACATGTGAGTCGCTGCATTTACGTTACTGACGTCATGGATTGCGTGGACGTCCCATATATATGATGTAGCTGTCAGGGAAATTGAAATAAGTGACTCGCTATTGCAAATAAACCATATTACTTGGCACAAGGGATATGTAGTAGGGTTTAGCAAAGGATTGTATGGGATCACACTTTAATTACATTAGCCTCGGCAATTTGCGTGTTTACACTCCGTCATTCATTTTACGATTTACAGCGAGAATTGGAAGTTTCGCGTTTATTACTAAACAGGAGTCTGTTTATGAGCAGTGGCCACATTCATCACGTTGATATAGAGCGGAGCAGAGACCGCTCCGAGCAAGTTTGTAGTGTAAATGGCTCTGCTAGATGCAAGTTACAGAAGGAAAACCACTACGGAGCCATTACTCAAGTTTCTATTAGAGGGGGAAATCCCACCAAGATGTCCAGTCAAAGGTTCTTGTTGTCTTGCGATCAGAGAATGGACATGGGCCTTCTCAGGGTGTCCTGTGGTGTCTGGGAACAGAATGTTGTTAGTGGGGGGGGGCCTTTGAGGGGAGCTGGATCATCCCGCGGATACTTGGACTACGTTTACACGTGGCCGGTTATTTTCATAAACGGACATTTCACCCTCTCCATTCTCAAAAATAACATTGTGCACACCTGTCAGTTTTCAGAAAAGTTTTCGTTTACACGAACCCGTGTATATGCCGTCAAGAGCATGCCAACCCTGTAGGTGGCAGTGTAACGAGAAGCTCAAGCCCACGTTAGCCAATCAGAATCCTGAAAATAGAAAGCAAGCGACGAATAAACATAAACATAGGTCGCACTTTTGGAGCATGCAGGTGCACATTCTGGCGCGTACTGTGACGTCGGCTGCCTAAACCTTCGTTTTTGTCAGTTTACATGCAAACGTGCAACCGAAGTTTTCCAAAATATCCACTCTGGCCGGAGTTTTTAGAAAGCATCGTTTTCAGAGGCGAATTAGCCGTTTGCGTGTAAACGAAGGGCTCAAACGAAGGTAAATGTCTCCGTTTTTCAAAATAACCATGTACGTGTAAACGGGGCCATAATCAGTTTGGGATCTAGTGAATTTGGAGGCCAGGTCAACACTTTGTGCTGCTTTTAGTTGTTCCTAAAGCGTTTTAGGGCTGCACCCTGCTCGGTATGGCTGCTGCCATCAAGGAGTGTCATTGCTATGGGGTGGGGGTGCCTGGTCTGGTCTAGGTGGGTGCTACATGTCTAAGTAACATCCACATGAATGAATGCCAGGTCCAAACGTTTCCCAGCAGAACACTGAATTATCACAAGATGTTATTTACTTCTCCTGTCAGTGGTTTTAATGTTGTGGCAGATTGGTGTATAAGGTTTAGATTTTTTACTAGGTGTCCTTATCTGAAGCAAGAAAGTGCACATTTACCAGATCCCTCTCACTGTGTAGATCGTCTTTTCAGTAATAGTTTTAAATAAAGGCCAACAGATGCTCAGTTTTCGACAGTCCTACACGTTTTATGTCGACCTGAAAAGGTGGAAGTCAAAGAGCAATGCTCTTCGGGCCTGCGCCAGATATTTTGAAAATTCAAATACGATAGGTGACATCTTCCTTTTGCAACTCCAGTGCTCCCTTCCCTTTTTTTTTTTTCCACTGCCGCACTTTTAAATGTGATGTTATATCACAGCATGAAAGACATCTGACTGAATGCAGTCTCTCACCATTTCAATGGATAGTGTTCAAGCTTTAACCAGCGCGCTTCCGAGCGGCTGCGTCTCCGTACTCCGCGCTCTGAATTGCTTTACAGAATTCATGTCATTACGTGCATCACTTTCTGTTATTGGAATATGGCCGGTGTAATCTTGGGATTGTGAGCTTCTCCGGGATTCTGGGTGCAGATGCGATGCTTCTATATTATGAAATGGGTAGATTGGATTTGTGCAAAAGATATTGGAATTACACGGAAACTGATTTATGTTCAAACTTGGATGTGTGTGACAGATAATAAGCAGTAAAATATAAAATTAAAGGAATGTACAGTAAAAATGAAAAAAATGATTATCTTAAGGCATTGCATGTACATCCATAATTCATATTCTACTATTTGTACCATTTGAAATGACCTGAAAGAAAGCTACTTTGCATATTGTTTATTATGAGCAAAATCTGCGGTTATTGTTCGTTGGTCATTAACACCGTAGGCTATACACAGCGTGCATTAATGCAGAAACCTAAACCAGTAATGTTTCCTCTGCAAGGCAGTATCATTCAGTATCTGGAGTCTTGTTCGCTAAACTGTTCTTCACCGTCTGGGTTAAAGCAGCCCCTCTGAGACGAACACAAAAGATAGCCGACTGAAAGTAACATGCACCCAGATGAGAAGCCCTTCATAATGTTTCATGAGGTCACCTTTTTTGTAACCTAGCTACGTGTTCTTGTCTGATTGCCTCATCTTACCCGGTTCTCAGTGGATTGTGGATTAATTCAGTCCGTAAATCGTTTTATTTCTTAGTTAAACATGAATGGCAGGAACACTCAAGTGCAAAAAGACTTTTAATTGAAGCAGTAAATTATCAATTTGTTCATTCGCTTTCAGTTATTGGCCAAAAATTTCGCCAGGTGTGCTGTTGCGTCTGGCGCCAAGACCTTAGCTCCTTTAAGTCCCGCAAGTTGCAAGGTGGGGCCTTCCATGCATCGGCCTTGTTTGTTCAGCTTGATTGGACTGAGATGTGGGAAATTTTGGAGGCCGGGTCAACACCTTGAACCCAATGTTGTTGTTCCTCGAACAATTTCTGAACTATTTTTGCTTTGTGGCGGGGAGCGTTTTAATGCTGAAAGAGGCCACCGCCATCAGGAAATACTGTTCACGCTTCAAAGCAACAAGAATGGCAAGAAGCCAAGGTCTTCCAGCAGAACGTTAGCCCAAAGCATCGCGCTACCTCCACTGGCTTGCCTTCTTCCCACAGTGCATCCTGTTGCCATGAGTTCCCCGGCCATCCACGTGATATAAAAGAAAATTTGATTCTTCCATTGCTCCGTGGTCCAATTCTGATGTTCACATGCCAACTGTAGGCACTTTCAGCCATGGACAGGGGTCAACATGGACCAGCATTAACCTTTTCAGCAATCTGAGCTCCAGTGGCTTGTCTGTCCAACCATTTCTCCCCAAGTGCATCAGTGAGCCTTAGCTGCCCATGACCTTTCCGCTGGTTCACATCTTTTCCTTCTTTGAAACACTTTTGATAAGTACTGATCTCTGCCGACTTGGAACACCACCCAAGAGCTTGACCCAATATCCAGCCATCACCAGTCTAGGCCTTGTCAAAGTCGCTCAAATCCTCCCGCTTGCCCTGCTTCTAAAACGAATTCTTTGAGGAGAAAATAATCACTTGCTGCTGGCTAATCTATCCCACCACCACCACTGACAGGTGTCATAATAACAAGATAATCAGTGTTATTCACGTCAGCTGTCAGCGGCCATAAAGCTGTGACTGATCGGCGCATATCGGCCTTGCTGGCTACTTATTCGTCGGAAGCACGGACCTAACTCTTGTCTGATCTTGTCAAAACTTCAGCTATTCCTCTCAAGTGCTGCAGCTGCATGAAAACGAACTGAGGCTGCTAATCTGTGTCACAGTGTAAGCTGGAGGAAAACGCTGTTAAAGATGAAAGTGAAAGAACAGGGTGCATGAATGAATGGATGGTTGTGGCCTCCTATCAGCTCTTAGATTATAGCTAGTGTTTTGGTGTAAAACATTTTGCCAGAGCCTATTAGTGTAATTAGGTCCTGTGTTGATCTCTCTGCAAGATAGTTCTTCAATGGAACCATTGACCTAGAATAATATGAATGTGCTGCAACATAATGAAGTGGAAGACACATTAAAAGACTACCAAGACTTTAAAGTAGGATCTTAGGGCTTAGGATACATTTTTTTTGAGTATATTCATCTTTTATTTATTTAATTCTTTGAGCTAAATTAGATAAAGTGTTTGTCAATCCTCTTTTTTTTCTAGTTTTTATTCAGATTTATTATGTAAACAGCAAGATTAGTTGCCTTTTTTTTTACGCAGTGTTGGCACAATGGCATCAAGGCGTATATTGTCTAGGTATTTTTCCTCCTCTGAATAAACAAGACTTGGAAGCCGACACTCCACCCAAATAGCACAAGTCCTCATTTCCCTCCGGAGGAGACGCATGTCTTATAATCAGCGAGCGGCACACAAACCAGACATATGGCGCTTTCATTGCTCCGCTCTTGTGTCAGCGCTCGTGCAAGCGGTGATTTCATTGTTGTTGTCTTTCTTTCTCTTTCGCACTGGAGTGTGGCTTATAACACGAATAATTAGTGACTGTGATAAATTGCCGCGAGCCTCATCCCAAGAGGCCAGGCTAGAAGTCTTACTCTCAAAGAAGACAGCCATGCACTGTCTTTAAATGAGCTATTTCTACTCTACCAGTCAACAGGCAGTTGGGGGATTTCACGATGTTCTGCTTAGTCTTTGGAAAATACTCTATAATTACTTTGTGGTACGTCTGTGTGCAAATTAAGATATCATGTCTAATTAAACCTCAGAAAAGGCAGGCGTTACAGTGGAAGGGTTGCGAGTTTGGCCCTTCTGACTGCGTTAATGTGTTTTCAGCTGTGCTTCGTATCTGCGTTTCTACTGTACCCACTCGATGATTTATTCATTCTGTAAATGAGTTGCCCTTGACTTAATGCACATGAGTGATGCAAGAGATCAGCAGACACTGAACACTAATGAGGGCTGCAAGGATGCAGATGATCATAATGGACTTTAATATAGAAATCTGAAAGAAAAAAAATGTAGAGGGTCTAAGTGCATATGTTCATTTAAGGGATACTCCAATAACGCTTTTTGTCAGAACAAATAGAAGTACAAATACTTATTGTCAATACTGAGTACCAGTACTTAATCCTAATAATAATCGCAGTGAAGCGTCTTTTTACAGCTGCAGTTTCTTCTGTTTTCATGTCATGGTCGTCTGCTTCTTTGGATCACAGGATCTCACTTTGTTAAGTGGGAGATCAGAGCATCATGCTGCATAATAATAATAATAATAATAATTAATAATTTGTACTGTATTGATCTCAGAGGGGAAATTGCATTATGTTCCTGCTGGTTGACCCATCCATTCATTCATTCACAAAGTAGTGTGTACAGTTGGCCTCTAAGCAGATCGCATCTGGGGAACAATTTGGGGGTTAAGTGCTTGGTCATTGCATTGCAGCCATGGACGCGGACGGAGGCGGACCTGGCACCCTTTGGTCCCAAGCTGGGCCTCTAACCACTCACCAAAATGCCACTGCGTTGGCCGGGAATCGAACCCGGGTCAACTGCTTGGAAGGCAGCTATGCTCACCACTATACCACCAACGCTATGCGCTGCACCCAGCTCTCATCCAAGTCGGAGTAAGCTCTGGAAAAATGTGGAAAACCCTTGTTAACAGCCTGCTGACCTCCCTACCACTGCCTATCTTCTTCTTCTATGGTTTATAGGCCTTGACATGCCTCACCCATCTACTGTAATCACCTACCTGCATTTCTAGCATTGGTTACACAATATAACCCCAGGTTCTGTGACTACATGCCAGTCCCGTTGCCATAAAGCGGTGTTGGCAATCACTTGTACTGGAGCTGCTTTACAATTATGAGTGCAGTTAAGCGTTCTCAGTTGAGTCAAAGGGGGTGTTTGCTCAGCGTATCCTAACGCAAACATTAGAAGAAGAACACATAAGCTTCAAGTCAAAGCCTTCAATGGTCAGTAAGTTTCTATGACGCACGCTTCCTTTTTTAGGGTGAGTCGTGATCCGGTATTCACACTAGTACATTGATACTTCGTGACCGGTCGCAAATCATGATCCCGACAATGCTGACCTTTAAAGGAATGTAGAGAACCATAAAGACCGTAAAAAAAAAAAAAGCAAGTTCAAGGATATATTTGTGAAACTTGCCCGAGGTCATTCCTTTCACACAGAAACAGATGCTTTCTTCACACCTAACCTGTTTGATCGGTGTCGAATAAACTCCGGTACATGTGCCCGTTTAGCTGCTTTTATCTGGTATGAAAACAATTTCTTAAACCAAGACCGCTTGAAGAAATCGGCTCTGCGGCTGTCTCCGAGTGTACTCCGTGACGCTTTGTTTGTGGCATGAAAGCAAAAACAGACCAGCCACAGGAACACAAACTCCTTTCAAATGAATGCACTTAGCTACGAAGATCATTTGGTAACCACGCACAGCTCTCTGTGAGTGCAGGGATTTTCCTCTTTCAGTGAGATACGGGAAAGAAGGATACAGTACATCTATTACGCCTGTTTTGACAGTTTGCCATTAAAACGTGAGTGACTTTTAGCAGACTTACAGCAACAATCACTTTTCCATTTTGCCTCAAGCAAGCCGAACCATATTCATGACCCACGTGTTTTGTGCTGCCAGGCTCCCAGCACACACATACTTTGCGAAGGTGCTTAACCTGCAAGGTTTGTGTTCTTTGTGTTGCAAGGTTTTCCTACTGTTTTGTCTACCGCGTTCAAGTTCAGTTGGAAAGACTGCTCTCGTGTTACTCCCATACGTCTGTTCTTCATATACGTAGCGCAACGTGAGCAGTCATATTTCACAACATTATTCATTTTCCTACAGTATGGCGTAAGAAGAAATATGTTTTTCTTCGTTCATCCCTGATGTGATCCTCAAATTCCTCCAGCTGTGATGTCACTCCCCCGACTCTCAGACAAAGTCCAAAGGTTACGCAATGACTCATTGTCTCGGTGAATGTTATTCTAGCAGATGATTAGCTCCATCTGACATTTGCAGTCAGGCCCCTCCCCTCTCTCTCTATTGACCAGCTAATTCTATTAATTCCTTCTTTGAAGTGCTGCGAGAAGAACGCCAAGGTTGCTCATCAGACGGCCCCTTCATCCAGGCATTTTCATTAGCCCGAGCCTTGATGGCTTAGCGAGTTTACCCCCAGATGCAAAGAGAGGCCCGGCCTCTATGATGTGAGAAATGCTTGCGAGAACTCACCCGTGTCTTGAGCCGGCAAGGAGATGAAGTCGCCTGGTGGTTGGTTGTTGTTGTGAGGTTACGCAAGGTTTAGTTGGCTGTAACGTCAGGGCGGGGGCCAGATCAGATGTTTCCTAACCTCCCTCCTTCGTGTTTGAGTCAGTTCTGGGGGGATTTAGCGTAATTGCAGGTATGTTGCGTGGATTCAAATGTGACAGACACAGAACACAGAAAGAGTGAACACATGTGAGGGCCTGACGCTGTTGCCATAAATCACTTTGGCCCCTGAACAAAGGAAACAGAGCAACAGCACGGCTTATGCAGGTGTCGGAAAGAGAGAGAGAGAAATGTCGGGCTAATGTATCAATGGCTCCAGGCTTTGTTTTGATTACTGCAATTATTTTTATCCTCTTGTACTTTACGCCATGTGTGTGTGTGTTTTTTTTGTTTTTTTTTCCCTGGCTATCACATTAGTCAATTATAGGCCAGAATTTCCTGGGTGACTCATTAATCATGTAAGTATTTGCAGACTCAGTATTACATTGTGTACAGTATGCCCCACAAATGCGATAGAGAACGTAATTGCATGCTAACAACATATTTAATCACCGACTGTTGTGTTTTCCGTATCACCTGAGTTCATTCGGCTATCGCTACAATTCACTGATAAGCAGTGCGTGAGAGATAAATCAGCCCAATCTCATTCACACCTGGGCACAGTGCGAAGGAAGAATAGGAGGGAGTAAAAAAAAAAAAAGAAAAAAGAGAAAAGGCAGGCTAGTGCCACCTGACTGATGAATACACTCATGCATGTGGACACTTGGCTGGCGCACGGAGAATAACAGGGAGGGGATCTGGCACTTCATCAAGCAGACCCACTACTGGGAAATCGCTGTGCGAGAGCGATGAGGATGATGCGTTTATCTAGCTTCCTTTGTGATGCATAACTGGCTCGGCTGGCCTCGCTCTCGCGGCGCGCAGTACGCCTCCCAACCTGCAGCTCGCATCCGCCAAACATTAGATACTTTTCACTCGCCTGACACGTCGTAGGAGTTCCTCTGTTTAGTTAAAGCAAATAAAATCGTGCTGCTGCTGCTGGAGTGTATCCACCATGACTCCTCTCTTTGTTCTTCTGCAGGCGAAGCACGTATTTTTTATTTTTTATTTTTATTGCGGTTTGTGTTACGAGGTTCCTCCTCGCTTGATAACATTTTGTCAACATAATCTTCCTCAGGTGTGACACGCGTCCCCGGCCTTCTCCTCCACAATCACGGGCAGATCTGGTGTTTGTGAGACGCTGTGCAAATCAGAAGGCGGGCCCGTTAGAAGATGCACAGAAATGATGGCTGCGCGCTGCAATCCGTAATGAGATTACCGCTCAGGGCGCATGCGAGACCATTTGTGCGTGTGTGAGTTAATTGGCAGCCAAAGAGCCTAAGAGGGAATGTTCTGCGAGCCTAGCAAACAGTAACTCAGACCCAGGGCAACACTAATTATTCAGGGCCGCCCGCCAAATTCGCGATATTACAGTTTCACAAAGCTATCTTGGTTCGCAAGCCCTTCCTGTTACATGATGTGGCAAGGATTCTGTTTTTGATGAGTGGAAAACACATCAAACACAGCAGCAGGTGCAAAAATACACGTATTGATGCATATTGCTCTTGCAAATCAAGTGGTTTAAGCACAGCTTCTGTTAGTGTTGACTTAATTTCGCTTGACTATGACCATAAACCGATCAGTCATAACATTATGACCACCTTCCTGATATAGTGTAGGTATCCCTTGTGCCTCCAAAACAGTTGTGACTCATCGGAGAATGGACATGTGCCTTCTGAGGGTGTCCTGTGGTGTCTTGGCAACAGGATGTTGTTAGTGGGGGGGCCTCTGGGTCCTGTGGGTTGAGGGGAGGGGCCTCAACATGTGGCTCATCCCACAGATACTTGATCAGTTTGGGATCTAGTGAATTTGGAGGCCAGGTCAACACCTTGTGCTGTTCATCATTGTTTTTTGAGTTGCTCCTAAACCGATATTGTTGCTGCCATCAAGGAGTATCGTTGCTATGGGTTGGGGGTGCCTGGTCTGGTCTAGGTGGGTGCTACATGTCTAAGTAACATCCACACCAATGAATGCCAGGTCCAAACAGTTCCCAGCAGAACATTTTATTGTCACAAGATGGTTTAAATGTTATTCACTTCTCCTGTCAGTGGGTTTTAATGTTGTGGCTGATCGGTGTATGTGTTGTATTGCAAAACTCCCAACACCGAAGATGTTTCGTGTTGTGTTCAGCTTCTAAACTTGACAAAATACATCGTCCAGCTACTCAAAGTCTAAATATTCAAAAGAAAAGAGTTTCTAAATCTAAAATCGGCATCACATAGGAAGGTTTGTCACACCACATGAATTGTGTTGCTTAATTTAGACAAAGGTATTAATGCTTCCCCTCTTGTGATCGACAAACCGCGTCCTCCATCCTCATCAGTTCTCAAAACGTCTGTGATCTTCAACGACAACAATCATCTTTAGCCGAGCGTCTGAAAGGCCCTTTGCTTACCGCATTAGCATGATTGCTGAGAGGGAATCTGGGTGAAGCGACAATGGCGAGGAGAGAAATCATGAAAGGGGCATAAATATGGAAGGGGATGGGGATAAGGAGGAGGGGTTGGCGAAAAAAAATAAAAAAAATAAAAAAAAATTGAAAACCCAGCGAGGTAAATAAGATTTGCCTCTATTTCTGCTGATGGCTGTCAGAACACCAGCGCTTTAAGCTGCAGATACAGTGGCAGCTCAGGGTTTGTCTGTGTGTGTGTGTGTCTTTGCATTTGTGTGTTTTGGTCTGTGTATGGCAGGGGCTAATTATCATGGAGGAGGGGAGGGGAGGGGGAGGGCAGGTTGGTGTGTGTGTGTGTGTGTGTGTGTGTGAGAGAGAGAAAGAGGGAGGGGGGAGTATCTGTTTTGTGCGGAGATGAGTGAGAGGAGAAGGACGGGAACAACAACCCCACCACAGAAGCCGCCCTCCTCCTCCGCCGCCGCCGCCGTTGCCGCCGCCGCCGCCCCCCCTCTCGTCCCCCACCTCAGCCTGACAGGCCTGCTTTGCTAATAGAATAGCAGTGGAGCATGCTTGAAAAGAGGGCTGGTTAGAAAGCCTTTGATCAGCAGTCCCCTGTGACATCAATTAACCATTAATGTGCAGCCGTAGAGCAGGAAGATGGAGAGCTGTCCAGGGTCACCTCCATTCTGCAGCCCCACAGCCTGATAATGACAGCTATTTAACCCAAGTGGCCTCACTGTACATTGTTCTGCATGTGTGTGTGTGTGTGTGTGTGTGTGTGTGTGTTGCAATATCACGTCCGCATGAGAAGATTCATTCTTGAATAATGAGTATCGTGTGTCACACTGAAAAATCTCTTTCTTTTGTTTGTGTTTCCGTCCGTCCCCATCGCCGCCGCTGTCCAGACTCCTCCGCCCGGCACCTCGCCGGCTAAACGGCCGTATTCTGAAGCCGTGTAGCCGGCTGACAGCGACAGGACTTTGCATTACAGCAGACAAGCAAACAATCATGACATTTTCCGCGCCACCCCCTTCGCTGCATGCTCAAACTGTTTGACCTCATCACTCCGGTCCCCGGGGCGCACGTGAGACACATTTAAAAAAAAAAAAAAAAAAGGGGAACTGCGCTCCACGATGTGACCGAAATCGCAGATGGGGAGAACTTCTCCCATCTCATGAACTCGCTTTACTTTCCTGCCCGGGCCTGCTGAGCATTTCCCCTTTTCTTTGTTTCTCCCTTCCTCCCTCGCTCCTGTCATCTGTCTCAACTCGTTTGGCGTTGCTGCGTGACATCTGGCACTGGCCAGACATTCCCCGAGCCGATGACCAATGTCCCCCCCATAACAAGGATATATGGCTCCATTAGCCTGCAGCTGATTATTTAATCATTTCTTGGATGGCTTTAATTGAAATGGTATGATGAATGGTGCAGTGGTTCGCTCCCCACAGAGAGGTCTAATTGGGCCTTTGTCCTGAGTGCCTCACCTTGGATCAGTCGGCCACCCCGCTCAGGGAGCAGGTACTGCAGCGTCTGGATGTGCTAAACGAATAGGAGCAATTAGAAGCTTTATATTTATTATTATTTGCTCACTTTTCACGAGAACAGATGTCGGGGACCTTCAATCACCTGGTCGTCTTGGGTGCATATTGTTCACTGTGGCTACTGTATGCCTGCTGAAAAAAATGTTTTTGCATTTTATGCTGTCAACCCGTCAGAGGAAACATAATTAGTGCTAAAATTTTGCGTAATTTGAAAGCTTCTCTACCCAGAGTCTCTTTGTTTTACCGTATCGGGGTAGCCTAGAATCTAGACGCGCCCCTAGCGGCAGTCTAGTTACTCTCCGTTGACTTGAGATTTCGAAAAATCCAAGATGGACCGGGCCAATCACGAGTCGGTGGGCGGGCTTAACATGATGACGACTGACCTGCGACCATAAGTTCCGTGAATTACGCGTGAATTCCCCATCCTGCTGGAACTACCAGAGCGATGGCTGCTGCTAGCGAACAACTTTCTTTCGAATCGGCTTTGGCCGCCACTCTGAAAGACTTGAAGTTAAGCTTTTCTCAAAAAGCAAAAGTCGTTGAGCTCCATTATCATCACTGTTGTGATTTGAAGAGATCCATTATCACATCTCTTCATCAAACTTTTCCACAACACATGCAAGGAACTCTCTTTTCCGTCGCTCTGACTACGTCACCTTCTTCGTTGCTCTGATTGGTCGTAGCGCTATCCTATTGCCTGGAGAGGGAGTTTGAAAGACAACCGTTTATCCCACCCCTCCGGTTGAGCCCTGTCTATGGAGAGTGCCCAGACCCTACATTTAATGTGGGTCTGGCGGCTTGTCAGGCTAGTATCGGGGCGCTCTGATTGTCATTTTTGCAGCCGATCACAGGAAACGCTATAGGCCGTTCAAAGCTGCTTTGAAAATACTTATTGTGACTCATTTATTTTTAAGTTTTTGCTATGCATTTCCAACAATGTGTTATTAAATATTAGTCAAAGAGGAATATAGAACCGAGATAGTTGATAGAAAGTAGAACAGTGTGCACAATTGCAGCACATGAAAAGCAGAACAAATATAGCCGTGCTTTCCTGTGGAATAAAATAAATATTCTTTTTAATAAATTTAAAAGTAGAAAAAAGGGAAAATGTGCACTGAACAAGTTTGAAAATACATTATATCATGCTGAAGCCTGAAAAATAAATTCCAGCAGGGTAATAGAAGAGACATAAACAGTCTTATCTATATACTTCTTTAAATTCCGATATAAATTGCGGATATAAAGAAAGAAAATAGAGTTTTTATTAATTTACTACTTAATTAAATTCCCTTAGGGCGAACAGAAGAAATGAAAAACAGTCTTATTCTCGTCTGCAATATGGCCTGCAGTGTTTAAAAGTGCATGGTGCTAGCAGAGGTTGACAAAAACAAAGCGACTATCCACTTTGAGGGACGGCTGGCTCTTATAGGTAGACGTTCATCTGTGATGATGCTTAGCTGCTGCAGATTACCCAGCATGCAAGGAGCCAGTTGGTGGTATTTTCTCTGGGGACGTGTGGCCAGTGGCATGGACGTCACAAAGCAGACTGCCTATCTGGGTCTTGAGTCAACTTCGGGTGTATGCTGGAAAATCATCTCAAGGTTCTTGAGTCACGGCTGGTAGAGAAGTGGTGGAATATTGCCCAATAACGTCCCGCATGTTCGTAGGTTTGGGCAACAATAGGACTTTGTTATAAGTCAGGTAAACATGCCTCGTGTATTACTGAGTAAACACGATTTAATTTTCCACTCAGACTTGTGCAATCATTTCTTAACTGTACCTGTGTTTAAACACATCCATTAAAAAAAAAATAAAAAATGAGTCACTTTTTTGTTGTAGATATTCTTCTAGTGGACACGAAAGCAAATAAAACACATTGTCGCTGAGCGTTTTGCATTAATTAGAGGCATGAACTAATCGTGCTGATAAAAATGTCACCTTGAATTTGATGTTTTATACCAGCATTACTGTGAAAGAATACAATTTGTAGGCATGTGGTTTTCTACCCTTTTAAAATGAATATCCACCTCAGGCGAGATATCAGATCGGAGCTGCTTCCTTGAAAATGTATAATATAGAGAAAATGCCACGAGACGATCAGATAGGATGCCGACATTTATGACTGTTGGTGCACAGTCGCTTTCAGGCCGTTTTGTTGAAGCTTTCATTCAGTAGCGGCTAAAGATGTACCTTTTATTATACAGCGACGCACAACAATGTCACGTCAGTACACCGCGGTTAAAAAAAGGACGACGGACGCCTAATAAGACACGGGCGGAGATGTGTTTTTATTCTCTTGTTGCCTCGGAGCGACAGCAGAACACATGGAAAACAACAGACACTGTTATTTGTGCTCACTAGTTCATGACCCATATTGGAGTGGAGAATAATTACAGTTTGAGGGCAGAGCGGAGTGATGGCGCTCCATATGTCACTGATATGACTGTCATTTTGCCTTATGAGCGCTGCTACTTAGCTCGCTAAGATTAGCCAGGACTCTAATCTATTGATCCCGTGGGAACATTTCTCCATGAGTCTCTCAATGGCTTCCTACTTAAACCCTCATCAAAGGGCTGAGGCAATGCGCCCGGCGAGCTGTTTATGTCAATACAGTTAATGTGATGCACTTCACGGCTCCACTCTCAGACGCCAATGGCGGGCACAAATGAATATATAAATATCCTGCGTCGGGACCCAAATAAAAAGTGGAAGAAATGGGGAAATGGATCCTCCCCCTCCGAGGATGATAACCGAGGGAGCTCTCGGGGACAACACCGGGGGAAATGTAAGACAAATCCCCAGCGCTGAGCTTCCAATTCTCTCGCTGTCATTTCACGATCCCCCATCCCTCCTTCTTCTTCTCCCCCTCCCGTAAACACATTACCATCGCGCCGCTCAGACAGCCCCCCCCCCCCGTCTTTGTCGGCTGTCGTCTCCCTGCTTCCCGTTAATGGTATGGATAACCTATCATGGCATTGTGCATGCGAGATCCTAACTGACAGTAAAAAGGATAAATGCCATGAATGAGCACTCCGCCGAGCGTCAGCCGTGACCTTTGCCATGAGAGTCTTGATACACATCGGTGAATAAAAAAAAACGTCAACACACACACACACGACGCAAACTTGTTGTGGAGACGGGAGCCAATGAAATGAAAATGAGCCGATTGTTTGGTGATGTTTGAGTGTCTTTTACTGTCGGCAGTAGATTGCATCCAGAGGCGGGTTGCGCTTTTAGCTACACGAGTGGTTCTTGGGCTGGTAAAGCCTGCGAGATAAGAATGAAAAGCACTGCAGCTAATTAAAGGAAGGTGATTAAACAGATTGACCTAGTTTAGTTGTATAACGCAGCTTTTTATGTATTTTTTTTTTATTTTTTATCACATTCCTCTACAGGGAGAAGTGAATTTGCCACGTCATTGGGACTAATTCCTCAAAAGCTAAAAAAGAAAAAGTTGATTCTGTATTATAAGAGAGAAGTTGCAGGTTTTACTTCCATACAGACTTTTTGTTTGTTTGGAGCTCGCCAGTGGCCTTTGGAACTGCACTGAAGAAGTTTTTATAACGGCTTTGTTTGTGCGTAATTAGCTAATTAATGGATTTACAAGGTGTAAAACAGCTCCTCGGCTCCACTAATTGAAGTTTACCGAGATAACATTTCCATTGCTAAACTTCCCATCCTGCTTGTGTCGAGTTTATTTTAAAATGGGTGAAATCAGGTCAGGGATTCACTGCAGGGGGATTCGGCAGCGCGGTGGCAATGTTGTGATAAGCTACGAAATCGCCGGCGGCTACAGTAGGTCAGAGTTTAGGGATGAGTAACACGGCAGAAAGTAGCAAGTGATGTAGAGAAAGATAATCTGTATTGGATCATCCCGGTGCAGTGCAGTGCGGTACCCTACAGTACCAATCTGCGACGGGCACAGTAGACTCACTGCTTGCTGCCTGGTGGAAAAATCTACTTAAAACCACTGAACCATGAGCCACACTGTCAGAATGTCTCACAGGGAGCAGCAGCAGACAAATATCAACAAGCAATGCAGCTAAAAAATAAATTTCAGTGTGTATAAAGGAGTGAAAACAAACCGTAGAACAACCGTTATTCCGTTCTCTGAAGAAACAGAAACACATGTAACCATTTTTGTTCGTCTTGTCTTGGTGACAGAAAAAAAAGAAGAGATAAGGGGAGAGATGGGACTGAGTAAATTGCCCAACCTGCCTCCCCCCCTCCGAATCAGGTGTGAAGCTTTGGACAATTTCAGATGTTTGGTCAAGTGGAAAATGTAAGGTTAGACAAACCTCGGGCAGCGGTAGCCTCATGATCACTGCTGTGCCTTTTGTCCCTCACCGCTGTGTTTACTCCACGTAAGCTTTACCTGATACACACTGCAGAACGCACTGCTGGTTTTGGTTATTAAAAACATCTTTGTAACATGTGACAGTTTACTGAACCCAGTAGGAATATACTTGTTTTTCCTTTCGTATCCAAAGAGCTATCCATTCACTAAACATCAACCCAAGAGAAACCGGTTTAAATTATACCTTAGCAACTGTAACTAGCCATGATAGGCTTGGCAATATATAATTATTACTGGGTGGCATGGTCTAAAACATATACACTGATCAGTCACAACATTATGACCACAGACAGGAGAAGTAAATAACATTGACCATCTTGCGACAATACAATACAATGCCCTGCTGGGAAAATTTTGGACCTGGCATTCATTGGTGTGGATGTTACTTAGACCTAGACCACCTAGACCAGACCAAGCCCCCCCCCGACCCCATAGCAATGACACTCCTTGATGGCAGCAGCAACCATCCCCAGCAAGATGCAGCCACAAAACTCAAAAAACACGAACAGCACAAGGTGTTGACCTGGCCTCCAGATTCACTAGATCCCAAACTGATCAAGTATCTGTGGGATGATCCACAGAGGCCCCTTCCCTCAACCCATAGGATCCAAAGGCCCCCACTCACAACATTGTGTTGCCAGACACCACAGGACACCCTCAGAAGGCCCATGATCAGTGTATACACAATATATTTGTTCTTCTTTGAATAAATAAGTTGCTTGTACCACCATTCCTTGCAACCGCTGTCACCCAACATAATTTGCAGATTGTTGCTTTGTGCTCGTCTGACCTTTTAAACCCAAACCATATCAAAATAAAGACCTTTTTTTTGTTTTTTTATACCTCCTTCTCTTTGTTTTGTGCTGCCCTTTGGCAGTGTCTTAAATTCCAAACAAAGCAGCATGAGTCTTCGTATATTCCTAGACAAATCTTTTTTTCTCTTCTTTAGAGCAGACTGGTGTATTCGCATCATTGCCGCTTCAGATTGGTGGGGGTACCCTGGGGCTAAATCACACTGGTATACTGGAAAGTATACTGGTACTCCACCTTTCTCATTCAGAGGCGGAAGACCAGCGGACTTTCACTGCTTGTCTGTGGTTTTCGGTTGCCGTTTTGTTAAATTAAGGCAACTACTAGGAGTTAGTGGTTAGAGAAACATCATGGTTTGGGTTAAATACACTTTTTCCCAATGGACCATTGCAAGCTTGGCCTGAATTAATACTATTAACTAGATTATATCTTAATTTTATCATCGTGCATGGGCAACAATGGAAAACCCAGTGGAAATAGCAATTGTGATTTATTAAACAGTCAATAATTCAGATTCTTTCTTTAAAACCAATTGAGTGATTAAACCAGACGTTCAAATTCACTCACAGTCTCGATCCATTATTTCCTGCTTCAGTGAAGTTTCTTGCTAAACCAGCAGTCGCCTTGATATATTATATTTGCTTAATAAAAAAAAGAAGAAGCATTGTTTGCTCTCTTTTCCTTCTCCCATTATTACTGTGTGTTTATGCTAATCGCAAAATTACATTCTTTCATGATGTCTGTTTGATAAAAGGAATGTATAATCAAAACCAATTTTTGAAAAGTACACATCCCACTGCCGGTTTACTCAAACTGAAGCACCGAGCAAAGAGCCACCGGATACACTTGCCTACGCACACACGACTATTAGAGTTAGAAGTATTAGTTTACCTCTCTTTGCAGCGACGCTGATTTAAGTGCACATGTGGGATCTGATTCACACCGCACTCGAGCGCCAACACGAGCACCGCGTGAGTGGATGAGGAAAAAAACACTTGAAAGACTCTGAATGTCAAGTCAAAGCTAAATAATGAACGCTACGCTCGGCACGCGGCACTGACCTGCGTCGTACATCTCTCGGCGCAAACACAATAATGATATTGTGATAAGCATCCTAGTGGACGCATTAGGCAGTATTGTTATTTTAGCAGATAGGAGTTTACGGCCCATTTGTCAGGATGTTTGGTGTCTCTAGGTTATCTGGGATGGAGAAAATGGCTCAACGGAGCCGGGACACGATACCATTAATTGGGTTTGTTGTTCTTGGGAGTTAGATAATCAAAAGAGCGGAGGGGTTCGGGGGTTTTGCTTGCACCGTGAGGCCTCGCCATTGATTTTCCCCTTCTTGTTTTCTTTCTCTTTACTTTTTCTTTTTACTTTACATTTCCAGGCTGCAAAAAAAGGGAGTGTCCGGGAGCTATCCTGTAATTAATCAGGCCAATCAATGGCTGATGCCTGAGGCCAGTGTGCTCTTTGAGAGTCACCTGTTGTCTCGTCCTAGAGACGGTCATTTCTCTCTCTGTGTGTGTGTTTGTGCGTAAAGGCGGGTTTATTTGCACCCCGGCGCGTTTGATTATTATTTTTGTCAGCGCGACGCGAGCTGTGTGCGCGCCTTGCGATAAGAGGAAGTCGAAATTCAAATATGTCAAACTCATTTTCCCCGAAAAAATAAAAAATCACACACTTTTGATACCAATTCCCGTCGAGGGCCGAAGATAAAGGTATTTCCGAGCTTCCGTGATGAAAGTTGCCGTGTATCAAAGTCGTTGCCACGGCGACGCGCTCACATTTTTTTTTTTTTTTTTTTTTTTTTGTCCCCCCCCCCCCCCGCTCTGCATAAATGAGTCAGGGATAAATTAGAAATCCAATTTGTATTGTTTGCTTTGCTCAGAATAGATTACAAATGTATCAGCCAGCTGATGCTAATTCGTTTGGCAGCCCCGCGTTGTTGGGGCGAGGAAGGAGAGGAGAGAGAGAGGGGGGCGGTATCGGTGGCGTGAGCGGTGCTGTTGATCATCAGCTTTATTTACCTTGCAGCCACTCCACACTCCACAGGCTGCAGGCATATGGCTTATGATAATGGACAAGTCCTTATCGGGGTCTCCTCCTCGGTGACTCGTTCCTCACGTCTGCGATCCGGTCCTCCTCTTTATTCACTTCACTTCCAAATCTGATACTAGTTAGATTATTTAAATGAACATACAGCCCAAAGGTGAAGAAAATTATTTTCCTTTCCTTGCCTGTTCTTATTTTTCCTCCAGCTCCGCAGAGAAGGCGGCATGGGGGGGGGAGGTGTTGCGTATGCACTGTTTGTAATGTTAATTTTATATCCCAGTGGAAACTGATACAGCAGTTTGATTGTTATTCCTGTCTATATCGAGGCCTCCCAGCCAGAGCCCGGATCTGCAGAGAAAACTCACTATACATGGCGTGATTTTCAGTGCAGCACACACGCACATTCTACCTAACACCAGCACTTACATCACAGATCTATATAATGTATATGTAGATTATAAGTGGACATAGAAGGTTTAGTTGCAACCTATTCGCACAAGGAAGGCAGAGAAATTCAATAGACTTCTTAAACCAGGGATTCCTTAAGGGCATCCCTAATCAGTGGCTACAATACAAGCTTATTTCTTCTTGGGAGGAGAAAAAAAAAAAAAGGAGAAGCTCTTTTCAGCGTGCTAGCGCTTGTGAAAAAGAGCGGTGGTCTTTAGAGAGGGAGGTTTTAAGGGAGAGGGACTGCGCCGCCATCTCAGAAAGCTGTGTGTGGGCCGAGAAGAAGCGAACAAATGCCAGGTTGGTAATTGGACTTTCTTGGAATTCCCACACCATGAACCGCAAAGCACAACAGGAAACAAGAGCTTTGCAAGGGTAGCACTGCGGCTCCCACGTTTTTTTTTTTTTTTTTAACACCCCAGCGCTCTAGTTTTTTCTCCTGATAAGAGCTAGATAACTACTTGCTCTATTGCTTTCAAAAATAAACACTTTGGTTAATCTTTTCAAGCTAGAGATGATTAATATCAACCCCTTATGAGAAAATATTGCCAAAAACTGAGAGACGGCAAAACCAAACTGGCTGCTCAAAATAGTTTACAACAACTTATTATTTGATTTTATGTTGATTATTCCCTCCTGTTTGGCTGCAGCAGTAGCAGTACTATTTATAAACAGATATCCGCATATGAATATGTGGAATCTGCAGACAAGGGAACAAGCTTTTGGTACACGAAGCTTTCTGGTTTCAGTCCGTGGCCTGAGTTGAACTGAACTATCACTTTAGAGTGGTTGTTAATGGGTGAACAGTCTTTTGAGAGGGCTAAAGAGGAAGAATATCCCTGCACCTGTTGGTAAGCGAGCTCACATCCTCAGTCCTAAACAACGTCTGGGTGGAGGTATTCAATTCCTGCGTAATTGTAAAGTCTATTTTATTGGGTTATTGATGTCCAGCTTCATTCCCAAATTTCAAACTGCTAGTCGACACAGAGAACATGCAGCCTTGGCCCTGATATCCAGTACCTGGTTTCTCAATATCTGCTACATTTAGAGTCATTGATGTGCTCCCAGGTTGTAGTAGTTGTAGTAACAGTTCTTGTGACTACTACAACCTTTGTAGTGAGAGCTGCAAGATTCCGATGAGAAGACAGTTAGCTTAGCACAAAGCAAAGATTTATCCACATGTATCATTGACCCCCTACCAGGCAGGACATTTAACACATTAATTAGAGATATATTAGCATATTGCATCTCATTCATTCACTCGTTCATTAAAGGAACCGTATGTAGGACTGTGGCCAAAACTGGCCAAAACTGGTACTGCAATCACTTTCAAAATACTGTAGAACAGTGTATCCCCTCCCCCTCCCCCCTGACTCGAGGTTGCCAGTCATAAGTAGGCTAACAAATAACCAACACATTTGCCACAGCGAGTATAACGCGGGGCAAATTACGCCATGTCGGCGTTCAATATCACCAATGGCTATCACAAGGTTGTTTTCAGTCCCATCAGAAAAGATTGAGAGTAACTAAATAACATTAGCAATGGTCATACAGGTCAATTTGCAGCATGTGTAGTCCACAATATACGCGAAGAACGAATGAGGAATCATTTTTACCGAGGTAACGTTAGGCTACTCAATGCGTCTCAATTACGTTTCACATTGCCATAATCGACGTGCTAATGTTGTTTTCCTCGGCATTTCAGCATAATGACAGAGAAACGGGCTCATAATGCATTGCTACTGTTAGCAATGACGACTCGCCGTTTTTATTTCCCAAACAATTCCTTACCTTTTCAATTCGATGACCCACCTCCTCTGTATGCGCTAACGTAACGTTCGTAGCTGCAGCTGCGGTAACTAGAGCAGAGCTGGCAACCCGGATGACGAAACTCTACTGAATTTGTGATTAGTAGATAGCTTGAGGGTGGCGCCTCAGGCCAAAACACAACATGACAACATCAACATCAGTTGAGGGCTGCAACTTTCACTTTTAAATGACAATATCCTGGCCGGACCACTGTTGTCAGTGATATAAGTATTTGAAATGAACATGATTTCTTCATGGCTAGTGACATATCAGGGCCATTTTATGATTAATTGAAATACATTTCTTACATACGGTTCCTTTAATCTTGGCAAATACTGGAGTGCAAACCAACCGACAGCTAAGTGGCTGCTGGTTTAACCTACATTGTAGATATAGAGTGCTAGACTATCCAAATAAATACTCTGGATACTCTGGAAAGCTAACGTTCCAGTTCCTACTTGCCTGGTCGACCTTCTTCCAAATGAAACAAGCGGGAAAGCAAAAATATTTCAAGTGCATCAAAAGGCCGCTGTCAGCGTGATGAATTTGGTTCTGGGAACCAAAGTTGTGAGCCGTGTTTTTCCGTGGCAAACATTTGGGGATACTCTGTGCTCCCATTGGTTGTTGCCTCAGTCATCATCTGAATCACAGTTTGTAGATTCTCTTGTAGAAACATATGTTCAAGTTTCTACTCCAGTACGCTGTTGAGTAATGAACGGTCCACTTTGAGTGTGTTAAGAAATTCTTGTTGCTATTATGCAATATTCCAGCTGCTTTAACTCTTTGCCTTAGCGGCTGAAGTATCTCTCTTTTATTGCCATCATTTCCCCAGCGCTGGCAGGGGTTTCTGTACACAAAATGCCACTGAGCTCTGGCATTAAAGTTTCATGAACCATCTTTTTCACTGCAGGTAGACGCGACGAAATAACTTGAGTAAATGACTGCTCTACGGTGTTAATCAAAATAAAGAAACAGCCTCCTTGCACTTCAGGCAGCTGTGAGCGATACGCTCGTTTAGAGTTGTATTTATTCTTTTTCCATGCTGTAAACTCTCCGAACATAAATACTGAGCCCTAAATTTGGAGAGAGAGCTCTGCAGCCAAAGCTTCTTCAGTGCGTCAAACAACAGGTCCTCTCTCGGCCCTGGCTGCACGGTGAGGCAGGGGAAAACCACGGAGGAGATGTTGGGAGCTGCTATCAGAGCAGCTTGTGCCCTGCGGTTTGCTGTCTGGTCACATAAAAACATCAGGGAAGCTGTGGATGAGCCTCTGGACAGGCGCCAGACTGAAGCGGGAAGCAGCATTTTCCTCGGTTTAGAACATAAACCTATCAGCCTCAGAGGTTTCCTTTCCTTTTCTCCGCTTATTCTTATTGTTCTCGTGGTCTGTCACCCTGCCGTTTTCTTTTTTCCTTCCTCTTTGTCTGTTTGACCTGACTTTGTGTATCTGCTCCAGCCTTCTGAATGCATCCGGGGTTGACAGTAGCAGTCACTTCTTCCTTAGAGTCTGTGGATACCTAGAACGGCTATTTTTAGATGAGGCATGACTTACCACATGAATTGGCAAATGAGTTTGGCCGGGATCGAATTAGGACTTGGGATTGCACACTAATTAGAAATTACGGAACCCAGTACAAGAGTTGGCTCCAGAAGCCTGTCTGAGCATGTGTCGCTCTGTTCAAGTGGGATTTCATTCAGGGCTTCTCATTTCTGATTCTGTGCGAGCAGGGGAGCAGCCGGGCACTTTCACAATGGACCCCGAATTTAAACTGAAACACATATGCAAATACTGCGTGCCACACAAAGTTAAACTCCCGGACGAAACAGGTTTCGGTTCTTTAGACCCCTTAGTTGGGTTTTTCAGCCAGTTGCACAAATGCCAAAGCGAAGTACTAGGATTAACTAACAGCAGTTGTTAGCAGTAAAGTTAGGACTGCATTTTGTCACACCGGTGATATTTCCTTCCTAACAGCAGCTCAGGTATGGTTCCAGAAATCCAATTGGCAGGTGTCGCTGCCGTGGGTTTCCAATTCAAGCCCAGCTTGTCCTGTCGCAGCGAGTATCAGCTCCCTGCATTCACAGCACATACTGTACATACACGTCGCTGTGCTATTTTAAAAAGAATGTGTTTTAAGAGAGTCCACAATCAAGAACTGGAACGCTTCAGGTCAGGGTGCAGACACAAGCCCAGTATGAAAACACAGCCTTGGCGATCTTATTTATGAAGGCAGCGCTTGCATTTCAAAGACTATTTTAAAGTCGATATGAGTTATACATGCACTGCAGCCTCCTCGCTCCCTTAGCCACATCACACCGTCTTCCTCCCTCTCTCCAGCGACATTTTTGAGGAGTTTAAAAAAATAAATAAATAAAAAAATGTCCTGCGTTAATCTCCGTGCCATATGGGTTGCACTGATAGATGCTGCGATGCTAAGTGGCTCGCTCAAACCGTGCTGGCACAAAATAATTATAATTTATGAGGCCAAACCTTCCGATTCATCACAGACCATGCCTTTTCAGGCAGCCACGACACATCATTATGGGGTATCGCCTTTCCCTCTCGTTGGCTTCCTAATCCAATAGAGCAACGGTTTTAGCCAAACCTGCCTCTACACATGCAATTGTCTTTGGCAGTGGTGTGCAGTAATGGCTTTGTCCCGCCAATTGCAGCAGTCGGGATTTAGACTGAGTGACTAGTAATGAAGGTTGATTTGACATAGTGAAGACATCATTAGGCATCCGTATGGCGCCATTGCTTTAGCTTATAGGCAGATAATGTCCCTTATTGTTATGACTGAGTATATGCGATCAGGTATCATATGAGCATTTCACAGCGCTGTAATTATGTCTACACTGCACCTTCAAAGTTGTTTTTTTTTTTTGATCAACTTACAAGCCAGAAATTACTCTAATACCGAATTAGTTACCATTTTCCTGCTGCTTCTTTAGAAATAAAGCCGAGACAATTTGGAGCTAAATCGTTTCTAATTTAGAAAAAGTAACCGTTTGTTCTAAAGCCATAAAATTAGATGGGCAATGTTTTGTTCTTGCGTTCTTCGCGTCTCAACGAAGCGTGACAATGGGCGTCCGCCTCACAACAATAAGAAACTAATTCCAGCAGTAACAAAGACAGAGATGTGGTTTTATTTGAAGCTTTGCCGTAGACGCCAATTACCCATCATTCATCGCACGACAATGGAGTAAACTTTGATCGTTGGACGCAACTTTGTTTCACGGGACAACGTTTCAAAAGTGACTGAATCCACAAATGGATCGGTGCAGGGGTGCAACAGACATTCTGCTAAACGCTGGAATGCAAACACTGATTTATAATTTGTTTTTGGCTCCTGAGTGAATCCTTTGCTCCAAGACAGCGTTGGCCGGTATTAAACTATTAAAGGCCAGAAATCTTTGCAGCTGTAAAAGTCATTGGTATTCGTCAACAACTCAATCTGGCCAAATTACATAAAAGTACACTTTTTTTTATTTTTTTTTTAATGGTTGTTTTCTGTGAAAGATTCTCTAAAATCTTTACGATTCTCTCATGATCGTAACATTTTGATTCTTTACGACATGGAAAGCCGCACTCCTGCGACCCGCGAGGATTCCAAGTCGGCTGAATATAGAGCAGGACGAGCAGAGGGCACGCCAACGCAGTGTTCAGAAGTTGCCGTAGCGTGCCAGCGGCTGTCACCTATGAAGAGTGCAGGTGCTTTGAAGTGTTGGGAGGACAGAGCCTGCACTTGTTTGCCGCTCCAACCAGCTCTGGAAGCAGGTGCCCTGACAGAAATAGCATGAGTTGGCAGGGTAAGACATGTCGTGTACCAACCTGCTAACCTCCTAACCCAGTAGGGTGATGCCGGGGGGAGTTCCAAAACCTTCCTTGACTCCACCTCTCCGTGACCTTTTGTCTTCAGTCGCTCGTCCAAATAAATAAATAGTTCTGAGAATCTATGCGCAGGCCATTGACCTGCTGCAGCGCCTAAATACATAACGCTTGAATGAGTCTAAAGGAGAGTGGCTGGCGTCCAAATTCAAACAGCATTACAGAGGAGCTGAAAACCTTGTTAGGCTTCACATAGCACAGCTGGCGTAGACATGGTCCCAGTGTTACATTAAAAAGTGTTAGTCTGAGAATTTTGGAAACCTTTTTGTCCTTTATACGGTGCTGGATTCACATAAATCACAGGAGCATGTGTCTGTCTCGCCGCCACTGGCTTGAAGCCTTATTATCTCAACATCCAGTCATGCGTATTACGCGGAATACATGTAGCTAAAGCAGAAAGGCGCAGAGCTGGGACGTCAGCCTGAAAAATAAAAAGCTCTGGGTCTCAATCATTAGAGTGTGTCCCGTTCTGAATCCCCACTGAGCTTGATTATGTGAAAAGCTCACTTTGACATTGAAATCAGACTTCATTTTAAGTGAGTGTGTCTGTGGGGAGGAGGGGAGGGAGAAAGGGTCGGGGTTGGGGGCTGGGGGGGGGGGTCGTCGCCGACTCAGTGCATTTGTAAAAAGGGCAATTGCATCAGTTTGATTGAAGAGCTGTTAAGGA
The DNA here is from genome assembly GCF_963514085.1 of Chelon labrosus. NCBI lineage: Eukaryota > Metazoa > Chordata > Actinopteri > Mugiliformes > Mugilidae > Chelon > Chelon labrosus. The sequence continues at coordinate 5,276,842 of NC_140351.1, read as the reverse complement.
TGTCAAAGCCTTCAGCATTCAGCGCGCGGACCAGTTTTACGCATCGGCGCTTCTTCTATTGCTTCACAGCCGTGTTTTTAGCGCTGATTACATGTTCGCGCTGAACGTCACCAAAAAAAAATTAAATAAAAGGATGAGCCCAGACGTCCACAGCCGGGGCAGCCCTGCATTTTTGGCTAATCTTCTTGAAGGACGGACGGGTCAGCGGGGACGAAACCGCGAACCGCCTCCGCCCCGTCCCCCGAGCGGCGCGTGAAATAAGGCCTTTTCCTTTTTGGCGCGGCGGCTATTTTTCCATGTTAGGGAGCACCTGTCTCCGTGGTGCTGTTATGAGGCGCTGCACAGCTGTTCCAGGGGTTTCCGACAGACACACGTTTTCCATATAATTCATGCCTCTCGCCTCTTCTCCCCCATTTTTTTAACAACCATCTCCTTGCCCTTCCGTTGCTACCTTTTAAAGGGGGTCAAACTTTTACCAACCTTGTTTTAACATAAACCCATATGTATACGGGCCTCTGACCGGCGGCCTGTCTCTCTGTTCTGCCAGATGGTTTTGGGGTGGACGCTCTCAACCTACTGTAGCTGACTGAACAGAGTCGTGTAAAACAAGACGGGGGAGGGGAGGGGAGGAAGACGGGAATAATTATCTCCTTAGGTTGTTGACAATGTGATCTTTCTAAGACTTCTAGTCTTCTGTAGGGAAGCACGGCAGCGGTATTAAATATTAAAAAGGTAAAGCAGGTGGCTACGGGTTGCTTTGGCTACCCTGTACAGCACTTTGCTCAACATTTGTTGTTTTTAAATGCGCTTGAGGACTAAATTGGCACTGACATTGTGTCGTGACACCATGAAAACCCACATTGTGACTGTTGAAAGAGCTTAAATCAGAAGGAATGTGCTTAAAAACATTGACGAGAATAATTGTTAGAAGCTTTTGTAACGTCTTCCTGACTTCCAGCTGCGATCCATATGTGAATAAAAGTTAAACCATTTATGGCATAGTTTGTTTTTTTGTATATACCGTTTATTGTTCTGTTTTTTTGTTCCTTAAAAGTGCTCACATGTGCCTTAAATCAAAGTTTTCTGAATCTGAATCGGAATCTTTTAAGAAAAAAATAACCGTTGCAACTGAATTACCCGAAGCTTTCAAGCACAGTTTTCTATAAATGTTCACATTTAAAGGCCTTAAATGTTTTATATAGTGATGAAAAATAATTAATTTCAGCCATTTTCTCTTGTATTTGGTTCGTTGTTGAGCGATAAACACGGATGTTCAGAAAGGGCTTTGTCTATACCTCAGAGAAAATGTATGTTTTAGCTCAATCACGGGGGCTGTCCAAGCTTTCAATCAACAATTACTTACCTCCATCCCCCGCTATCTCACCCCCTCAACTCCCGTGCCGCCGTGCCCTTTCCTCAGCTGTTTGAAGCTAATAGAAATTAGTTACCTTGGTAATGCGGGGGCCCATCCTGCTTCACTACGGGCAAACCAAATGAAGACTGATCCCCTTTATGGAGAGACCACTCACAACCCAGAAGCAACACTGGTTATGATTCAAACTCCCTTTTTATTTATTTATTTTTTTCATGGTTATTTCCATTATCCCGCATGGACCCTGTTTACCGCCTCCACCTTTTGCCATCTACTTGTAGGTATCTTTTCAGGGTCACATTAATGGGGTTCTCTTGTTATGTTTGCATGCTTTTTTTTTTTTTTTTTCCCTGTCTCGTCTTGGAAATAGGCCTCATCAGAGATTTGATGAGAACATACTAATAGGAAAGATGTTTGGGAGGAAAATCAATAAAGCTTAGCTATTAGGAGGTACAGGGATAAAAGGACACTCAATGCCTGAAATAGCATGAGTACATGGGCCTAGGTAAGGCTCCTGTATGATTAGTTACTCACTGTTTTCAAGAACATTTTTTTTTTTTTATTTCCCCAAAAAGAAATTATTTTTCGCTCCAGTAGCTTACACAACGAGGCTGTTCTTGCTGAACTTGTATCCAAGGAACTTTGCCAAACTTTTCTTTTATCTCAGACGTATGAGTGTGTGTTATTTGAAAGCATATACAGAATAAGAACATCGTTTTTCTTTATATGTGATGGATTCACAGCAACAGCACAGACAAATGTGAAAGGATACCGCTTCTTACTTCCCGTTTTGAGCTTAACGAGAGGTCATTTTTTTAGAACCGGGGTCAGTCACTCTGGGAAATGGCACGTAACAGGTGACGACTTTGCCTTCTCTTGAGAAGAGCGTTTGAATCCCTCTACCATGCGTTCATATTAGCTGGCACCGAGTGTTGGGTTTTCAGCGCAAACAGAATACGATATCACCGTTTACTGTGCCTGACTTGCATGTATGCGTGTTTTTCTCCTCTCTTTACCATTTTATTAACATATTCTGTCTAAAAAACATGGTATTTACCTTGGTGTGATAAAAAACATTGTACAAAAAGATGTGGATCATCCCACAGATACTTGATCAGTTTGGGATCTAGTGAATTTGGAGGCCAGGTCAACACCTTGTGCTGTTCTTCATGTTTTTTTTAGTTGTTCCTAAACCGTTTTGTGGCTGCATCCTGCTGGGGATGGGTGCTGCCATCAAGGAGTGTCATTGCTATGGGGTGGGGGTGCCTGGTCTGGTCTAGGTGGGTGCTACATGTCTAAGTAACATCCACACCAATGAATGCCAGGTCCAAAAGTTTCCCAGCAGAACATTGAATTGTCACAAGATGGTTTAAATGTTATTCACTTCTCCTGTCGGTGGTTTTAATGTTGTGGCTGAGCGGTGTATTGCAGGCAATAGTGTACTTGCGTCTCAAGCGCAAGTACTCCTATGGTTAAGGTAGAATTTTGTTTAAGCAACTAAACACTTGCCTAATCTGTAGAATTAATTCCTTCGCGATTAACAAAAACTAAAGGTAATTGTAGGTAGAAAACACAAACTGCAGTCTCTTGTAAAAGCTGTTCCCTTTGCTATTTTTTCTGTAGTGTTGAGGACGTAAGAGCAGAGGAAGGATTCGATTTAATGCCTAGAAAATGTGGCCTAGCAACAACTTTGCCACAACCTGTAACTTCCGGACACAAATCCATACCCGACCGCTTGATCATAAACCATCCAGCTCGCTACACCGCTGCCTAACCCCGTCGGCACCTATCCGCCACATTTCCAGCCTTCCTTTAAACCTTCATAACCTCGCAGACTGATATTGATTCATTTTTTGCCTGTAAAAGAGTGGACTCTTGTTCTGGACAAAAGTATAACTGTACTCTTAACTCGCTGGGAGCTGCTTTTTAGAAAATGGATTAAAATTAACTTTAATATACTGGATGTGACGTAATTGTGTGGATTTTGTTGCCGCTGGTGATTGGAGTTAGCTCTTGTAAGGTCACTCGTGGAGTGGAGGGAACAGTGCCCGTGGCGTGTTGAAGTGTACCTTTTGATTAGAATCCCGAGAGCAAGTGCAATTCCCCCCCCCCCCCCCCCCCCCGTCCTCGCTGCAGATTCGAACAAAATTCCATTTTAGCGAAATTATGCTATAAATGAATACAACACTCAAGTCATTTCCTCCCTTTTCTGTTGCACGGAGGTAATTTTGTCATTTGGAAATTCTTGAAATTATGGGCAGGACTAAAGATATTAATCAGCTTCTGTTATAGTTTCATAAAAGCTGGGAAAATGCTACTTGGCATTTGTTCTCGCCGCCATTCACATTTCTTCTGTTTCAAATAGTCAGTTCCTAAATATCCTGGCAAATCTTGTGATTAAATGATTGAATGTTTGGTTTTATCAATGTAAATTTTTTACCATGCTGATTTCAAGCATCATTGTGCTCTACCAATAAAAACTTAAGTCGCTATTACTTTTAAAAGGTTATGTTTATATATTTATTGCCGTCAGTTTCTTGCTCTCTGATTACTGGTACATACTACAATCCATCTAAAATTCTTTACGGGCTCACAACCTTGTATTCCTACAGCAAATACTTTGTATATTGCGTTGTCTATTTTCTTTTCTTCTCACATTGCATTATTTCCCTTTGTTCAGATTCATCTCTCATTCATATCCTGATAGATCAGGGATCTTGGATAACTAGTCCCCTTCCAGAAATCCACCCCAACCCCCCCCCCTCCAACCCCTTTGATAATATCAGCTTGAGCTCGTAACATCTCGCTAACGTTGTCGGTCATTAACATTTTCTGTTCAGAGGGCCTGTCAGTGCCTATTAGACTAGCGTCGGAAGACCTGAGAGCATTGGGGGGGTACCTGGTGTCTGGTGTCAGACCCGTCAACTCCAACCAACCCCCAGCAGTCCGCTTCCGATCTTAATAAATGCAGACAACCAGACAACCTGAGCTTCAAGTAGTCAAATCAATGGCGCATGGCAAGGTCAGCGCGCACGCAGCTACTCCCAGTTGCAAACTGGTGGAAGTGGTTCGTGAAGGTAAGGGTGGGTGGTGGGGGGGAGGTGCCTCCACTTCACCTATAGTGTCATAGTGCAGTGATATAATGAGGTCGGTCTAGGAGTGCGTTATTCAAACAGTCTGGTTCAAAGATTCCTCTCCGTTGGTAAAAGCCTTCATGGTTGTGGGATGGGATGTCAACAGCCTACGGAGATTTTGTTCAGATTATTCTGAAAGTGTATTTTCATATTTTGTGTTGTCATCTTAAAACAACTTTCAGCATAATTTTGGACATATGATATGGGATTATTAAGATTTCAGGAGTCATAATTTGAGCGATTAACTTGGTAACTTGATGTTCACATAAAAGCCATTTGATCACATCTACTCACAACGACTGAAGCCGCATATTATCTTCAACATGTTAGACTGAACTTCATTCATTCATTCATTCATTCATTCGTATTCTGTAACCGCTTGTCCTCTTGAGGGTGCTGGGGGGGGGCAGTTGCAGCTCTATAGTACCTGTTATTATGCAAATAGTTTTACCCGTGTTTTTCCTGTGTGATGAGAGATTATCCAAAACATTTGCGTTCACTTTCAGTTTTGAACCTAGCTAAAATGTTCGCCTCTCACCGCACTCACCGTAAAAACTGATGGACAGATTTACAAAATGAACACCCAAGTTGTTATGAACGTGTTCATTTAAATTTGTTAATTGCATAAAAAAGTAAAATAATGTATGCCTGTTGGGCTGAAGCCGAGGCATAAATGTGTCTGCAGCTATAGCCGTACAGGTGCAAGAAAAGTGAAATTCATGTTGGTGTCACCTGAGTGCATTTGTAACACTCCAAATCATGTTGCTTGCTATCAGTACGTATTTCTTTTTGTATTTCATGTAGTGTTGTTAGAAGACTACCTACTCCTGTCCTTAGCCTTTAGCCTAAAGGCTCATTTAGGATGCTGGACGGGACATGGACGCCATAACGTAACGTAGCCTACGCCGGTGCGAACCATTTATACTTGTGCGCTCTTCAGTCTGGCTCACTCTGTAAGAACGCCACCCAAACACTAGTTGGCGTGTTTGGGTGGCGTTGTCTTTTTTGCCAGTCGGGTTCATTTTTGTTTCTACTTCCTGCTTCACTTTCAACAATGGCGACTGACGAACGAGTCATACGAATGTTTGTATCTCCGAACCTCCTCAGGTAACCTTTCTTCAATGTCTTCCATCTTTACTGAAAAAACAAAAATTGAGGACATGGAGCCGGAAAACACGCTACCACCAAGCGTCGCCGCAAAGCATAGTTTCATTTCTGGGGGAGGTGCACTTCAGCTAGGGAGCTAGGGTCGTCAAATTGACGCAGAATAGCCATTTTAGGGGTGTCAGTTTTTGCGTGCTGAACTGGCATGCTATTTCCATGCACTTCCATGATATCTTGTAATGGAATCACATTCATGTGGTGTCAAATTGGTAGCAAGTACAACTCATTGTAGACTCCGCCTCCTTCCCCTCTGTCATCTCTATCTGTGTGGCATTGTCCATCCATCTAAATCTCAACCCGTCATTTACAGTGAAAGGCGGTGAAAGACAGTCGGACGTTCCATTCCTTTGGCTGCGGCCTCTTTGTTTCCCCCTGTTGAAACCGCTGAATAGTTTGGGGATGTGCAGTGTGATACTGCAGAGCACACCGCCCCCAGGCATGAGCATTATCATTCGCTCTAGCATCAGCGTGCGTCTCTTGAATATGTAAAAAGAGAAATTACAGCGCCCAGAGAACGGCCTCTCGCAGCGACGGAGGCCTGCGTAGTCATTTGTCAGCTACGTATGGAAACTTGATGGAAAAAAACATACAATGGCGCGTTGGAACATCTCATCATTTCAGCTTTCCTCCCGCAAAAAAAAAAAAAGCAACACAATACAGGCGGCATTGTTGCGCCTCGACAAAAGATGAAAGGCGTTTCTTTGCGCTCAGAGGAGGCACACAAGGCGGGCGGGTATCAATGGCGGCGGTATAATAGGCACCGCTTTATTCCTTAACTGTTTAGACACCTCAAGTCAGTCACGCAAATTGGCAATCGCCACAGTTAATGTTTTCACACAGAGGGGATGGGTGCATCCGTTTCCCCGCGCGGGTTTATTTGTCAAACACGATGATTTATTCTTCAAGGCCAGTCAAAAGGAAGGGTTTGTAAAACGCTGGCAGATCTGAGGCGGAATGGGTTTCCTCGCGTAGCCGGTGGGATTGCTTTGATGCTTGACATGTTATTGTGCCGTGCGTTATTGTATGTAGGTTGCAAAAAGAAGTTCATTCCCATCGAGGGGTTCAATTCCGACAAGTGTGAATGTACCACCCATGTTTAGGTTGCTCTGACAGCTTACTTTGTGACATGTTTGACAAATACATTATATATTGTCAGAAATGGATTATTTATTAGTATGAATACATGCTACAAAAGTAGGACTTGGTGTCCCATGACTGCAGCTGTCAGCGCAACATTTTAATATGCATGGTGTCTCGTGAACCCATCCGGTGTCAAAACTGTTGTTTGAATTCAAGACTTCTCTGCTTCTGTTTATTTGGGAATTGCAATCTGCACAAATAAAATCGAGCAGGGAGGGAGGGAGGGAGGGAGTGAGGGTCGGGGAGGCAAAGCTAACGAATGAGAACAAGCGAGGCGGCTAGAGATAAAGACCGAGGGGCAGAGAGAGATGATAAACAAGCCGAGTGTCTGTGCGGCGACTGTGAGATGACCGTGGGAATGGCAGCTGTGGCAGCGGAATAAATTTGAATGCTGATCTCGGTTAATAAATAACTTTGTGAACCGGAGCACCTGGCCCAGTCTCCAGCGGAGTCCAGTGTTCGCGGCGGGCCTGCGCTGATTATTCACTAACCTTCCCGTCAAATGAATGGGGGCTCCCGCTTCTACAGTTTGCCTCTTTGCTCGTCCGCCGCGGGTCGAAGCGCAACACGCCGCCGCCGCCGCCGGTGGTGGGAATAGATGGAAGAATTCATTTACTATAGACAAACACAGACCGAGGCTAATTGAAAGACTCAATTCCGGCTGAATTTGCGGGAAACAAAAAAGCCCTCAGACTAAAATAAAGCATGGTGGATAAGAAGGTATGCAGAAACTGAATGAGATTTGCTTTTGAAAGACTTGAAGTGTGTGGTTGTGGAAGAGAAGCAGGACAAATGCATTGAGCCACGTCGTCGTGTCCTGGTTCAGATAAACCTGCAGTGATATGACGACATAGTCTGACTCAATTCTTATCAGAATATGCCAGAATACGCCGCTTGGATTTTGTTTCTACCAATTAAGAGAAAAAAAAAATACCACTGCACACAATTGGACAGTCTTACAACCAATTGGAGCCATTTTGTTGCAAACAAATTCAACTCAGACGTCGTGAATTAGGGTTAAGGTTAGGGTTCTGTTGCTGTTGCTTTCCCGTCCATCTCCGCATGAATCCCAACCAAACAATTAGTCGGATCTTAGATTTTTGAAGGAGCATAATCAGTTCCCAGCGGCGGGACTCCACACCAACTTTCCACCACAAAAGATTTGTCTGCCTTCCAGGCTAATAATAACAGCCTCCTTCTACCTGGGAATACAATCTTACAAATCCGGGTTAGGCATCTGCTATGTAAATACCCCCCAGCTCACAATTAAACACACCCCTCTTATACTCATCTTCTCGCCTCCACCTAATTTGTACTAGACTTTCTCTCTCTCCTTTTCCCTCTTGATGATATCCCCTCTATGCTCCGTCACTTTCCCCGAGGCTGTGACTCCTGCTCTCGGGGCAAACTGTTCCCACCCCGCTGTGAAGGATGAAGACCAGAGGCCTCCCTATCATTAAACTCATTTCCTAAAACAACAGGGTGCACTAATGAGAAATTCTAATTAATATTGTAATTATTTTTATAATTGCCTGCGCTAAGTGATTATGCGCAGGGCCAGTTCTCGGTTCTGCCTCAGCTACTGATAGGCGATAAGAGGCAAAGTTCACATTCTTGGCGTTCTCCTCAACACGTTAAACTATCAAGAGTAATTAGAAAGTCCTTTGATGATAAATAATGCCCTCACAACTCATTTAGCTTAAGTCTACATGACGTTCCACCTTATTGTGCAAATCATCAGTGCCGCAGGTCATGGAAGAGAAGATGGAGGGGGAAGCCGTTACAGGGATTGAGTTTATATAAGAAAATGATTGAGGGGTGTTTAAAGGGTTGGTTCACTCAAATTAAAAGAAAACGCATGTTCAACACGTGTTCTCATTAGCTCTAATGTTATCTAACCATGCCTACAGTTCTGTAAGGATGGTTTTATTTGCCCAGATGGTGATAACAGTGAACGGTGAACGGTATCTCAGACATTTTTTGACACCACGTCAGTGCAAAACTTGAATTTGGCAAACCTTTGCCAAATAAGTTCACTCTATGCTTATTCACTGCAAAATAAAGTTCTTGGATTTTATGCAAGAAAGGTGTTTTACGTCAGTCAGCAATAATTGTTTGCCAAAGCTGAAAACTGTAACCGTAGACACTGATGGTTACGGATGTAACTAAGGTTCTATGAATAGACTTTCTTCTTCTTCGTCTCGTGTGGTCAGGAAGGATTACAGTCTTAAAAAGGAAGTGGTCGACACCAAAAAGAAACAGATTACAGTCGGTGTGGCTTTTTCCTCATTGGAGAGCATTGAAAAGAGTGATTGATTGAGTCTAGACTGAAAGAGTATGTCATACGCACTTGTTAACACGTTTTCTCTCTCATCGCTAGCAGGGAAGGCAAGTTCTGTGTTGCTCAGCTCAACATGAGCTATAAACCCAACTGTGTTTACCTTTGTTGTAGTGGGATGTAGGTGAAACATGGGATAGATAGCTGAAAACCAAAACAACCTTGGCTGCTGTCGGTGCCACTGGAGGTTCATGAGAAAATGTGTGTTTGTGTAATTTGATGTTATCCAGCTTGAATGGTACAGTACATGTTTTTTTTGTTTGTTTTTTATATAGATTTAAGCTCAGTTTTTTTTTTTCTTTTAATCAGGTTTCAGTGTTGCCACTTAATAAATCATGACAGGATTTGGCATTGATTGCACCGCACACTTTAACAAATGCTAAAATGTGCCGAATGTAGCGTACTTACTAAACCAACGATAGTATCTTTGGAACCAGTGTTACTTATCAAATGTACTGTTTGCAGTGTGAACACGCATTAGACACGGACCAATAAGATTGCACTTATACACCGATCAGGCATGACATTATGACCACCTGCCTAATATTGTGCCGGTGTTTGGAGGCCAGGTCAACTCCTTGTCTTGTTCTTCATGATTTTTTGAGTTGTTCCTGCTAGGGCTGGCTGTTGAACATCAAGGAGTGTCATTGCCATGGGGTGGGGGTGCCTGGTCTGGTCTAGGTGGGTTCTACATGTCTATGTAACATCCACACCAATGAATGCCAGGTCCAGAAGTTTCCCAGCAGAACACTGAATTGACACAAGATGCTCAATGTTATTTACTTCTCTCTGTAGTGGTTTTATTGTTGTGGCTGATCTGCGTTTATACTTAAGTTGATATGGAGAAGCTGTCAGCAAATAGTCGCTCATCCACACCTGCTTCTTGACGGTTGGATTAAAGAATCACCGCTTGACAGTTTGCATCCGCATATTACATTGTGAGATTTCAGAAGTCTCTTTTCTTTGACAAGCCGATGTCTCAGCAGGCTTTTATCAGAGCCCGCTACTAAAGTTTGTTTATTACGTTTTGTGTATCGCCTTTTTTCAAACAATACTCTAAGGCGCAATATTCTATCTGTAAAGAATTGTGGTATGGGTGCTTGAACAGATCTGTGTTTCTGTTTATCTGTTTATGTGCATGTGTTTATCTATGTTTGTGTGTGCGCCGTATAGAGGAGGCTTTATCTGGTGTTGCCATGTGTGCGCCTGCTGATAAGACCCGTACTTACTGAGGCTTGGGGGACTTTGTAAGAAACGGTCAAAGATCTTAAAATCACACTCAATTAAATGTGGTGATCAGTCATTTCGCCCGCGAAGAGAAATGCAGCATGTTATTCACACGCGGCAATGCGTTCTCTGCAGTCTGCAGTCGTCCCGTAAAAGCCTTCTCGCTTGGAACAAATTGCAGTGTTGAGTCGGTGAATCACTCCCGGCTATAGCGGGGGGTCCTGCTTTCCTCCCCGGAGCCATGTGAGGCTTCTTACGAGGCGGCGTTAAAAAACCAAAAACGTCTTCTAGGCGTCGGCTGGGGGAGATCAACGGCCAGATGAGGCCTTTGACCAATTCATCTGGACGTGCCGAGCGGAGCCCGAGACATCCCGATACCCCCCTCTGGGAGAACATCATGGTCAGGCTTGGATATGGGGAAGAGCTGGGGCTATCGCACACATGGGCCCCCTGGAGAAGATCAGAAGAGTTCAAAGGAGGGGAGAATATTTCAGATGGAATGTGTTCGACTGCTAGATTAGTTTATACTCTCAGTCCTGAGCTGTAAGGAAAAATCGGTCGTTGCCGACTGAAACAATCTGGTCACGTGATGTTTACCAACGAATTATTTCTTCGCTGTTTTAACGTGATTTCACACGCTCTTACTGCAATTTGACAAAGCTCTGGCCAGACACAGGCATTACTTTGTCAGCACGCAGTTGTGAAAACGAACAGCGGAGATGCCGAACACATTTAACTCGGCCCGCAGTGATAATTCGGCGCAGGGTCGTCTCCGGCTATCTGCTTTCCCCCTCCTCGAGCCGCAAACATTCTTCGCCGAATTTCCCCCCTAATACTCTTATTTTTCTTGCAACCATTTATATTTTGCTCTCTCTCTCTCTCTTTCTCGCATTTATCTGGGGACCGCGTGTCCCTGTTTGTTGGAGGCACAAACTGTTTTGCATTCGCTAACATACACAGAGCATAAATATTGGATTAAGTAAACAAATCCGAGGGAGCTCACTCCTGAATGATATCAGCGCGTCGGCCTTTGGAGCCGGCAGGAATGCCGCGGTCGCAGTCTTTGCTTGAGACTCGACACATGAAAAGCGATGGGGAGAGGCGGAGAGAGGTAGAGGCAGAAAGGGATAGAGAGAGTCAAATGGCAGTTTAATCCCCCCCGAGTGTTATCTCGCAGGTGTTTTGCAGACTACGCTCTCTTTGGGAACTTTGAAATCGGGCCAGGCTTTCATGTTCGGGGTAAGGCAGAGAGTCTGCGCCCGGTTGTTTGTGGGCAATAAACAACAGCACAACAGCACAGGTCTCCAGCTCACAGCTCCACTTAGCATGTTATTCCCTCAAGCTCCTTGTTAGGCAGTGGTCCACGTTGTTAACTTTAAAACAATCCCAGCAGCTTCCTTTGCTTTCTTCTTCATTTTTTGTAGTAAAACAGAAACTGGGAAAAAAATATATAAACGGCATCCTTTTACTGGAGCTTGTATTTTCCACAAACAGGTAATCACACTGTGCAACGGCTCGCGCTAAAAGCTGCAAAGAGTTCTCTAAAGTAATTTGAATTGATGTCATTTTACCTTTCGGCAATTAGCTCACAGCGGCGTCACACAGCATCCGCACGGATATCGAGTTGCGTTTCTCCGGCTCATTCGCACACGTTTTTTGACTTCATTAGAATTGAACCCTGCGCACGGGTTCCTCCCCAGAAATTAGCCACGTTGTAATAGCTGTAGATGAGAACAGACCCACGCCCCCGCTCACCCCTCCACTGCAGGCATCCAGTATCGGGTGTCGCCGAGTTTTAATGCCCCGGTTCATCACCCGCCCTCCAGCGACGGCAGATAGCCCGCCAGTTCTCTTCCCCCCAAGAGCGTGTGCTGTTTTATTGGCCTCCTCAGCTCTTGAGTTGTCCCCAGTGCCGGTGTAATACAGCAGCTAGCGTCAGAGAGGGGAAGGACCCCCCCTCCCTGATTAATCGGCAGTGTATGTTTCTGAACGCTCGCCGGGCGCTCGTGTTCCATATTTTCTAATGGTTATGGGCGCAGTCATTTAGAGTCGCTGCTGAGGGAGCCATCAGTCAGGATGCAGCGCGGCTGAAGCGGGGCCTCGGCGCGGGGCTTTATCGAGCGAAGCGTGTGCGCATGAGAGCATGTCTGGTGAGAAGAGGAAGAAGGATGCGGGACAGAAGGAAACCGATGCACGGGTGTACTTACGAAGTGGGTTCACGTGTCCGCGTAATTCACGTCCAAATATAGTAAGCAACGGTTTGTGAAAGTCCTCCAACAGCAGGACGTGTTCAACTTCTGTCGTGGGTGACGTTTTGAACTCTCACCAGGTAACGGCTAAGTCGTTCTGACGACAGCGCACATTATAGCAGAGGGAGTGCACCATTCAGAGCACTTGACTCCCTGTGGCATGGCATTATGGGAAACGGATGTGGGGGCCAAATGAGACAGGCCACAGTGCGTTTTTTATTTTTTTCACAACGTTATAAATCCCACAGGGCCCGGACACTCCAGTGTCTCAGCATAATGCCCAAATTCAATGTGGCATTTCATAACCGAGCTCCCTTCACGGTGCTGTAACCGTGCCGGTCCTGGCGAAGAGAGCAGCTCTCTCCCCCGTCTGAAAGGTTGGGTTAGATATACATATTAATCAGAATCGGTGCTTTGAAGATGGTGTTTTGTGGTTAATGCGGGGGACGCATCGGTGACACTGTGAGCGATGATTTTGGGGGGAATGTCAGGATTAATGTTGTCACATTAAAGCTAATTTACTGTCAAAATGTTAAGCGGGAAGAAATAGGGGCGTTTAAAACATATCAGGAAATTTCAGTTCATGTCAATAGATCTCAGTTCTCTTCTAGGGCCAAAGTAGAGTCATGCAAATGTTTTGCATTGTGTGTGAGGAAATCTAATGAGTGGTTGTGCGCAGCTGACATGTAGTAAACCGTCTTGTCAGTGGTAGTAACATGCCTTCTGGAAAAAACGTCAACCTATTGTCATGTTAGCAGCCGAGCTAACGCGTAATGAGACAAGTAGCTGAGAGAGCTGAGAGGAAAAAAAGATGCAAGATCAGAAGTTGAGTGTGTACACCAATCAGGCGTAACATTATGACCACCTTCCTAATGTTGTGGAGGTCTCCCTTGTGCCTCCAAAACAGTTGTGACTCATCAGAGAATGGACATGGGCCGTCTGAGGGTGTCCTGTGGTGTCTGGGAACGGGATGTTGTTATTGGGGGGGCCTTTGAGGGGAGGGGCCTCTGTGGATCATCCCACAGATACTTGATCAGTTTGGGAGCTAGTGAATTTGGAGGCCAGGTCAACACCTTGTGCTTTTCTTCGTGTGTTTTTGAGCTGTTCCTAAAGTGTTTTTTTGTGTGTGCCATCAAGGAGTGTCATTGCTATGGGGTGGGGGTGCCTGGTCTGGTCAAGGTGGGTGCTACATGTCTAAGTAACATCCACACCAATGAATGCCAGGTCCAGAAGTTTCAGAACACTGAACTGTCACAAGATGGTTGATGTTATTCACTTCTCCTGTCAGTGGTCATAATGTTGTGGCTGATCGGTGTATGTTTATAATTTTTTTTTTATCCCGTTTGTGTGTGCAGGGAGTCGACAGGAAGTCAGAGGAAGCGTAGGAACCTACTTTATGAGGAAGCTGAGACGTGTTTAGTGCATTAGTAAGCAACTTTCATACAGCAGGAAGAGTGAACGAGGTACAGTGGTTTCCAGTTCTTCTTATTGCATTCATGAATGTTTCCAGCTGGCTTTTAAAAAACTTTATTAACAAAAATATTGAGCATATGTACAAACAAATATGCAAACGGATGCTATAAAGTGTAGTTAATTAGGTAGCACCCTTAACACACTACAAAACCAAGCTTCCAACTTGTGACAAGGCCTGAACATTTATCAACCCCAAAAAACGTTATGGACAATGTTTAACAGAAAAGAATATTAACTGGAGGTTAACTGCTCATCTGCACGGAGAAAGAAAGACAGAAAGATATGCAGTATATGGAAAAAGTGGTTGTTCTTGAAGCAGTGGAGCTAAATAAAAAGTGGTATTGAACACAGTTGTGACTGAGTGACAGAAAGTCAGGTTGGCGCTGCACTGTATGTGGGGGGAAAAAAAATTACATTTGGACCGGGCAAAAAGGGCAGATCTGACATTTCAGCAGTGTTAGTGGCAAAGGCACAAGCATAGGTTGTTCACCCTGGAGCCCAAACCCACCCGCTTCACCAGTTCTCCCAATTTCACCTTCCATCACTGAGAGCAGGTTCATACGTCTCTCCACTGTCACCCTTTTTCATTTTTTTTTTTTTCTTCCTTCTACCCGTTACTCAGATCTGCAGCAGCAGCGGCGGCGGCAGAGTCAATTGAATTCCAAAAACATTGGGTCCACCCAAGCAGAAAATGCGCTCCAAACACTGCCCTGCTTTGGCCTGCGCTGATGCAGGGGCTCTGCTTTGTGAGAGGTTATCAGCTGGAGCAGAGATGGCCACTGCTGAGGCCCGCTGGTCATCTTGGAGAGCAGCTCAGAGGGCTGTGGAGAGGAGACGTGTCTGATGGATATCTGGGAGAGGGCACTTATGGCTGCCTCGGTGAATGTTAAAAACCTTACAGCCGCTGTCCAATTTCTCCACGCAGTTAACAGGAGTGCTTTCTGTTGGCAACTCCGGCTCAGGGCTTGTCTGCGCTATTGGCAGGGGGGGGTGCTAGTTTGATCGCTGGCCCCTCCACATTACAAGTGTCCTTGGGCAAGACACCGAACCTAAATACTCTTGATGACAGGCCAGCACCTTGCTTCACAGGTGTGTTACTTCTACGCCTTAGGTATAGTGTAGCACCGGACCCTGCAGCGTAACCTGATGTGCACCTCCCCAGCAACCTAACTATGCGGCTGTGATTGGTCTGAAATGCATTTCCTTGCATAGAAAATTCTCCTTTTCACTTCCTCTTACACATCATCTACTCAGACGTCTTCTCTATGTTCTGTGCTGCAGTGAAAGTAACTGTTGATCCATGTTTATTAACTTCAACTCCAACGTGAACCAGTGACTTTGACTCGCCATTGAGTGAAGTACGGAGAGAAACTCAACACAACTGACAAGCATTTTAGTCAGAACAATGCACAGGTATAAATGCTTTGCGTAGCCCTCTACGGCATATGCACAATTGTAAGTGCAGACCCCTTAAGCCGCGGGCATACACTGTGCGATATTTTAAATCCTTTGATTCAGCTCCATCTCAAACTGCACGACTAGATCGCTGAGTTCAAAAGTTCGCAGCCCACGAATCATGTTCTCACACTATACGGCCCAATGCTCTGATGCGACTTGACCGCTCACACTATACGTCCGTATACCACACGTCGGACTTTTGTGTCCGGAACTGCAACATCAAATAGAAGAAGAAGAGGAACCCGGAAGTGGGAGACGACAACCGAAGTTGTTTTGACGTAACTTCAGCGATCGCGAATGCTCTGTGCGAGAGGTCGTGAGCTCGTCGTGAGGTGTTAATCTCTCCTCGTTACCCCACGTGTACTGCACGAAGCACGACACGCTATTGAGCCGAAATTCGACCCAATTCAAAAAATCGCCGACAATCGCACAGTATATGCCTGACCTTATTTGCTATTCTGTGGGAATAGGTATTACTTGGTCAGTTTGGCCACTGCTTGGTTCAGCGTAAAGTACTTTGAGTAACAGTGACGTGCATGTTAGCATGAGTACTGGGTCATGAAAACGAGCATTCTGAATAATAGCAGATGGGCTGTGGGTGGGTGAACAGTATAAGTAGACTTGTGAAGGTTCTCAGTCATCCAAGTCAAAAATTCTGAAACGGAGGCAGCTGGACTTGTGCAGTTTGCTGTCAAGACCTACCCGTTGCTTTTTGTTCACAATAGCCCAAGCCGGATGCAGGTTTGTTTTCCGGACTTGCCGCTAGCTAGGCAAAACCTGACTCAAAACTGTTAAATCTTTCTAAGTTAAGTCTTGTTTATGACCTTTCAGGACATAGTTGTCGGCATCAAAGGAACTATATGCCCTCGTTTTCTCTTTAGTGTACACGTTTGGTTTCTATATCAAGTGGAAATGTACCATCCATTGTGGTCCATTGTGTGTTATTGGGTACCGGTTGGCCAGTCTGGTCCAGTCGACTAATGTTAACTCTTTCAAGTAACGCTTGTGGTAATGGGGAGTGAGTGACCGTACATATTCAGATAGTTTTGTTTCACTATTGTCAAAAATAAGCCGATACTACCAGCTAGTCCGTGGTAACTAACGTATTCCTGTGAATTGTTTTGCCTCCAGTTAAGCCCCGCCCACTAGAAAAACGTCATCAAGTCTACTTGCGCAAAATGTGTCTATAAGCCGACATTGATCATTTTAATTTGAAGGGATTCAAGATATCTGATTTGTTCTGGCTATTGTGGAAATACCTTTTGCCATTTTTTTCATTTTTACCAGAAAAAGAACTAAATTACTATCCTTGTTTATGTCAAATGCCTCCTATAGAGATATCTTGTCAACATGCTTACATGCATCCCACTGAGAAATGGTGGTTATGTGGGATCTGGTGCTAAATGGGGAAAAACAAATGTTCAAATACATGGCAGGCGGAGGATTTATGCAGGCCTGTGGATTGGGATGGCATCAGAGTCAATCTGTGCATCACTTCTGTGTTAGACACGGTGCTATATATTTTTACACAGACATTTGTGGTAGAATATAAATGCACCTAACCTTGATCATCTCCTGAGTTTTTTTTTTTTTCCTTCTGGTCACAAAGTCAAGATTGAAATGTATTGACTTTTGTTCGACTGTTCTCATTTCCATCGGGATACGTTGACCTTGAATCCTAATGAGTTGAACTCTCTTATATTTAACATGGCGCCACAGTTTGGTCAAAGCCGAAAGCTTTCCAGCATTTTTGGCCTCAACTGAAAAAAAGCCTACAAATTAATTGTAAAAAAAAAATAACAGCTTTATCTTCACAGGTGTGGAATTTTCTAATTTCTTTTTCAGTTATTGTAAATTGAATATATATTTAGACTTTAAAACACTGTTCAGACAAAACTAGCGATGTGAAGTGGAAAATTGTGATGAAAAGCAAAATGGCATTAATGATAAAAATACTCAGAAGTGTACTTTTCACCCCTGCACTCCCTCAGGAATCAATAGTTATGACTCTTATTTGGAGCCGAACGCTTTCAAAAGCAGATTTTTGTCATCAGCTTCCTAAACGAGCATTATTTTTTTCTTCAACTTAGTAATATTTGAGGAAACCGTGCTTCTTGTTAAGCGCAGTGTGTTGCTCATCCTCTCTTCCACCAGCTCCCCCCCCCCCCCCACACACACACACCCCCCGTCTCTCATGGTGATTGCCTTGCCTGCTATCTCCGGGCAGCAGTTCTGTTTGTGCAGCGTCTCTCTGTCAAAAAAGAGCAGCCTGTTAATTTTATGATCTGTCATACCACTGCGACGGGCAGTGGGCGACTGAGTCTGGACTTCCTTATCGCTCCATTCATTCCTGTCCACCCCTGCCAGACTGGAGTCACATCACATATCTGGGATGCGGGGCTGAATTGGTTTCCGCGTGCTGTTGAGAATAGGTCAGCTCACAGTGGGGAAGATTATTTTTGATACTCGGAATATTGCTCGAACCCGATTAGACCGGCGACGGGCTGCATCAGTAATCAAAACTGCAGCCATTTCCTGCCAAACTTTAACGGCGAGAATTTATTTTTAAACTTTGCTTATTAAATTTCTGCATAATCCAAATACTTATTTGTATGCAGATGATGTTGGTCTTTCAGTTGGAGTTTAATTCACTTTAACAATGGTCCGAGAAACAATTCATGCAATGTAATATCGCCCTGACAGCCATGATATCCTATTGAGCGTCTTCATTCACTCTAGTCACTTTAGTTTCGGCTTTCAGAGAAGGTGGTGGGGGAGGAGGGGGGGCTTCTCAAAACAAGCCTTCATCAAAAGGAGAAATGAGAAAATGATCTACGTGACACTTCCTAAACCTCCGGGGAAGTGTTTCATAAAGCCAGAGGAAATGTGTGTGTGCGTCTGTGTGTTTCACATTCATGCACGTGAGTGTGTGTTTTCTCAGCGGGGAAGAAATTAAGATGACAAACAATGAATAACAATCATTTGGAGCAATAGCAGGTCTTTAAACAGTCGGAGCTGAGGCGGCGCGTGCAGGAGAAGCGAATTCCAAATTCCAGACTTAATGGAGTCCTTTCCATAACTTAAACCATGTTTATTGGAAACTTATTACTGTGTTTGTCTTGTGCTTCCTCGAAATCGCTACCCAGAGAAGTCTACTGTAGCTCTTAAAGATAGCTTTATTTACATAAGCATATCTGCTTACACCGGCACGGGAATAGAAATTCGAGATCTTCATAAATCCGAAAACACGGCGCGCTCAAGTAACCCAAGCTTTGTAAGGATGAATTAGTAATCTTCTAATCAAATCTACGATCTTAAACAAAGACACTGTATCCGTCCTCCGCCGCTCGACAAACACAGAGCAGGTGGGCCACTTTGCTATGTTAATCTGGAGGCCGCCCGCCAAAAACTGCACACAGCCCCCAGAAATTAACGGAGGCTTTGTCTTGGAGGGAAAACACGGGACGTATTGGAGGCGCTTCAGAGCCGAAAAGGAGCACACAGAAAAACAATCTTCACTTAAATGACTTCAGATGAACGGGGAAGGGGCGGGGGGACGTGCTCACGCAGCGCTGGAACGTTGCGGTGAACGTTAAAAGGCGCTGGGCGAGAGCCAGGAGTGGCAACCGTGGCGTGTCGCTCTGGTTTCTAGATGAGCGCATCGCGGCCGCTGCCTGGGGAGCCGAGGTGATGATGTAGTAGAGCTCTGAGATGCTCTCTTTCTTTATTTTATTTTTTTTTTTCCGTTAGATGACTGTCACCAAGACAACAAGAAAGCGTTCCTTCCTTTTTTCCCACCGTTTATTAGAGATAGAACGAAAAAGCGAAGGAGAGACGGGAGGAAAGACGAGAGCACTCCCACCCGTTTTCAGACTAGTTCCCACATACTGGGGTTTCAGTGGGAGGACTGGGCCATTGCTGCAGTTTGCCAAGTGTTTTGTTTGGATCCATTACTGTATCTCAGTTTTCCCAAAAGCTGTTTAATTGTTGGAGAGCTCTGAGGCACGATTGCGCAGGGTTCAACAGAGACACGGCAGGAAAAATAATAATTTCTCAGGGTTTTCAGGAGATACCGTCGGAAATTTGGTTGTGCTCCTTTTTGTTTGTTTTTCAACTGTGCAGTGGGGCAGACCCAAAGCCTCCAGAGGTTTCCGAAACTCGCAAGATCAAATGCTGATGTTTCCCACATTTAGAGCTTCCTCGGATGCCATGTCAAACCAGAGAAGCCTCTGTTTCGAAATCCGTGCGAAATCCGCAACCGTGAGAGAGAGGTAGGGTTCTCGCGTTTGGTGGCCCCGACGCTATTGTTGCGTAAGAATGGTAGACATGAGGGGGAAAAAATAAATAATAATAATAATAATCCCGGCACATCCTCAGACAGAGGGCATGGCGTGTTTGTAACAGCGGTAGAAAGAGTTGTTTGTCTGGGGCACTTCTTTAGACGCCGGACTGAGGGTGGCACACTTCAGAGGCCGGATGGAAAAATATCTCAGGCAAATAGAGCAGAAATTCTATTGTTGTGGGTAATGACTTTCTGCAGGATTCATGCTGGGAATGTGAAAAGCACACACACACACACACATCCCCCTTCTCTCTCTCTCTCTCTCTCTGTCTCTCTCTCTCTCTCTTTTTCTTAGACACACAAATCCTTCTGCAGAAGCTTTCTCTTCTCCTCTCTAGATAACGCCGACAAACTGCAATGCACACAAAACACCCAGCCTTAGCACTGCACGGAAAGTTAGTGGAGCGTAAATAATGCAAACATCCAAAACATGTGTTTATATATCTATATATATATATATATATATATATATATAGTATGCTGTACATCTAGTCACTAAATATAGTTCCCAGTGTGTAATAAGCAGGTGCTATCCTTTGGGGGTGGCATTAGAGATTCTTATTATCCCATTATGCCCATGATGCACTTTTCCTGGGTCGAAGCAAACAATTAGTATCATTATCATGCTGGCTCGCGGTATTTCCACACCGGCTTAATTAGGACTCCAGCCGCAGTGGCTAACCATCAGTGGTTTGAGCGCAGACTCCCACAACAGGTGACCATCTGCAAAGAGAGACTAAATACACGGTGGAATTGAATTGCGGTCCGTGCCGCGCGGGCCCCCCTGATTTAACATAGCACTCAAATGCAGTCATTACCTTTTCATACACCCCGCCTAAATGATTGTTTTGTTGACCTCTGTGGGCTAATTCTGAGGAAAAATACAAAAGAGCCTCTTTAGTCGGCCTCCCAATGTCAGAACAGAACGAACATTAAGAATAAGTACTGCATGTGAAAGTATTCAGACAAATAAGCCAAACCAGGTCGGAGAAAAACATTATTTGTTACTGCATGTACCATAACGTTAGGGGTGGAATGATGCAAGAAACCCATGTTCCGGTTCTTTTTGGCTCCCTGTTTGGATGAGGATCCAGGAAAAGAACATTAAATACACTTTTAATAGTAAAAATGGTAATAATAATACGTTTAAATAACTTGGTGTCTTTTTTAATATCATGCATTGTCTTCACGTAACTAAACAAACAAATATAATTCCTCTTAGTAGATAATAAAAGCTGTTCTCTAAAATGCTTTGTAAGTGTGGTGAATTAGTAGAATTAACATGAATAGTGTTATGTAGCCCAAATACATCAATCAGCCACAACATTATGACCACTGACAGAAGACATGAATAACATTGACTATCTTGTGACAATCCAGTGTTCTGCTGGGAAACTTCTGGACCTGGCATTCATTGGTGTGGATGTTACTTCGACATGTAGCACCCACCTAGACCAGACCAGGCATCCCCACCCCATAGCAATGACTCTCCTTGATGGCACACACACAAAAAAGCTTTAGGAACAACTCAAAAAAACATGAAGAACAGCACAAGGTGTTGACCTGGCCTCCAGATTCACTAGATCCCAAACTGATCAAGTATCTGTGGGATGATCCACAGAGGCCCCCCCCCCCCCCCCCCCATTAACACATTCTGTTGCCAGACACCACATGACACCCTCAGAAGGCCCATGTCCATTCTCTGATGAGTCACAACTGTTTTAGAGGCACAAGGGAGACCTACACAATATTACAGGAAGGTGGTCATAATGTTATGCCGGATCGTTGAAGCTCATCTGTTACTTTTCTTGAGATTTTAAATTTTTTGTATTTATTTTAAACTCACAAGGTCACACTAAGCCTTCTTAAACCCAACCTGAGGACAATACCATGCTGTAGAATACTTAATAAACTAAAATACTTGTTTTTCAGTTTTTACAGTCTGTTAACCATCAAAAGCACGTACATTTTTTTTCTACAACACCAGAAAGAGAAGGGGGAAGTAAACTGCAAAATATAATGTTTTGCCTGATTGGTGTAAGTGGCAGCAGTCGATCACTTTTGGTTCAGACCAGATAGTTTCACCGAAGATGACAAAGAGAAACAATGGTATGGTTTTCTAATCTAATCGTTGTCTTTTTGGTTGACCCATTCATTTAAGCATCGCTCTGTCAATCACAGGAAACATCACCGACGCAACCCTCCAACCTCCATGACCTCTTTTCCTGTAATGGGTAAAAGAAGAATACCAGAGGCAAGGTGGAAAGCGGTTGTCATTACACAGGGTGGGGTGTTCCTTTTGATTTGCTAGAAATAGGTTCTGCATTAATGGAGCCGTTCCGTGGCTCGTCTGCTGCTTCAGAAGAGGGGAAAAACAAAAGGCTGGGGAATGATAGCCCCGAGCGCTTCGTTCACACGATGGCTATACATTAGCGCGCAGAGCCGTGCACATGATGCACAGGCCCACATTTTGCTATTCAAATGACGTTCCCGTGCTGCTTCCGAATTCCAAACACGAGTCGGTTGATAACGGTGCTATTAATGGTAAACATAACCTTGCCTGGGTATGAATAGAGGAAGAATTGTGCCGCCGCAGCCTCGGGTTTCTAGGAAGCATGTGGAGGTGTTTTAGGGAAAGATTTCACAAACCGAAAATAACCTCCTGCTTGACACGACTCACACCATCTAGATATTGTTTACCTCACTTGCTTCACCGAGTTTTGTTTCTCCTCGCAGAACTTTCACGTTAAAAGTATAATTGCATGCGGTTGTTCAAAGGACGAGAGACTTTCACAGAATATATGCTAAATACTAAATCTAAAAGTTGCCGTAGTAAAATCCTACATTTGAATAAGTGTCCTCGCTGTGTAGGGTACAACGCTGTATACTCTGATTTAACAGCGAGTCCTCTAATTTTTTGGGGGGTGGTTGGGCGGGGAATGCAAGGAAACAGATGAGCTCTGATGATAATCAAGCTGAAATTAGCACCGAGGCTGCAGTCACAGGTGCCGAGCCCTCAGATGAAGAAACAAGGGCTAGCTAGCGGCGCTCACTGTATTGATTAGTTGCCGGCTACTTTGTGTGTGCGCGCGCCACACAATCAGCATTCCGCGTGAATTAGCCACATCTGCATCCACTCCTTGGCTCGGCGAGGCGACGTGGTCAACTAATCATCATCACAAACCATTCAAACTTCGGGGAGAGGACTTTGATTGCCGTGGAGGGTGCAGCCTTCGATTGCAGCGATTCCGTCAAGTCTGAGCCCGGAGAACGTCTTTGAGAACTGTCTGAGAGTTGCTATTTCCGTGTGTATTTATTCTGCGTAGAGCACTTTAGAGTCTCATGAATGCGGATTTAAGTTATTATATTTTTTTTTTTGTCGTTCACAAGCCGGCGGGTCATTTAATTAAAGTGGTCCTCTTGCGCCTGGGTTAGCATCTCGAGTGCTCGCTGCCGTCGTCTTGTGGAGTTGTGGAGATCACTTCTACATCCTTGCGATTTTTGTCTGCTTGCTCAGAGTTTCTACGAGAGCCAGTCTTTTCTTTTCCTCCCCATTACGGCCGCAATTCACAATTGCCGTTCCTTCCCAACAAATCGTCCTTGGTGCTGCAAACACCCGAATGTCACTGCCATTCAGCTAAGCTGCAATTTCACCTGTTCTATACGTAATTAGTCCAGATTCTCAAGCTCGGCCTTTTTAAAATTCATATGATCCGCCTCATCTCTTTAGTTCTGTGAAAGAATGGATGGAGTGAGGGAGGAGAAAAAGGGGACCACCTGAGACAGAGGATCTTCTATGTGGGTTCTGGGAAAGGACAACAGAGGTGTAATGAGGACCGCGATAGACATCAGGCTGGAGTCGTGTTGCATCAGTTGAGATGCTGGGAGAGAGAAGAAGGGAAAAAAAAAAAAGAATAGGGCATGAAATAGCCGGAGAAAAAGCAGATCATATGCCTGACTCTGCTGGTTTGATATATTTCCCCCCTGTTTCCGTCTTGTTCGCAGCAGCACCTGCGAGATGCAAAGCAGTCCGACTGCACATTGCATGCTGTTCTTAACAAGTGGGTATGCGGGGCTGACAGCGGCAGACGGTGCAGCAGTGAGGCTACACGACAAGAGCTGGTGAAACATGAGATCCTGCCACCTCCCCAGTGTACAAACAAGACGTGGCTGCGAGGGAAGAGAGTGTACTGTGCAACAACTCTCCCCCCCTTTCCTACCTCTTTTCTTGTGAATCCGAGCGTCTGGCCGATGCTTATCTCCTGCTGTCAAGATAGCTTTCCCCGTGCGGAGGGGACAAAGGGAAGAACAAATAGGTCGGCCGGAATAAAACGCCTGAAAGACCTTTAAAAAAATACTCTTAAAAAATGGTTATTTTTAATACTTATACATGAATAATGAGCACCGCGAGGGGTCGGACTGGATTCTTCGCTTGGCCTTGGCTCTGCAGCGCCAGTTGTGGTTATTACAGCCTGTAGATTTACTGTTTTGCTTTAGTCACACTATCCTCACTACAACAATCCCTTCAAAGCTTCTTGGCAAACAGGAGAAGAAGTGGTTCACAACGCTTATATTAGCGCACAGCAGAAACGGACGCATACACCGATCAGTCACAACATTATGACCACCTTCCTAATATTGTGTAGGTTTCCCTTGTGCCTCCAAAACAGTTTTGACTCATCAGAGAATGGACATGGGCCTTCTGAGGGTGTCCTGTGGTGTCTGGCTACAACATGTTGTTAGTGGGGGGGCCTCTGAGGGGAGGGGCCTCCCACAGATACTTGATCAGTCTGAGATCTAGAGAATTTGGAGGCCAGGTCAACACCTTGTGCTGTTCTTCATGTTTTTTTGAGTTGTTCCTAAACCGTTTTTGTGGCTACATCCTGCTGGGGATGTCTGCTGCCATCAAGGAGTGTCATTGCTATGGGGTGGGGGTGCCTGGTCTGGTCTGGGTGGGTGCTACATGTCTAAGTAACATCTAGGTCCAAAAGTGTCCCAGCAGAACGTTGAATTGTCACAAGATGGTCAATAATACTTCCTTCTCCTGTCAGTGGTCATAATGTTATGTCTGATCGGTGTATGTAAGAATAAAATTGGAGATTTTAAAAGTGCTACTTTGGTTTAATTTAGTAAATTCAGTGCTGAAGTTCAACAGAACTCTGGCTGAGTTGTTACACGCATACATTGAAGTTCTACCATTGCATGAAACATCGCCTTCCAGACTCCTATTTATGTCTTTACAAGCCCTCCAATGTTCAAGGATCTTTCAAACTTTCATCTCTCCTCTACTAACGGTACTATTTTAGGTCATGTTTGTAGTGATGAATATGCAAATGCTCAGTGTTTACTCTGATAATGCTTGTGTGGTTTGGTGGATGGCGGTGGGAAATCCACAGAGGACCGGGAGTAACCCCATTAGCACACTGCTGTACAACCACGCAGAGGCCCAGGGGAGGTCATTATGAAGGGGCTGTTTGCTGTCTTCATATCTGTAATTAACATATGCAACGCTGATTACTTCTTTCAGCATTTAACCTAGATCTATATTTAAACCAGTCTATAACTTAAAAAATAAATAAATAAAAGCAGAAACAAACAAAAGAATGGCTTTTCTCACTCTTTTTTTATGGAATCCGGTTCCTGTCTAGGACTGTGCGGCTGTTAAACGGAGGTGAATTTAGGTTTGAATGGCAGGAAGATACGACAGGAACAAGCGCGGGATTGTGTGCGCTCTCCCCACGGTATCCCACATCTCCACGAGAGCCGAGCTCTCTGTGACGACCAGCTGCAGAATTCAGTTTACACTCTGCGTTTACACGGGAAAGAGCGCCGCGAATAAAGAACAATTCAATCGCCGGGGGTTCCACCTCTGTTTTCATTTCCCCCGGAACGCAAAAAGAGAGAATGAAAGGAAAGGAGAATGAAAAGAAAGAGAGGGAAGAAAATCATGTGAAAGAAATTACAGCGCCGGAGAGGAATGTTTGATATACACTTGGACTGTGAAGATGTAGCGCAAAGCCAAATGTGTGTGTGTGTGTGTGTTTGTGATAAAACAGGTACGAGTCTTTCATCTGAGGGAAAATACAGGAGAAAGGGCTGATCTTCCAGCGCAATCAGTCTGTTTCACTCTGTGTTTTTCATGCGGAAGAACCACAAACAGCAATTTCCCCCCCGGTTCCCTTTAGCTACCGTATTGTCTCTGTCCTTTGATAACATCATTTTGTCGTGGGGGGAAAGCAAAGCAGTCGCTTTGATTTGCATTCTTTTGAAAAACTCATGAATTCACTGGAGGGAACAGGTGGGCACAAGCGGCCGTCCCTGTTTGTGGACCGTCTTGACTCGATTCCCGGCCAGTGTTTTAATTCGGCTTTTGGGAGGCGATGGGCGAATTGTCAAACAAGTGCCAGCTCCACTTATCTGGGCGCTGCCTCATCCTTCGAATATGTCAATCTGCTGCCAAGTGGTTCACAGACTGGTGAGTACACAGAAGTTTGATTTCACGGGCTGCCAGCCGAACTTCTAAATAGACAGGCGGCTGCGTTCTCTGTCCCAGTTTGTTCAGTCATATCATTAGGTAGACAGTACAAACCCCAGAGGGATGTTCCTCGGTGCATGTTGTGATGCAGTGATGAGCAACGCCGGGTTTATGTGCTGGTTTTTATCTAACAGGTGGAACTTTGTAAAAACACCACAAGGATTCTTGATGTAGATTAATTATAGTGACATTAGCTGCGGTTCCTACATTTATTTCAGTCGCCATATCCCTGACCTCAACCATATTTTGAGATGATGTGATGCGGCTCAAGAAGGACCAGGGTCTTCAAGCCTAGGCACCGATCAGCCACAACAATAAAACCACTAATAGGAGAAGTAAATAGCATTGACCATCTTGTGACAATACGACGTTTGGACCTGGCATTCATTCATGTGGATGTTACTTAGACATGTAGCACCCACCTACACCAGACCAGGCACCCCCACCCCATAGCAATGACACTCCTTGATGGCAACAGACATCCCCAGCAGGATGCAGCCACAAAAACAACTCAAAAAAACATGAAGAACAGCACAAGGTGTTGACCTGTCCTCCAAATTCTACTCCAAGTATCTGTAGGATGATCCACAGAGGCCCCTCCCCTCAAAGACCCCCACTAACAACATTCTGTTGCCAGACACCACAGGACACCCTCAGAAGGCCCGTGTCCATTCTCTGATGAGTCCCAACTGTTGTGTAGACAGAAGGGAGACCTACACAATATTAGGAAGGTGGTCATAATGTTATGCCTGATCGTTGAATCTCATCTGTTACTTTTCTTGAGATGTTATATTCATTTTAAACTCACAAGGTCATGCTAAGCCTACTTAAAACCAACCTGAGGACAATGCCGTGCTGTAGAATACTTAATCAACTAAAATACGTGTTTTTCAGTTTTAACAGTCTGTTAACCATCAAAAGCACGTACATTTTTTTCTACAACACCAGAAAGAGAGTGGTAGAGTAAACTGCAAAATAAAAACACAGTGAGAGACAGTTTTCTTCAGGGAATTCATGGTGTTGCAATGACTTGTACGTGTAAACATTACAGAAACGTAAGAAAGGCTTTCGAAAGGATACACTCCCGCGAATCTAACGTCGGAAAAGATGCACCAAACACGAGAATCTGTCCTCTCATGATTTCAGTCACTACTATCTAGTGGACTAACCAGATATCCAAACGTGTTCAACCATCCAGCTACTTGTAAAAGCTTGAAACTTGCACTGCTTCAATCCCTCAAACCAACACGTGACTATTACTTAAGTCTGTTACCTAATCTTGTAGTCTGGAATATATTCCTTGTTCAGACGGCCACTCTGGATCAGTTTATTTATCATATCCAGATTGATACGAGCAAAACTACAGGAGACTTTTGCGAATCAGATCCATCCCACAGTTTGTGCATTTTCTTTGAAACGTGATTCCACTCAGGTTTCTTGCATAAAGCGTTTCAGTCTGAGAACCGGCTGCTCCAGTGGGAATTCATTGTGTCTTTTGTGTCTCTAGCAACCCGACACACAATGATGATGTTGAATCCTGAGTGACGGGTGTCCTGGAGAGAGTCCTCGCTGACGGGAGCAGATCGCGGCGAAGGACGACACGGTCTTATAGACAGAGTTGTGCGATTGCATTTCAAAGGGAACATGCACAGCTAGGAGAAAGCTAAAGAAACAAGACAATTTGCCTGCATCGTTACCCACCCACGCTGATAGGTCGGTGACGTCTGAACACGCAAATCTGACCTGATCACTTGCAAAAACAAGTCAGTCACGCCATAATTGAGATATGATCTGATTTTCGTGCAAGCTAAGCAAAGGGTTTACACCTAGAGTAGGTTGCTGTCTGTGCTTGCAGCTATCAACCCTATTACTGTTAACTAATTGCGCTCACAGCTGTGTCAGAGCTGGGTTATGTTTTAGCTGATACAGACCGAACATTAGCTGCCGCTGCCGCTTCATGTTAGAAGTTTCCCACCAGCAAATCGACCCGGAGGCTTTCACTGCAGAACCACCGATACTAAATGAAGTGCATTCATCAAGATATAAACAAGGTGTCCTTTTCATCGAGGCTTCCAAAGAAGACACAAAACGCAGGTCAAGCTGCTGAGGTTGCGCGAATATAGCCGTCCTCATCTGCGGAGCAGGTGTAGCCGCCCCCATTCAGTCGCCGCCGCCGCCGCCGCTTTTCAATTTCTGACAGCGACTGCCGTGTTAATAAAGCGTAATTAAAAATAGGCAGCGTCACACCTCCTGTTCAATCTCCGGTTCGCTCTCGGCGCAGAGTGTAACTAACCTGAATTTTGGCTCGCTATTGTTTTTTCGGTAATGTAAAACACCGAACGCTCGCCAGGGCTTCCTGCTGTCCATCACGTAACGAGCCAAGGCCCTGACAAACATACGGCACCAGCTGGTCAGCACCCATTTCAAACACTGAAGTAATTTGCAAATGGTAAACGCTTTCATCTCACCCAACGACTTGCACGTACACGCACACACATAGCAGAAGTATGAAAGGGCCCGAGGCTGCTTTAATACATATCAGGAAGAACAGATTTGAAGTTATGCAGGTTTTTTTTTTTTTTTTTTTTTTTTTTTTTATAGACGTTAATGTTTTCCAGGCTGAGTCCGGGCGTAACGGGGCCAGCCTGAAGTCTATTGCATGCACCGGATGATTCCGTACCTGATCCAAAGGATTCCGGTGCTTATTCGGGACTCAGGGGATGAAGGCAAAGTATGACGATAAGAAAGCTAAAGATGAATGAGTTTTGTGGGAGTTAGAGACGTCCTAGCTCTTAAAACTTTCGCCAAAAAAAATAAAAAATTCCCATGCTTTGAAACTATTTTGATAGAGGTGAAAGAACTTTCTGCGCTCTGAGGATGAAAATGTAACTCTGACGCCCCGACGTGTTTCTCCACAGGTGCACGGCAGAAGTTGCATATTAACAAAAGAGACAATTGCTGACTGTTTATTGAGGGATTCAAACTGAGCTTTGGGGCATCGCAGCCTTTCACTAGAATGCTGATCCAGTCGAAACGCACGCCTGGAAAACACAAACTTGGTGAAGAAGTGAAGGCTTGCCTTGTCAGGAATTTACATTGATACGCCAAAGAAGAGGGCAGTCTCCCCTCTTTCACTTCCTCCCTCGCTCCCTTTCTCTTTCTGTCTTCCATTGTTCTGCTCCGCGGCTTCATCAGCATTTTCCCCCTCCGTTTGAAAGCGAGGGATTATGCAAGAGAGGCAGCATCAAATGATAGGTGGCTCCCCCGTTCCCCCTCAACGCCGCCTCCCCCCCACCCCTCTCTCTCTTGTCTTTAAGTCTCTCCACTGCTGAGCACGTAAAAAAACACAACTCAACACTCAAGTCTAACACTGACAGGGAGCACCGTCAGCACACACACACACACACACTCGAGATAGTATTTGAAATCAAGGTCAAATATATGAAGATGTACAATAGTCCCTCCGATGTGCATGTGCGAAATATCGTACGTGGGTGAGCTGGTGCACAATGGAGCTGCAGAAGAGCCTTCAGGACACAATTGCCAGTTTCACCGTATTGTGGTGTTACTGTGCGGCGTATTAAAGCCCGGCGAAGTCAGTAATAGCGGTTGGTTATGACGTTTGCACTGCTTTTCAGCGTGTGTCAGTGGTAATAAAATGCAGGCTACTTTTATTTTATTTTTTTTCCTCCTCCCACTTTTGCATTTGTCGTCAAAAAAATAGAAAGATTTCGGTTTCATTTCCGAGGGGTCCTCACCCGCTGACAATGAGCTACATTTATACTGACAAGCTGTGTTAATGGTTCGTTGGCTGTCTGTGCTCTCCCGGCTAAACGCTCCTAGAACAGGATTAGAAAATGTCTGGAAAAAAAAAATCGGTCGAGAGGCAAATTGCGCACAAATAGCCGTTTTATGCAAAGACGGAATAAATAAAAAAAAAAGGTGAAATACCGCCGTGACAGCTTCATTACATTCATTCCTTATTTTTCTGTTTATTTTGCATTAAAAGGAAATCTCGCGCTAAGGAGGCACTCATGCATGAGACATTTCTGTAAATGATTGCCGACGCAGGATACTCTCTCGCAGGATTATCTGAAAGAGTCAATCAGAATGCAACCTTTGACGCGCCGCTCTTTATCGACCTTTGTCAGAACTTGTGCGGACCGAGTAAAGTTGTTTTTATTGACGGCGTGGGTCTTGTGTGCAGTGCCCCAGAAACTCATCTGATGCTGTCAAGCTAAAGCACATTGATTATTGGGTGTCAGTGAGTGAACTGTCGCTGAACCTTTGTGTCTCATCTGAGGCCCTGAGCCGTCTTTTGAGTCATCACGCTGTTTCCATTTTCTACAGGAACTCACACTGTCCTTTTAGTTGATGAAATCTCTCTATCTCTGGCCTTTGAAGGGTTCGGTTCGATATTATTTTTTTCTTTCTCCACGCTGCGCAACTTTCTGATCCTGGGATTAAAGCCAAGTGCGTTTCTTCGCCTTCGAGCTCATGGATCCAACAGCCATTTTTCATAGATGATTTAATTATTCATTCGATCGACACCGCTACTTTACCATTGATCTTTTCCTGATACGAATTGTCAGGCATAATTTACCTTTACACAATCAAGGCCTGTTCCCCTGACAGTGTTTCCTGGCGTCTGTTTGCTCTGATTGCTGAATTGAACCTATTAGCGATACAATGCGGGACCTCTTGTTTCATTGACGGACCTGTTGATTACCCCCTTGGCGTGCCAATAAACCATTAAACACATTGTTTACTTTGCAAATAGATCCCTCCTTACATCATATGCATGCGGAGATATATTTGGCCCCCCATTTAATAATGCTATTAAACTTTACTGAGCAATCAAAGGACTGTACTCGCAGCCATTACTGGCAGTGCAGGAAACCAACGCTGTAATTTGCTGCACATTATCGCCTCCGCTTCATTTTACTGTTGCTGTAATGATCTAATGTGGTGGACAGCTTAAGAGTCGAGATAGATCAGGTGTTATTTGATGATAAAACTGTGGAGCTGTGTTTCTAGTGCGTGTGTGTAGGTGTGCGTCTGCATCTGGTGTGTGCATACGTGGGTGCACCGTATTTTTTCTTTGTGAATAAGGTAGGTGTTTACTGCATTTTCCCGTCCTGCCACAACATGCTCAAAGAAATATACCCCCAGAACGAGCGGCGCTTAATGAATTCCCTCAGCCGATTCCTGCACACAGCCGAGTGATAAAACATCACATCGCCTTCCCGTGCCTGAACGTCGCCCTGCATTACACCTCGGTGGCTGCACAGCTAAGCAAGCAGGCGCTAGTCATGCCTTGCAGCCTGTCAACCAGTCTGCCCAGGAACATCTTATCCGAGGCATGACGGAGAGGCAGTGGGGAAGTGGCCGGGGAATGGATGCGAGGGGTGGTCTTCAAGGCAGTGGTGTCAGGGATGGGAGGTCAAGCAATGTGTGTGTGTGTGTTGCTAGCATGTGACTGGAGAACAAGGAAGTGTAATATCCAACAAAGGTTCAAAAAAGGCAACTGGACTTGTAGAGTTTTTTGAGAAGACGTTTCACCACTCATCCGAGTTTCTTCTTCAGTTCTGTAGAAGAAACTCCGGAAGCTACTCGGATGAGTGGTGAAACGTCTTCTTAAAAAAACTCTACAAGTCCAGTTGCATTTTTTGAACTTTTGTTTGATATACCATGACCTGGATGACTGAGAACCTTCACAGACAAGGAAGTTTAATGGACGTAGGACTGAAACTACCTCCTGAGCAATGTATTTTTCATGATGATACCTAGCTAGGTAAAGAAATATGGAGGTTCTCAGTCGTCCAGGTCATGGTATACAATCTAAAACGAAGGCAACTGGACTTGAAGGGTTCCTAGAACTCATTGCTACTCACCCAAGGAGCTTCTTCAGAGGGGTTGTAGGGTTTCTTGGAGACGTTTCACCGCTCATCCAAGTAGCTTCTGGGGAAGCCTCTTCAGAAACTTGGATTAGTGGTGAAACGTCTTCAAGTCACCCTTCAATGAACCCTACAAGTCCAGTTGCTATTGTTTCAACTTGTTTTTGTGGATGTCCTCGCAAATATGTTCCATAGTACTTTTATGTGGCTCAGTACTCACCTACTTGTCTTATCTGCACCTTTGGGACCCACTGGATAAGTTGACCTAGGACATTTGGGAACAAAACAATTCTGAAATAAAATTTTACTTCATAAACCAGTGACATATCTTGTCTTTATCTCCATTTCAAACAGTAAAGATAACATATATGTTTAATGATTGCACTCAGTCTCTGCTAGAACACAATTAACAATTCTGAAGATAAGATAAGGTTGAAATGAATGTTAAAAATCCACTTGGGTGTCATGCTCATGAATCATGCTTATCTCGGGAAAAATTAAGTCAGTGTTTTCTTTAACATTTATTTTTTTGGGACCTCGGCTGTAAAGATTGGGAAGACGGTCCACCCACTGGTCCCACACAGTCAGGATTGCTGATAACTCGCCATCTAACAGCCGTGTCAGCAACATGTCTAGATTCCAGGTCGTCACATCTGGTGATCTTTGAGAATACATGGGAGCTCTCCAGAAGCTCATGGAGGCTCTAAAAACCGTCTCCCTGTTTCTCCGCATCCCACGGACTTTTAGTCGACTCCCTTCTTGACCTGTAGACGCCAGGAAGGATGAGGATGCCAAAGAAGGCATGCACACGCATAATGTCCTTCTCTTTCCACTGGTCACTGAAAGCACGACTCCCCTCAAGATTGGTCACATCCTGACAAATTTTTCTGAATTGAGTCAGGAGAAATCAGCCGCTCAGAGGATGACTTCATATCCCGAACATGAGTCACTGCAAACCGTGTGGGCCCTGCTACCATCTGTATTATGTTAGCAGCTGAGCGGGGGGGCTCTGTCACCAGGGATGAAGACCATTCAATCTGTCCATTCTTAGACAAAAAAAATAATAATATGTCTGCGGGGCTCCTCCAGCCCGAGAGTCAGCCACTTGTGGTGATCCTCGTGATGGAAATTCAGAGTGAAGGCCATCTTCAAATTCAATTTCACAATCTGAATACTCTAAATTGTTGTACTTCTAAATTATGCTCATATTCGGAGACAGCTTCCCCTTCCACGTCGCTGTGTGCCTGGCTCTCTTCAAACTTGATCTCTGAAGCCATCTGACAGCTAAATCCTTTGGTCATACTCGGGGTGGAAGATTCTGTGCTGTAATGTAGAGGCATTTATCTCTTTTGCCCCACCCCCTTGATGCGCAGGTGCAAGGTATATAGTGGCATATATGGAAAAGCATTTTAAAACAAGTGGTTTGACACATGACAGAGGGTAAAGAGTGCAGGGGTAAGTGCATGTGTGCTCAATTATCTTTTTTTTTTGGTTTGTGCGTGTTAATCACAGAAAATGAGCTACGGTCATTGAGTTTCAGGTAGAAAAAAGTTAGACCATTTGAAACGGGTCAATCTGACCCAAATACCATATAAGGGAGAGTCACAATATTTAATTCCAGGTCTATAATGAACCCATACAAAAAATAAAGAGGCACCATGAATATCTGCTGGAAAGGCCTCACAAGAAAGGTGATCCTAACAGTTCAGCAGCGACCGTTGATCCTAACGTCAGTACTGAGGTGGTTTGAACTTGCTCGCTTCCATGTCACAGTCAACAACAGCTGTAGCGCAATTCACGCGTGCGCATCTACAGGTCATGGCAATAGCGTTGAAATGAATTCATTTTTGTCGCTGAATGTATTTTTTCCCATGTTGCTGGTGCGCCTGACACACAGGACACAGCACATTCATGATGTGTTGCGATGGCGCTAGTATAAATAAATTCCTGGGCCGGTTCCATCTTGCCCAGGAGCATTTGAACACCTGGGTGAACAAATGAAAATCAGGCTATAGCCTTGACCCCAGACAACGGGAGTCAAGGAAAGGAGGGGGGGGGGGGGGGGGGCAGTCAGTGTGGGAAAAGGTAGGGCATGTGGTGGCTAGCGGTTTGTTCAACCACGATAAGGAAAGCCAATACTGTAAGGGAAAGATGGTGTATAAGAGAGATAAAGACCCGTGATGACTTATTCCATAAAGGCCAGACCGGGAGCTGGGAGAACGCACACAGATATCGGCGAGTGGTTGAAAGTGAGCAGCGGGTGAATGAGAGAGAAGATGGGATGTGGGGGTGATGGACGCTCATGGTGGATGTCCACATTATTGTTCTGGCAGAGCAATCTTCTCCAATCTTGGCAGTGGGTAATGGAGGCGCAAGAGATACCAGGTGCTGTTCCCCTTCTCTATTCGGAGAGGCAGGACCACATGCCAGACTGAATTGGATGAACCTTTTATTGTTTGGCCTGCACTCAGCTGGGTTGCCACCGTAGGTTTCCCGCTGTTTGGAAAAAGCCCCAAGGACACACAGAAGAAAAGGAGTAGGGGGCGGGGGGTTTAGAAAATAAATAGCAGGTCGGACGGGGAGACAAAACAAGGGTGGAAATTGGAGAAAATGAAAATCTCGACTGTGTCAATTGTTGTGGTTAACAGGAATTTAAAGAGAAATTCAAGTTTCACACAACGTAGTTTAGGCCACCATTCCCAAAGGTATGAATAATATCGGTTAAAATAAAGATAACCCTTATTTATTATGACTTCCAAGCGGTTTTCTCACATTACAGTTTTTATTTATCAAGTCACACATTGCTGGAGCTCCATCCTGCCATGACATTTTAACAACAGCTAAGTTAGCTAACAAATCCATTCAGCGTTTGCCTGTGCAAAGACCAGCTGTGCACACGGCCGTAGAATCAGGTTGCGGGTTGCCAGGTTGAGGTGACAGATGGGTTGCAATTGTATGCAATGTGTGGACCGTGCGTTTCCGTGACTCTCTGGCATCTCAGATGACAAACAGCACTTAACAAAACCAGTGGCTTTGCATTAGTCCAAAGTGAAGTTTGATGACCGTGCAAACCACAGCAGGTATGCCATTTCACATGCATGCACTTTACATTCCCAATAACTCTTAAATTGCCTGCAATTGTCCTTTAAATTAAAATTTTAAA
Organism: Chelon labrosus; assembly: GCF_963514085.1. Taxonomy (NCBI): domain Eukaryota; kingdom Metazoa; phylum Chordata; class Actinopteri; order Mugiliformes; family Mugilidae; genus Chelon; species Chelon labrosus. The sequence goes on along the minus strand of NC_140351.1, from coordinate 5,241,350 downwards.
AAAAAATTGTCCCCCAGCAACTTCCATGTCTCAATCAAACATGTAGATGACTCTTAATAATTCTGCAAAGCACTGTTAATAACACAGTGATTGCTCACTCCTTATCGCTCCGTCATCAGTCTGATTGCAAGCATGTCTCGACCGACACCCGCACACTAACAAAACAAAAAGAGAGTCAGACAAATAAAGAGAAGTTGGCGGGGTCGGGTTTGTGTGGCGCACCGAGACCGCAAATCATCGGATTAATAACCTCCTCTTTTATTCAGAAAATAGTGTTATTGTGTTTGGTCATCTGAGCGTGACAAAGCAAGCCAATACACTCCTTGCCGCAGAGCTGATTACTGTCCATTATGTTTGTCTGGAGGACTTTAGTCCGGCACAAAAGGATTAGGACTGATTTAGAGACTGAAAAGGGAGGGGGATTTGTGTGCTTGCGTGCTTGTGTGCATGTGTACAAAAACAGTTTCAGTGAGAGTGCGAGGCAAACACTTTTGACTCTTTAGAACAAGACCCAGAACGGGGAGCGCGTTGCCTCGTTGCCTGGTGACTCCGTTGCTAGCTGCATTGGCGATACAATGGGAAAATGAAATCTCTTGCTGTTCCAACTCTCCAGGCTGCAGCACAAACAGAGGAGAGGAAGAAATACACTTCAGCTCATTGTGGCTTGTTGGATTACGGCTCACTTAATAACGCCTTTTTCTTTGTGGGAGAATAATGGCTCGAGACATTACACGTGAAGGAAGAGGGAATCGCTTCCACTCGCACCTCTTCGATTACCATAAAAGCGTCTCGGCGTTTCGGATTGATCGAAACCAAAACGCGGGGAACACGTGAGCGGTAAAAAATTAAAAAAAAAACGGCGCTGCAGTGCCAGAGGCCGTTCGCAGCATATGATCAGAATCCGAGGGCCACATCCTCTGCGTTCTCACCTGTCATTAGTGAAGAGGCCTTCTCCCACGGGCAGGTCACCTCAAGGAAAGGTGTGAGGGGAATCTATTACAGCCACTGTCGTGTTCCTTCTCAGGGACAATCATACATCCTGACCCTCATTCATTCATTCATTCCCCTCTCAGCCTAGCTGGTCATCTCCCCCCCTTCATCTCACCTTGTTTTTTTTTTTGTCCTTTTCTTTCGTCCTTGCCTACGCTCTTGTTGCCGAGCTCGCTCTCGTTCCATTCTCTGCTTTCTACAGGTGTCTACTAGAGATTGCACGAGTTCAGACTATTATGTGAGGAAAGTCACACCGACTAGTCCCTAATGGCGTCACTAATAAAAACACAGCAGGAAGTAGTCCTTTCCAACAATGAAACCTACATACTGTGAGCTGCAGATATGTATAGCCTGTATAAGAACAGGCAGCAAGTCGGCACCATTAATAGCTTTTAATAGCACTCCACAGCGTGTTGTAAGATGGGATGTTGAGCCGGGTAATTTCTCTGAAGCCTTCTGCGTGTGCTGCAGATAAAGATCTAATAACTTTATCAATAAACTGTTACCGCAGGACTTAATTGACTGCTGTCCAGAGGATTTGGACCGTTCGGATGAGCGTGCATTGCAGTGGTATTTCAGGACTGACATGTCACGGTTGTATTTGCTTCATCTTTAGTTAAATATTTCCGATTAACCGCTGCTAGTTTGCTGTATTGACTCCTCACCTGTCTTTTCGGAGGCGTGACAATATCGTTATTGTCGTTATTGCATAAAAAAGTGGAAATTCATCAAATCGCCTTTTTAGACTAATAGACTCTGTTACTTAACGAGTGAAACAGCGACAAGAGAAACTTATTACCTACACACAGGTCTGCTGGTAACTACAACAGAAGGGAGAAGAGATAAAGGGAGGAACAAAGACACATAGCTGGTTGTGTTTGAGACAAGGGGGGGTGGGACAGGATATGTGTCTTCTTAGTTGGGTGGTAATGTAAAAGTGCACTCGCCTTCCTTTCTAATTAGCTGATGTGTTCATTAGCTCCATCATGAGATTAGCTGTGCAGTCAGTCATGGCGTCAGACGGCAACAGGCGCTTGTTTCTCTCGCGACCGTGCCGATGTTTAAGTTGTATGACGAGCCATGTGGATGTTTTTCCGCCGCCAATAATCCAAAAAAAGTCAAGGCTTAAAAAAAAAAGAAAAAGAAAAAATCATTGTTTACCTCCTTAACTTCTCTAACATCACCTTGGTGGCTTCTTTTTTTTTTCTATTAAAGCAGCATTGTTTCCTTCCCACACATCATTCATAACCTTGAGGAAGGAAGGTAGAAATAAGAGACTTTCACCACTTGAATTCAAAAGAGGGATGTTTCAATGGCATTGGCAGGGAAGAAGAAGAAGAAGAAGAAACGTGGCCCTCATGTATCCATGGTTACCTTGGCTTTATTGCTGTTTGTCTTGGGCAGCAGATGCAATAAAAGTGCTGGGAGAGAAATGACCGGGCTAGGGGTGTAATTGCGGGAGACGCGGTACCACGCAGGTGTTGCGAGGTTTGCTGGGGAGGCGGGAATTGACCCCGATCTCTCTCTCTCTCTCTCTCTCTCTCTCTTCCTCCCCTTCAAAAGCTATCTGGATTACGAGGGTCTCATTAGCAGTGATTGGACGAATGCGCACGTACGTCGTATTTTTAGTTTTCTAATTAAGACTGCGAGCTTCAGGACTCTCACGTACGCTATTAAAAGGGCCAGAAGGAAAATTAAGTGTCTCTCGTAGCAGGGTGGACGAGACTTGGCCTCATTTGAGGAATAATGAAACATGTAGGTGGCAACTCGTGGAAAGGAGAAGAGGGGAGGAATGAAAGGAAGCGTGGAAAATAAGTGTTAGGATGCAAAAATGCCTGCTCTGAATCTGTCAGTTGTCTTGCACGGTGAGCCATTTGGAGGAGGCACTGTATCACTCCCACCTCCTGCCACCTTCTTCATTATTCCTTGTCATACCTTCCTCGTAATCGCAGCTCCGCCGAGGAGCCCGAGTGTTAAATGAAATAAAGACAGGAATGCGTTCACACCTCCGCGGTCCTGGCGGGGCAGTCGGGGAGGAAGAGGGAGGCGCATTATCTCCTGCGCGGTGGCCGCCTCGGATAGGCGGTCCGCTGGGCCTCGAAATAGTTTGCCGAAACACGCGTGAATCGACACACACACACACACACACAGCAGGGCTGAGGGAGGACCGAACACTCAGGTGTTGTTTACCACTGAAATGACACTGTTTAGAAGAGACAATTGGAGAAAATTGGGCCGAGAGGAAGGGTTACGTGGGGTTGCAGAAAGGGAGATCAAAGATGTCCAGCAAATCCCTGTACTTTCACTTCCTGCGAGGTTACAAATTGTGGAGAAATCGCCGGGGCTCCACAAACCCCAAAACACACACACACACACTTATAAACACGCGGCATGTGTTCCTCGCTCAGAGCAAAAGTTAAATTTGCGAAATACCCCGCGATGTGTGGGTTTCGAGCTTTGTGCAATGCTATGGCTTGCGAGGATTTCACTCCAGCTGCTGCATGTCATTGACATTTCCAGCGTTCCCGAAAACAACAGATGAATAGTGGTAGACCCGAACGCAGCAGGGGAAATGAAAATATAAAGGCCTTGGGAAACAAAAGAATAAAGTGAAAAGTCAACACTGATTGAATAGGCAGGTTTACACACTTAACACGTTGGTGCGTTAAAAAAACAAAAAAAGCTCCACTGTCACATCTGAGTGCTATCTAGTTATTGTTCTGGTGCCGTCTCATCACGGAGAGTGTTGCCTTTAGGGAAGGACGCCCATGGGAACCTCGGGAGAAAGCATGATGATGACACACACTTCTCATCATTCAGGCACGGCTCCCCCCCCGGGGCCCATAACTTCTTGATGTAACGCCGCAGCTTTGCTCCCGCAGGCCATCTAATCCACATCGTAAGGTTTATTGTCTGGTATTGAACTGTTGTATTTTTAATTAAAAGGGATTGGATTGTCAGTTTTAGGGGTTTTATCGTTAAAATAATGTGGCGGAGAATATGTTCGAATTTGAAACCGCGGTTAATAAAATGTGCTGAACAGAAGCTGCATCAGTCCATCATTCATTATTCTCTAGTCCTTTTAAAAGAGTAATTTACTCAATAGTGGATGATAGTTTGACGTTTTTTGTCGGCAGTTGATGGATTGTGCAGTGTCACCCATCTGTAATTGTATTTAATGCGCAATATTTCATGCATTTAATAGCCGTTAGATACTCAAATCAGCCACAATATTAAAACCACATAACCATCTTGTGACGGTTCAGTGTTCTACTGGGAAACTTTTGGACCTGGCATTCATTGGTGTGGATGTTACTTAGACATGTAGCACCCACCAAGACCAGACCAGGCCAGGCACCCCCACCCCATAGCAATGACACTCCTTGATGGAGCCAGGAGGATGCAGCCACAAAAACGCTTTAGGAACAAACATGAAGAACAGCACAAGGTGTTGACCTGGCCTCCAAATTCACTAGATCCCAAACTGATCAAGTATCTGTGGGATCTAGGGTTGCCAGACACCACAGGACACCCTCAGAAGGCCCATGTCCATTCTCTGATGAGTCACAGCTGTTTTGGAGGCACAAGGGAGGGTGGTCATAGTGTTATGCCTGATCGGTTTATATAACTTGTGTGTTTTTCTTTTTGAAAACACCTTAGATGTTGTTCAGTCTGATTCATCCACAGATGTTCCAAATAAAAACTCCACCACACCACCCACCAGTCATTTAGAGCCGAAGTAGCTTCTTAAATGAGAAAGGTGGAAAATCTTCAAATCTTCTTTTGCTCCGTTTGCCTTTGTTTTTAGGTTTTTCTTTTTCACATATACCATGACCAAATGACTGAGAACGTTTACATGGTTTTACAGGTTTTAGCTCACCTGGAAGCCAGCCCGGTCTCCACTGCCCTCAATTTGTTTGCACCAGAAAGTTGATCTGGAGTCTTTCCATTGGGAACTGACTATGCTCCAGCAAAGATGCTAATAATCTACTACTACTGTTATCCCCCCTTATTAAAATTACTTACACTATTGTCTTTTTCCTGTTGCTCCCAAAATCATCTCTCACCGTTAGTTAGATCGAGTCTAGAATCAAGTTTATACTCTTGATTCTTTTTTAGACCATGGAGATTTAAAATTATTTTAAGAGAGTTGGTCAAAACACGGAGGAATCGACTCCAGACGTAACGTGAACTAGCTTAATTTTATAAGCGCTAGCTTGCACAGTTAAAATGACAAGTCAACTGTATACTATAAATTACTTTTATTCCATTATGCTTTACTTAATATTACATACATATACAGGAGTACCCACTAGTACTCCTGTATATGAACTGATGAACTGCACAGGCTGCTGCTGTTTCGCTAAATCCAATATCCGCCGCGTTATTACGGTAAGTAAAAGACATACTCATACAAAACACATGATCGTATTCTGTGTGCAGTATTTTAATAGAGGGGATAACATCATAGTAGATAATTAGGTGCTTTTATTGAAGACAGTAGACAAACAATCCTATAGGAAACACTGAGGTATAGCAGGTTGTCCACGAACGGTTTGAACCCCGGCACATAAACCACCCGCTGAAGTGTCCTTGATCTAGACACTGAACCCCGAGTTGCTTGACAGTGCTTGACAATGGTATGAGAATGAGTGAGCACTTGTGCGAACGAGTGGGTAGGCGTGTCATTGTGACTGTAAAGCATTTTGAGTGCCAGCAGGTAGAAAAGTGCCCTATACAGTAAATACAAGAAGTTCCTTGGACATCAAACCTTGAAGGTCTTGTCTCCTGGACACACAAAACACTTGCATCCGACACTGGGACCACTTCCGTCTTTAACATCTATCATGTCTCCGTGTGAGGGAGCGTTCAACAAATTGCAGCTGAAAAGCATCGGTCCAATTATTCAGCCCGAGTCTGAGCAGGTGCCATTACCACCGACGGCATTGATCGCTTCACTTCTCTCGCAGATATCAAATCCGAAGTCGGCATCGCGGGCATACCAATGAGATGATGAAATGTGTCGGCGCATCAAAATGTTTGAATCCTGGAACGGTGCACCCGAAATCACCCGGGTCGATCCAAATAAGCTTTTGTCATTGATTGACCCGACGAGGATTTTACTTTTTAAATGGAACTAAACTGAGGAGGGGAGAGCGAATGAGACGCTTTGAAATCCTCTCTTGATTCATTAAAAAGTCTCAGTTACCAGAGATGAGGAGGGGAATGGGATTAATGTGTGTGTGTGCGAGACACAGCTGAGTGATTCCCTTCGTGTCTCTGAGGGGTAATTAGCCGTGCCGTGGCCTGTCGTTGCTCTGCAGGCCTCTTCAGTCCCGGGACTCAGCTGGCTTTGTCATCAGAGTCGCGGAGCTCTGTCTGTGGGGAGAACAACATGTAGTGGTCCTCCGTCTGTGGGGCCCTCAGGGGTCACTGTCAAATAAAGTCTTTCAGACCACTCTCTTTGTGCTTCATACTCCCCAGTGATGTTTTCTTTCCTTTTCATTATTTCCCTCTGCCCCTGTCCATCTTATCCCTTCCTTCCATCCTTTTCCGTGTAATAATTCTATTTCCTATCTTTCCTCTATCCTTCCTTGTGCTCGTATTTTTTCTGATTCTTTCCTCCCTTCTCTCTTTCTCTTCCTGGTTTCTGTTCATTCGCATTATTTCCTTTTCTAATTTCACTTTCGCCCTTTCTTTTCTCAACCTTTTCCATCTCTCTCCTTTTCTTATTTTAGCCACTCTGTCGGGAAATGACAGCTCGCCCTGTTGCTTCCACTTTCACACCTGTCCCTTGTAACACCAGTGGCTCTCGTGCACAACAGACGCCCTCTTTCCATCCGTCTCTCGTGCGTTTTTTTCCATCTCCCCTTGTTCTTTTTCTCCGTCCCGCCATCGATTCTCCTCAACGAGGAGCATGAAGCCTATCAATATTAGCAGAAGAATGAAATCGATCGAGGACGCCCCTCGACGAGTGGTTAAAAACGCGGGGCCCGCTGGTCTATTATTAAAAAGCCGGCAGCTCGCGCTCACCCGCGCCTCCTCTCATGTTCTGCTCGAGCCCGTGCTCGCTAATGGCTGGCCCGTGACCCACCTCAATACGCCCGATCAATACGCTGGCTCATGTGCTTAAAGAGACGTTCGACAAGTGGAGGGAGGAAGTGCTGCAGCCTTAGCAGAGTGCGTGTTTTTTTGCAAGTCTGATTGCAGACAGTTGTTTCTCTTAAATTTGGCTTCTTTCCGTCTGCAGGATAATACATTTATCCTGCAAATTGGGGAAAAAAAATGACCGCAAGGGCTCGGCTTCAACTTCTTCAAATACTTCTCTAAACTGATTGCTGGCCCTGCAGCGAACAGTGGCGCCGCTTTGCCCTCTCCGTCTCCAACCAGTCCATCCTGCGCGCCTCCAGTTATTTGCAAAATTGGTTTAACTTTTTTGTTGACACAGTGGTTTGTGTGAGGTTGGCATTTTTCTCCCGCTTCTGGCTGCGTGGTGCCAGCATTTTCTCCTGCTTCGGGGCCGTCTGCTCGATTGCTTTCGCCCTCATCAGAGGTTCCCACCAATCACAATTACCAGTCGCCGCGTGGACGCCTACAGAGTGAAAAAGTTGCATTATTGCGACACATATATAGAAAAAAGAAAGGGTCGCCTCATCACTTTAGATTTTTCAAGCATTCACAGGTATTTGTAGGATGGTTTGTTGTTCCATAACTGGGAGTGTTTCTCCTGCAGGTCTGTTTGTTTTTTGTTTTTTTTGTTTTTTTGGCTGATGTGAACCATGAGCAATTGGTTCTGGAACAAATCAACCAAGCAGAGACCGGTTACAGAGGATGACCTCGGCCTGCTTGCAATAGCTCTTCGGAGCAATTAGCTTGCAGTGAGAACACGTTAACCGTGAACCGACACAACCTAGTATTTAAAAGCTTGTAATTATATAATGAAGCAGTTTACCTGATGCAGAATGAGTCGTTGTGTACCTCCAGCGTGCGTCTTCCCTTTCGGACGTGTCTGGTCTAGCAGCAGTGGGCCGTCTTAGCATACAGAACATGTTGCTCATATACAAAACACTGGTACATGAACTACAGAACATCAATAAATGCCCATTCTCCATTTTCCTGCAAAATTATGACCGAACACAACGATGTTTCTTGATTGCTATGTGTACATGGACTGAACTGATGTTAAATGCATGCAACGCTGTTGCTTCACTGTATCGATCACCTCCTGAATTTAAATATATATATATATATATATATATATATATATGCATGAAAAGGCTCTGAAATTTTTGCATATCCTCTCCTGGTGCTGCAACATTAATGATACCTATTGCGCAACATCATCAAACATCCATCCTTTTACTTCTGTTAAGTAGTTCCATTAGTCTCTCTCTCTCTCTCTCTCTCTCTCTCTCTCTCTCTCTCTCTCTCTCTCTCTCTCTCTCTCTCTCTCTTACTGGCACATGGTAATTATCGGGTCAAGGAGATTTCATGCAGGGCTTCATGTATATTTTTTTCCACCCATTATTGGTTTTATACACTGCATGGTCAAAAAAAAAAGGTCACACGCTCTAATATTTCGTTGGACCGCCTTTAGCTTTGACTACAGCGCGCATTCGCTGTGGCATTGTTTCGATAAGCTTCTGCAACGAGCCTCGTAAATGCTCATGTAATGCCCACATCTTTCAAACTTTACATGCTTAGTTTGTAACGCACAATTTTTATAGTCAGATAATATCATCATGGTTATTTGACATTATGCAGAGAGTAAACTGAACCGTATGTAAATGAGCTGATGCTGAAATCGGACATGCTAGTCAAACAGGTACTGAGTTTATTATAATGGACATCCTGATGCATATTTGCTCAAAAAAAAAAAAAAAGCAAAAGCGTTCACACTGTGAGTCCTTATTATTGCTCTGTGTGAATATTAAGCCTCATTAAAAACGTGTGAGACCTTTCCTGCGCCCCGCCCCTTTGGACAGATGGCGTGGTCCACGATTAGAATGCTATTTAGCTAATTATCAGAGCGGCACCCATGCCTACACCTCCTGATTATCGCCAAACACACACACACACACACACACATACATGCATTACTTTACTCTGTGTGGGTGCCCGGAGGGGGAAAGGCCAAAGCTGCAGCTTTGCCAGTTAGAATCCACAGGACTCCACGGGGAGCTTCTTCCTCTCTGGAGAGGGCTTAGGCGACCCGGGGATGAATCGTGATGAGAACAGGAAGTAGGATGGTATCGGCCATCTGGTTGACCTTCTATGTACCAGTATCACTACTCAAAAAGTTCACTGTGCTGAACCGAACTGAACCTGGCCTTCGCTTTCCCACCAGCGTAGCGTAGGGAAGTTAGCGTGATCATATCTCACGTGGTTAATTCAGCAGACGAGTAGTGATGGACACGCGAACGCATCCCCTCCGCTGTGCAAAGGGCATTTGAGAAATATCAATATGCACATGCAATCCATCATTACAATGGAAACAAGAATAATTGGCCCAAATGTGGTGCGTGTCAGCAGCACAGCGTGAGAAGTGGGGGATGATCTATGAGTTTTCTTAATGGCTCCTGCTGAGGGGAGCTGCCGCATTGAGAACATATAAACACCTTCATATATATATACAGATGAAGAGGCGAAGAAATAATGGAGCAAAACTGCTCCTGTCAAAGTGACATGTCACATCCAGGAAAAAAAAAACAGACAGACAGCTGACATTTCACACCACAGTCAACAATCAAGTCATTGTTCATTAGCTGCACAAGGCTGAGGGAAAACTGTCTGCATAATGGATTTGATGCCAACACACACACACACACTCTCTCAAACACACATATTTGTACACACACATGCAGAAGGCTGTAGTCTCTGAGGACGACCCCAGATCGGGGGTCCCCATCTCCCCTCAACCCGCCCCCGTCCCCGGGCCTCGAGGCAAGAATCATGTGCAGTCATCTATATCCACAGCAGACACAGAAATAAGGGCTGTCCCGCATCCAGGCGGCTCTGCATCCCTTAATGAATGTGACATTTAGCTGAATTTTACATGCCATGCATGATGCCGAATTAGCATGCCAAGCGCTAAGCTTCAGATTAAACAAAGCTTAGCAATTACACATCATCTATCACGCTAAAAATTTACTACAGGTGACCTGTGCAGCCTACCCAACACATCCACTTAGTCCTGCCCCCTCCCACACACCCCCCATCCTTCATTAAAATGTTACACATGCAAATTATTTACATAGCAGTGAAGCGAAAACACTGTATCTCTGTGGGGGGAATTCTCAATCCTGTCCGTCTGCTCAGGTTGAAATTGCTCTGCTGACAAGAGGCAAAATATCAATCAGAAGTAATTTCTTCCCACTGCCTCGCCTGTCAGCGCCGCAGTCCAATGTTGACCCTCCGTCATAATACATTTGTTTACCATTTACATCTCTCACTACACCGACTCCGAAACGCTGGAAGATGTTACGGCACCGGCACCAAGAGAATATAAAGCAGTGGGGTCGTTTGTATGGCCGCACCGCTCCACTTTCAGAAAATGAAAAAAAGAAACAAGGCCGCATACCAAACACTTAGAAACACAAGCTGAGAGGCAAGCGGACATGTGAGGAGAGGGGGAGTGTTTGTAATCAAATGACAGTGATGGTAAGGCTTCATCAACGCCGCTAATGGAGATGTTACCTGAGTGACGGACGGCTAACGGCGACAGAAGTGCTCGTATCAGCAGGTTTTTGCTTCCAGGCGGCCGTGCAAAGGTCTGCTGGAGAGTCTGTTGGTTTCAGAAGATTTGATTCCAGTCCACAACGTCTACATATTGAATGTATACTGTAAATCCACTTTTTTTCCCGTCGCTTTGCCACTAAACACTCCGTCAGTTGGATTTGCATGGAGACCGGATAGAAATGTCAGGCTATTAATTGACAGTGTCGCGCCTGTTTCACTTTTTCTATACCTGAGGGGCCCTCGGAGAGCCGTGGTTACTTTTAATTGATTTCTCACCGGGTCAAGCTTAAGGCCGGATATTGGCCCGGGTGACATGATTGACATTTGAAGTTCAAAGTCAAGTACTGGTGGCAGCGGACTCCGAAACAAAACACAACTGTGATATTAAAACGATCGTGGGTTGTAAATGAGAAAGACGACACTTCTAAATTGCGTCCCTTTGGGAAAATTCTGAAATAGCCGTTATTATATCAGTTTATCAATTACAGAAGCCAGGCTTGATAACAGTTAGTCAAAAAAAAAAAAAAATGGTTTATTCAGACTCAAGCCTTTCATTTTTCCTGCATGTCCTTCTTTCTTTCTTCCTTATACACCTGTGTCCACTCTCACTTGTTTGTCTCCTTTCACCACAGCATCCTTCAGGTGTGTGTGTGTGTTTGCATCACCCTTTCCGTGGTGCCTTAGAGCTGAGGGCCCATCTGCGGGCTTCCTCCTGAGCCTCTTGAGAGGGCCACATAAGGCTTCTAATTATCCCTGACCTTCTGGCTCTCCCCTCTCGCTGCCTCCCAATCCGGGCCCCTATGGCTCTCCCAGGTCTCCCCTCTCCCCACGCGCTCCCTACCCGCTCTGCTTCGCCCCCACCTTCTCGCACGTCCAGAATAACCCTTCCGCTCGGCTCCAGCCGCTAATTGCTGCCATTTTCAGAGACAAAGACGGTGTTGGGGCGCGAGGCGAAACCCCGAAGGTCGGTCAAGGAGACGGGCTCCGATAACACCTGCGTGCCTGTCGAAAGCTGGGGCGGGTGTTTGGAATCACGTGGCTTTGACAGGCAAGGCTCTTTGTTTCAAGGTGGTCCGTTTGTGAAGGGAATGGATGCTTCATAGAGTGGTCTTTAACAGCAGCAAAACAGAGGACGGGCAGGGACGACGTGGGGCCTGACAGCATGGCTTTAATCATTTTCAGCTCAGTCAAGTTTGTTTCTTATTCACTGAATGAACACAAATGCTTAATAAAATTAGAAATATCCTTGAAAATGAGAAATAACTAGAAATATCCTTTATAGGGTGCAAGCCACATTCCCAGAAGTCAGCCAGAGGGTTATGGTTAGCCGTCACACTGTTTTTAATTTAAAGATCTCATTAATAAACCACTGGTATCAATTTCCTGCTATAGGATGTTCTGGGAAGAGCTGACCATGCTGCAAGATGTGCTTCCAGAAATGAGATCATAAATGAGGCTTCCAGTGATGTTGGGTACTAAGTGCACTCCATTCAAGGTCTTTTATGATAAAGGCTAATCATTTCTCATGCACAAAACACTAAAGGGCTTCACCCAAATTAAAGCCACAAACTTGAGAGTTTAGTGTTTAATTGATCCTTTGAACTACGTGCTCAAAACCAAAGTTCTTCGTGTCCAAACAATTGAAAGATAAGAGAGGACTATCGATTTCTGAAAAGTGTTAAAGTGCTAACGTGACATGCCTGATGGCTTGTGACACAGAACCATCTGAAAAGTCGACAGAGGTCGAATACGTCGCGGCCACTGAGTGCAGTGACCCGGAAACATACAAGTGGCAGCCGTGGTAAGAGCTGTGTTGGCGCTTTAGGATTTGACAATTGTTTATGGAAGGAGAAGAGATAATGCTGTCCCATGACTCAGAGCACCATCTGGTCGTTCACATATGGAATAAGGAAACATTTCACCCTACGGCAGCCTTTCTTGGGATTAACAATTAGATGACATAAACGTGCACATGGTTATGTGTTTTGAACAAGATCATTTTAAAATCTTGCATAATTTACCCATGTAACACAATGATTCCCCAAATTTGTTTGTTGAGAGTCAGAAACTAAAGAAAGTTCCTTAAATTATTAATTTGTCAGGCCATAGAGGACGAGGCTATCCTCACATCTTGTACTTGCAGTATTATACTTGTAGCTAAATCCCAAATCCTTCATAGACCCTAATTCTTTCCTTGTCCAGAGATACCATTAGTCCTTATCACAAACACTGTTATCTTTTAATGCCTGTGATTAAATTACATTGACTTTTATTGATGTTATTGTTCTTTTACTGTTTAAACACTCTACTTAAATATTGAATTTGTTTGCCCTTTCTCATTTACTGTGATTGAAGCCATGTAGTGACTAATACAGTTGATTGACATATGACACGAACACAGTTTCCCACATATTTACTTGAAGGAAACACCATCCATGAATAAATGTGTTCTGCTGGGAAACTTCCGGACCTGGCATTCACTGGTGTGGATGTTACTTAGACATGTAGCACCCACCTAGACCAGACCAGGCACCCCCACCCCATAGCAATGACACTCCTTGATGACAGCAGCCATCCCCAGCAGGATGCAGCCACAAAAATGCTTTGGGAACAACTCAAAAAAACATGAAGGACAGCACAAGGTGTTGACCTGGCCTCCAAATTCACTAGATCCCAAATTGATCAAATATCTGTGGGATGATCCCCCTCCCCTCCATCCATAGGACCCAATGGCGCCCACTAACAACATTCTGTTGCCAGACACCACAAGACACCTTGTTTTGTAGGCACAAGGGAGACCTACACAATATTAGGAAGGTAGTCATAATGTTATGCCTGATTTGGATATATGGACAGGGTAAAATGTGCTTTTAGTAGTCTGTCTTTGGACCACTGCAGTTTTGCAAAGTCTTGGACCATTGCAACATTATGGTGGGATGGTGCAAGATTGGAAAGATCCTGAAACAACCATCATACTGAAGGCCCAAAGGCTAATGGAAATATCATAGACTTAGCTTGTATTTGGTCAAAAAAAAAAAACTAAATATTCTATATTTTTTGTAAAATATTAATTATATGTTGTGTTCTAAGGATGGCGCCTCATGGAAACCAATAGAAGATCTCATTTAAATTTCTAAGCAGCATACATTTATGGATGAATAGTGGTAACAATAAAGCGGCACTATGTCCCGCTGTCCTTATATATTCTCCAACCTGCCAACAAAATAGTGTGAAGCTGTTGAATTTTCGAGCATTTGGTTCCATTATTGTTACACTTATTGTCTCGCGGTGTCTAATTGTTCAACAAAGTTAATAAGGTGTTTACTAATGAAAGCGAACCAACGTCGCTCTGGTCTTGACAGCTGGTGATGTATGGGTCTGGGACAAGGTGAACTCCATTTGTTTCCCCGTGCATGCTGCAGCCGCTCAGAGCAGTCTTGTTCGGTTTGTGGTCATGGATGAATGGAGAAAGCGAACATGGGCGGTAATTAAGGCCCCGGTTTATTGAATTTCACACTTTTCAAATTTAGATTTATCACCCAGTGGAAGGTGGCCTTGCCGCCTGCCTTGCCTCATTGTGAGGACGTTGAACCAACAAACAGTGATTAGCGCGTACAATAACTCTTCTAATTAGCCTTGAAGCGCAGATTTGGAAATGAGCCTCAACAAGCTCTTGCACACGCCTATTACACATGCAACTTTTTTAAGGTTAACATGTCCTTTCAACGCTGCACAAACAACAAACAATAAGGGAATTGTTTCTCTTTTTCAAACTAGATAAATGCTGTATTTCAAAATGCCCAGTGAGTAACCCGACCAACAGCATCGCCATGGAGACTGTAATTATGTACATCCTGATGTGAGGGGTGGAAATAGACATGGAAGAAAGGGGGTCTGATGCTGTAAAGCATGTCAGAATGAATATCAGAGTTGAGCCCTGCAGTAAATAATGACTCCGCTGCCGCACTCTGTCTCCTGCTGAAACCTTGCTGGTCTCTCAGAGAGAGTTGCCAAGGAAACAGTGAATGAAATAGATCTACAGTTTCATGTCAGAAGGTTGAGGGAGACTTGGAGAAGCAGGACAGATGAGTTTACAGGCCACATATTCAAATCCGAAATTATTTGTGCGCCGCGTACGGCTGTGGGAAAAGTGACGGGTTGAAGTTGTGAGTCATTCGTTCAAGCAGAAAAATGAAGAGGCTTTTTTTTTTTTTTTTTTCTTCTAGCCATGTCATGACGTCAAGAAAGAGAAATTTGTGACTTATTTTGAACAATTTTCAAAGAGCCAACGAGTGGCATTTCTTCCTGAACGCGTGAACTCGTAAGGCAGAGGTCTGAGAAACTTAACAAAACTTAACGTGAACAATGAAAACAAAAAGCCCACCTCTGACCTGACTGAAAACCAGCAACAACAGCAGCAACAAGTCGTGTTAGCGTCTCGTTGGTGTATCTGTCACTTACCTGGCTCTTGTTGTTTTACGTCCGTGTTTCTAATTGACAAGTTGAACGCCGTTGCCCCCCCTCGTCCTTAATCCTCCTCACCAGCATTAAATAAACAACCCTCCAATCTTCTAATTAACAGAGCATTACAAGAACAACAGGCAACACAAATCTCCCATCTCTCTCTCTTTCTTTTGTAATTAGACATTGATCAAAGTGTTGCTTGGTTTGATATGATGCAGATAAAATATATATATATTTACTGTAAACTATCAGCAAGTCTTGGCTGCAGTTAGTGTATAAGAATAAGAATGTAAATTTAGACCTTTCAGGGCTTCCTTTTGATGTGTGTTTGTCAAAGTATTTGGGGACCGTCTCAAACTATTCCCTATTGGTGGACTTTCGGTTTTGGAGACTGGTTATTTGTGGCAACCCAGCTGTGCCGTGATCAAAAACAGAAGCTCCCTCCATCGTTCCCCGCAATGATACTTATGTAGGATCGCATTTGTAATTTGAGCGTTTGGCGTAGGCGGTTACCTCTCAAACACACAAACACGAAGACGCACACTCCTTCCCGAAGCCTACGATTCAGCTTTAACAGCTGTAGATTTTAAGCCTTTAACGGCGCGTGATGACAGAAGTGTCTCTTTTTGTCAGCCACCCACTTCTTCATGCGGTGGGTCCCGAACAGCAGACCTGTTTTGTTCTTTAGACCTCTGTAAGGATTATTTACCGAGCGGGGGATACCGCGTTTGGTTCTCAGTGTGAATGCACACGTTTGGCATATGTTCAGCATGTATACATGTTTGTTCTTTGTGCCGCAGTGTTGCCGCCTTGCTTCCTTCAATTACTCTCTTACGACTTGCCAGCAAATTCCCAAGTTCATCTATAATGGATCAAGGGATGTACTAGCTGCTAGTACTGGATCACCCCGGTAAGCAGGCCTCAAACAGCCCGGCATGTCCTGGCACTTGTCCCAGCGAGTGGAATGGGGACCCCGATGACATGGACTGGAGGGAGGGGGGACTCGGGCAGCGCCAAGCTGCTCAAATATTGATCAGTGGAGTTGTCTTTGAGCTGGTTAGTCTCAGCCAGTCGGTCGGTCGCCCGCGGGAATCGGCGGTGGGTGGGAAAGGGCTGCGCAACAAAGAGAGAGGAAGAACCTCGCAGGCTTGTCCACATTCCACTGGAAGAAGTCAGAGGAGAGAGAGAGAAAAGAGAACATCACCGTTGTATTGTTGTTCTGCTCAGACCTTTAGTGGATAGTTGATCAGTGGGGCAGGCCATAGAAGAGCGTTTTGTCCCATTTAAACATATCCACAGACACTGATATATCAGAGTTCCCATGGTAATCAATTGAAAAAGTCTGAAAGAGGCATCTTGACATGTGCAATCCTCAAGGTTTCACTGGGTATGTTTCCGCTTGTTGACATTGAGAAGTTAGTTTGAAGTGTATCTGTATCGAGGGCTTCTGTCACATTATGTTTCTGGTTATTCATGTTGCGCTGCAGCTCCGTAACATGCTTTAACTCAACCAGAGAGCCAAACAAAACCCCAAAATGAATCCAGGTGCTATCACCATGGGTCATTACGATATAGGAGGACATATAAAATGATTTATTAGATCATAAATGCCCTCTTTTAGAAAGTAGCAGTGAAATCCCATGATTAATTATGCACTCTTATATGTGGTACACCTTTATCCATCCATATAAAGGAAACTGTTGGGTACATGAGATGTCAAGATTTAAGAAATGTGAGTACAACAGCTTTTAATAGGAACACAGCTCCTATTGTTCCGTGTCGTTCCTCTTAGTTGTATTGCTTTATCTCTTCCAAACCATGTAACCTTCCAGCAATCAAGGCCTGAGATATGAGTGGGCTAACCAACTGGTGCAGATCAGTTCACACATACCAAATCCTTGGGATCAGCGAAGGCGCGTGAGACGTAAAGGGCACTGTCAAACATGATAGTGGAGCCGTGCCCAATACTGTACTGCTGAGTATTGGAAATATAATTTCTTTGGCACGACGACTCACCTGGCCGGGTCTATAATTAAACTGAACTTTTTAATGAGCTCTAACTTTTACTTCACCCAGGTAGGCTGTACAGATGCCAAAGCCAGTCTGACTCCTATCTCTGCTCTCAGATCCTATTTGGACGACTGCCACTGATTCCCTGCACGTCAACACAGCATCAGGTGCGCGGCTGTATTCCGACTCATCCCTTGCCCAACTTGAATTTCCATCCTCACGACTGCGGGCCTCTGAGTGGCAACGGCTGGCCGAACATCGTTGTCCTGCCAGAATCCTGACACAGGCTGCAGATGCACAGAGTGACACAGGGTCCCCTCACCCCGCTGGCACCTCTCCCCGCCCCGGCCATCTGGTGCCTCTAGAGCAGGTGCCAGTCACTCATCGCGCCCGCCCACATGCCTGAAAAGCGCGGCCCCTCCGTCGAGGCCTTCGGACGGCTTCTTCTGGAGCTCCCGCTCGCAATTCCTCACCTCCCCTTGGCCGACGGCGAGCTTTTTGTTGCCCAGGACCTGGAGCCCAAAGGACGACAAAAAGCCGGCGTGCTCTAGCTGTTCAGAAGCAGTGCTGAGGATCTTGTCACATGGCTTGTGGCGGAAAAAAATGAGATTTTTGAGAGTAAGTGATGTTCACTTAAGACAGATTGTCACTTTTCCTCTGTGAGACAAAAAGGAATGCTCCACCGGTGACTTCGTCTTGTCTGTTCAGAGCAATCCGTTGAAGAGGATGTGACGGCGGGGCAGATAAGCTCCTGTACAAACCCTCATCAATTCCTCCCCTGTCAATCAATGTTGGGCTGAAAGAAATCTCCCGGTCGAAGCAGCTGGGAGCCGAAGATGAAGGCGCTGATTTGACTGATGACATTTCAGTGGACATTAGCACTCGAGCTGCTTTCGGGTGAAGCCCATCAATACGGCCTCCTCCTTTTTCGTGGACAGCCAGTGCTTTCCTCCACCCTTATTTTTTCCGCCCGCTTTCATTTCATTAACTCAGACGTCGGCTGAAATGAGCAGCTGTTGTTTGCTTGTTTGCTCGCTGACACGCCTTTGACACGGACGATATATCAGCGCGGCCGTAATCTCTGCCCATCTGAATCATCTCTTTTTGAAAGGAGGCTCGGCACAAGATATGAACTACGTTGCTGCTGAAACCATTTTTCCAGCGGCTTGTCACTGACCCACTTCAAAGGGAATGAAAGCCTAAATCCTAAATGTTGTGGATTTTTAAGTTTTAAACATGCTCATATTTCAGTTTCTTACCATCCTTTTAAAAGTTGATTACATACTTTACCACTTCTGTCTTTCACTGAAGGGCTTTTATAACAGACACTTGCTCAGAAGTCTCCACGCCACATCAAAATTTCTAAATTAACTAATTTGAAGCCCGTTTTTGAACTCCTCTGCCTCTTTACACGCCGTGGTGTGTTATGGTGTTGTGGAGAAGGAGTTTACTTCGAGACAGATGTTGTTTGGCCATAGTAAACTGGCTGGGGATGATCAAGGGGCTGAGCAAAGAAGCCAAAAATGATAAATGTGTGTCAGCGAGGCACAGGATTCCTCGCACATGCGTTTTCCTCCCGAGCAGGAGGCTCGCTGGCTTTTGAGGTCTTCAAAGGGGCGAACCGTGTCCGACGGCACGTTTTGCGAACCACAGCAGCCCTTATCTGGGAAGTCCTAAGCACTTCCAGAGGTCCTGTCGGTTTTGTTGTCATGGATTTAATCATAAACTTGTGAGTGTCCTTGTGGCCGACAGTGATTTAAACTTTAAATGAGTCACAGGTTTTCTGCTCGGGAGCTTTGGTCTTAGTGCTGCCGCATTATTACAATCTGGTCCTAACAAACAAGCGCCGTAAAACTTTAGATAGATCAGGCATAACATTATGACTACCTTCCTAATATTGTGTAGGTCTCCCTTGTGCCTCCAGAATAGTTGTGACTCTTCAGAGAATGGACATGGGCCTTCTGAGGGTGTCCTGTGGTGTCTGGAAACAGAATGCTATTAGTGGGGGCCTTTGATCAGAAGAGCCTATCCCACAGATACTTGATCAGTTTGGGATCTAGTGAATTTGGAGGCCAGGTCAACACCTTGTGCTGTTTTTCATGTTTTTTTTAGTTGTTCCTAAAGCGTTTTTGTGTGTGTGTGTGTCTTCGTCAGGCTGCATCATGGGGTGGTGGTGCCTGGTCTGGTCTAGGTGGGTGCTACAGGTCAGGTCCACACAAATGCCTGGTCCAAAAGTTTCCCAGCAGAACACTGAATTGTCACAAGATGGTCAATGGTATTTACTTCTCCTGTCAGCGGTCATAATGTTGTGGCTGATCGGTGTATAGAGGAATCCCCAACATTGCAGGAAACCCAGTGACATACCAGTGCTCTAACACCCTGTGTATCTAACCACAGATAAAGAGAAAGGATCCCGCTCACACTCGCATACCGACACAGCGATAAATGTCACAGCACTCCCCGTGCTCCCCCACTTAGATAAAGGCAAGCACAGATGAAAGCCCCCTAAGAAAATATAACGGGAGGACGCATTTGTTGTGTTTGATACCATCAGCATGGAGAGGACAATAGAGATGCACGAGGAGGGCTCAAGAGGAGCATCCGCGGCAAACGCATTACTCCAGAAGGAGCACAAACGCGCCACTTGATTCATCACACCGGGCGGCGACTGCGATTCTCAGCTCTTGTATCTGAGGAAAAAAATGAATCTGTGTATACTTTGGGTGGTGTTTGCATCACTGAGGAAACGCTCAACCCACAGAGCGATGTGCAGTGGCGAGGGCAAATGACAGATTTTGCAGATTAAAGGCAGATCGGGATCAGCTGCCTGAGAGGGAGGTGTTTGATGGGTTGGTATCAGTTTGCCGTTACTTCCTTTGCAGAGTGTGCTTCCTCATGAAATGGCTAACAGTGAAAAGGAAAGCTAGGGAGGCTGAAAAACCTAGTCTGTTGGCATTGCTTAGCTCCAGTGGTCAGTATAGGCCCCAGAGTGCAGAGTGAGTCACTCTGAGTCAACATTTTGAATGGGTTACCAGGAAATGAAAAACTCAAAGATACCATTAATACCTGCAAAATATCTTTTGTTAGCCGGATCCTGGCTGACGGGTGACATACACCGCAAGACTTATCAAATAAAAAACACATACATCAAATTTGACGTCATGGCTTTAATCCACCACTTCAGCTCAAAACCACCGCTCCGTGGGAAAGGTTACAAACATTTCTCCCAATTACTTTCAATCGTGAAAATGTCAGACAACGGAACAAAAAAAAAAAAAAAAACACGTAACGGAGAAACTCGTACGCTCTGCCATGCAGGTGGCGGCGGCGGCGGCGGTGGCGATGGCAGAAGTGTTCCCGTGTTAAGTGCTGAGAGGTGATTTATTACTTTCTTAATAAAAGCTGTTAGCTCAAAATCTCTAACAAAACAAACAGAAAGTGGAGCTTTGTGTGGTTGAAAGACTCCATGAATCACACTGACGCAGTGCCCCCCCTCCCGCCTCTCCTGTTTATTGAGTCTTAAGGCTATTACGCGCAGTGGGCACCGTGAAGGGCAGCGTCTTTCGCGAGTCGGCCAAAGTGGTTGTCTTATCAGATGTGATTTGTGCGTGTTCGCGTCTGGTGGAACTTATTAAAAGCGGTCTTAATTAAAAGTCAGGAGCAACAACTGAGCACAAATCGCAGGTGCTCGCGTAAGTGTTTTGTCTTTGCACTTCTTTGCTTGCATGCCTTAAATCTTTTGAGGGAATTGAGGGTTATTTTTTACTCATGTCATGAATATTCTGCCAATTACTTGATAAAACAAAATACCAGCAGTCAGCCAAAGTCATTATTGCCTCAACCTGTCACCTGTGTGAGAGAAATGATCGGTATACTCCATGTCTATTTGCACTACTGCTGTGAATGTTGTTAATTTTTGATATGCAGACCAGATGGAAACGCTAATGTGCTTTGTGTCACAAGTGAGGTATAAATAGCGGAGTGTAAAGTGATTGTTTCAGAAGAGATTTTAAAGCTCTGAGAGTGGGATGTAGATGCAACCTGAGAACTAAGGCGTTCTTAAGCATCAATATCACACCATCAAATGCACCATACTGGTAGCCAGCTTGCCCAGGTGAACCCAGATAGACAGGTGGTACCGTTGAAGGTATTTTCCGGTGGCGACAAGAAGAGCTAAGTCCATCTATGCCGTTGCAATGTTTTTATGAAACATTTGGGGTGGGAAATATACAAAAGGTTTTCCTAGGCTGGTAGACCAACTGGTGCCCAACCAGTCGACATGTTGACAAGGCTTGAGACTAGGTGTGTGCTGAAGGGAGTTCATGAGTGACTATGTCCATCAGAGGTTGCGCTAGACTTTTTCGTTGTCTGTCATTTTGACTGACAGGGTCATAAAAATCCCATCATAATCTATTTTTACCCATCACTTTAATTTTTTAAAATGATAATAATGACATATTCAGTAGCGTTTTTCATTAAATTCTCATTAACTTTAAGTACTTTTTCAGAACAGTATAAATTTAAATGGTTAAAAAAAAAAAAAAAAAAGTTTGGGCTGCTGACACGTGTTGTCCGTACTCGGAACAGGACTGCTAGCGCAAACAGCTCTTAAACGGTACCGTACGGTTGAAGTGCTTCGGTGGTGTGCATTTTTTTTGAGCAATTTGCACAAACCTCTGCTTTTATCAAGGCTTCCATCAGGTAGTTTTTTTAAATAAAATTTGCCTTCCAACAGTCCTAGCAACTTTCATCCGATTCCTCCATTATGGTAGCCGTTAGCCGAGCTCTGACGTGTGTATCAGTTTAATCTGTGTACCAGGAAATCATGCACTGACAAAAGTTCCGCGATGTGTGGAATGCAAACTGCGATGAGAGACAAGAGCCGATTAATAACGTCACTCGCCACCAAGTGGTCAGGGGTGTGAATTGCAATCTGTCAAAATGACGGATGGCCTTCAGATTTTTCCGTCACCGTTTTAAAAAAACGGACAATGACGGAAAATATTCGGTTAACGCAACCCCTGATGTCTGTGTAATCATTCATGTTGGTTGTCGCAAACTTACTGTAAGGTCAAGTTACAAAAACATGCTTAGCAAAATCCACATTGTGTTTTAATATAATTTAGTCACCCCTGTGTGTCTGGACACCAACGAAAAGACCATAATTTCTTCCCTTTCTCCGTCGATCAATGAACATTCATTCGGGTTTCCAGCGCTTTAGGATGTCATAAGGGGACAAGGATTGTCCATCCCCAAAGACTTATATTAACTTGTTAAAAGGTGCATAATATGGGACCTTTAATGGACAATAAGAAAGTGAAATCACGGTTGATAATGGTTCTTGTGCAGATGAACAAAAAAAATGGGTAAGAACTGGTAAGAAAATCAGTTTCCTTTGAGAGAGCCAGGCTGTTTGCGGTCTTTGGGCTAACTCGGCTGTAACAATAGCTTCATATTTACCATCTATCTAAAACTACCAAAAACAACATGGCACTGTACGGAAAGAAAGTTTAATCTGATATGCCTGGATTTTTTTCACCAAGATGTGTCTCTCCTAAATTTCAGTTTATGTTTATACCCGAGCATTGGGTCTTTCAGACTGTTAGTACTTAAAGCCCTCATTGCATCTGACTCTCTCGAGTGTGTGATTGATGAAGGGGGATTGCGGTCTATGTTCTCAGTGTATTTGTTTTAGAAGCCGATGTCAGAGTTTGTTATCTTCAAATTCTAAGTCGGCTTGATAAAGAAATACAGATTCGGCTGAAGATCTCTGGTTCCTTTGACAGCATGTTGTATTTTCTTTTATACACAAATGATTAGTGTGCCGGGGTTTAAAAGCAGGTTTGTGTCTAAGTTAGATGTGCTGTTGTTCTCACAGTGTTCACTTTGGCCTGTGATACAGAGCACAGTAGATCATACTAGAAAAAGACAGTGAGTGATACCATCCTTCCCTCTACCATCGACTTTAAGATCTATGTCCTCCACCTGCTTTTTGTTTTGCTTTACACTATCGCCATATATGGAGTGAGATACTGAAAAGCACTGACCACTGACCAGATAACCACTTTAATACACTCATTCATAGTCTTCTTTGAATCTCGTTCACTCCCCTGCATGGTCAGGCATATATCAGAAGTTTTTGGAGGTCAGCATTATTCATGTAAGCAGCTGGGACTCCCAACAGAAGCCTGGGTTATATAAAGGTAAGGACATGCCAAAGCAACTTCAAAGAACTACCGACCAAACAACAAAGGCCAACATGGCATCACATCACGTGTCTGAGCCGAAAGGTTGCACATGAACACACCAGACTACAACCAGTTGCCAGTTGGCAACCCACCGTTCCGGGAATCCAAAGAGCATCTATCAGGAAGTGCCACAAACCATCGTACAGAGGTGGCCTCTCCTGAATCATGATTAAATTGTGGACCAACTGATGGTCCAGCAATAATTCTAGGTGTTCCAGATGACCACGCCGTGTGTGTACTCTTTGAACTCTGTTTGTCTATTGTCTGAAAAGCCAACGACAGGGGTCCACCTAGTGCCAACGGTGCAAGACACCGAAAGATTATTTTAGCAGACGCTCACTAACGTCCTGATCCTGGAAAATAGCCGACCATTTGCTTGGTATGTCCCAACCTCAAGGAACTAAAGAATGATAATGGATTTAAATGAGTTCTTAATTCAAACCCTTCTTAACTCATGCACTCAAGTTCACATATGGTGTCCCATTAACAAAATCCATTTTTAACATAACATACTTAAATCCAGGCACACTTACTTGCTCTCTTCTGATTTCTTAGAAACACAATAACCAAATTCAAAGATCAAGTCTCTGAGTGCACCAGGCCAAAACACAGAATTGACTATGAAGGCGCAATCCAGTGGGAGCCAGATGCCATCTTTCCCTCTTTGATTAGAGTCAGTGGAAACAGTCCCTCCTCATATTCAGTATGAGCACCTCTTAGAACATGACTAAAGCTCCATATTTATTTGGCACGATGGCAGCCGAGCTATCGCCATGACGACCAAGTAAACTCCATTCATTAGCCGAGACCTTGAGAAGTGGACTTTCGAGTTAGAGGAATTGACTGACATTTTATGATACGCGCTTACTCACCTTCTTGACAAGATTTAAATGAAAAGATTGCTACCTTTCCCGTGCCTGTGTTCTACTCTTCATTGGTTGCCCGGCAACCTCGTGAGAGCAACAAAACTCTGGGATGTCATTGTGTCTGAGTAAGAAACAGCCCATGAAATTAAACTTGAGTGTTAGGGATGCTGGTCGGGAGATTTTTGATGCTAGCCTGTCTTTTGATGCATTTCATCTTCTGGCTGTACATTTATACTTAAAACACTGATATGATGTTTATGTTAGTCTAACTTCTGCAAGAAAGCACAATGAAGTGTATTTCCCACAACACAGGACCATTCTTATAAGACATTTTCCCAGATCAAGCATGCTTGCTCAATAGAAATATTGTCCTATATAACCCTACAAAAGTGATTCATATCAGCTTTTTCACCTCTGTGGTCAAGGTTTAGGCGACTAAAACAACCTGATGGGAACATGGTCAAAAGAAAACACTGTTCCCTGTTGGAAGCACTTGGAATGCAATGTTCTTTGTTGACTTTGTAATGTCAGTAATCCACCCCTGCAACGAATCTCATTCATGATAGGCTTTCTCTCAAAATAAAGAATAAGGGCAACCACTAAGAACATTCTGTTGCAGGACACGACAGGACACCCTCAGGAGGCCCATGTCCATTCGCTGATGAGTCCCAACTGTTTTGGAGGCATAAGCGAGACTTTATGCCTCCAAAAGTGGTCATAATGTTATGCCTGATTTGTGTATTGACAATGCTGTAGTTTTTTCGGTGGAGACAGTCTCGTTCCAGCTGTCACAGTCATATTTCGAGTGAAGTTTTTAAAAACCGTTATCATAAGTGCAAGAAAAAATGTTTGTGCGTCGGTCCCTTCCAGTGGTGATTGTGGGAGTAACAGCAATCAGCTAAGAGTCTTCTTCTGAGTGTTGTGTTCTTCAAAAATCAGCTAGCCTATCACTTAGAGCGCCGCTCATCCCTTTGTATGACAAACAACATCTGCAGAAGACGCTCTCGGCAATCAGCTTTTTATGGCTTGATGTCTTAAATAGCCAATTTGCTCTTTGTTGTGCCTCCGCCGCAGATCAGCTGAGACAGGAGTCATCTTGGTTTTGCATTTTGATCATCAGCGGCAGTCAAGAGCACTTGATTGAGCGTGATGAATCGTGATATTATCCTCATATATTCCATGAATAAACATCAGTAGTAAACACAAAGAAGGGTGGCCCTCTCCTCTCGCTGGGTTTCTGCCTCGTATTATTTTAATTCTCACCTATTAAAATGCATAATCTCCTTTACCTCTTCACAATTGCGGAGAACAATTGCAGCCTGAGAGCCGTGTATTGTATCAACAGTATGATAGCGAGTAACAAAGGCCTAATTACTACCTGCTGGATATGATGAGGAATAATTAGCTCGATCGTGGAGAGCCATTGATGACAAGTTTGCAAGGAGCTCGCTCGGGCCCGTTAATGGAGTGAAATACATTATATGATCTCTCATTTTTCACATGAGTAGTCAATTCGATGTAATAAAGCCAAATGTTATCAGTATAGTTTGTTTACATCTCGGGTGTTGTACCATTAAAAGCATTTGGAGGACAGTTAGATTCATTAGACTGAGAGTAGAGATGTTCCGATTTTGTCCCTTGATGTGATACCAATCATTTAATATTCATCGGACGATTCCAGTCCGATCTTAAATAACCAAAATGTCCTCCCCTGGAGATTTATAAAGGCTTTTCTTAGGTTACTTGTTTTCTTCTAGATCACGTGCGCACCGTGCTGCTGTGTTAATTCCAATAAA
This sequence comes from Chelon labrosus, assembly GCF_963514085.1. Taxonomy (NCBI): domain Eukaryota; kingdom Metazoa; phylum Chordata; class Actinopteri; order Mugiliformes; family Mugilidae; genus Chelon; species Chelon labrosus. The sequence goes on along the minus strand of NC_140351.1, from coordinate 5,215,238 downwards.
TATTTCTGTCAAAGTTAATGAAGTATTGAGAAGGTAGCTCGTACCTTGTGTTCTCTACTCCAGAAATGTTCTGGTCATCCAACACCATAAACTTCCTAACCCTCTCTGGAATATTTTATTTGACTTGACGCTATCTCGAAGAAACGTTTCTCTTTGTTATTGTTATTTCGGTGCAGCCTTTACCATTTACAGCATGGTGTATTCATCAAAGAAGTTATCTTCTTCTTTGTTTTGTTTTGCCAGCTTTGCCGCTAGCAAACCGCCATTAAAACAGAGGAGGAAGGAGACGTTTTTATGCTTCAGGGACATGGGTTTGGTTTATGCTTGACCCAAAATAAATAACTACAAAAGATTTGTTTAGGCTGAGCCCGATACCAATACAATTAAAAATGCCTGGTTTGGCATTGAGAAAGTAACAAGCACCTCACATAACTGTTACTTCTAGTCATTGTGACTATTCTCAATCCATCTTGAGGCAGTTTCAGACCATAGGGACTTAAAAAATTCCTAAAACTGTTGGAGGAAACCACAGTGGCGAGGTGGTTAGCACTGATGCCTCACAGTGAGAAGGTCCCGGGTTCGAATCCATAGCCGACTGGGCCTTTCTGTGTGGAGTTTGCATGTTCTCCCTGTGTCTGCGTGGCTTCCTCCCACCGTCCACCGACCGTTCATTGGTGATTCTAAATTGGCCGTAGGTGTGAGTGTGAATGGTTGTCTGTCTCTCTGTGTTAGGCCTGAGATAGACTGGAGACCTGTCCAGGGTGTACCCCGCCTCTCGCCCGATGACAACTAGGATAGGCTCCAGCAGACCCCGTGACCTTTCACAGGAACAAGCGGTTACAGAAGATGAATGAATGATGGAGAAGGCACTGGCTTTTTTGCATATCTGAATTGCAGGAACCAAGAGCAATTGTAGTTTTTTAAACTTTTTAGAAGCTCCTTCAACTTTAGTGACATCAACGTTTATTGTTAATGTTGTTTCATGCTGCTAGCCTTGTAAACAACAGGTCTTAATGTTACCCTTAGAAAACCAGTTAGCAGTCGGCTATGAGGTTACTTAAGTAAATGCAAATGGAGAACAAATTCCTTGAAGGTATGGAGTTTAGTAGGTAGCCACCGTCATAGAGTCCCCAGAACTGTTTGGTCCAAATGCAGTTTGGGTTAGTCCGGCTGAGAGTTGACACTTGCGCTCCACCACTCCCTCCAGCCTTTACACCGAGTCCATAAACAGCTTCTCAATCTGCACCTGAGAGTTCAGAGCTTTTAGGGCTTCACCCTTCGGGTCAAAGTTTAATCCACTGCTTTTGGCTGTGTACAAAAACCCTCTCCGGGGCCCTCACCGCTGCTAGGGGTTAACGTCCCTCCCTGCTGGCCAGTGCAACATTCCTGCCTCTCAGGGTGACCACCGTGGACCATTAGCGCTGGACAAAAGAAGCAGATAATAGAGGGCAACGGGGAAAAGGGGGTGGCAGAGCGGAGGCAGGTGCTTTTTAATGACTATGTTTACGTGCAGGTCTCTGTTTACCGTATGTGCAGCCTTTGAAACGCTCCGTCAGCCACTCACTATAGACTCAGGAATAAACTCTCGCTCTCTCCACAGTTCCTCTTCCAACATCCTGTCGCACTTTCACAGGCACTGTTGAAACTTTTGACAGATGATGTGCAGTTTTATGTCAGCACGTGGCCAAATATTTGTTTTCTTGCTGTGTACGGGTTTGGACACTTTTGTCTTTGCAAACCTAAAACATTACAGATAGCTCCATAATTCACCGGAGGCTGTAACTTCTTCTATTTGTTTATTTCCACAGTCTAATTACATGCAGAATATTCGCCTGTGTTCATAACGGCACCCTCACTATTTCAGTTGAATTTAAAAAAAAATAAAATATAAGTTAGTTAGAGCTTATAACTTCCACATTACGGCAAGAAAAATAGGAAACACAGCTCAACTGAGAAAAGAGAGTAGCGCTCGCAGATGAAATATGTTAATAAGCTGCCAAGGCATGAGCACAACTTCTGGTTAATGGCACAACACTGCAATTTGGCCCTCCAGAGGAGAGAGAGATGAGCATCTTCATCACCACAAGTCCCCTGTCTGGGAGAAGAAGGAGTCAAGCAGACAGGCAGCATTAAACTGCCAACAAGAAAGACAGAGAGAGGCTTCACGTCCCCACCTCCCATGCACATTATCCCTTCAACCAGAGGAGAGGGAATCAGTAAAGGGCGGGATAATTTCCTTGAAATACCGTAATAAAGAGGACATGAAAGGAAGAAAAAAAAAAATGAGGAAATTGTAAGAAAAGTGGACAAAAGAAAAAAAATTCGAGACGGAAAGGGTGTGAGGAATGAAGCGGAGAAGGAACGAGGGAGACAGAATGTGGGTGAGAGCGCGAAAAGCGGCGCATCCACACATCACGGGCGCCACGGCCGACACATCCCATCCCTCACAGCGCCGCGTGTTGCATTACGCACGCAAATGTTATGCTGTTTGAATCCCATCAGCCGACATCTCAAAGACCCTCACAGTCGCCTTCCCACCGCGTCTCAGCGAGGGTCCAAACCATGAACATCTTTTGCCTTTTTCCTCCCATCAGACGCTGATACTGGAGCCGTGTGTGTGTGGGCGTGACAGACGTCTGACATCCATGTCCCAGCTCTGTTCTGGAGCGGTATCACACGAGCGGGTGGGCTGATTGGGCGCCGCTCAGGGGCGAATCCCGGAGACGGGGTGGAGGGCCACGGCAAGGTCACGCTGACAGCTCCGAGCGCGATGCAAATAGAGGGGGCGAAGTTTCGCGGCGGAATTGCAATCAGCCAGCCAGTGTTGATTAAAACGACACATTTGTTTTGTACCGGGGTTCCAGCAAATGAAATGGCCTCATTAAACCTCAGCCGCGGCCCGCACACAGCTATCAGGGAGAGGGAGGAGAGAGAGAGAGAGGGAGAGAGAGGGGGAGAGACAAATTGACTACCATGTTCTAATGAAACATCTCAGTACAGCGCAAGTGATTTGAGTGGCAGGCTGTTTGTCAATTCAAACACGCAGATAATTCGAGTGGGGATAATAAACGGTTTGCCTTTAAATATGCTGCTGGAATATTCTAGATCCAAACCAACAGCAGACTGCAGAGGAGCTCTGTTGTTGTTTGAAACTATTAAGTTAGTGACAGTTTTCCTTCGGTACCAAAATGCACATTGCAGTATATTTAAACTAAAACCCACTTTTACCTCCCTGCTCCCTGAAATACTCACATGTTCAATCAAAAAACGATGGAACAGTTGCCCTCATTTCTGCGTTTTTTTGGATAAGTGGGAACCTGGACACCCTGGACAGGTCTCCAGTCTATCGCGGGACTAACAGAGAGAGACAGACAACCATTCACAGTCATGCTGCATTCCAGGAAGCTGGGATGGCGGATTTATCCCGCTTGGAGTGTACTGGATGCGACCTCAAAGCGTTCCAGGAGAACGAAGTTGAACATAAACAACAAACACGGCCGACCGCGAAGAGATAATATTTGTTTTGTTTACTGACAATGATCGAAATTGAGGTCTCCTAAAGTTTTTCCACCACCAATAGGTAATATACTTCGGTAAACGCTCAACAAACCTCCTCTCTTTTTGTCAGACTCGTTCGTTGTGTTTTTAGGCTACACTTCATCTAATAACTTTATGCAGAGAGATTATAGCGACATATCCTCGCGCAAAAGTCATTTTGTGTGATATGATGCTGCATCTCAGTGAAGTCGGGGTAGATCGATTTGCTCTGTCTTTGCTAGTAGGACCTTCAGCTTCAAGTGGCATTCCAGAGCGTTTTTCCTAGTAGGAGGTTTGAAATTTCAGCATCACACCTACGGCCAATTTAGAATCACCAATGCACCTAACCAGCATGTCTTTGGACGGTGGGAGGAAGTTGGAGTACCCGGAGAGAACCCACACAGACACAGGGAGAACATGCAAACTCCACACAAAAAGGCCTCAGTCAGCCATGATGGATTAGAACCCAGAACTTTCTTGCTGTGAGGCATCAGTGCTAAAGTGCCCAGTTTAGAAACCCTTTTTGAATCCTAATAAAACAATGTCTGCTTCAGTGACAATGCTAGTGCTGATGGAACAAAGTCATACAGTTAAAACGCATGTGAGGCAAGTGAGATAATCCAGCCAAACACTGGTCAGGGTCCAACACGTAGTCTGCCGTGGGTCTCGTCCAATCTGGCACAAACCGGAGTTGGTTTTGGTCTTTTTAGGGGATTTTCACCGCCCCACGCAACAGTTGAAGGATTGGAGTTTTGTATAAAGAGCAAAGATTATAAAATAAAATACAGAAAAAGATGCAAACTGAAAACAAAGAAACGCTGGTCCACACAATGTCGGACCATTTATCATCTCCTTCTGTTTGCATCCCGTTTACATCGTCCTGACTTGTTCAGTTCCCCCCTCAGCACGTGAGCCTTTTTCTGGCTCATGTGCATATGTTTGCTGGGCATTGCATGACAAAAAAAAAAAGGGTTACTGGCTGTCTTCCCGTTAGCATGAGGTAATGATTTTGTCTTCCTCCTCCACGAGATAGAAGAGGTACAAAGAATGATGATACACATCAAATATTACCCTTGGATGCCTCTACTTGATTGATATGGGGTGTCTCCTGTGTGTGTGTGTTTGTCTGTGAGACAGACGGCGTGAAAAGCCAAGACGGTAAAATTTAAGGGCGAAGATGACATAGGTATTTAGCAGCTAGTTGTGCATAATTATGTTTGCAAATGTGTTTTGCGTGGTGAAGGGTTGGCATCGTAGACAGACTTACCCTGCTACTACTACACACACACATCATGATAATAGCATGTGTAAGCAGGGTGAGTTGAAAGCTCAAGTGTTGACAGGAAAATGCTTCAAAAGTGGTTTTAGTTTAGAGGCCGCTTTTCACTTGTCTATAAATTAAATTAAAGCAAAAAAAAGTCCACATCCATTTGCCGAGGAACAGTTTGTTCTTCCACAAGGCGCATGAGCTGGATACTTTTCCAAGAATGAAGGCCCTGTTCAGACCTTGCATTAGCATCCGCCCTGTGTACTTGTAAGTACAGGTGTGAACACACCCAGGAGGCATCGAAGGCGCATTTGTACTGTATGATCTGATCTCAGACCACATTTGGAGGTGGTCTGGGTCGCATTTGACCGCATTTCTTTGGTAGTGTGAACGCACAGTGCGTCCTGGGTTACATTAAAGACGGCCTACTGAGCAGGGCTGCTATCGCGGTTATAAAATGATTGCCTGAGAAGGAAAAAATACTCAAAAATAACTCAATAATAAATAAATCTAAAGGAGAATTGCACTGTACACTGTGTTTGATTCTGTCATTAAATAACATATGTATGTGGTTAATTATTAACGTGATCACCGGCGTCTTTTGTTTAATTTTATTACCGGAGGGTTACGATGCGTATGGAAGCTTCCAGAGTTCAAGTTATAATCTGAGCTTTGTGAAGGTCTAACTAACGTCGAGGCGAAGATAAATAAGTAATGAGTAACTAATAACGTGTGCAGCTCATATCCCGACACAGCGGTAGCGATCCAGTGCTATAACGTCCGACTTCTCTGAAAACTACGTCGGTATTTATTTATAGAGCGCAAAGGCGACATCAGATCTCAAGTGTTTGCCGGGGACGCACGTGGAGACACATTTTAATGCCAGCTTTGAACACAGGCACTTAAAGCTGGCCACATGCGAAGCTAGCCACACGCGTTCAGATCGCCCAGGACGGATGTTAATGCAGAACGGGGCGGGGGGGGGGGGGGGGCTACTTCACAGGAAGGGGTCAGATGAGCGTCGGCTTGTTTACCGACTCCACATCCTCCGACAGCTCCACTCTTAGCTCTTCACACAGGAGCCCGTTTGAGCATCGAGGGCCAGCAGGCGACAGATAAGCCGGTGGACGCTGCACGTCCCGGGCCACGGCGTCGCTGACCTTTCGCAAACACAGATAATCGGTGACTCATTCGGCCCTGAGTCCCAGGACCTCTGTTGTTCCGTGAGGTTATCTCCGGCTGAAAGTGGAGTCTGGACCCCGCAGGCATGTGGACAGCATGGCAAGCTGGTGTGACCTTGTTAGCCTTTGTGTATGCAGAAACCTCAAAGCTGCCCCTGGTTAAAGGTTAACACTTGGCATAATAAAAGGGGTTTTGTAGTTGTTGACCTTTGCGAGCATGGATCCCATCACCCGTGTAAGCGTACAGGCATTTAAAGCTATGCACTCTATTTCAAAGTAACACCGGGTGAAACAAAAGACTTGTTCTTGTTCTTTTTTTTTTTTTACTGGTGTCTGGGAAATGTATCTCTGACAAGCCGAACAACTTTACAATAGCCCAGATGGTAATCAAGTATAAATGTATCTGAGAGGTAATCAGGTTACACAGGAAAGTGCATAGTATGTTCACATTCACTAAACTTGTGTTCACACACAAAACGTCATTAATCAAATTATTTTCCTGAGGCAGATCTCATTTTAAAGCCATTAAAGAGTAGCTGCACACATAATGCACATATTGCAACACTTACATACCTATATCTTATTGCTTATTGTGCACTGAGATAGTCGAAGGTCACTGTAATTATTCCTCCGGGCCGCACAATGCGACAAATCTTAGAGACTTTTATTCCACGTGAAAAGGCATTTTTAAATTCAGCTGAAGCCAATATGAGACTTGTTACTGTTATCATGTTTTTTTTTTAATGTGCATTTTGAGGAAATTGCACGACAAAAGGTTGATTTTAAAAATACTTCTCTTTGTGCAAATTTTCCAAAGAAACATTTTTTGATGCTGCTCAAGGTGGTCGTTTACCCTTTTTCAAAGAAAGAGGAAAAAAACGCACTCGCTGGTAGACGCAAAGAACCTTTCAGGTTTTCTGGAGTAGCAAACGTTTAACTCGGACGAGCTATTGTACTCCCATTAGTGTTGTGTGGCCCTGCAGTTAAAAAAGTACTCGCGTTTCTTCGCGCTTTGTCTCTGGACGGCATGAAAATGCAGTATGACCAAGGCTAGCTGATGTGAAAGAATAAATTCAGTTCAGTTATATTTATACGGCGTCTGTAACAAGACTCAAGGCGCTTTTCAGAAGCCGGAGCCTGAAACCCCCCAGAGCAAGCGCCAAGGCGACGGCGGCAAGGAAAAACTTCCTTTTAACGGAAAGAAACCTTGAGCGGCTCATATATATGTGGGGCTAGAGCCTGGCCGGGTGGAGATAGAAAGAGAGAGAGAAGAGGAGGAGGAGAAGAGAGCAGCATGTGAATAAAGCATATACACCAACAATAAGCACAAGATGTAGGTGATGCATGTTACACGAGGGATCGATTGTGAATAAAAATGATGGATAGGGCTAGTGTTCAAAATATTCAGTGTGGAAAGTTACTGTTATAGGGATAAACAAAACTACAGGGGCAAAAAAGTAGTTCTATTGCAGGTAGGTTGGCTGGCGTAATGTGTGAAGATGCAGTACGGGGTATCATAAGCAGTCTGGAGAATTATGCATGACATTTAGGTAGAGATGGAAACGTATAAGCCGTGAACACTGGGCAAGTTGATGGGCTCAGGACCATAGAAGAGAAGCATGCAGCGCCGCAGATCAGGCTAATCCTTAAATTTTCTCTCGCAAAAGGCCAAAGTAACTTGTTTTGTTACTTGTTCTTGAGGAATTTATAGCATACTACTTTTTTTTTTTTTGTGTGTTTCCCAAACTCTGCGTCTTTAACAGTTTTATTACAGCCATGCACAATGTGGCCTGTACCACCTGGACCTACTTTCATCGATTCATCTTCTGTAACCGCTTGTCCTGTAAAGGGTCGTGGGGGGACCCTGGACAGGTCTCCAGTCTATCACAGGGCTAACACAGAGAGACAGACAACCACTCACACCTACGGCCAATTTAGAATCACCAATGAACCTAACCAGCATGTCTTTGGACGGTGGGAGGAAGCTGGAGTACCTGGAGAGAACCCACGCAGACACAGGGAGAACATGCAAACTCCACACAGAAATGGATTCGAACCCAGAACCTTCTTGCTGTGAGGCATCGGTGCCAACCACCACTCCACTGTTCCACCCTTAACAGACATAATCCACCACAAAAAATGGTGTCAAGTGAATACACTCTCTCTGTTTGACTGACATTTGCTGAACAGTCCCCAGTTTAGAAACCCTTTTTGAATCATACCTTCATCGTAAGTATTTACATCCCTCAGGAACCTGCCTCTATCCTGTTTGCGGTGGGAGGAAGCCGGAGAACCTGGAGAGAACCCATGCAGAGAACATGGGAGAACATGCAAACTCCTCGCAGAAATGGATTTGAACCCAGAACCTTCTTGCTATGAAGGTTCTGGGTTCAAAAGCCTCTAATTTATTTGCGCCAAACCAGACAATGCAAATGCACCTAATTTGCAACCTTTTAAATGTTTACAAGTCGAATTTGCTTGACAGTTGGCTTCTGAGTGTCTTTTCAGGTAAAATCCCTCAAGTGTGTCTCCACAAGAAAGACAAGACCTGCTTTCTCAGTATGATGTCTAGGAAATTACGTTAGCGAAGCAACCTAATTGAGCGCGTACGTGACTGACAGGCCCAGGATGTGGTTCACACAGGAAGAAGGCAGCTTTTGCACTTAAGTGAACCGCTGACATTTCAGCATGTTGCACAACTCCCCTAACTTACTTTTGAATTTAAAATTATTTCAATATTTTCTGGGCCCCACAAGCCAGCCCAGCACTCTTTTCAGGGCTGCGAGTCGAAATCGAGCACTCCAGATCCTATCTATTTGATTTCTCGCAGTCCTAATATAACCTCTTCCACATGAGGCTTTTTATTACCGCTCAGGGAGACAAGCTTTATTTGCAAGCTGTTTGCTGTGGCAAATCGTTATTGCTCCATGGCATTTCAATTGAATAAGATATCAACTTATTGTGTCATTCCCCAGGCCCCAGACGTGACTCCAAAAAGGAAAATAAGATTCTGAAATAGGGATTTTAATAAAGGGGGCTGAAGATATGGTTCTACCTGGAGAACGGAGGAAATATCCAACAATAGTGTGAGAAGAATAGTATCCCCAAACTGATAGCTGTTAATCTTAAGCACTCAAAACACCCATGTGGTGTGATAGAGGTTTTGTTGGAAGCTCACACGGAAGCACTTTCACAATTTGGTGTTTTAGAGCATTGTTGGATTTTTCTGTAAAGCTTTTGTTGTGTTTGTCAGTATTTCCTTGTACTGTGCAAACGTAAAGCCATGGTGTGTAAATATGCACTATACAAGGGTTCAGTTCACGCAAATCAGATACACTCAGACACTTTGCGGTTAGTTTGGACTTCTGCAGAAATGGAGGTGAAGGAAATTCCAGAAGTTGCACAATTAAACAGCAAACCTGTTACTCATATAAAAATTCGTTGGTGCGTTCTGATACGTTGCCAGTGACTTTATTGCCCTTGGATGTGTTACTCAAGCACTTAGATGGAAGGGGTGTTGACTGTGTATGTAACACGTCAACAGGTGACGCAAACAGATCAGCCACAACATTAAGACCACTGACAGGAGAGGTGAATAACGTTGACCATCTTGTGACAATTCAACGTTCTGCTGGGAAACTTTTGTTTGGACCTGGCATTCATTGGTGTGGATGTTACTTAGACACCCACCTAGACCAGACCAGGTACCCCCCACCCCATAGCAATGACACTCCTTGACGGCAGCAGCCATCCCCAGCAGGATGCAACCACAAAAAAACTTTAGGAACAACTAAAAAAAAATGAAGAACATCACAAGGTGTTGACCTGGCCTCCAAATTCACTAGATCCCAAACTGATCAAGTATCTGTGGGATGGTCCACAGAGGCCCCTCCCCTCAAAGGCCCCCCTACTAACAACATTATGTTGCCAGACACCACAGGACACCCTCAGAAGGCCCATGTCCATTCTCTGATGAGTCACAACTGTTTTGGAGACACAAGGAGGAGACCTACACAATATCAGGAATATGGTCATATCGTTGTGGCTGATTGATGTAAATAGAAAAACCATTAAAAGTAATTTTTTATTAAGTATTTATTCAATTTGAGGCTTAGCATGGCAGTGTGGAGCAGTTCAACAGTGTCTCTCTCAGTCTGTGGGTCCTTAAAACCTCTAGCACTGATGTAGAAATGTGTTTTTCAGCTTGAAGTGACCTTTTAAACTAACCTGGCTGACACGATTCGGGAACCAAGTTGGCACTGAACACCTGCAAAGTAAAGTCACAGGCCTCACGAGCCTCAGAGCTTTCCTCTGTAAGCCCGCCCACGCCGACTGCTGCCGAGGAAATATTTGAGGCAAAATGTGTCCGCGCTGATCTGTGCGCAGATAAAATAAAATGTCTGGACGCGCGCAGGCACCTTTCTTTATCTGCTCGCTGTCAAAATTGTTGTGGGACACCCAGCACGACAACACACAAGCTCATGTCAGGGAAATGCAGACAAACACAAGACTTTTTTTTTTTTTGCTTTCAAAATGACAAACACACACACACCTTGTCACAGCGGTGGGACGGGGTTTTTGAAGCTGTGACAAACTGTCCAGCCAGCTGAGGCAATCCGTGGAGAGCTTCTCTGTTCTGTTGTTTGATGCTGTTTTAGTAATTAACTCAGACAAAAGCTCCAGCAGCTCCCTTCTGATGTGAACTCAACACACGCTCGTGCACACACTCACCACATCTATCCTTTCTTGATAAGCAGAGAGTCTGCGGACATGCAGGATGTATCATCAGCAGCATCCGGAGCTAGATTAAACTTTTTATTTATAGTTGTTTTAGTTTAATATACGCGCCAGTGCAAAAGTGCAGAAACGAGTAGGTGCAAAAAGAAGCATAACAGGGGTCATGGGTTGATCCACCGACCAGAAGAACACAAGAAGCAAGGTATAACTCACCTCCAAACAGATCTCAGAGAAATAAGTGTCATCTTTGCTTAACCCGTCAGGTATTTGTCCAAGATGGAGAGATGTGACTGATGTGCTGATGCTAAAACTAGAGTTCTTTTACTGTGGACGCCTCAACAAAAGAGCTTTGTGGCGTTTTGTCTGTGGTTGTGGCGTACTGGAGAACTATTCATGGTTTCATACGTGAACCACTTGAAACATGGGGCTAACGCTCACTGATTGGTGGTTTGTGGTGCTACGTGTCAGCAAAGAATAACAGTTCAAAGATAAAGTGACGAACTGCAAAAAGAAAAAGAAAATGCTGATAAAAATGACGATATAAATACACCAACCAGGCATAACATTATGACCACCTTCTTAATATTTGTGTAGCTCTCCCTTGTGCCTCCAAAACAGTTGTGACTCATCAGAGAATTGACATGGGCCTTCTGAGGGTGTCCACATCCTGTTTGGCAACAGGATGTTGTTGGTGGTGGGGGGCCTTTGAGGGGAAGGGCCTCATAATGTGGATCATCCTACAGATACTTGATCAGTTTGGGATCTAGTGAATTTGGAGGCCAGGTCAACACCTTATGCTGTTCTTCATGTTTTTTGTGGCTGCATCCTGCTGGGGATGGCTGCTGCCATCAAGGAGTGTCATTGCTATGGGGTGGGGGTGCCTGTTCTGGTCTAGGTGGGTGCTACATGTCCAAGTAACATCCACACCAATGAATGCCAGGTCCAAAAGTTGGTCACAAGATGGTTGATGTTATTCACTTCTCCTGTCATAATGTTGTGGCTGATCGGTGTATCTGTTTGCGTCACCCACTGACGTGTTATATACACAGTCAACACCCCTTCCATCCTGTCGCTTGAGTAACACTTTGTTGCACGTTGTCTGAACGCACCATTACATTTTTATGAGTTGCTTAATAATTTTTATATGAGTGACAGGTCAACTGTTTAATTGTGCAACTTCTGTTCTGTGGCATAAATGGAATTTCCTTCACCTTCATTTGTGCAGAAGTCCAAACTAACCGCAAAGCGTTTGCGTGTATCTGATTTGCGTGAACTGAGGCCTTTGTTTAGTGCATATATACACACCATGGCCTTACGTTTGCACAGTACAAGGAAATACTATGGTGTGGGGGTGCCTGGTCTGGCCTAGATGGGTGCTACATGTCGAAGTAACATCCAAAAAAATGAATGCCAGGTCCAAAAGTTTCCCAGCAGAACACTGAATTGTCACAAGATGGTTAATGTTATTTACTTCTCCTCTCAGTGGTTTTAATGTTGTGGCTGGTCGGTGTAGTTAATTGAAGAATGCTCTTGTACGAATGAGAACACTACGTACATTTTAATCAGATTTGAAGGATTATAACTTTAAATGCAATGGCTGCTAATGTGTAGAGGAGAATGTGCACACATTCACAGAACACATTGCTCTCTTTTTGACAACAAACTGCACCAGTGACAGACTTTTTTGATCTGGTAATGGACCGTGACGGTATTTACTGTTACCATCTCGGAGCCCCAGCAGCGACTGTACTTTTCAAACTTCAAAACCGGAGGAGCTGTGCACTGTGTTTATTTAAGTCGGCTTCTCCCCTCTCGTCTTGAGTGTTTGGTGAAATGGGAGCTGGGTTTTTATGTTTGCAGAGAGGCTTTCCTTGCCAAATAAATGTATCCGCATCTCGACTGGCGATACCGCTTAAAGTGATCCTTGGCTGAGCTTTTAGAACTTTTATTGCCCTCCTTTGGTTTGACATCTTGCCCTCTACATTTATAGGGAGGTAAAATGTTTATATTTAAAGGTTTTTGAAAAATAACCATCTCTCATTTGTAATAAACATTAGTTTTTGTGGTTGCCTCAGCCATGAAATCTCGTAGCGGGTCTAAATTTGGGTCCCAGGAAAGAATCCCATTTACTCCCGTGTTAAACAAACAATAAAAGATCCAAGCATGAGCAAGTTTCCACTGGCGTCTTATTGAAATCATCCCGTTTCCAAGCTTAAACCCTCAAAAACCCACCTGGGGCTCTCGGCTGAGCTTTAAACTGCCCTTGCTCGCATAACCCTCACCCACACTGAAAGCCCAAATAAATTCCAAGCGTTGCGTCGTGTGGCTGAGCCAAGTGAAACATTCCACATGTGTTGATATCAGAGGAGAGTTCAGGACTGCAGCCTCTCCGAGCCACCTCCTAACCGGCATCGTATCTACAGTAACTGAGGTCATTTTGTTGAATCACCCCCTGAAGCGACTTGCTTACGAGGCTCCTAATAACTTTATTGCCACATATATCAAGGCCAGGCTTTGTTTTTTGTTTTTTTGGCTTGAATTTGTGTGGGCCTTGGAAGCCATCTGTAAGCTGCTGCTCATGCTCCTCCACACTCTCCTCGCTCATTTGACCTGCAGTCAGAGCCGGCTTTGTTTTGTTTTTTTTCCCCTCTCTCTCCTCTCTTTGTTTCCCTGCCTGTCTTCATTAAGCTTGTCAAGTTTTCTGCTGCAGCTATTGCCAGCCTCGTATTATGCTCTGCCGTTCTCATCACCGTGCCCTTCAGTTGCCTGGAAACCGAGTATGACGAAGGGATGTGAGGAGGCAGAGAACACCTTCCGACACAAAGTAAACATATAACTGTGTTATATAAAGTGTAAGGAAAGTTTCTGAGTGAACGCGAGGAGCAATTAGAGTACACTGTTGTATAAATTAAGGTTTCCTTCTCAATATGCGTCGGTGTGTCCATGTCCTCAGAGGTGCGTTCTGCAGCTAAATAAGATTCCATAACAAAAGGTAGGAAAGTGAAAATTCTTGATGTCTGATTCAACTGAGGACTTTTTTTTTAGTTAAAGGAAATTCAAACACATCAAGCTGCAACTCTTCCTTGTTAAGGAAACAAAACACGACATCATTTAAAACTCTTAAATAATATGTAGACCAGCTTTAATGGTCTGGGCCGTCCATACTACAACAATAATAATAATAATATATATACATATGTGTGTGTGTTTCAACATCTGGCAACACACACAGTTAAAGTAGTTAGATTGTTTGGGCAAAAATGTGGTCGTGGGAACTGCGTTGCCATGGTTACAAGAATAGCCATGTGCCTGAGGTTAGGGAACAGTCGCAATCATGCTTTAAAAAAAATAACAACAACACAGGCTCTGATCCAAAAAGTCATTTCTTTCCACGTTAAATGTGTTTTGTTGACCCATCCATCCGCGACAACCTCCTCTATATGAACTTGATGTAAAACGAGGTGACGTTGAAGAAGTCTCCTCGTTTCGTTCGGGCTAAAATATGGTCGTGGGGACTTGTGTTGCCGTGGTTACAACAATAACCCGTACAATAATGACCCATCGATCCGCCCCAACCTCCTCTCTGTGTGAACTTGATATAAAACCAGGTGACATTGAATGAATCACCTCGCTTCGGGGGGGATTTCTGTTGCCGTGGTTACAACAGTAACCGTGTGTTTAAGGTTAGGAAACAGTCGCAATCATGTTTTTAAAAAAAATAAATAAATAAATAAATTTTTAAAAAATCATAGGCTCTGATCCAAAGAGTTATTTTTTTTTCCACGTTAAATGTGTTTTGTTGACCCATCCATCCGCCCCAACCTCCTCTCTGTGTAAACTTGATATAAAACCAGGTGACATTGAATGCGTCACCTCGTTTCGTTCGGGCTAAAATATGGTCAGGGAAATTTGTGTTGCCATGGTTACAATAATAACCGTGTGCTTAAGGTTAAGAAACAATCGCAATCATGCTTTAAAAAAATAACAGCAACATAGGCTCTGATAGGCTCTGACCCATCCATCCGCCCCAACCTCCTCTCTATGTAAACTTGATATGAAACTACAGTAGGTGACATTTAAGGAGAGGTACAACAATAACCATACAATAATGACCCATCGATCCACCCCAACCTCCTCTCTATGTAAACTTGATATAAAACCAGGTCACTCCAACACTGTCACTTTATGAAAACTAAGGCTGCTAGAGGGCACTTTGAATAATGGAGGAAGCCTTAGGAGCAGCGAGCACTTCCGTAGCATTAGGCAACTACTGTACATACTATGGGGTCATGTTCTTTGCCTTTCGACTTACCCCCCTGAGCATATGTCATTTCAGGACAGTTGCTGAATTGACCTTGTTTTTTTTCCAGACCATTTCATTAATCATCCACCAAAATTACCTCCATGTTCTCTTTAGGAGCCTAACTGCAGGGTTCCACTTAATTCCAGAGGTGTTGGGTGAGTTTCAGGTCAGGTCACTCCAAACTGGAGAAGCCATTTCATTATAGAGCTGGCTTTGTGCACAGAGGCTGTGTCATGTTGAACCAGGAAATTGTTTTGCGGTTTTAATTATTTTGATTATTTTTTTTTTGCCACAAACTTGGAAGCGCTTCGTTGTCTTTAGTTAGTTTACAAACCTGATTTTAATACAGCTCAGTATTACTTTCCCCCTTTGGCATGCTACATTTGGGCAGATCTGAATGCTATCACACCCGGATGTGAGCCGAAACAAGCACAACGAGACCCTTCAGAGGAAGTGAGCTTGGTCACAGGCAAATGGGAATATGAAAATGTTCTAAAACGTAATTGGATGCTGTAGCACTTCCCCTTTATGACAAATAAAGGGCCTTGAACAAACAGCAGAGAGATCAAACGTACGCAGACTTCCTTGTGTCATTGACTGTGTGGTAGTAAAGAAGTGGTTATTAAACACCAGTTTCCTGTAGATGGCCAGGGGAGAGCTGACCTTTTGAGTTGTGTTTTCTTGTGATTATGAGAAAAGTGATCCATGAACTTGGCAACTGCATTTTCAGGAAATGACAAAATGGTAACAAATGCAGATAATTGAGGCTTGTGGATGTGTCTCTAGCATTTGTCTCTTATAACAACAGTAATATTGCTGTAATAATAGTGACTATGAGGTTAACTGTATGGCTATAAAATGAGGTTCTGGCATTTTCATTCTTAGCCTACGGGCCCTAGGAAATACACCGACCAGGCATAACATTATGACCACCTTCCTAGTATTGTGTAGGTCTCCCTTGTGCCTCCAAAACTGTTGTGACTCATCAGAGAATGGACATGGGCCTTCTGAGGGTGTCCTGTGGTGTCTGGCAACAGGATGTTGTTAGTGGGGGGGCCTTTGAGGGGAGGGGCCTCTGTAGATCATCCCACAGATACTTCATCGGTTTGGGATTTAGTGAATTTGGAGGCCAGGTCAACACCTTGGTACACCTTGTGTCAGGCTGCATCCTGTTGAGGATGGCTGCTGCCATCAAGGAGTGTCATTGCTATGGGGTGGGGGTGCCTGGTCTGGTCTAGGTGGGTGCTACATGTCTAAGTAACGTCCACACCAGTGAATGCCAGGTCCAGAAGTTTCCCAGCAGAACATTGAAGTGTCACAAGATGATCAATGTTACTCACTTCTCCTGTCAGTGGTCATGATGTTATTCCTGATTTGTGCGCTATCCTTCACCAGTCAGAATCTAGAGAAAACATTTAGAAATATGCTATGAGGCACAACACAATGTGTCATGCCCATGACATTAATACAATTTGTCTTTGAGATGGATGGCGTGACATTAACATTAATCCATCTGGGGTTCTGTAAAACTCTGACAGGACTGAGTGGTGGACAACTGAAGTCGCTGCAAAGGCGCAATTACACTGACTAACTGCCTAATTGACTAATTATTATAAAAAGCAATTTGGGGGAAATTAGATCACCACACCACTAAAGTATCTCAGGACAGGACATTAATGAATGCGACAATAATTAAAAATGGACTCAATCAAAAAGAGAGAACTCATCATGGCTATCGGTCACTTAAAATCAATTCTTAAAAAATGTTCTCTCACAGGTGTTGACGGAAGAATCCGTCTGTTTTTTTTTTTTTTATTTATTTATTTGTGGTTCACAACAAAGCAGTCAGTCACGGTGTCAGTGTCCGGCCCAGCGGAACAACAGATCCATCCATTCCTGTGACTGCTGACACTTAACCGATGGAGCCAAACTTTCTGATCGTGAGTTTTCAGCAACCAATGCAAAAGACGAAAAAAAAAAAATGTAATGACTTTTAGCTTGTAAAATTATTGTATTATACAAACTGAGTTGGTTATATTCAAGTAGAATTTGCAAAAATCCTTCAGCTTAGTCCATTTCTCGAGGAAGCTTAAACACCCCCATTCCAGTCATTCCACCTTGTGCTCCACATCATCATTATTCCATTACCACAAAAATTATATAAATTATAATACTGTATTGTCTTGAATAACAATTCGCCGATTCTTGGAACAATTAATTTTGCAGTAAAGTCTTATGTTGTCTTTTTTATGTCGTAGCTTGTCGTTCGCTAATTCCATAATTAAAGTCTTCGTTCAATGAAGTGTAAACGGCTTTGATGAGATTCGAAAGATCCTTACCCACCACAGCTTCCATTAGTATCTCCTCGGCGATCCTCTTCAGTTGATGGAATTAAGATGTCATGGACGTGTGGACTGATTTCTTGGCGTGCCGTTCTCCAGACTTTCTGGGCTGTGGGTGTTATGCGCGTCACATTTTTGAACCTTCATTAATCAGCACCGACACAGCAGGACAGTAAACACACAGCTTTATTCGTCCATTACACGCGCACGTCTTCATGGACCTTATTTCTGGCATAAAATACGATCGTTTACTCACCCATATAACTTTGGTGTCATTTGGAGTCTTTCAGACGATATTTAGATCCGCGTATATCCATATAGTGGGAGTGAATGGGGCACCGAAATGCAGCCTCTAAATAACACATTATCTGCCGCGAAACTCGTTCATTTCCCCAATATTTTGTTATGATACGCTAGTGCTATTCCCCGTTGAGTCCGGAGTTACCTGTTATCATCATCCAGGGTCTGTAGATTGACCTACTAACCTCTGACCTGGATGATGTCATCTCTCTTTTTTACCTGTAATTTGCTACTGCTAGTTTTTTGCAACATGGCTGAATACTTTTTTTCGATTCTGAGGTTGTGGACGACGACTTTGTTTATGATGGACGTCCTTACCGTTTTGAGCCAGAGTATACGGATGAGGAGCTTGTTGAAAGGAGGATGCGGAGGCAGAGAGACGATCAGCTGGCCAGAGAACAACAAACCGCTGCACGTCCGCGAATAGATAACGGGTAACTCCGGACTCAACGGGGAATAGCACTAGCGTATCATAACAAAATATTGGTGAAATGAACGAGTTTCGTGGCAGATAATGCGTTATTTAGAGGCTGCGTTTCGGTGCCCCAGTCACTTCCACTATATGGATATACGCGGATCTAAATATCTTCAGAACGACTACAAATTACACCAAAATTATATGGGTGAGTAAACGATCATATTTTATGCCAGAAATAAAGTCCAGGTTGTAAAAAACAGTAGTTTCCCTTTAAGGGGATCAGATAACTACTGAAATGATGCACATGTAAATCGAGCTGATAAATAAATAACCATATAATAAACTTAATCCTGCAAAGTCCTAAAATAATATTGCACAGCACAGATTGCTATGATAAAACTATATCCTTAAACATAACGTGGAGTGCAATAGGTGAGGTTACACATCTACAAAATGAAAAGGAAGTAGTTTTGTTTCAAGTGTATTCTTTTTTTATATAACCACCATGTAATTTATTTGTTTAACTGTCAGTAAATGTGTCAGATGAGAAGCAGATGCAGCGGATGGGACAGGATTTCCTGCCCCTCATGAATTCTGGCAGCCCTCCATTAGTTCATCACCGCAGACAACACGCCCGTCGCGCGTGTTGACGTCTCAAAGCAGCGAAGGGAACACTATATCAAATGCCATCGGCCCCTGCTCGTCACCTCGCTGCCCATTGTGTCTTGTCAGTGTGTGACACGCATTAACAATGCGGATGCCCCATCAGTTTTTCTAAAAAACCAAAACAAGGGGCGGCCCCTGATCCGTGCATCACTGCCGCGCGGCGGCTGACGTTAAATCGATACGAGGGGGGAGGAGGGTGGCATGTATTTGTGGGTCGCTCCGTGGCCGCGGAGCTAATGACAAAACAAGACAAATTAAGTGTCTCTTTAGGCGCACTTCCTCAGCTTGACAAGATGATAGGGGCGGCGTAATGGGAAAAGAAAAGAGGAGCGGACCAGAAACCATAAGGCTGAGGGAGAACACTTCATTTTATAGACCTCATTTGTGGAGTTGCTGGATGTGCTTGTGAGCAATGCGATGTGACACTGATTGCCACTGGCATGTCAAGGCAAGATAACCTCTATGTATGTGTCATGCTGCCTGTGTATATATACATATATATGTGTGTGTGTGTGTGTGGTTTGCCTCAAAGGCCTAGTGTGAGACTGTGAAGGTACAGAGTTGGGACCAGGACTGATAAAGCAGACAGAGTCATATCACTACATCAGACGCTGGCAGTGGAACAAATGGGGTCAGAGGTCAGTAACATCAAAATGTCAGTCTGAGTCTGCTGCTGCTGGTATGACTGGTTTGTCTGGCAGAAACAGGGGGAGCTGATAAACCAACATCTGAGCTGACACACTATTGCAGAAACAGGCACAGAGTAGTCGCTCACAGTCTGGCATTTGATTCATATCAAGGAAGCCGGGGGGGCTGCTTTGGGGAGAGGAGGGGGTGGGTGGTGCATTTGAAAAATCAACAGCGCCTGAAATGATTGTGTGTCCGATTGTAAATTGAAGTAACAGTTAACGAGGACGCAGCGTGTTGGGAACGAGTGTGTTGTTTGTGTCATTCTCCTGCCAGGCCCCGGCGTTTTTTTAGTTTTTTTTTTTTAAGCGTGTGCCGATTACACCCAACCATATGTCCAGCCTGTGAACACTGTGGCTTCACAGCCGTCCCGTCCATTTGGCCTTTTTAAAAAGAGCCACTCTCATCAAATGCTTTATAATTAACCATAAAACACGACTAGAGGAGGAACTGTGGTGAGCTGTCGCTTATTGTCCGCTGGCCTGGCTCCATCTAGGAGGATGATTTCACGAGTCTTTACGGAAAATTAAAACCGGCTAGCGGGGCTTTGTGTCTGCCTCTATTTATCTTACCTTGACGTAACTGAAATAATCTAAAATTTAAATCTAATTCAACTGGCAGACTAAATCCAATGAAACTGCGAGACCGTATCCTGGGCATCTTTATATATACGACTAGATTGCAGATGTAGGTTTTGTGTTTTTAACCCACAAAAAAAAAAGAAAAATGCTAAAAGACAACAGTGAAAGTGCTTCGTAACCAGTATGACATGTGCTGGAGCTCTGTACAAATAAACACGCTCTGCGCCTCAGAGTGAGGATGTTCACTAGGGACCGGGTTGCTTTTCTTTTTGATAACAGTCTCGGCTGTTTCCAAAGATACTAAATCTGTGGGAGCAGAGCAACTGGACGTTTCTGTTTCTCTAACTGCTTAACCTCTGTACATACACTTTATATAGTGTGCATTATAGTCCCTATTCTTCCCTATCTAATCCTGTCTCCTAGTAATTATGTGCACATACTGCTCATTTGTAAAGCGTAATTGCCGCCTGCAAAAAAAAAAAAAAAAGTTCCCTGGAAGCATTTCTTATCAGTCGCACAAAACAAAGCACACTTGCAAGAGATTGAACTTAAGCAACGCGAGCACTTTGGCCAGGGGTTAACACTGCGTCTGCACAGAAGGTTTAGCTTGAGCAGCCGCACCAGCGCTCCGTATGTGTCGCACACCGGGTGCACATTACTCACAAAATCACTGTAGTTAGTGTGTAAAACGCAGAAAAATTACCTGAAGTGTAAAAATACATTTTGAATCCATGTGCGGACGTCGATGATGAGTAAAGCGGCAGGTGCTTTGCTAGAAGTGTCGACAGCTGAATTGATTAAAATGGGAGCGTATCGGTTCTTATGTCTGTTAGGTATAGCTTAGATTGAGATTCTTGCAAAATGTTTTGTTGTAATTTTTCAGGAAATTGGAGAAAGTGGAGCGTCAGTAGTTAGTGTGGACTCTAAAGGCTAAAGTACTGCGGGACATGGACGCCGTAACCTACGTACATAGCATGCGCTGGTGCAACCCATTTATATTTATGCACTCGTCAGTCTGGCTCGCTCTCTAAAAATGCCAATCAAATGCTAGTCGGCGCTGTGTCTTTTTTGCCAGTCGGGTTAATCTTTGTTTCTACTTCCTGCTTCACTTTCAACAATGGCAACCGAAACATTCACCGAAGACAATTCATCCATGTTTCTTGATCCAAAATTGGAGGAAAAAAAAAAAAAAAAAGGAGAAGCAGCCAGAAAAAGCGGAAACACGCTACTACCGAGCAGACCAATCACAGCTCTTGCGGTCTGCGTCGCCGCGATGCTTGGTTACATTTCTGGCGAGGTGCACGTCAGGCTACGCCATTAGGGTTTGCCGTAGCTATAGCGTCAAATTGACACAGAAGCCTGAACCGCCTAGAACTGTTCAGTGGTTCATGAGCAACATGTTCAGTTAATTGAGCGTGTTGACTTACATGTAGAAAACAAGGTTTATTTACAGTATATATGATGTGTTTAAAGTGTGTTCTCGCTGCAAATGAACCGCTCAGCTCAGTGATTGCATGCGAGCTAAGACCGCCCTCTCTAACCGGAGATCAGCTTGGTTGAATTGTTCCAGGAAGGAGCACGATTGCTGTGTTCACACCAGCCTGCCACACCTGTATTCTAAGGTCCATTTTTATTTCAGCTATGCACCTGTAAATTTCCGTGACTGCATCTCGCTCAGCGTTGACTAAATCTGTTCACAGACAGCGGTGTAAACACCAGCCAGCGCTCAAAAACCTACTTCGTGTTCGTTCCTGCTACAGCAGTGGACTCCAGGTCCACAATTTGCCGTGCACACAGATACACTCGCAAGGTGAATGCGGCACCAGCCTCGCTATCGCCTGTCAATATACGACTTTTTCGTTCTCTTTCAGGAGACAGGATTACCCTTCACTGTCTGTGGGAGCCGTCCTCAAACCCATTCATTCCACCAGTCTAAAAAATAAAAAAGTGAAATATCTGCATATTAATATACATTTTTGTGTTCTAGTGAGTGTTTGGGTCACCAGGTATGTGGGATCCAGTCACAATAAACTACACAGTGTGGTTCAGCTTTTGCACGATAATGGCACAGAAGGAGTAAAAGATCTGTACAGCACTCGATATTGTGCGGGACAGTTTTGTTTAATTAAAGTGCCCCTTTTAGAGAAGTTGAGTCGGCCTTTTACAAAGTATACAAAGATGTGATTAAAGTCTACTCCTCTACTACACTTTCCCATTCTCTCTACTTGACTCCCGTGCTCTATTTCTCTGTCTGCATCCAATTACATTTTTCTCTCTCCCTGTCAACCTCAATTTCACTCTCCCTCTCTTTCTGTCTGCATCCAACTCCAAATCTCTCTATTTCCCTCACTCTCTCCAGCTCCCTCCTTTCTCATTTTCTCTCTGCTGTGCTTAGTTTCTCGTCTCTCCCTCAACATCCAGCTTCATTTCTCACTCTTGATGTTTCTCCCTGACCGTCCCCTTTGCTGCATCTGATCCCGTTCCTCTTGTCTCTATACGTCTACGCCCGTCCCTTCTCCCCTCTCGGTCTCTGTCCTGCTGCATCTCTTTCTCCCGCTGTCTGTCTCCATTTGTCTCCGTGGACAGGTTGGATTCTCTGAGGGGCTGCACTCTGACATGGTGAAATGGAGTTAGTTTGTTCCTGCAGCAACGCCGGCACTTCTCAGCCGGGATAACAACTCCGGATATTGACAGAGGAGGAGGGAGAGGACTTCGGGGGTCACGGAGAGCCGGCGTGAAGGAGAGGTGAGGCTTCAAACCACTGCAGACGTCTGCTGTAGGTACGGTTGCAGGAAAACACACATCGACAGGTCAGACAGATGATAGGAAAGGATGGTAGCTTGAAGGATCATTTCATTTTAATGGTTGAAATCGGTTACAATATAGGTAATAGCTGCAATCCTGGAACACCACTGGAACACATGTGAAGCATTACCCAGTTGTCTAAAACACTTAATTTCCATAAACGTACCTGTTTGTACTAACCTTTAATTGCAAGGGGGCGCACTCAACCTCAGAAACAAATGTAGAGTCTGTGCACTGTGATGGACAGTTTGGGTAATAATTCATTTTCTTTCCAAATAAATCTGGCTAGCCCGAGGATCTCTGAACATCTGACTGACTGTGTTTCCCGCCCTTTTGCGGGGGTCTTTGAGGCCTCTGTGGATCATCCCACAGATACTTGATCAGTTTGGGATCTAGTGAATTTGGAGGCCAGGTCAACACCTTGTGCTGTTCTTCGTGTTTTTTTTGAGTTTTTCCTAAAGTGTTTTTGTGGCTGCATCCTGCTGGGGATGGCTGCTGCCATCAAGGAGTGTCATTGCTATGGGATGGGGGTACCTGGTCTGGTGGGTGCTACATGTCTCAGTAACATCCACAGCACACCAATGAATGCCAGGTCCAAAAGTTTCCCAGACGACGGTCAATGTTATTCACTTCTCCTGTCAGTGGTTTTAATGTTGTGGCTTATCGATTACTTCTGTGTCAGTGTTTCTTAGCTGATATGTACGTACCTCGTCAAAACTGAGCTTGGTCAGCTTGGACCAGTTGTCCTTCCTTGTTGAGATTGTTAAAAAGTGAAGGCAGCATGAGTCAGATCAATAAAATCAATCAGTTTTTCTTCCTCTCTTCGGTAACACACATCTAACAAAGCCATCTCCACTGCAAACTTCATGCTCACCGCAGCCCCCACTCTACCGCAGTGTATGAAACACCGTGAAAGGCAGTGGCGCAGAGGTAGTCTCTTGTTCAGCAATAAGACGAGGCAAAATATGAAGTAACTCCAGGCATGTAAGCACTACTGCCAACATCTCAAACTACAGTAGCTGTTAACAAGGACACATCACAATAATAGCATTGGTATCTGCAGCAGGACTGTTGCTAAGCATTTGTGTCACATCCAATTTCACTCTAAATCAAGGTCAGGTAATGCACAAATAGTTAGTGTTTCCTTGCAAACGCAGCTCTGCAGAGCCAAACGTGTATGTGTGTGTGTGTGGCCATTTAAATTGACACTAACTCCTGGGAACTGACACCCTGCCTACATTTGAATCATTTGCGGTACCAGTGCAGTGCCTCGTTCAAAAACATGCCCAGAACTGCTCATCCTAGCAACCTGCAAAAGAAAGAATGAGCAGCAGCAGCAGTCGGTGAGCTGTGAGCCTTCTGATGATATACCACATTTCCTCAAACACCGCGGCACTGTTGTGAATGCGAACAGAACAACTTTCAGCTTAAATATTCCAAGCTGCAGCCAAGCGACTCTCTTAAAGTTGACACTGAATGTACTTGGGTCCTCGACAATACACTGGCTGAGAGTGAAGTAGTCTCGACGAAAAAGCAAAGAACAGACACAGAAAGACATTACAGAGACATTCCTTGCTTTTACTGAGAGCAGTGGCGCCCTGCAACCTTATTCAAAACACCTCTTAATACGATCGTTGGGACGCCACTGCTATAGAAACCATCAACATCATATGGATATGCAATAAAACCCAACGTTTCTCATATGGCATCATATCTCATATGGCAAGATGAATGCCATTACTAAAGCAAGAAAAACTCACTTAAAACAATACAGAGTCTCCTCTAACTCACTGCAGCCACCGTCGCCCTACAGCTGCACACCAGCGCCACATACGTCAAATCCAGCAGAAGCATCAATGTCGACCCAATAAAATGGCAAAAATATTCATAAAAGAAGTAAATATAATTCATTTTACTCACTAGAAGTTAAGAAAAAACTCAGAGTTCTCCTCAGAGCCCGTCAACCAAGGGTGGCGCTCATAGTTGCTGACCTGAAAGTTTTACCCGGCTGGGTCAGGTTAGCTAGCTCCAGGAACGGGCAGCCTTCCCTCACAATATCCAGCTTTTTCTGGAAAGTCTGCCATGAAAATATCTTTCTAATAACATCTACAACCAAATCGATAGCCTCTCCTCCTTCCGCCATCGCGGGTTCAACAAACAGCTATCAAAACGTCAACGGGGACGATTAGCTTGTGCAGCTCGGAAGAGATGAACACGAACCGCTAGCTTGGCTTAAACGGAGCGGCTCTCTGACCGTCCAATCAGAGGACGCGAAAACATTGATGCTACTGTAGTCCACAGAGAAGGCAACTTGAAATGTGATTGGTTAAATGAACGGCATCATTACAATGTGTTTCAAGCTTCAGCCGCCTGCAGATTTAATTGTGAAGGCCCGGGCAGGTTTCTTTGACTCCGAAAACACATGACGGCTGAAATATGATTGGATAAAAGCTCTAATGCAAAGTTACACTGCAGGAATCACTGCAGCTGAGAGACAGACAAGACATGACATGAAAAGAATTGGCTATTGAGAATAACTGAATAAGATTAATTGGAATATATTAAAATGTAAGTCAGTGATTTTGATAAAGTTTTGGCGAGCAGAGAAGGCTTTGCTGGCCCTTACGGCCCACCCCTGATTGAGAGATAACTTGAAACCCCATAAAACTGTTGAATTAATGGTTGTGACAAAAATAAGCTCGTAGGAATGTGGTGAAGAAATACCAGACTGGATATTTTCCCCTTCCATAACAGCGAAGAGGGCCCATTTAGGGCAGGAGTCCTGTCGCTGCTCTCAGGCCAGCTTTGGGCCAATGTCTGGAGCCTGGAACCGGTCCAGCGTACTTGGAACGGTCCCGGTGGGGCCTGGCATCCAGGACGCGTCGCATTTAGCCGGCTATTGTGCCGAGTCACTGCGAAGGAAAACTGAAACCGAGCGCAGACCTGGTGAAACCACAACAAGACATCGTGGTGATTTTTAAAGAGGGGAATATAGATGGGTTTTTTTGTTGGCGGTTTGTGAAGAGGGAAGCTGAGCGATAAATTCTTCTCTGTGGCTACACCTTAAAATCCCATTAAGCTGTGATGAGGACACTGGAGAGTGTATTAGAGTTTCTTTTTTAAGGGGGAAAGACAGATTTATTTAGGGAGAAAAAATATTTCTAGACGTCCTGCCTCCTCACAGCCTGAGGATGATGATGATGATATACCCTAAGCAGACAGCATGTGATGTGAAATGCTGTGAATCAGTTTATGGCATTTTAACTTTGGAGCTTCATATTAGATGCGAAGGGAGGAGGGGGGGTCACATGCTTTCCGATACAAAAAAATACCCGAAAAGTTGTTCTGCTTTCTGAGGAAAGACACTTACAGAAAAACAAAGGTAGGGATTTCACTGCATGTGACCATCTTTGGTACTGTTGGGGAAACACAGTCTTGTGACTGGTGATGTGTGTGGGTAAGATATCACTGCTTGCTTCCTGTCAAAGTTAGGTCTGAATGAAACATCGGCTTTAGTCACATCCTGTCAGCCTTCAGTAAATAATCCAAGATCGGGAATGTCACATGACACACTGTTACACCAAACGGCAGCTTTTTGACAACAATCAGACCTCGTGATGAAGACGGAAACACAACAGACACGCAGGGGGATTTTAAAATAGCTGCATAAAATACATAAAGATGACAGCACGCTTACTGTACAAGGCTCTGAATCCACTCACACAAACCTCCCACCCCTCCAGCAACACACACATGCATGCCCCACACAAAGGCGAGCGTCTCATCTTCCCGAGTTGCCCATCTCACTGTTTCGGCTAATCTTTGACATCACAAGCCACGCCGGCATTGTCGCGGTTTCCTCTCCTTAATTACCAGGACACTGGGCTTTGTTCTTACTGTGCTGCCGTTTCGGGCTCCGTTTCTAGCCCTGCTGTGTGTGTCTTTAACCCCCCTCCCGTGAAGCCGGAGGGCCAGAGGGGCAGCTAGGTTTACCACCTGTTGAGGCAATTACTAACACAACAACAGCATAGATGGCAAGCAAAGGCTGGGCTTCACCTGTCAGCACTTTTTCTCTAAAAGAAAAAGTCAATCCGAAGGCAAACTACTGCCAACGTTATCGGTTCTGGGAGCTAATACTGATGCCACCCCCGTCACCGACAAGAAAGAAAACTCCTCCATTCCCAGAAACTAATGGTTCAATACAAACTACAAAGACAGCACGCTTCAAAAAAGGGGAACAATGGCTGAAACAATCCAATGCTTCCGCCCTCATCAGGCACAAAGAAGAAGAACTGCTGAGGTTGTGAATGAGCCGCTTAATGGTGTCATGTTACAAGGTTTGTCAACAGAAGCTTTGTTAACTGTGTAATAAAAGGAGACTCTGTTTACAAAGGAATATCCGATCCGATCTTTTAATATTGAGTACAGGCCGATCCGAGTACCGAGCTGATCTTAAATAAACAAAATTTCCTCCCCTAGAGATTCAAAAGGCTTTATCTTATCTTAGTTATTCTGCTCGATTATGCACTGTGCGACTGGACTCAGTCCAATAAGTAGGGCTGTCAAAGTTAATGTAATGTAGAGAGGGTAGTTCGTAACTTGGCTCCATAAAACCTGTGTTCTCTACTCCAGAAATGGGTCGGTCTAACTCCATACCCCTCTCTGTAATATTTTTTTTCTTAATGCTGTCTCGAGTAAACTTTCAAAGGCAGCGTTTAGCTTTTTTCGGTGCGGCCTTTCCTTGAATAGACTCTTTTGTTGGTTTGTTTTTTGTGTTTTTGGTGGTGAATCAAGTTGGTAGTATTAAATCACGATCACCTATTACCACCTCATCAAACATCTTTTTTTTTTTGGCAGCTTAGGTGCTAACCAGCCACCATTAAAACAAAAAGAGGAAGAAGGTGTTTTGACGCTACAGGGACTTGATTTTGGTTTACTGGACCTAAAAAAAATTCTGCAAAAGAACCCGATACTGATCCGATCATTATAAAAACCCCTGGATCGGCCTCGATGCAGATCGGGACATCCCTAGTTTTTAGAGTAGTTTTGTTTGCAAGACAACTAAGGCCTGTGATACACCAATAATAGCAATGGTTTGGCGGTTGCCAGCAATTGATAAGTGTCTGTGCCCCTAGTTTGAGCAGTGTGTCCTGCACTGTTGCCACTTGTCCAGCCTCTAAGGTTGGAGTATGTTGCTGAGAGAGAGCTCACATATGAACATTCAGATACACAAATATTTTCACAACATAGCATACTCAGTGTACCACAGTTTTTGCTGCCTTGCTAGTCTGAGCTTATCAGGTTTTTCCTGAGGAAGACAAACGACTGCCACCTTCTGCTGTGGAGAGTTGTTTCCTATTGTGCAGGCTCAAAACATACAGTACGTTCTAGCTGGCCTTTGTTTGTTCAAGGGCAGCTTTTTGCTGTAGCCGACATACAGTTGGCTTTTGTTGCTGGTAGTTTTTTGTTGAAAGTTTAAGAAAGTTTGGCTGATTTGGATTCTCTTGCTTAGAATCGCAATGAAGCCCTTATAACTTTGGTCGGGATTAAAGGTTAAAAACCTTCCACGTGACTAATAAAGGCTTTTTGTATGTGTTTGGATTTGACCTTTTTTTTTTTTTGTATGCTCAATAGCTCCTTTAGTGCATCCTGGAGGGCAGTCCAAACGGAAAGCTTATATTGCATCAGTCTTCCTTCCGTCTCACCGGACACATAACTTCCATTTTATTGAATGTAACAGTCTTGGAACCTTTATGTTTTCACACTATGTTGTGGCCGTTGCTTTTGACGTAGATATTACCCCTTGAATGCACCATTGTTCTTGATTTATGTAACCGGCTCCTGCCTGTTTAGAAATCATGAACACATCGGACAATTATTGTGCGCCTTTACAATTTACAGGAAGCAGTACTTCCTCTTTGCAAAGAGAGGTGTCAAGAAAGGATGTATTTCTGGAGCTGGGGGTGGTTTTCAGCCGTGTAGTGCATGAGATATTTATGTGGGTGGCCAGGGTTTGTTTTCCAGTCACAGGCGTACCTTTTTAATTCCATAACCACAACCTCTCCCTAACCTTCACCACACATTAGTCACCTTGCGCAGAATGCTGGCATCGAACTTTGTCATCCAATATATTCTGAGGTTATGGAGAATGATCCTAAATCAACAGCCCTGTCGGGTAAATGTTGGGTTTCTCTTGCCAAGATTGACTTTGAATATAAACGCACTTACACTATATCATGTCAGGCTTAAAAAGTTTGGATTAACGCTTTGAAAGATAGTTTCCTCCTCGCTACCTGCCACCTTATATCTGAAAGGGAACACCTTCACTTACATAGAAGGGTATGACTCAGGTTTCTTGGCCAGACCTAAAGGATAAACCATGTGGATCCCTCCCCGTGGGAGCAGAGGGCTTCTACGGCAGTCGCCAAGGTGATTTTAGGAAGGGTAATCTCTCATAATTCAAGTCGGATGGATTCACCGGAAATCAAATCAGCTTCCCAGACTGTGAGCTGAGGAGGCAATATCCCGGTGCAATTCTTCATTGACCTACATAGCATTTCTCCCTGACAGTTCCCTCCCGCTTTTACACCTCCCTCCCTCCCTCTTCTCCATTGGCCTGATCTCTGGGGCTTCTCCCTGTGCGTTTGATGATGAGCGGCACAATATTCATCATCTCGGGCTCCAATGTGGAGGGAGAAGAAAAAAAAAAAATAGAAAATTAACCCACCCGACGGAAAATATATATATATATATATCTACACCGAAATTTGGAATTTGCCAGGCGGTTTGCTCCTTGGCTTTCCAGAAATGTAATTAAGCATCAGAGACAATTGCGTATCTATGCGTCTCCAAAAAAAAAAAAAAAAAGTGATCGCTTGATTAGGTATCTAGGATTGGGTAATTTCCATCAGTGATGATGTGAAATTGGGGTGCTGCAAGAGTGAGTCGGATGCATGCGTGTGTGCTCGAACTTCTCACACACACACACACACACATACGCCCACGCCCATTTGCAGCTAAACGCCGTCACATGTGCAGACACTCACACGGGCCCACATGCACACGGAGACAGACAGTAGGCTCCCTCATCATTAATTCAGGAGCCATCGCTCTCACTCTCCTTCTGCCCCTGAGAAGCTCTCGATGCTTCCCGGCAACATTATGCATATTTATTCATACATCCTCCCTGCTTTACTAAATGTCACTGTAAATGTTTCTACTTCTAATGAAGCCATTTCTTTATGTTTTGTTTTTTTTTGCGGTATTCCCTGCACCCCGTCCTACTCCTCCGTGCGTCCCCCCCTTGCCTCCGTTTGAACGAGGAGCATCCCCGTACGCCGTTCCTCCTCCTCCATTACCATAACGTCTCTAAACTTCAGAGGCGCTTTATTCAGCCCTCTGCTTATTCCGCTCACACTTAGTTTCACCTCGACCAAGCGCCTCGGAGGAGAAACGCAGCCTTTGTAGCAATTACTCCAGACCTTGATCTGACTGAGCCTGCACCACCACCAGCACCAGCACCGCCGCCGACGCCGACCCAACCCCTTTAAAAGTCGGCAGTGCAGGGATTTTCCAGGGTCCCTTCTGTTTTCCCGCCTCTACAGAAAGCGAACACGAGAGCGCCGGCTCACTCGTTCTTCTGCTTTGTTTCTGAATACACTCAACTCTCCTGTTCCCTCGCGTTTCGCCCCAAACACACGAATGCATTCCACATTCCTTCGAACAAAACAACAAAAAAAAACAAAAAAACAGCACACATCCACAGAGTTTGAAGGTGTGTCGTTTGTGCCGGCAAGCCTGTTCAAGTGTGTGTGAAACACTCTTTGACTGGTAATTATCAGCAGCTGCCAAACTGTGAAACAGGTACAGCTACTTCTGTGCTGTGTGAGAGCTGTGTAGCCCCTATTCACGTCCGCGATAATAAACCTTTCTGCCTGTGGCTGTATTCTACGGCGGTTGTCATGGAGGAGAAACTGGTACACGGTATGATTAGTAGGTAACACGGTCCTTTAAAAGGTTCACCGTCTATTTCCTGTAATCCGCTGAGCAGTGCAGAGGAATTGGAACATGCATTTAAATATTCCGGCTGATGGAAGAAATACCATATCTGTCATCTCATGAAGTCTGGAGTATGTTGCTGATCCCTGACAGTTTGAGTACATGTTGTTTTTAGATGGAAAAAAAAAAAAAATATATATATACAGCGCCAAGACTGGATATGGTGTAGCTCATATCAAAGGTTGGGCTTTTTAGCACATCTATTCAAGGGATTAAATGGTGCATGTGACAGCAGCAAGCAAGACCCAGTGACTGACTGCGCAGCAACATGTTCGTTGGATGATATGACATCAGGACTACTGGCATTCTGCACCCAGTCATTTGGGGCAGCAAGGCTGAAAATATCAGGCCTTGATGTGCAGCTGCAATCGGAAAATGGACGAAATCTCTGAACGGGTGGGTGAGCCTACTGCCTCCCCCCTTCCCTTTACCCTCCCTCGCTGTTATGTACCCTAAGACTGTGAGGATAACTGCAGCAGAGATCAGTCCAGTTGTGATGGGAGATAATAGTGGCTGTAGGTCGTTTTCGGGTTTAGGTTGAGCTGGTGAACGTGTTGCATTTCATCGATTGTTTGGATTCTTTTCACCCAGAATGTGAACATTGTGAGATTTGCTCTGCGCTCATGTAGAATATACCGATCAGCCACAACATTAAAACCATTTACAGGAGAAATGACTAACATTTGACCATCTTGTGATAATTCAGTGTTCTGCTGGTAAACTTTTGGACCTGGCATTCATTCATGTGGATGTTACTTAGACATGTAGCACCCGCCTAGACCAGACCAGACACCCCACCCCATAGCAATGACACTCCTTGATGGCAGCAGCCATACTTAGCAGGATGCAGATCCCAAACTGATCAAGTATCTGTGGGATGATCCACAGAGGCCCCTCCCCTCAAAGACCCCCCACTAACAACATCCTGTTGCCAGACACCACAGGACACCCTCAGAAGGCCCATGTCCATTCTCTGATGAGTCTTAACTGTTTTGGAGGCACAAGGGAGACCTAAGGTGGTCATAATGTTATGCCTGATCGGTGCGTGTTGTGATGATCATGGTCTAGACCTGTTAATAGGATTTGCATGTCTCTCTAATCAAGATCTTCTGGAAGATATTCTCACATTTGTTGATTTGATGATGTTGCAGATATGTCGTTGCGTACGATCCATTGATGTTGAGCTCGGTGGAGATGTGACAGACCATCACAGTGAAACCCCTTTTCCACATATGGAAGCAACAGTCCAAAAAAGTGTCTAAATTCTTAGCAGGTGTCTCCCAGAAGACGGACTTTTCAATCAGAGCCCGAGGTGGAACGCTGACTCTGACTCGGTGCCAGATGCTTTGAGCCTGTACATTTCACTCTCGCTCACTCACTCACTCTGGTGAATAAAGGGGCGAGGTAATGAAATCAAGTCCACCGCTGGCAGCAGCCGTAAAACGTCTGCTTTTGTGCCCGAGCTAATTATTCATCAGGTTTGCACCAAAGATTAGCGTGGATGTACGTGAAGAATCCTTTTAAACGTCTCTTTTGTTGTTCCCCTACAGTCGTTTTAGATACAGCACCTGCAGTCACCCTTGTGAAATGACTCTGAGCCATTGTTCCCGTGTTATCCCGAGGACACGAGAAGGCTAGTTAGCGCCGCCTTTGATAGAGATGCCCGTCACCGTTTTAACATTCGTGTTATCAGAGAAGGCAGAGAATTACTGAGGCTGGGGCGGGAATAAAGCCACTCCATAATCTCTCTTTAGGAATAAAATAAAAATAATAATAATGTGCAAGGATTGCAGGCTTATCTTTTGCTCTGTTGTGCCACAAAAACGTATTCAAAATGGGGGGGACATCTCAATACAACATGTCTAAAGCCTCCTGAACTTGTGTTTTTCTTGTAATGGAACACAATGATTTGAGCAACCAGAGTATTGTATGACTACTTCTGCAAAGACGAATGAGAGAACCCCGCTGCTGCACGGGAAGCCTGAATAACAATGCGGTTTGTGGAGTGTGCAAAAACGTGGAATGACTTGCACTTGTTTTCAAACCCAGCTGTGCAATCTCACAGGCAGCAACAGTAAGGTGAGCCAGAGGAAGCGGTGGGTGGCTCTCTCTCTGAGCCTGCTCGCCGGCTCTGACGCCCCCTACAGGGCAGAGGGCTCCTAACCGCAGAGACCCGCAGCTGGAAGCCTCCGTTTATTGCAGTCAATTGAGCTAAAACAGCGGAGAGCTGCAAGCAGCGTGTGCGCCGGGCTTAACCCTTAAGGTCCAGGAGTGAGAGTGGCTGGAGAAGTGTGGTCAGGGAAGTTTGAGCCAATTTCAGTTCCTGTTTTTTGAGTGAGAGAGAGAGTTGCTCAATGAGATAGAGTATGAATGGCCTGTTCGGACCAGATCTGATGACTAAACTCTATCACCAGTGTTTTCATGCGCTATTTCAGGAGGTTCTTTGACTATCAAGGAGTGGAAAGGTGTTGATTCCGGTGTGAACTTCAAGTAATAGCGACTAAATTTATTTTTATGGTTAAGCGTCTCCACTCGGTGTCACATCTCACACCTGTAATGTCACTCATGACCGGATCCTGTTCAGGATTACTTGTGCCGGGATTCAGAAGTGCGCGTGTATTTTTGGCACCGGCTTCAAGTGGGTGACGGGCGCACAGACGGATTCAGACTCCGACAAGAGGAGCAGCTTCTTTGTTCGCAGGAGCAGAGCAAGCAGCGAGACCTTTGGGCCCCTGCAGGCCCCCTCCTCCACCTAGAAAACAGGTATAGTATCATATTTGTATTTTTCTGATCTGATATCAGTTTTTCTGATCTAACAGAGCAGGTGGAGATTTGCAGCTCTGCTCTGATGTTTGTGTAACGACTCCTCTTGTTGTTTAACGTAAGGGTGCGTGAAGAAGCAGGGGGAGATTAGCTGTGAGTGATCCGAGATAAAAATAGATCTGATTTGAGATGATTCACGGATTTTTTTTTTTTTATGTTAAACGCAACTTTCTGGAGCGTTCAATGAAGGCTACAGGCTGGTGGAGAGAGAGGGAGAGAGAGAGAGGGAGAGAGGAGGGCAGCTGGGTGAAATCTGCATATCGATTGCAGGAGGACGCACACACACACACACACACCGACACACGCACGGACACAAACGCGCGCACCCGCGTACTCATCCCTCGTAAAGGGGCGTGTAGGGCTGGCAGGGACTCAAACCCTCCGCATTCGCATCAGTGGAGGAGCCGAGAGCGGTGGCGCACGGAGACGCGGACGCCGGGGATAACTTATATTAGATCGTTTCGGACTTTTAATTTAACAAGACGATATTATTTCCTAAGCTGTTTTTTTTTTTTAGGAAGGGACTGCCTGCTCTCCCTCAACGCTGGTCGGATTTCATTTTCTTTCCTTTTTGACAGCGCTGAATGAGACGCGGGGAGAGAGAACCCGGAGAGATCAGCGGTGAGGAGACAGAGTCTGAACGCGGATAAGAGAGAGGGTGTCTCGGGGTTTCGGCTGTGCGTCTTTGCGCGGACTATAGCCTGGACTGCCGCGGTCGTTCCTCTGCTTGTTAAAAGAGGGGATTCCGGTGCGCGGGGGGCAGGAAATAAGAGTCGATTGGAACTCTGGAGAAAAAAAAAAAAAAAAAGAAAAAGATCTGGTGTCGTTTTAAGTGAATCGGGAGACGCATATCGGATCGTACGCTCTCTGCTCCACGCATGTTGAAAGTGGAGAGAGGAGGGCTGGACGCCTGCGGGTTTGCGAGTCCTCGAAACGCAGGTGAATGCAGCTGTTTGTTTTCTTCTCTGACTCATTCCGAGGCTCGGAAGACATGTCTGAGTCTGAAAATAAAGAGATTTTCATAAATTGTCCACGATTTCGCATAAAAATTTCCAGATTTGACTCATTCCATTTCATTAATGGTTCACTATCCTTTCTTATTGTTGTTGCAAAATACACAAAGTATAAAATTCCTATTAAAGCATGCATTTTTTTACCACCATATAATCTCTTGCTTTGTGTTCTTGCAGCATTTTGTTGCGGGCTGCAGTATTTTTTTTTCTTGTATGTGCGGATTAAGGCTGCTCACATAAACCGGCTCCGTTCCTTTCCGAGCAGCGTGACCCAGTAAAGGGCAGCCTCAGAGTAAACGACTCGAGGCTGCGATAATTTACGCTTTTAATTGATTTCCCCTAAATTTCAGAGCGCCGGTTCAACGGTGTCACTGTTGTGGGGCAGGCTTGAACAATCGGCGCATCTGGACGGTGCGTAAAAGACGCTCAACTCAGGTGAAACTCGGCTGTTATTATTAGGCTCCGGAGCAAAAACTGGGCCTGTAAGACAAGAAAGAAATAAAATAATAATAATAACTGCAGTACGGATATGCTTCAATTTGAGCTGGAGGATGAGCATTTTGGAAACGAAACGGGGAAGTTGTGGTTGTTAGGGGGCTCGGTGTGGCACAAACTCAAAAAAAAAGAGGGGCTCCTGGCGATAATCTGTAAAATTCAGATTTATATAGTTCACGTTTAAGATGGTTTTTGTACATCTGAAATGTCCGTGTCACCGGAGGGAGTCTTGTTGTGTCACTGCATCTTCACATTAATGTCTAGCTCCTTTTTGTAAAAGAAGAAAGAGGGAGGGAGGGAGGGAGGGAGAGAGGGTGAGTGAGTAAAAGAGAGGGAGGCAGAAAGAGAAAGAGAGAGAGTCATGTCACTTAACGGACTGCTGGTGCTCTCTGACTCAGTGTGCAGCTCCGCTTACATATAAAGACACGGAGCTTTTCAGACATAGGTTGGCTATTTGTAATCAAGCCAATCATCAACCTCTCCGAGCCTACAGGAGCAAAGCGGTCACAGTTTTTTTGGGGAAAGGGGGTTGTATCTGTGCCTTCTTATTCGTATCAGCAGCGAATCTTTAAACCAGATTGGGCAGTGTCCAGAGCGCACTGCCGCCGCGGCACGCATTCCTGATCTGCTCACATCTCTCTCGTCTCTTTATTTATTTATTTTTTGTTTCTTTCTCCCCAACTCCACAGTCAAGGATTACATCCTGCCCGGGCATCATCTGAAGGAGTAAGGACGCAAAGCGAAGGGTGGAGTGGGTGACTACTACTACTACTTCTGATTCTTCTTCTTCTTCTTCACGTATCTTGCACTTTGGCTTCTTTTGGAGAGGATATGGCACGGCCGGAGCTGGAGAGAAGAGAGCAGCCGGCGCAGGCGAGAGGAAACAGGAGCTGAATGACAGGATGCCAGCGACCTGAGACCGCTCTCAGACCACTCCAAGCTTCGTCAAAAGAGACACTTCTGCTTTATTATTTGTTGAATCCAGAGGAAGGGGAGAAGAATACTTGCCAAAAAAACAACAAAAAAAAAAAACAACGACAACAGCAACAAAAAAAACTTTTTGAAGGAGTTTAATTTCGGAGGGCTTTTCTTCTTTTTTCTTTTTGTATGCGTAATTTTATTTTTTCGGTCACAAAAACAAGGATGCATTGTGGATTAGTCTTTATCCTGTTCATGGGAATTCTCTCGGTGGCCAAGGCTTTCAAAAATGGTAAGTGTGACATCTGATATGTATATAAATAAAGCCTCTGTGTGCTCTGCTTAAGCTACTAATCCCGATATATTTTTTTTAAAGATTAGCCCTCTGTGATCACCGCTGATCTTTGGGCAAACTCGCCTGGCGCTCACCTGCCATTTCCAGAGAAAATCCTCTCATAGTGTTCCTACAGAGACTTAGTGTTGCTCAATGGAGAGTTCACAGATACGCAATGTAGCCCTATTTAACATTTCCTCCTGTTTAACTTGTATTTATAATGTTCTTTAATATTCTTGTGTGTTAGTTTAAATTACCTTTGTGCGCGTAAAGCTCCATCTGCATTGAAATCTTGCTAAATATTTGATTTATTTACTCTAGCTTCAGTTTCTTGTGAGTCTCCAAACCCACAATAAAAACCCTTTATTCAACGATAAAGTCTTTTACGCGGAGACAAAAGCTTTGGGTGCTGCCTGTTACGCACGCTGCCTTCACGAGTTATGGTGAAGTTCAAAAAGTCATTGCGATCTCTCGGCTTACACAACTTCCCCCTTGTTTTTATTCCTACAGCCTCGGTTTGGTTTCTACTTTTATTTATAACGATTTCTTCGATTTTAAAGAGCAGCAGATGGCGGACGCTTTTTTATATATATATATATTTTTTTAAAGACGAATGCAAATGCGGATAAATATGAGGAGGCAGTCCCCGAAAAACAAAATAGATGATTATTTCTTTTAACGGTTAAAACCTAAACTTTATAGGAAGTTTAAATTAAGAGTCTGCAGATGTAACTATGACTCAAGGCAAAGTCCTCTCCATTGTGTTCATGTTTGTGTCACAAAACCGAAATCTGTTCTTTTTCTTATTTTAATATGAGGCAGAAAACAAACAAAAAGTCAAATAATGAATTTGTCAAAGTGAAATTTATTATCTCATTATAAATAACTGTCTTTTTGTTCCACTCTGCTGGCTAAACATCAGGTTGTATGCAGTCCACTGCATTGATATGGATGGATAGGTTATTTTAAAAACTCTTTCAGTAATAGAAATGTTTAACTACACAGCAGCAGCAGTCTTGTCTCTGATCCAACGCGTCAATCCACATTTAAAAATGTTGTTTCTAAGGATTTGTTCTGGTGGTGTGAGACACTTTCCTGTAGACGGATCAGCCTGAAGCAGATTGTTTAGTCAAGCTGTGCTCTTTCTCTGCAAACTGCAGTGGATGACAGCATCAAACAGCAACAACAACAAAATATATATGTGTATATATTAGAGTTTCTTTTGTTCCCTTTAAAACCTGCCCCTCTCTCTCTTTTCGCCCCTCTGTGCAGATAAATGTGGAGGCAACATCAGAATCTCATCCGCCAACTACCTCACCTCGCCCGGATACCCCTTTTCTTACTCCCCCAGCCAGAAATGCATGTGGGTGATCTCGGCGCCGGGTCCTCACCAGCGGATCCTCATCAACTTCAATCCGCATTTTGATCTGGAGGACCGCGAGTGCAAGTAGGTATCCGCCACGAGTTAGCGACCCTCTCTATAAAGAACAGATGTGCTCTGTTTTGGCCCCGAAACCTCATTCGTTCAATCAGATGCTGCACCCCATCCCCACCACACCCTCCACCCCTCACCTCCAATTTGATTTAAAGTTATCTGGGAGTAAAGGAGGATAAAATGAAACCTCTGTCTAAACAGTAAAACTATGTGCTTTTTATTTATTAGTGAGGGGAAGCTGTTACCACCAGGCCTCACTGTGATAATGCTGTGAGATGCTCCTACAGATTTGTATCGATTCCCATCTAACAGTGCATATGCATGTGTGTGCCATTCATATGCGAGACCACTCATTCCTCCCTTTTCCCCCCACCTCCTGATGCCTATTGCACATGAAACTGCGCCATCTAGTGTCAGCCGGCTGCCTGAAACCTCCTGCGTGCCCCAACAGTGATCCTTGCAAAAAATACATAAAGCAGCAGGAATGTCTCACCCCTGCCATTTGGTTTTTCGGGAATGTCCTTCATTTTCGTCTTTGTGGAGTGAAGTCACCGGGATGTGATATTGATTTGAACGGCTGCTTTTTTTTAATTTAATTATTATTATTTTTTGCAGAAAGGGGGGAAAAACTAAAAGGCCAAAACCTCAGAAGAGGTCATTAACTTTGGCTGCTTTTTATACTGCTTTCTTATTCCTTTCTTACAATCCAATTACTTTCCAAGTAAGTGAGATATTCCAAGAATTGGCCGCGTGAAAAGCAAGTCTCGGCTTATTTTAATAAGGCGGTTGCTCTGATGGCATCAGCGTTTGGAGGCAGGTGAGATGATTTGGCTCACGTTGGATTTTTAACTTGTGAAATCGCCGTTTGACACTTAGCTAGCTACTGATCCTCGTTCGACTTGTGAGCCACGAGCTGTCGCATCCAGCAAGAGGCTAAGCGGCTAACCTGTTGTCAGATAGATAGTTTAAGCCGATGAAACCGGAGATAGACGGTAATGTGATGAGCCCGTGTCAGTGTGCGGCTGCTGCCCCGAGGTGAGCCTTGCCCGGGCAGACTGCCTCGCTCTGATTGCCTTGTCTTCCCTCATGTGTGTGTTGTTTCTTTCTTGTGTGTGTGTCTGTGTGTGTGTCTGTGCCTCGCTCTGTCTCAGCTGTTTGTTTACGCTGCAGGGCTCGGGAGAGTACAGGGCTTTGCTGGATCCTGTTACTGTATCCTCAGCTCCACCCAAAACCTGGACCCTGCGCTGCTTTTGTGCTCCTTGAATGGCCCCTGTATACGCTTGCAGGGTTTGGTTTTTTTTTTCTCTTTAATCCCGGATTTAGATCCCACTTTAACCTTTCTTTAGTGCTGTCAGAGATTTACGGCAGACTGAACGCTGCTGTCTTTTTCTTCTTTTTTTTTTTCTTTTTTTTGAGGCTGGATGCTCCTTGACACTTCTTCTGGGTCCAGTTTCAGCACCAGAGGGACTATTAAACTGTCCAAGCTCCTCGGTTAGAAGCAGAGGGCGAGGAAGCGACGGGAGGAGGGGGCAGCAGTAACAATGCTCAGTGTTAATCAAATTAGTCAGGAATGAATTTCCTGTGTTTAGTAAAAAAAGATTTTTACTCGCCCGCAGGCAAGGAAGTCCCTTTTTTTTTTTCAATTTGAACTGAAGGCGGGCTTTGAGTCTAGCACTCAATCGGTGTATCATTTACAAATTAGCAGTGCTCTTTCCGTTCAGCAGCCACGCTGAATTTGCAGATTGCCGGTTAATTGGCTGTTCATAAATTTGTTAGCGGGTGAAATTTGTGTTTGCGTCCCTCTTTCGCGTATCCTACGTGTGTATCCGTTACATCTGGAGCAGACACGACCTATGTAATGCCAACAGTGTGGTCAGAAAGGTTCCTAACCGCTTGGATACGTTGACAAATGACCCGGGCGGACGGCCGTGAAACTCAAGCCGGTCTCCGATTCATGTGGGCCACTCAGAGATTGCACCAGAGGAAAAAAATAAATAAAAAAACAGGGTCGTCCTGACCTGCAGCTTTGTCCTATTTTTAACCGGGTGCACCGTTTCATTTTTAATGTCGCTAATGGCTTTTCATGGGACTTTAGTTCCACTTCGCGATATATTCCTTAACTTGCTTCACTTTGGCTCTAGACATAAAAAGGACGCCGCATTAAGTTCCCCCCTTTCTCCTCTTTAAATTCAAATTATCGTCCTGTCCAACACGAGGGTGGATTATTGTGCTAATCGCTGACAAGGCATGTCATAGGTAACCCAATTATGAGAGCGGGAATAGTCGCTTATGTATCTGCAGGCAGTCGTTGGGTGTGATTTGTGTTGGAGCCGTCAGACTCCCTGTCGCAGCTCCACTCACCAAATCAGCCCTTACATAATGGAAACTGATGAGAGCCAGAAAGGCCTTCCTTATCTGATGGACTGGCAGAGTGGGTGGAGGTGGGGACGGTGGGGGTAACAATGCATGCTTCAGTGCACTGCCTTGCAATCTAATTAGCGGGCAAATGGAACACACATGCGCCACATGTTCCCCCAACATGGCGCTTATCAGCAAACCAAACAATAAGCACTCAAAAGTGGTGCTCGTAAAAAGAAAAACAAGTCTTCCGCTGAGTGGAGTCTGGCTGCGGCGGTGTTGTTGCACGTGTGCGCTACCCTTGACAGGTTTGTTTGGGGAAGTGCAGGGGCCTGTATCCTGAGAGCTGCAGGAGGAAAGCACTTCATCACAAAGATAAGGGGACTAAGTGAGCCTTGCGATTCTGAATGCAGAGCGTGTTTACCTTTCACGCACCGCTGTAGACTTTCACAGAGTGGAGTTTCAGGGGGCCGCCCTTGCCGCCTCCCGCCGCCTCTCGCCGGCTTAATGAAGTTTGAGGCGGAGGCGCAGCCTGCATCAGGGCAAATATTTGAAGTCACTTCAGCTCGGAAAATCGGTGGAATGAGCGAGCTAGGCTCAAGTGAAAAACCAAAGTAAATAGATACTTTACTTTTGCTCCGCTCCCTTTACCATGCACCCATTCTCTTTATCCCCCCCCTTGCGATCTGATAAGGGCCGTCGGGGCTCGCCCGGCTGCAGCAACTGCGGCAAAAAGGTGGTTTCAATGGATTCTGATCTAAACGAGT
Organism: Chelon labrosus; assembly: GCF_963514085.1. Lineage (NCBI taxonomy): Eukaryota > Metazoa > Chordata > Actinopteri > Mugiliformes > Mugilidae > Chelon > Chelon labrosus. Next base: position 5,174,213 of record NC_140351.1, on the reverse strand, counting down.
GACGGGCAGGTTTCACAAAACGGCAGGCTGAAGGTTTTAGTTTATCTAATTTGGACGCTACGCCACGGTTCTTATTGTTTAAGTGAGAGTTTCTGTTCAGAAGTCTGCAGGCTGCTCTCTCTCTCAACCTTCTCCCCTCTTGCTGACTCAAAGAGGAGAGCCAGCTTTCTATAGACACGCTGCTGACAACATTATGAATCATTGATGGCATCGGATTTGCTGACCAGACCGAAAAAAACGTCGGTTCTTCAGCACATACTGAAATCCCTCGCAGTCAGTCAGCCAGTCAGCCAGTCAGGGCTGCGCTGTTTGTTTTGGAGGTGCAGAAGTTAAAAACAAGAGGGAGATGGAGCCTCTGCTTTCTCATCCCTCCCTCATTTCTTTGCTTCGTCTGCTTGGTATTTTTTTTCTGGACCTCACTGACATTCCAGCGTGACAGTGTGTGCAGTGGATGGAGGGCTGGTGGGTGGGGTGGGGATGAGATGTATGGCAGAGTGGTACTAGGCAGCAGAGATATTCCAGGAATGCCTGCTCAAGCAGCTCCTCGTGGGGGTTTGGGGGCGGGTGGGGGATCGAGGAAAAGTTCAAACTTCAAACTTCAAACGTCCCCCCCCCCCTGCTTACAGGTGCCGGGAACTCAAATCTTGGAAAATCAACTCCTCTCCTCCTTTTTTTTTCTTTAATTGTCGCTCTCTCTCTGTCTTTTCTTTGTCCCCCCTGCCCCTTCGCTCCGACCTCCCGCTGAGCTGCCCCCGTGGAGCTGCTCGTCCTGCTGGGAAGGCAAACATTCTCTGCTGTGTACCTTCCACAATAGACATCCTGCCCCTCCTGGCATTCGTGACCAGGGCCTGAGCCCCAGAGCCGACTAATAGGAGCTGCCGGGGGGCGGGGGGGTATTAACCTACCCCGGATCTATAGTTGGCCCTTTCTTTGTCGTGTGTAATCCCGCTAACTCCACTCATATGCTTCACAGTGCCCCTCAAAGAGTGCCACCTGTTTCTAGGAAGTGAGAGTGGAGGACAGAAGGGGCTTTAGGGAAAAAGACCCACTTGGCCACTTTTCCCGATTCCTAATTCCCTTGCTCCGCGCTAATAGCATGCAGCAGCCTCATGATAAAGAGCAGCGGCGCTTCACTTCACAGTTGGGGAGTGAAGATCACAACTCTCCCTCCGCCCTCCGAGGCAACCAGTCAAATAGGGAGACGTGGGCTGCGTGATTGTTTATTAGCTGTTGTCATGGAGGGAAATAAATAAGCCAGGGACGCAGCAGGAACCTTTCTTTTTCTTTTTTCTTTTTTTCTTTCTTTTTTAACAGGCCTGTGGCGGTGGCAGCTTTTATGGAAGGGAAGTGCCGCGACCTCCAGGGCTGACGGGATAGGGCTTTGGATTGACACAGATTGTTGGGAGATACTTATGGCCTGTTAGCGGACATTTATTATTTCCGCTGTCAGTGTGTTCTTTTTTTAAAGTGCATGTCAGAGAGGCATCCACGCCGGAGGAGGGGAGGGAGTTGAAAGTGCCGCCGACGCCGCCGCCGGAAAAAAAAAAAAAAGACGGGCACAGCCAGATTGAGCGCGTGGGGCGACACCTCTTCTTTTAACTACCAGGTTTCGACAAAAAAAAACAAAAAAAAAAACAGCTGAAATTGCGCACCTGGTGTTTTTCTGCAGTAACAGACTCCCACGGTTCGTCACAATGGAAATCAAATTAGACTCGAAATTACCTTGAAACACTGCTACTTGGAAAATAAAGGGGGGGGGGTCCTTGTCACCTGCATCTCAAAGAGCAAATCCATTTTGAATTTATCTTGTTTGCACTTGTAAAAGCCTTATTTTGCACAGACGGGCGCTTCTGCATCTTTGAATTTCCACTCGCTGCAACCGCGTCCCCCTGTTGATGAGGCAGGTGAGCCGTTGGAGGAAAAGTGGTTCACCTTGTTAATTAACCAGAGGACAGAACAGAAAAGATTGGACGGCAGACAGAGATGTTGCATCACGTGGAAGCTGTTGACCTTCACTCTCAGGACTCTCATTCTTCTTCTTCGTCGTCTCTTTTAAACATAGAAGGGGTTACTCTCTGGCTAATGAGCAGGATTAAAGTAGGTCTGTGCACATGTGCGCCTGCATGTACGAAGAATATGAGTGTGTGCGCGAAAGAGAAGGAGGGACTGCTGGGTTTAGGGTCCTTTCTTTTATTTTTTTTTTCATCCACTGGTGAAGTGTTTCACCTTGGCCACGGCTTGGAAGGGCAGCTTGATTGAAAAGCTTTCTGGCCGTGGCATCTGCCATCCTCCCCGCTGCTCTGTCACCACTTTGATTCATGCACAACCTGACCACAACCGGGAGGCGAGCCACTCTGCCTCGCAGCAGGGAGGCCGGGGAGGAGGAGGAGGAGGGGGGGAGGAGGCTGGGCGGCAGGTCTGCTGCAGTGGGAAAAGAAGGAGACGACAAGGCCCGCGCTCATAAATAATCCGGCGGATTTCAGGTCTCGCCCGGTGTTATCTGAGGCAGCCTCACGTGTCTGAATGTTTTGGGGGTTTTTTTTACATCTCGATGTGGGAGTTAGCGGCTCGTGTTTGCCAGGGACTCGTGTCCCTAAGCTGTCTCTGGCACCGAGTACTGTAGCTGGCGAATTCTTCTCTTTCTTCTTCTTCTTCCTTTTTCATTTTTCCATCCGCAAACCAGTACTCGCCTCCCTATATGGAAGTTTCTTGTGGAATGGAGCTGCAGCCCACACGGCTTACCGGATGTCAGGCGTTTTTGAGACTCGCGATTAGAAGACAACGTTTGGTAATCTCAGCTCTCTATCTGGACGCCGCGGGAGAACTCAAGACGCCGCTTTCCTTCCAGCGCGCATGAAAAAGCATTAAACACCGAGGTTATAATTCAATTGTGCGTTTCTGTTCTCCAAAAGGACAGTTGGCAGCGAGCGCCATCTCCCCCTCGCTCTGCTGCCTCGTACGACATAATTAGCAACAGGTTTTCCTCCCGTGCCTTTTTTTTCTTTTCTTTCCGCCATGTGCTGATTTCTCAGTTTATGAGGCTGTACGGAAAACATCAAGAAGTGATAAACAAGGCTGAATGAGGAATAACCGGAGTTCACGATGTGTGCGGGTGGTAGAGCGGCCGTCTGGGTGGGGGGTGGATTACTCTGAAACAGTACCTCAATGTCTTACCCGTCCCAGAGGAGAAAGGAGAGAGAAGAGGCTCTTTAGTTGAACTGATGAGGGAGTTCTGGACACTTTAATACGGCGTGTCCAGGCTTGTCAGACATGTTTCGTTTAGCGGTCTAACCTTGAAAGGGGGCCTGTGATTGTGATTGATGTGGCGGGGGTGCTACGCAGCTTGTTTGTTGCCCTAACGCCCCGGTGCTTACAGATCCGCAAGGGGTGGCAAGTGGGAAGGGGGCGGCGGCCTCGGCGACCGCAGGGTTCTTTATTCAAACAATCAAGCCGGGGTCCCCAGAGAGGCTGCGGGTGAAGAAAAGCTTGTTTTCGGCGGGTGAGAGGGTAAAGTAGGTAGGAAGTGGCGAGCCGAGGACCCTCCTCTCTCGGCCCCAGATCCCCGGGGTCATTTTCGGTCGCTGTGTTTGCGCACAGCGGGCCGCTGGCTCGCCGGTGTGCTCCTCCACCGCTCAGCTCTGCGTGATTCGGCCGGGGCAGCAAGCAGACAGTGATTGATGGGGCGGTGCCCCGCTGCTCTCTGATTGAGTTAGAGCCACTCACAATCCCTGGCTTTGTTTGCTCTTTGCTTGATCTCTCCTCACTAAATTGGCAGCATTAGTTGTGGTCTGTCTTTTTTTTCACTCGGCCACCGTCACATTTTTTTTCTCACGGTCGTATTTCTTCAGTCAGATGGCCATAATTGTAAAAAAGGACTGTAAATTAAGCCTAACAGCTACCTTTTTCTGGTATTATCTCTGTAGGGTATTGCTGAAAGTATTATTAGCAGCGAGTACCTCCAACCTTTCCAGGATGACCCCTACCTCCTCCGTGCATACTTACACGGCCCCCGCGGAGGAGATTAAACCTCCGAGCAGACAGCCACCAAGTTGACGGGAAAGTTTGATTGTCGGGCCAGTAAATGGAAGAGTCACATTGTCCTTCAGATGCTAGCAGTGCCTGGCTGGCCGACCGACCGACCGGCAGCACTTAAATCAGCCCCGCAATGCCAAGAATTCAGCCTCGGAAGAGATGCAGCGCTTGGCACGCGGCCCTCGCAGCGCGGCCTATTTGGCTTTCAAAGTGCTGCATCGCTGGAAAAACCCGAGTTCTTCTTTTTCACGGAGTGGCAACAATGCAGCTAATAAATGAAATAAAAAGGATCGGGTTTTAAATATTAGATATTTCATTTAAGGGCTGAGCTGCGTTGGAAGAAAAAACGACCGGGTCACGCTCGCAAATATGGTTAAGAGCCGTGCACATAGCTCGTGTTCTGTCGAGTTTAAAGTGTGGTAAAGTTTAAGGTCAGTCGTGGTCTATTCTGTGTGTGCACTCAACAGCGCTCCCACAGGGTCTCTTCACAGCCAAGTGGCTGCACGTCCGGCCAGATGACCGGGTCATGAGACACTCAGCCCAGACTGCTCTCTGACCCTCCCCACCCCTCCGCAGGCTCGAGGGAGGACAGAGAAAAGGAAGAAGGAGGGTGCCGGGGGGTGGGGGGGACGGATGGGACATTTAATTGAATAATTCCCAGTGCAGTTATTACCATCGCCCTGGAGCTCGCTAGCCGCTGCAGAGCCGCGTAAAAGAGTCTTAGAGAGAGGGAGGGAGGACGTTTCAAACCACAGAACCGCTCGCTGTTGTTGTGCTTGGCACCTGTTTGCCAACTACCTCAGTCTGCACCATTTTCCTCTTTTGTTTCTGGCCCTTTACTCGCTCCATCAACAAGCAAACTTTCATGCCTTTTCTACCTCACTCAGCGGTTTCTCTTCACCGCACCCACACCACCCTTTTCTTTCTTTTAGAGAAGGAGAGAGAGTTTTGAGCAGCACCCAAAAGGCTTTACCTCTAGCTGACCTCAGTCTCAGCCTACCCTCCCCACTGCTTTCCCCCTTCCTCTCCTCCCCTGCGCTCCTCTCCCGCTCATCCCGCCTCCTTCGAATGCAGCGTGCTCCCCGCATGCACAGCTCATTACTCGGCGGGGAGCGCCACTGGCATCCAGACACAGATAGATGATTGCCCCTGGATATTATGTTGTTGTTGTTTTTCTCGTCGGCCCAGGGACGGGACGGGACGGGACGGGACGGGACGGGCTCACGTGACCAGCTTTAGCCCCAAGTTCACTGGGTCACTAGCTCAAGGCTGTTCACAGCTTTCTCCCGTGCTAGCCTGACCTCAAGCGTGTACGTCGCGTACAGGATATCCAGTAACGGTCTGTGTAGGCTGCATCCTGGTTTCCTTTATCAGAAAGACACAGACGCTCCAGTAACAGCGAGCCACGTGACCGAAGATACCACGAAGACGTGTGTGTGGTCAGCTGTAAGCACAGTGGAGCTGCAGTATATCCATAAATTTACAGTTTAACCTCCTGCATAGCTGTTTCTAAGTGATTGTCGGCTTTGTATGCAATTTGTGAGGCTTTAAAATCATTTTAGGCCTATATCGGAACCGGCTTTCGTAATCCATTGTTACTTTCAATTCATGCGTCTTGATCTGAGTCGAGGGTCGTCTGTCTTTGAGTCTTTATACAACAGGTGAAGAAGGAGCAGCGTTATCTTCCTGCCTTCGTCCCTCCCAGCAGGGCGTGCATGTACCCATGCCATAAGGTATTAGGTGGCAGGGACAAGTCGTCCCTGCTGTGCCACCTCACCCCCTCTTCCTCCCCCCTTTCACCCTGTTATTTTTACCCTTGACTTCTCATTGTCGCGACGCCGCCGTATCATCCGAGCCGTTCCACAGGACCCCTGTGGAGGATCCTCTCCTCGCTCACCTCTGCCTGCCCCCTTCTCTCCTGTGTAATCAGAGATCCTCTCAAATGTCAAGGTGGGACAAATGGGAGCCATTCCCTCATGTAATGGCCCCAGAAATGGGTTAGAGTGCCTCCCTTGCCCTCTCTCTCCCCCCCTCTATCTTTTTCCTCTCTTTCAGAAAACCTGTGGTGCTTTTCGTCCTTTCTTTCGTTTGTATTTTTCAGCCGTTTCCCCGCCTCTCTCTCTTTTTGTCTCCTTTGTCAATCGTATCACAGAGTTTCCGGCTTCGTTGTGTTGACCTGTCTGACCTTTTTCAGGAGAGTGTGTGTAATTGACATATTGCGTAATAGCTCTCAATCAAAATGGCTTTATATTATAATAAGGCCATTGCTGCTGAGGAGTTTCCTTTTTCTTAATTTGCCCAAAGGGCTGACATTTAGAGTGAATATTCACTTCTCATATACATTTACACTATATTTATTATATTTAAATCTAAAGCTCACTTAGATGAATGTGTACTTCCACTTTACCGTGGGCATTTTACTAAATGATTGTACCTATTCATCTCGCTACGGTTATGATAACAAGATGTGTGATAGAAAAAGAGATCTTAATACTGTTAATACTCGGTTTATCATCAGCCATAACATTATGACCACTGACAGAAGAAGTAAATAACATCTTGTGACAATTCAGTGTTCTGCTGGGAAACTTTTGGACCTGGCATTCATTGGTGTGGATGTTACTTAGACATGTAGTAGGACCCACCTAGACCAGACCAGACACCCCCACCCCATAGCAATGACACTCCTTGATGGCAGCAGCCATCCCCAGCAGGACGCAGCCACAAAAACGCTTTAGGAACAACTCAAAAAAACATGAAGAACAGCACAAGGTATTGACCTGGCCTCCAAATTCACTAGATCCCAAACTGATCAAGTATCTGTGGGATGATTCACACAGGCCCCTCCCCTCAAAGGCCCCCCCACTAACAACATCCTGTTACCAGACACCACAGGACACCCTCAGAAGGCCCATGTTCATTCTCTGATGAGTCACAACTGTTTTGGAGGCAACAAGGGAGACCTACACAATATTAGGAAGGTGGTCTTAATGTTATTTTGGAAAGGAATTGATCATGTTTTGGTCATACAGTTAACAAAACTGTACAACTCTATGTGGAAATCTGATTAATTGCAACAACTTGTTGTTTTATTAGTGCGTTTAAGGCATCAGAAGGAGCTCATTTGTGTTTTTTTCCACATTTTTCTTTTAATTTTCCGTTATTTGTTGCATTTTCTTTAATGAAATATGCGTTGAACGTCGTCCTGTTGGAGTAAAAACCAACCAGCAGGTGAATAAGAACCAAAAACTGTAACAAATCAATTATCTTTAACATACACAGTAATTAAATACCATAAAGCACCATGTAATAAGAATAACTACATAACTTGTCCCGGGACTTGTTGAAATCGCAGATGTATATTCACATTTGTGTAATCGCGTTATTGTGACCTATTTGTCACGCTTCATGATTTTAATAAGAGAAGAAAGTCCGAGTGTGTTCGAGCAGGACGGCTGGAAAAAAAAAATAAAAATCTGCCCCGGCCTTCGAGGCATGTCGCAGTCACTTGTGTGAATGTGAAACAAGTCAGCTGAGCGCATGTCTTCAACGTCCCCTGTGTTCAAAGTGCAGTGTGAGGTAGGGCCCACTGCCCTAAATTGCATGGCTGATTTAGACAGCCTGTTAACAGTGGGAGCTTTTGTGGTTAGTCTTATTTTCCTTGCTTGTTTTCTGCTCCCCCCCCATCCCACCCTCCGCCCGTCCCCTCTCCGGTACACAGCAGTGTGAGCGGGGGTCTGTGCTGAGCAGCCACCCACCCTTTCCATACACACCCACACCCCTCAGGGCAGAAATCTCCCTCTGTTAGCCCGTGCTCATATTTCTGAATAAAGGATTATTGTGCTTGTTGCAGAGGGAGGGGGATGCAATAATTGAGTCTAAACAGCCAAATTCATTAATTTGATTGTTGGCGACAGCAGATCTCTCGACAGTGTAATTAGGGAAGCTAATGGATGGAGGCATGCTAAATCCATCAATGCTAATGATAATTGCAGTTTAGGGGAGAGAATATGCTTTTCAGACGCGAGGCCGAGGCCGCAAACAAAATCGGAAAACAGCGACGGCGTCTAAAAATAGGCCTGAGCGCAGCCTTACAGTGTGAGGGTGACACCCAAAGAGGCCCGCCGTCGGACGGGGTGCAGCTGGGCCATCTGGGCGGGGCGGGGTGAGGCGGTGGGGGGGTATCCATCTTTTCATAAATCTTTTTTTATCTCCGTCCGTCTTTGCGGGAAACGCCGCGGCGGTGAAGCGGGGCAATCATGCCCTTCTCCCCTCGCCGGCGAGGAACCACTTCAGGAACCACTTCTGAAGCCATCAGCTCTGATTGGTTGGGGTTCTGTCCCGCTGGGCGAGTCGCCACATTCGGGGGGGCCTTGGACTGCTGCGATAATTTTCTGCAGATTCAGAAGTGAGGGCACATCAGTGGAGAGGATGGTAGTGCAAAAAAATATCTCGTGATTTTGGTCTTTAGTGTTCACCCTCAGTGAAAATCTTAGTTTTTCCTCGTCCGCCCAGACGAGCTGACACGAGGGTCGTTACAGCTGGACCGGTGCCCAAGGAAAAAAAAAAGGGAACCTGTTATTCTAGGTTCAGGTTAATGAATGTCACATGCAATGGGGAGGCAGTGCGGGACGGAAAGTAGACACAGAGAGAGAGAGAGACCATTTTATTACGGCGAGGTATGTCCCCTCCAGGCTCGGAAAAAGTAACTCAGAGATCGGCTTGTCTGGGGGGGGGGGGCCCCCTTGTACAAACGTTAATGATGTTTTGCCGGAGCCCCAAGTGACAGTTTGTTAGTCGAGACTCGTTAATACAAAACTTTTTGGTTCGTGACAGCTGACAACAAGGTTACCTTCCCCTGCCAAGTCCCCTCGCGCCTCGCGGACCTGTCCCGAGTCAGTCCCATTGTTTAGGCGTTTCCACTTGTGTCACCTGGAGATGTTTTGACATGTTGTAGGTGACATGTTTAAATGCAACTGCGAGTTATACGCTGTCAGACGGTGACGGAAAATGCCAGAGAAAAGGGGAGGGTGGAGAGGGGAGATGGGGTCAGGCAGTTGTTCAGTCTGCAGCCGAACCAGAGGGCAGCGGCAAAGAAAGAAAGAAAGAGCTCTTGTTCTGGGGTTTTCCGCGGCATGCTCGAGCTTATAAATGGTCTGATTAAGAAATCTAACCAATTGTACGAGGCTTATGCAGTCTGTCATAGCGTTATTCCATTTGCCTGAGATTGTATTGCTTTTGTAGAACCATATCAAGACATTTATAGAGGGAGGACAGATTATTTCCACGGGAAAGCTTCAGGCAATATAACTGTTATATTGTTAGGCCGCTGGTTTGTCGCCTTCTCTTTGGGCTTTGTAGGGAGGGCTAATGTTCTCGTTTGACACTGCCGGATTGCTTTCTCTCTGTGCCTGAAGAAAGAAGGCAGGCTAATACATTTGAGTCGGTGAAGCGAAGGTCGTTGAGAATTACATTCGGCCCCCCCACCTCCCGTTTACCCTCCTATCCCTCTCCTTTTTCCCTTTAATTTCCCCGCTGGATTGGCAAACCGTTTTCGCTATTAGCACTGTGGTAGGCGGCTCCGCTGTGTGTGTGTGTGTGTGTAATTGTCTGTGTGTGTGTTGTGGGCCCACCCAGACCCAAAGCAGACTAGACAGATGAATAAGTGCGCGGCTCAACTGGATTGTATTGTCATGAGGAATGACTACAAACAGCAACAGCAGCAGCAGCTACACAACATAAAAGGTCACCACACAGGCTCCTGAGTTTAATGAGGACGTAGCTGAGCGGCCAACCCCCAAAACATTAGGGGGGCTTTTAAGTAGGCCATGTTCATGTACTTCTTTTACGATCCCAGATAGAGGTTGTTAACTGTACTCTAAACCGTAGAAGCGAGTGCCCACAGGTATTTAGAGCAATGGATTAGAGCAGCCGGCGACAGGAGAGACTTTCGAAGGCGTCATACTGCACCATTTCCCCTAATATCTTCCAGATGATAAGGGCCCGGATGGATCTGCGTTAGCAGAGCGGAGCCTGCAGAGCCACCGGCGCAGAACCTTTTTGGAGTTCTGGCCGACGCGCCGGTCGTTTAGGCACAAATAGAGACATTTTGTTGTAGGAGGAGGAGGAGGAGGAGGAGGAGGAGGTCTATTCCTTTATATCTTCCGCAGCGAGGACCCCCCTCAGGGCGTTTTCTCCCCTCGCTCCGCATTCCCTCTCCCACTGTGCCGCCTTTACGAGGGACATTCGAGCTGATGGTGCGCCAGAGTGAAAACGCTTTTGCTTTTCAGGAGGGGCAGGGAGTCAGAATGATGTTTTCCGTTTCTACACAAATCTACACAAATCTGCACATATGCTGGTTATGTACAGCATGCATCAGAGCCGACGATGCGGCAGCTTTTCAGGACGTGCGAGGAGTCAAAAAATGTGTTTTCCCCCTCTCATTTGAATGCCAAATATGGCAAAAAGCAAATATTAATATTTTCTGTTAACACCACAGCATGCTGCAGTGCACAAAACATGCACACTGCTCTGCATCTGCACAAATCTGCACATATATTGGGAATATAGAGTTTGCATTCGAGCTGAAGAGAAAATGCTGCTTTTCAGGAGGTGCGAGGAGTCAAAATAATAAGAAAAAATAATTATTTTTTTTGTTGTTTTTCATTTGTTTGAATGCGAAATACGGTCAAATGACAACATTAGTGTTTTCTGTTAACACCGCAATGTGCCGCACCGTGCAAAATATGCATAAATCCTCTGCATCTGCACAAATCTGCACATACATTGCACATTGCACATTGCAGCTTCTTGAGCTGTACTGCAGCTTGCTTTTCTCTCCTTCTTCATCTCAGTGATGCATCTCAGCATCAATTTTTTAGGCGTCTGGCAATGCTCTGCTTTTGGCAGTTGTGCGCGTGTCTGTGTGTGTGTGTTGTTTGTGTGTGTGTGTGTGTGGAGGATGGGGGGGCTGTAAGATAGCTGCAGAGACAGAGGCTCTGAGGTGAATTATAAGTCTGCTGATAGAACAGAGCAGGGCCACGGAAAGATTGATGCTCTCTGTTGTGAGCTGGGAACGAAAAGATGGAAAGGAGAGGAGAGGAGAGGAGAAATTGATTGGGTGAGAAATCTTACTGCTGCTTCCTACTGTAACTAAACCGATATTAAGAAAACGGCCGCGCCGCTATACATGCCTCCCTCTCAGCAACTAAAAATAATACGATGTCATAAGTCTAAGCTTTCACGAATAACATAAGCCATGACGTCAGTACAACGGAGCCCGGTTCCAAGAGATCCCATTAAACTAAATAATGAGTCACTCCCCCGGCTGGTCAAAACTCAGGGGAGGGTGACTCTGTAAACACCACGTGAAACTTGTATTTTTCACCGAGCCGCGGCTGATAAAGTAGCTGAAACAAAGTGGTACTTGTGTGAGCCGGGCAGGGGCTGTTGCTACAGCTGGTGGCCCGACGAGGAAAAGGAAGGAGGAAGACCTGGTCTGAAATCACAGCGCAGTCACAAGAGCAACAAGGAGGAGCTGAAAAACACGAAGCGTACAAGAAGGCCGAGTCCCACAAAGATTTAAAAACAAGCGGAGGGAAATCTGTATAATGCCGAGAAAAAGAGTGAAATGCTAACTATCCGGGCTTTTTCTTTGTTGCCGAACCTTTAACCCAGAGACAATAAAAAATTTAGCAGAGAGGAGCAGAACAAGGAGAGGCTCTTGATGCATCTTGACAGCCCCATATCACCTCAGATCACCCCCCAACCGAGCTGGAAGACAAGGGAAGTCATCCGTCCACCGCAGCTTCTCGGGGGACCCAATTTGGAGCCGTGCCACTTCTGCTCAGCTCTACATTTATTTACACCCTGTCCTCCCCTCTCGCCATCCAAATCCCTTTCCTCCTGCTAATATTTTGCACGTGAAACCCCGGCGCAAGGCAGCCCCTCCCCATCGAATGCATTTTTGTAAGATTTGCAGCAGGTGAAGGAAACCGTTTAGCGGTTAAGGTTAGCGGGAAAGGGTGCGCGTTGTTACATGTCAGGTCCCACCTGAGGGATTTAGCCGACCATAGCCATCATTCAAAGTGAAAATCGCCTTTTCTGTGTAAAATCCCATGCATTAAGTGCGCTCAAAATCACTAAGGAGGCCTGATGTTTTGACAGTAATTTGGGAATCGAGCAAAAACTATGAAAGCGGGCCCCCTTTTAGCCCAGAAGGCGCATATTTTCTGAGGAGGCAGAAAGAACGTGTGTGCGTGTGACCGAACGTGACCACAAACCTGCTGCACTTTACACCTACACTATACGTCAAAATTCATTTCTGCATTTGCTCAGCGTGAGAGGCGTTTTTATTCACCTGGCTCCTAATGAAGACGGAGGACCTGGCGCCGCAGGCCGGGCAGGAATGTTTTCGATAAGTGCGCCGCGGAGCTGAAAACTTGGCGGGGACCTTGGCGTTATGGGCAATTAGGAACGGTGGAAACCTGAACCGAAATCTGCCTTTTCGGAGCGGTGCTCGCGCCGTCGCTCGCGGTGAACTCGCAGCACGGAAAAGCCATCTTCCTCGTCGCTCAAGCTCGCAGGCACGAGACTGCAAACCACAACTCGAGTGGTTTGAGAACAAGTTTAGCAGCTAGCGACTGAAAACACACACACTGATAACCGGAGGCTGTTTTAGACCACCCTCGTTGGCCGGGCGCTCTGATTTCCCCTCAACCGGCTTAAGTTTCGCACGCCAGGTTCTGTGCGTGTGCGTCCCGGCCTCGTTTCAAAGCTGCTTTCTCCAAACCCCCTCCACTGAGTCAATTAAAGCTGCTCCCTTCAATAGCCGTGGGTCTGGAATTCCATTTGAATGTGAGTGTGTTGTTAATAGCTTTAACACCTGCTCATTCTAGCACTGATGCCTCACAGCAAGAAGGTTCTGGGTTCTAATCTATGGGCCGACTGGTTCCTTTCTGTGTGGAGTTTGCATGTTCTCCCTGTGTCTGCGTGGGTTCTCTCCAGGTTCTCCAGCTTCCTCCCACCGTCCAAAGACATGCTGGTTAGGTTCATTGGTGATTCTAAAGTGGTTACAGAAAATGAATGCACGAACGAATGAACCTGCTCATCCTACACACCCGACCCGAGCCAAAGGCCAAATGACAATCCCGTCCCCTTATTGTCTCGTAGAGCGAGCGCACGTACGCACGCCGAGCGTTGTGTTTACACAGGAGACGGACGATTGTTCGGCTGAAGTTCAGTAGTCGAAGCAGTTACATAAACCTGACCTCAGTGCTGCTGGGAGCACGAAACCTCTGCGCAGTGTGTGTGTGTGTTTGTGCGCCAGGTCGATATAATGAAAGCCTCTCCACCTGTTCTCTCCGAGTTTTAACCTGAGACCTCATTAGTACACAGTGTTTTATTTCCACTACATTACCTGCACAATATGCTGTGTTGCTCTGTGTTTTGCGGCCCTCTGAGGATGCATGTATGTGTTTGTGTTTGTGTGTGTGCTGTCTCCTTTCATTTCCCCCCTTATAAACTGAAAAGCAGCACTTATATGTATACGAGCTGAACGCAAAGGAGGGCGCGATTCAGGTAGTGCACCATGACTGACGCCACCTCTCCCCTCTGTTGTTGCAGGTATGACTACGTGGAGGTGCGAGACGGCGTGGACGAGAGCGGTCAGCTGGTGGGGAAGTACTGCGGGAAGATCGCCCCGTCTCCGGTCGTCTCCTCCGGAAACCAGCTCTTCATCAAGTTCGTGTCCGACTACGAGACGCACGGGGCGGGCTTCTCCATCCGATACGAGATCTTTAAGACAGGTGGGTGGCACGTTGGAGATGAGACATGACACCAAAGAGATAAGGCTTGTACCACATGGTCAATTAAGTCCAATCTATCAAATCTGCAAATGGAGATTACCCAGTTAGCTGCTTAAATATTTATATTTCTGAAACTTTCTTGTCTGTGTTTGCAAAAGTGAGAGAAAAACTAGTGTTGCTATGATTGGATGATTTGCAATTACCGCTGTTTCCAAGATCAATTATGAGTCTTTGTTCTCTCGTGCTAGTCTAGTCCTCCTTTCACTGGTTTCCCCATCTGTCATTTCAGAGCACAGCTTCGGTAATTTGCACTAAAAGCGCTCCCCTCCTAACGTTTTAAGCAGTCCCGCAATATGGAAGCCAAGGCGCCTCAAGATGGTCCTCCGCGCGCCGCTCTAACTCGCTGTCATTTCACTCCAAACCATCCGTTTTAATCCGTTAAATGAGACTGAGTTCGGATCACAAGCCCCTGATTTGTCCGTCGATCAGTCCATCAGACGGCAAACCGTCCGACGCGGTGTGAAAAGCGAAAGACTAACGCCGATAATGAGGCAAGAAAGAGCCTCTCTGTCTAATTTCATGGTTTGTTTGTGATTTAGTCAAGGCGTCGGAGCATCAAATTATGCAATTGCAATATGGCAAGCAATATGCTTTATTCGCGAGCGCTGACTCACGCTCCCATATGCTCTATAATTGTAGTAGTTTGTAGCCGGTGTGAATTATTACACAATAAGCAAGGCCATCATTTGCAAAGCACCGATTTAACAACTGTTGTGGTTTATTGTCAGATGGCAGCACGCGGCTGGGGTATGAAGCAGCCGCCGACAAGCTGCTCGCGGAGAAAGTGAATTCAATCCACCTAATAGGATAAAGGGGTCAGGAAGCGCTTTCACTGCCAAAGTGGGTGTGCAATCAGTTTGATGTCCCCTCCTTTAGTGTTTTGAGATAAAAATAGAATATGTTAAGACACAAATAACATCGGGGGGGACGTCACGAAACAAGAGGAAGTGTTTCCTGTTGGTTTGCCGCCTTCCTTTGTTTGGACTGGAGGAAGAAGGAGGACAGCGTGTCCAGAGAGTGACTAGAAGGCAGACAGGTGCTACAGACTCCCCTTTCATTAATTAACCTTAGCAGCAGTCTATGACACAGCCCACCCCCTCTCCTCCTCCCCTCCTCCTCCTCCTCCTCAACTCCCCGACCTCAGAGACGTGATGAATGGCCCAGCAAGGTCCCTCCTTCCTTTTAATCTGGGCTAGTGTGTGTTAGTGCTCGCGTTTGCGTGTCACCGTCGCGGCGGGGCAGCTGGTGGAGTGCGGGTCCATTTGCGAGATCAAAGCGACGCTCCACCCCGACATACCCGTCCTCGCACACACACACACACACACACAAACACGCCGCCTCATTCCCCATCCCGATAGGCCGGGTAAATCTACTACATTCTTTCCGTGATTAGCTTGGTATTTCCCGGTCTCATCTATTAGCCGGCGCTGATTATAAATGAGGCGTGTTAGGGGCCCTTTGGCGACAGGGGGAGAAACGGCGTTCGCAGGACTGCTGAGATATGAGGAAATGCGTTTGGCGAGGAATATGGACGTTAGGTGTGCGCAGAGATGGAGGCAGGGATGCAGAAGTAGGACTGTTGGAGTTTGGAGAAAGGGCCCAAGAAGGCAGAGCTTCGTGCTTTCGTGCTAACCCTCTGCCTTCGCTTCCTTAGTGGATCCCGTGCTTTTATGCTTTGAATTCCCTCTGTGTTTTGACTACTCCCGCCAAGAACAGGGCCCCGAGATCAATTAACAGCTCTGTTTGTTAGAGCGAGAGCGAGAGATAAAGAGTACCGAACAGAAAGAGAGAGAGAGGGAGAGATAGCAAGCTAGCTGATTAGCCCAGCTTATCAACAAGCAGGGTATTAGTTGGGAAAACATTGTGTTGGCTAACACATGTAACGTTAATGATGATACACAGATGCTCCGATAACGGATGGAGGAACGGGGAGGCTCACGCTTGTGCATGTCAATGAAGGGAAATGCGAAGAATGCGGGCTGTTTATCAGCGTGATTATAGGCCCGGATCACTGGAAGTCAACCCCGGGGACTGGGACTGCCTTTCATCCCGGGCTGAACGCAAGCAAAGGTCACACGAAAGATAAATACACTCGCGGGGCAAACACGTGTAAACACGCGCTCCCCTCGGGGATCGCACGCCAACTCCAGTACCAGTGTGTTTACGCGTGCAGGTTTACCCACTTAAGCTGCAAACCATGTAAATACACTTTCACACGCTCTTGAAAACGCTGGCGCGCCTCGGCCTGGCTTTTATCGGCGGCAGCCTGCGAAGTGTCTAATTGGAAGAGAACAGGTTGTTTTGCGGCTCTCCGTGGCCGCTTCCGCATCAGCCTCTACCCCTCTCCGCTCCTCAATCCCGTCCAACCATCTTAATTAGCACGGGCTATTTATTTTATGGCCTGCAAATTGGCAGCCTCGCTCCGCTGGCTGAAGTCTGGCAGGAGACGGGATGGGGCGGGCGGTGCGGTGCGGTGCGGCGGCGAGGTGGCAGGGAAGGAAAAAGATAGAGATAGAGAGGAGGGATAAGACAGAGAGCGAGGACTATTTGAGCTGAAGGGTGCAGATTAGCAAGCTGCTTGTGTTATGTAGCACATCTCCACTGAGGCTTTTAACTCCCAGACAAAAACAAAAGTAAAAAAAAAAAACACTTGAAAAACAGCCACCAGTGTGGACAGAAATCAGTTATGTCAGCCCGCGTAAACGTAGAGTAAACTGAGTTGACGTTGGCGTAACCCTCCACCGAAACTCTTGCTGCTGCTTTTGTGGGACATCTGAAGCGGCGTTTATCTTGTCATCTCTCTTGAGTCTTGCTTTAAAATCCTCCAGTGATTCTGGAAAGAACGCTCCCCTTAAGTGTATGCACGCACGCACGCACGCTCGCACACGCACGGCATATGTTTTCCTTTAACAGCTCGGCAGTTTGCTCAGAGCCACATCAAGGCTGGCCGAGGGCCCATTGAAGTGGGCGAGGAGGCAGAGATAGTGCGACTGCTAGCCCCCCCACCCCCACCCCAGCCCCTCTTTACTTGCATGCACACACACACACACACACACACACACACAAGTCTCAATTACTCAGCGAAATGACTAATCCTGCTGCAGGGAGGCCTCCCATGTTACGCTAGAAAGCATCTTTTCATGCAAACGCCTTGTTTATCATGTCATCTCGATGCGGGCTCTTTTACTGAGCGCACACCTGTGAAAACACGTTTTTGAGGTGAGTGTGTTGGGTGGGGCCTTTAAAGGGAGGGGGGAGCACAACGACCAAACCTGATGGTCACATCTGGCGCGGAGACGCGGTGTCATCGCACACATGCACCACGGCCCTCATGGAAACTTAAGACAACAAATCTCTTTAAGGGGAGCCAGACGGAGACAGTACCCCCTCCTCCTGCCCCCCCTCCATTCCCTTCCCATCAGCATGCCTCTTTGGATTTGGAGGGGTGGGGGCTGGGCTGATGTCATAGACACACTCGACATGCTAAATGTCATGTCGGTAGCCCGGTGCCTCAGGATGTGTGTGTTTAGGTGAATATAAACCTGCCGTTTCCATCTGTCTGAGCGGCCGACGCTCCACAGGCTTCCGGTTAATGTTTGATTTACTGTTAAGAGTTAATTCTCCACCAGCGATTAACCCTTCTGTCACGGTGGCGTAATGGCGAAATGGAAGGTAGAGAAGGGAGGGGGGAGGCCGAACTGGGCTAATGATCGGTCAGAGAGCAACCTGGAACATAAACAGTGGTGATTTACTTAGCAGTCCAAGAACAACACCTTCCACTCCAATGGCTCCGGCCACTAATAACCCTGCCTCGGAGGGTGGGAGTGATGATTAGATGGAAAATAGAGAGATATGTGGAGCAGGCGAGGAGAGGAGAAATTAAAAATGAAAATAGTGCGAGGCTGTCACGTTTAAAGCCTGATTAACGCCCCGGCCTCCGCTCCGCTTTCAGCACTTAGAGCCCCGGCTTAATAGAGACACAGAGGACAAGTCAACAGGGAGACTGAGCATCTGAAAGGCACCCTTCCCTCCCTCCCTCCCTCGCAGACCACATTTATTTGAGATTTATTTATCTGCCGCGAAAGATTGAAATCAAATCCCCATTAAATATCATTTGGCCGGCCGCAACTTGTCCCGTTAAACAAATCCCTTTTCCCTCACCGGGGCAAGTCGCAGATGACATTTGTTTACTCCCACGTCAAGAGGAGAGGGACTTAATATAAACGAGAGTTAAAAGAAGCCATTACAGCCAGCAGTAAACGTTGGAGGCTGCCAGTAAATGCTGTGCGTTCAAGGTTACTCCTTTTCCCCACCTCTCTCCGAACTTCCTTCTGTAAATTGGTCTGTTTGTTTGAAAGCAGTGCTGCTGGGTGCGCCGCGGCCCGACTATCTTTTTAAAGGAGAGTAAAGGGGGCAGGGAAGTTAGCATTCAGCCGACACGGACTGGACGTATTTGCCTCCTGAAGCTCCTTGTCAGCGCAGATGCACGCACACGGCGCCGCATGTTCGGCCGCTATCAATAAATGCCTCTCACGCTGGGGACGAAAAGCAGCCCCCCCCCCCGCAACACCGCCACCCTCTCACCCCCCCTTTCCCTTGTGGAGGCACTAGATAAAAGAGATCTGTTGGACGATTATCTCGCCGGTGGGAGCGACAACGGGCGCTCCGCCTGTCTCGCCTGGCTCTATTTTCTGGTTGCACGCTGCCGGGCACACAAAGGCTGACAATGGGGAAGTTTGTCCTTGGCTTGGCCTCAGTTATGATCATTTTTGAGACACCGGCGGCGTAAAATAAACCTGTATCAGCCCAGGCGCTGTGCAGTTTTTTGCGTATTTACTGAAAGTGCATGAAAGTTGGTATACTACGGGTGCACGGGAGTTTTGTGCGTGTAATGATAGAGGGGCGAGAGACGGGGAAAGACATTTTAAAGAAAAAGGAGGCATTTTAAACGAAAAAAACTAAACAAAAAGGGGCTAGGGGCAACACCACGACTGGATTTCGACAGGTTTCCAGCGTGAACCACTTCCAAACACCAAATCTGTTCTGGTCAACTGCTGAGCCGAGATAAGGGTCATGGTGGAGGCTGATGAAATGGACGGAGAGTGGAGTTCTGAGCCAATATCCACAGGAAATTCAACACACTGACCTGAATTGCGCACTGGATCCTGCAGCTGTCTAGAGCACTCAGGCACCCCATCTAAGAAATGGCTTGCATCTGTAGTTTTTCCCCCTAAAAAAAGCTCCCTGACATTTCTCCCAAGTGTGGCAAAGTGAAGCGCCGAACGGCGAAATCTCTCTATTTTCCGAGGGTAAATACGAGGGGAAGCTGTGAAATTAATGGCGCACCGCCGCTCTCCAAAGCCACACTTT
The DNA here is from genome assembly GCF_963514085.1 of Chelon labrosus. Classification (NCBI taxonomy): domain Eukaryota; kingdom Metazoa; phylum Chordata; class Actinopteri; order Mugiliformes; family Mugilidae; genus Chelon; species Chelon labrosus. The sequence continues at coordinate 5,154,945 of NC_140351.1, read as the reverse complement.
AAGCCGCTGCACTAAATGTCAACTCTCTTTCGAGTCAAAGCGCCGTGCGCCGGCGCTTTCAACTTTGCGAGGGAGAGAAAATCAACGCGGCTCCCCCCGTCCCTTCGCTCGCCCCCGCTGGTGGACGGGCTCAAGTGGGCCTGATGGTCTTCAATTAGGGGCCCAGCAAGATGCTTGAGTGACGACGGAAAAAGCAGTCGACCGCGTTCATTTAAGCTACAATAGCTGCAGCACGGAGGCTCTATCTAGCGATAACTCCCTGCAATTTTGGTTTCGATTGGCCCCATCTGCACCCATCACGCCAGCTGCCAGACTAGCATGAAAATGATGTTATCCTGGGTACATTTCTGCCACTAATGGCTCCAAATAATTGCTCTGAATGACAGTAGCCCTTTTTTCCCCTCATGTTCTATGTGTATGTTTGTGTGAAGCCGGGCTCGGTAGCACTCTGGACCGGCTCTTGAGTCCCGAACATGTCTTAATGTCTCTTCCCGTCACTCTCTTAAACATTTCCCTGCAGCTGTTAGCACCAGTTTTTTTTTTTTTTATCCCATGCCAATCACTCTCAAATCATAATCTTGCGCTCGTGACGCTCAAGAGAAGTAGCTAACATGGGAAATGTGTTAATGCCCCTCATCAGCTGAAAGGCGGCTCTCCGGGAGCGCAGCATAAATATTTTGACATTCCCCGGTGTAAAATTGTGCGTTTTAAGTGCGAACGCGTGTGTTGATGTATGTGCAGCCGCTGCTCCTGCCTTCCATCACTTCTGCTTCTGTGTCTGAGCACCTCTCATATGGTTCACAGTCATGTTCTGATGAGAGAGAGTTTTTTTTTTTTTTTTGCAGCGCGAATCAAGCTGTATAATCATCATTCCCCGATTCTGGTGATTGAGGCCTTTCACTAATGTTTACTCTCCCGATCCAGCTGTTCCAGGAGTTACAGATTTAACACACTCACAGTGATGGTAGTGTGATGTTTTTCTCCCTCAAGGGGATAAAATCACAGCAGAGCACCTCAGAGGAGAGCTGATAGATCCAGATGTAGCCTTTAGTGAATAGAAGAACTGTCGAGGTGGTCTCTCGGCTCTCGGTTGTAAACTGTCCTCTAGTCAATAGAGCAGCTGGGAGCCAGAGCTTCTCAACGCCAAGCACAAAAAGAAACCCGAAACAGATAACTTGAGCGACAGTCATTCAAACGAATCACCTCCACCCCCTTCCTTTGTGTCTCATCCTTTCAATTCCCTCCTCGTTTCCCCTGCAGGTCCCGAATGCTCCAGGAACTTCACCTCCAACAGCGGCGTCATAAAGTCGCCCGGCTTCCCGGAGAAGTACCCCAACAACCTGGACTGCACCTTCATGATCTTCGCGCCGAAGATGTCCGAAATCATTCTGGAGTTCGAGAGCTTCGAGCTAGAGCCGGACACGACGCCCCCGACTGGCGTGTTCTGCCGCTACGACCGGCTGGAGATCTGGGACGGTTTCCCCGGAGGTAAGCAAAAACAATAGTGATAATAATTAGCAGCAGTACAGTTGTGGGTTTTGTCGGCTTGTCCTGATGTGAGCACTAAGGTTTTGGGTAATGTGTGACTCTTTCTACTTTATGCTTTACATTATATTTTGCAAAAACAAGTATTTCTGACCTCCTCTAGTATAATCACGCACTAGTTTCTTTCTGAAACTACCAAAACGTGTCTGTTTTAACAGTGGCATTGCAGAGATGGTGGAAAATATGCACCATGTCACTGTTAAAAGGTCAACTAACCTTGTAGAGGCAAAAGGAGATTTTCTGTGCACTGACTCACCTGGACTTGGCAGACAGTCGTCACAGGCGTAAGGTTTTGTTACCGCTCTACGCGAAAACACTTCCCGATCTCAAGAGACGCCCTTCCCCTCTCAGCCACCGGCTGCATTGTTTGGGGTAATTTGTTGGTGTCTGTATATTTGGGAGTTCAAGATCTAATCTGGGCTGTTTGGTTTGAGCTGTTGCTCCTCTGCGTCCTGACGCACTGAAGGACTCCGTCATGCAGGAAACGACTCCAGTAAGAATTTCCTTAGAGAGTTTATTTGCGTTTCCACCCGTGCAACTGTAAACGGTTTGGTCGTGGTCGCGGGGGTTGAGCAAAGGCTGAGGAACGTTCTCAAATCTGTCCGTCTCATAAAATCAGCAGGTGAGGGAGGAAGAGCGAGAGAAAGAGGGGGCTAGCGGTGTTTCTTCCATACGCTGAGATGGGGCTTTGAACTCAGGCGAGTGAAATCGCCTCTTGAAGTTCTTCTCCCGGCTATTCCAACGCGGGGTGCAGACGAGATGAAAGCTTTTCTCACCCATCAGCGGCTGAAAATTGAGAGAATTTTATCTGTCGGCGTTCGACCCGGCGAGCGGCGGTATTCTCTGCTCCCTCGATCCAGGTGATACGGTTGAAGTGCAAATCACGGCGCCTTTTCAAGTGAGCTTACTTTAAGTTCAATATTCTCCCAGCTCACATCTCCGAAGATGTTAACTCTGCGCGGATGACCTTTGATTCCCACAAAAGTATTTCCGTAGCTCATTTGTATGTTCTCCCCCTTAAGGTGGGACCGATTCATTTTCAAGTTTTGTGTTGATTAAGTAGAATCTCAAAGCCTCAGAGAGCTGAGAATATGTCACATTATTATCACCTTTTAATACACATTTTTACGAAAGACCTCAGGGGTCGGGAAAAGAAACATTTCCTGTGCTATTTCCGACTAATTAAAAGTCAGAGATTTCTCAGTTCGTTCCGCTAAAGCATGACACAAAAGAACAAGACGCTCCGGAGTTTCTTTCGTACAGCTGTGAACCTGCACAAGATAGAAACCGGACGCCACCGGTTTGGACTCATGTGGCATCACACCCTTCATGCGTTTCTGTGTGTGACAGACAGTCCTGTATAAAAATAAGCCACAGGAGGAAAATGGTGTGTCGGCTTTTGCCAGGCGGCTCTTGCGGCTCCTGCTGCCCCGATCGATAGTGCATTAGCACAGAAGGCTGGAGGCATGCTGGCCATTGGGGTGTGCAGAGGTGGGAGATGTCCGGGCAAAAGCAGGCCGCTGTGAAGTGGCGAGGGAGTCACGCCGCCCTTTACCCCCACCTCTCTAAAAGCACACCTGACTGGATAAGAAGAACCTCCGCTCCCTTGACGCTCTTCCCCGAGGAACAGGAAGGCGGGCAGGAACGCGGAGTTCATAGGGAGGTTGTTTAAAATTTCATAGCGATGGGGAGTCATGCAGATAATCCGGGGGAGATGGCTTTTTGTGTGCACGTTCTCACGCGCACGCGCCGGGCACCTGGTTTATGAAGATTAATCTGAGCCGTCACACCGCTGCCCCGTTAAGTCCCCGCGGTCCGGCCCTTTGCCTTTCATGTCGGGAGCTGGGATGGAGGTTGCGTGTTTTGGATGACGGGGAGGCCCGGACTGTCACTCGCCGCTGATCACAGCATCGCTAATCACAGATAAGCCGCGAGAACCCCACACTCGACAAATGCGCACGGATCATAGCACGCATCAGAGGCGTGGGGCAAGGTCGCCGTGCCCTCCCGCTCCCTCCCTGCCTCGTTACGGCATCACTCTTTCGCCGTGTTCCTCCGCTCCTCTTTGTCTCCCCCTAACGTTCCTCCTCCACCCGCCTCCCGCTTTCCGTCCTGCCCTGTGCCCCTCATTCCTCTCAGCCTGCTCAGCGGAACGTGTCCCCCTTGTGCTTTTATTGCTTTCTGTCTTTTTTATGCTTCCCCCTCGCTATTGTCTCTTCCCGGTCTTTACTTGTGTGCTTCACAAAGCTCGCTGGGCCGTGCCCGGGTCCGCCTCAAGCCTAAGAAAATGAGTTTGGGGTACAGGAGCTTTGAGGTATTTACAGCCAGCAAATAGACAGAGACCGTGACCCTCCCCAAAACCACGGGCCCCCTCTTCCGCTTTTCTCTTGTTTGTGTGTCCGACGGGCGAGCAGGCATGGAATGTCAAGAGTCTTTTCTCACGCGTCTTTATGGAGCCGGTGCCATACCTCACTGACACACTAGTTTTCACACCTCCACGGGGGGTGGGGGGGGGGGGGGGAGTTGGTAGTTAAACCCATGTGTGACATGGCTGGGGCAAACAAACAAATATTGAGTTAACCCGAGTCTATTTGTGCTTTCTTTCTCTCTCTCCAGTCGGCCCTTATGTCGGAAGGTACTGCGGGCAGAACACCCCGGGCAGGATCATCTCCTACACGGGCATCCTGGCGCTGACAATCAACACGGACAGCGCCATCGCTAAGGAGGGCTTCTCCGCCAACTTCACCGTCATCGAAAGGACCGTCCCAGAGGGTGAGCTGGTTGCAGAAGCATCTTAAAATCAGAAAGATGGGAAGAGATGGCAGGAAGGCAGGGCTAGTGGGGTCCAAAGCTGGTACAACGGAAGTGGAGAGATTTATTCGGTGAAAGAAAATGAGCTGTAGAGGAATATTTTTAAAAGTAGGAAGCAGATGCTTCCAGCAGCTTCTATTAGGTCAAATTCCCACTCGTTAAACAGAGCTTAAGAGTTATTAAATAAACACCTCCTGCTTCTTCATATGGTGTGCGAGCCCTCCGCTTTACAAGATCTACGTTTTACGCTCCAGACGGGCTCCAAACAGGCAGCCTCCCCACTGCTAACTACCCCCCACACACACATGCACACACTTACACACACCCCCCTTAGGGCTTTTACATGCTGCGTCGTTGTCACGGGGCCCGACCCCCCTGACCCCATTTTGCAAAACGCTTCATCTAAACATTTCATTAAGGAAGACGAGCTCTGGTAGGAGTCATAAATCTGTCCAGCTGCTAGACCACCCCAAATATATACACACACACACTCACGCAGAGCCAGGCTTTTGAATCGCAATAGAGACGGATGACATTCAGCAACTCTACTAATCATCTTCAAAAGGGATTTTTTTTATTTTTTTTGGTTTTTGCCCCGAAGGCAAGGCAGACGCTGAGTGTACACACAACAAACCGCTGCACGGCGACGGCCCGCTGACGTCACTCCTCTCCGGTTTCCTCTGATTTACGCGAGTCTCTTTTAATCACACGTCCGTGATCAGATTAGGCTAATCAGCTTCTTGCAGAGGCACGGTGAAATATCTGACCTCTGATCAGTAAATATTTTAATTCAGAAGCGAGTTGCTCGGTCTTACATCACCAGCTCGGGCGTATCCAAGATCCCCAAACTTTGCCTTTTGCTTTTTCCAGGCTTGTACCACTTGAATCATTCATAATCCCCTTATGCATAATACACGGTGGATTTTCTTGCTTCTACAAGGCAAGGGTAGCTGAGAGCCGCTGATGAGAGGTGATAAGGTGGTGAAAAGGGGCCTTGTGCTTTGTTCTTACCCCGCACTCGTTCGCCCACAGTGTTTTCTCAACTATCAGCCTCGGATTTGATGCCGTCCTTAGCAGCAAACAGACGCCTCTTTCTGTTTCGGTCGATCACCTGAACGAGTTTAACGAGAACTGTTCTCAAAGAGAGCCAAAATAAAAAAAAATAAATAAATAAAAATGAGAGTGAGGCGAGGTGCGAGACAGTTTTCTCAGCCTCACGCGAAGATTCCGACGTACCCGGGACAAGTGTCACCGCACGCATATGCAACCGCGCATTGACACCGCCGAGCGCAAACACACACGCTGACCCACTGACGGAGGTGTGTTAGCGGCGTGGCAGATGGGAAGACCATCTGTGTTAGCTCTGGAGGCAGCAGCCACACTGCAGCTCCACACTTTCTCTTTGTCCCGAGCCCTCGAAATATGTGTGTGTGCGTGTAGAAACAAACACACACACATATTTACGGCTTGCTGACTCAAGGGTTAACGGTCCAAAACGCATGCCGACTTCGCCGTTGGACGAAGAGGAAGTAAATAAACAATGAGGAGAGGAGCGGTTCGCGTGAATGGGTGAAAGTGTGCCCTCGCATGCCTCCTGTGTTGTCGTGGTGAAATTATACGACTCCGGCACGGATCGAAAGGTCATTCTCCTCATTCCTACGGTTGCTCCACAGCGGTGTCAGGCACCACTGAGTGTGTGTGTGTGGGGGGGGGGTTAGATTAGAGGGGCGACCCCAAACTGACCCAGCAGCCCAGCTTTAGCCTGCTGAGCCCAGGATGCCTCAAAACGGATGCCCCATGTCCACGCAAACAAGGGAAGCCATCTCCTGTGATGGGTGCTCTGGTCGTTGAGTGTGATATACGGCCTCGAAATGCACATACTGAACTTCCCCCAAGAGACCGAATAGGGGGAAATAGTTACTGTGTGCAGAAAAAAAGATAAACAGCCCACAGGGAGGCGGGGGATGCAGTCACTCTAACGTCTAACACCGGTGTAAACTTAGCCTGCACTGAATGTTTTATTAAGAAGTTATTTTTTTATTTTGTTTGTTCTTAATGCAGAACACTTCCACAGTGTTTCCATTAAAACTAGAGAGAGAGAGAAACAGCGAGAGGGTTTACTGAGGCGTCTCTGATGTGCCGTTCTTTTCCGGCCAGCAGCGCTGAGTGCCCGTCGCGTGGTGGCCTCCTCCCCAGAGATCAGCTTCCGATTCTGGGGGGACATCCTGGCCGCTCATCTTTCTGAGTCTCCTTCTTTCTTTTTTTATCACTTACTTCAACCTCCTCTTATCTGTCTCTCCCTCCTCCCCCCCTCCCTTCCCTTCCCAGACTTTGACTGCAGCGACCCGTTGGGAATGGAAACAGGCGAGATAGCGTCGGACCAAATCATGGCTTCGTCCCAGTACAACCCCAGCTGGTCCCCGGAGCGCTCCAGGCTCAACTACTACGAGAACGCGTGGACGCCGGCGGATGACTCAAACAAGGAGTGGATACAGGTAACAACTCTCATGTCACAACGAGGAAATTGTTGACTAATTGCACTCAGCTGCAAGGTGGTGGTTTCAGTAAAGGTAAAGGTGAATAATAGCTAAGAGAGTCAGCCGTGGCAGCGCAGAAACGACTCTCCATCTGCCTCCGGTGTGTTTTTGGAGGTGAGTCAGAGTCTGAGTGTGTGTGCAGTATTAGAAGTGACTAGCGCCTGCTTGAGCACAGTGGGTATGTTCTGTGTTTGTCCTTCAGTCTCTGGAGGTGCGAGCCTCTCCACGACGCGCCCGACAATTTCTGATGATGAATGTCGGACGTCGCCGACGGACCCGTGAGGCGGTCGCGTCCACGCCTCGCCCAAAATTGCCTGTGTCCACGATCTCTGTCGCTGTCTACCTATCTGTCTGCGTCTCTTCCAGCCCTACCTGATAGCTCCCCCCCCCTCCACCACCACCCCCCACTACCACCCCCCACTTCCTTGATAGCAGAGACCACCTCCGGGGATGCGAGGATTTAGTCCTGGCTTCGCACAAACACACTCCCTCTCTCTCTCGCTCTCTCTGAAGCGCACAAACAGGCTCTGTCATATTTTTCTGTCTGCCGGCTTATCTTCACAAAGCGATCATCACCCACCGAGGGAACTTTATGTGGGAAGATTAAGGATTTAGTTTTTCCATCCCCAGATGGGGATAAGTCATATATCCCAAGTCCACTCACTGCACCCCCCTCGCCCCGAGTGACATACCCACCACAGAACTACCAAGATGCATTTGGAGCATGTTTGATTTATTAACCGAAAGCCTCCGGGGCCTTGTAAATGCCTCGACTGTTTTTCTTTTCTGCTCCTTTTCTGCAGTCTTTTTGCCTCATTGCTGAAAAGTTTGGCCCCGGCATATTCCTCAGGGGGTGAATAATAGAGCTGACCCGAAGCCAAATATTTGCTTGGGGAGGGTCATAAGCAAGCTTTCCCTTTATTATTGCAATGAAAACATTGTCCTGGGGCCCCCGTGTTGCTCCTTCAGACTAATTTAATCAGCGCGTACATGTGCATGTGAGCAGGTTTGTGCGGGCTCTCCCACGCTTGTGTGCATCCGTGCGCTACGTCCTTGGCTTTGCGGTTGAGTAGGAGGGTCTGGCTGGGTCCGCGTTGTCCTGCAGAGGAGCCCAGCATGTGTCTGAGTGGATCAGGAAGAAACATGGGCTACCTTACCGCTTCCTCCTGCGGTTGGACAGTCTGTTGCATTTAAAAATATTTGCCTTTCAGAAAGGAAAGTCCATTGTTCGCAGCCAGATGTTTGCGTGAAGGATAACCGCGCGGGCTCGGAGGCCTTGTCGCGAGCGGAAATTACGAGCAATCACGGTGATTTGTTGCCACTCAAGACTCCCCCCGCGCTACAGCAGCGATCGTATTGAGGATTTGATTTGGCAGCGAAAGTCTGAATTTTAAACCGGGATGCGCTCTAACGGGCGCGCCGATTTCCCAATGCTAATCAGACGAAAAAACACTCGACGGGACTCTTCTGATTTCTAATTTCAAAACGCGGCGAAAGCGTGGTCGCCGCGTAATTCAGGTTTCCCGAGGAGCGCGACGCTCTTGTGCCGAGCACTCCGAGCAGAAGTCCAATTATCACAAGTGCTATTAAAAGGGAAGAATTCTTCATTCCTCTTTCATTAAGCCTGTCCGCGGCGTCGCAACGAGCTCGGGCCCCCTCGCGGCACGTACAAATCATCTCAGCGCACAGTCAGATGCATAGTAATCATTTCATTATTTATTTCATTATCATTCCACGACTGCAGTTTGAGGCAGACGGTTTTATTATTCATGACAGGCGGCCTTTTGATTCTTAGGCAGTTTCTGTCGCTCTGCTTTTTTTTTTTCTTGCACCAATATAATCCAGATTTGTCATCCACGTTAATGCTGCCTCATTCTGATGCACGGAGGGAAGGAGGGCAGGATGCTGGAGTCTGCGTGCTCTTCGCCGGGTAATTAGATTGGTGTGGTGAGGTTCAGCATTGAGTGCCGGGTTATCCAGGTCATTAATCAGCCCTTTGGCGTACGCGGAGATGGACAGATGTCCTTTGAGGGGGTTTGTGGCTGGAGGAGGGCGTAAAGAAAGAGGCAATAATCCCTCAAAACCCCGGCCTCTATTTCATCTTCTCCTTTCACTCCCCGCTCTCTCCCCCGCGCCTTCCCTCCTCTCCTCGCCTCATCCCTTCTTGAAGATTGAGGTTTACAGATCTACATCAAGGTGGAGGGAGATTTGTGCACATTATCTGCCAGTGTGAGCCGTGGCTTTCTCCGAGGCTTAGCGGGAAAGAAACAGCGGGGTTCTCTGCAGCGGGTTTTTGCAGCAGAAACAAATGAGCAACAGTCGGTGGCGCTCCCTTCGCTTTATGAACTCGCAACGCTGACGAGGAAATGCCTGCATCCGTGCAACACATTCCTCTCTGAGCGGGCTCTGTAGTATATTTAAGGGATCGGCGTAACGGTTCCTTTGGGATTTGTGATTTGAGAAATGGCTAAGAAGCTGGCAAAGTGAAGAGCGGCGCTGTCAGATGTGTCGGGAGGACGGATCTGATGACCGTCCAGAGTCGCTACGGAGTCTGAGTGATGTAATGAAAGACTGAATCTCCGTCAGGCAGCTGCCATTGATTGCACATACACACAACATGAATAATTTACACTGTCTTGGAGAGAGCCCAGCTGTCAATACCTGAAAGCCTCTTTATTGAGCATCTCATAACGGCAATATACGGGACTTCTCATTCCATACCGCGGGTCCGAGTTTTTTTTATCCCCATGAGCTGAGTTTGATTTTGCTTTCCGTATGTATAATTTAGCAGCGACGACTCCCGCCATTATCTTCAATCTTCTTGCCGGGATGCATTATCCCTGGCTACTTGATCAGCATTTATGTATTTATCAGCCCCCGTGCGTGTCTCCTGATAACCCCAAATTGTTTAATCATAAGAGCAGATAATGAGCCCCTTTACTCTTGTCATGTGAGAGACGCTTTAATCTCGCCTTTCCGGAAGATGAAAGCGCTAAACTCGAGAAGCACGTCGGCGCTTGTTGACACAATGTGCTGCTTTATCTCCTGCAACCATTGGCGAAGCAATGCCACGAGTTTTTTTTTTTTTTTTTTGACCCGTCTTGGCCGTATTTGATCATGCAAATTTGAAAGACAACCCGTGCGCTGTGGATCCGGGACCAGATTACAAGTTGGGATCCACCACCTGACCAACCGAGCAACCACTAACTGCACACATCCTTGATGAAAACGAGGCCAGCGTCATCTTCTCTTATCCCTTCTCGTCCAAATGTGCATTCAATTACATCGTTTAAAGGATTCGTAAAAATGCCACCTTCATTCTGTGCCTGGGTTTTACCGCCGTGCGGGGTGATGAATAATTAGAGCACGGGCTGGCGGTAATTAACAGCAGCTTCTCAGCCGATGGAGTCTAGCCGAGGAGCGGAGGCTGGCACTCGGCTGCCGGTGAGCTCATCATCGCGCCGTGCGGAGCGGAAACAGCGGACGCCGTCTGCGCCTGTCTTCCGTCTGGGGCCTCGCTCTCAATTGGAAAATCAATGAGAGCGCAGAGACCCGCACTCGATTGGAGTATCCCAAAAGTGGGACTGGAGATCGAAACATGAGCGATGGCATGATGTAATGAGATGAAACAGTGCTGCATAAGTACCCTGAGTAGTAGTAAAAAAAAAAAAAGAAAAAAGAATGACTCGCCGTAATCAGTGTCATTTCCAGTGTCTGCTTTGCGGAGAAGAAAAATGCCTGACGGCCTCGTAGTCGGTCGTCGTCACTAAATGTGCAGCTGTACATCCCGGGAAACGATCATCAAGCAGTTTGCCAGACGTGACATACCTTCAGGTCGTGCTCTCTTCCGTCCCCATCACTATTTCTTGGTTTTGTAATCATTGCTCAGAGCATTAGTCATGTATGTGTGTGTGAGTGCGGGGGAAAGGAAGGGAATGACCCAGGAGTTAAAGAGAGCCTTAAAGATGACTCACGAGGAAAAAAAAAACAAAAAACAGACTGTTATCCTTCCTCTAACATCAGCGTCTGAAACCTTTAATCACGCAACAGTGGGTTTCCGAGCCGCAGCGCTCTTCACACACAACAAACCCGGACAACCTTTTATTTTATCGCCCGCTGTCGCCCGACCCGCGCATCCCTCTCTGTCAGGGAAACAGATGATCAGCGCACGGGGGAGACATGCATAATTTAATGCCACCGAAGAGGTGCCGAGATGCTAAAAATAAACTGTGATTCTGTCAGGTGGATATTTTGATGAATGGAAGGTCGGGAGTGGGAGCTCGTAAGGTCCTGCAGCATTTGAGTAATACAATTTTCATGAAAGCGGAATTAATTACACATTCAGGTAATGGAGCTATTCCAGAAAGCTTCCGCTGTCGACGACCGGAGCTGTGAAATTAGCGGACGGATCTCCGAAACATTGCAGATAAACTCGTCTCTTTTAGTTGTACAGCTAAGTAGCCGCGTGGGTTTAGGTTTGCACAAAAAAGAAAAAAGGTCAACTCTCTCCCATTATCATACAAAGAAGATCATAATCAGATTTCGTATGCAAAGAAACAGGTGACTCGAGGCTCCGCTTCTACTTTTACGACTCCTGAATATACCGTCCTCTGAGATTCATAAAGCATTTCCAGAGGTTGTTTCCTGGACCGGGGCCTCCGTCTCTGTCTACCAGCTGCTCTTTAACTTTGGAACACAGACGAGCACCTCTTTCCTTTTTCTCACCCTCGGCATTTCTTCTTGTTGTTGTTTTTGGTGAGGGAAAACGAATAAACTCATTCCCTCGGGGGCCTCGGTTATTCAGTCAGCAGCCCACACACACACACACACTCGCACACACACACAGATGAGAAAGTTATTCCTCCCCCTCTGTCGGGGAAGCAGAGAAATGGATTTAAAAGAAAAGTATTTGCTTCTTCTTCTACTTCTTCTTCTTCTCCCCAAGTGCATATTGCTCCCTGCACCTCCCTGGCAACTCAATTATAAGCCAATCAAGCGGCGAGAGATAGAGCTTTTAAAGCCCTCGCTGTTTTTCTTGAACCCCCCCCCCCGCTCCCCGTCCTCGGCCTTATGGAGTGCATGTCTGCTCGCTGCACCCACGTTCGCCTTCAAATACGCATCATGTGGCCTCGCTGCACATCTGAGTCATGCAGGGCAGAGACAATACACTGAGTAACGGATAGACCTAATGATCGTGCCTACAGCTACTGCTTGCCGTTGAGGGATAATTGGGAAATGATCTCGCAACTAAACTTGCACAAACACATATAAACACAGTGTTTGTTGGCCATTCCACATCATTTAGCCCCTAAAGTCACGCATATACGCCTGATGTGAGTTTCAGTATGTCGATCTAATTGCATGCGAACTGGCTGATGTTACAAGCCCGAGCACGACTCATTCTTTTTTTTTTTTTACGCCTCCCTGCTTTCGTTCCGTCTGCGAAACCACCAGAGCCGCTGGTGCACGTTGGCTGTTGCGAGGCGAGGGGCTTTGAGTCATCAGTTTTGGTGGGAAAAAAAAAAAGAAACGCCGCCGAACATACACAAACGCTGCGTTTCGGACTGCGCCGGGAGCGCGGAGGAGGACGCCCCGGAGAGACGAGGACGCGGCCAAGTCTTGCCCACATATCAGCCTGCCACTGCTTTACGCAGAGATTCTGAGAAGCCCGGGTGATTTCTTACCTCGCCTGGCATGTTTACGGCTCAGGTTGTGTGTGTGTGTGTGTGCGCCTCCAGATATGAGTTAGCGAGCGCCAGCATGCCCAGAATGTACAGTGGCGTTTGTGTATAGGTGGCGGGCTTGACTCCAGGAGGAAGAAATAACAATGGCGTAAATGTGCAGAGCAGGTACGAGCTTTGTTCTGTTAGATCAGCAAAGTCTGGGGATGCAGCGTCTCCCTATAGATGCTAGGTTAGGAGTCATAATTCACACCTTTCTGCGCAGTGGTTACATCACCCGTTACGCATGGTTCAGCCTTCAGCTCTACATGACAAATAGTTTATCATCTGAGGGACGTACGCGACCCAACTTCCACACCGGGCGGTTATTGGTTTATGTATATAGGTCAGCAAGTGCTGTCCTTGGCTCTGGGCTAAAAAGGAGTCCCACTAGCAATCATTATCCCGGCTTGTTTGTTTTTCGCCGTGGTCTCTGCGGTGTGGGACGGACTGTGCTTTACATTTGAGCGTTGCCGAGCCCCGTCTCCTCTCCCTGACCCGCGTAACCCCGGTGTGTTAGCGCTGCCTCGGCCTCGTTCCTCTGCCTCTAACAAGCATCCATTAATAAATCATGCTTTGCTCATTACCCAGGCCCCTGTTATCAGGGCCGTGACTGTGAAATTGATCCGGTCTGCGCGTCCCCTTCGCTCGAGACCCCGTGCTTCTGCCCTTCACATGTTGCAAGGCTCGTCTCCAGTCTTCTTCTCGATGGACCCTAGCTCTTTCTTCTTTCTTTCAATCATTCATCCTCATCACAACTTACCCTGATGCCACTTTTGGGCTCGAAGCTGCACGAAAGTTTCGTTTTGGATTGTGGCATTTGAAAAAAAAACACTGAACCACAAGTATTCGCATCAGGCGACAGGGAATCCTTCAAAATTATGACTTCTCCTAATGATGAAAACATCAATTTATAAGTAAAACCTGGTCCAGAATATTGATTAAAGCCAGTCCAACCTTATTTCACCGTGCTCAAACCCTGAGATTGTTTGAGTCTGAGCCCCCATGAGTGTTCCCAATTAGCCTCGCCACTCATTTAATTCCCAGAGGCTCTTCTTCTCCATTACACCTAATGAGATCCCTTTCAGAGAAAAAACATCCCAAGGCCGAGTCTTCCTATTAGACCATTTTTTATTCCAGCCTTTACTGTAACCCTCTTCACCATTGGTCCGGATCGAAAGAAAATTCAAACGGCCTTCATTTGAATGTAGACGTTAAAGATCCGGCCCGGGTTAATGCACTGCCATCCACTATATGTTTCCCATCCGGCGTTGGCACATGCTGACATTTACCAGCAGGGAGGAAGTCGGCTCCCGCGTTATTAAATGGGGACGGTCTTAACGCTGACAGGATTTGATTTTGTTTCTATTTGTGGACCCTAAATAAATCTGGGACTTACTGTAAAAGCCCCTCGAGCCTGCAGACAGGAACAAAAGTATCCTAGTCTCTGTGTGCGACTGTCTCTTTTTGTCAGCTTTCATCCTTCCAAATCCTTTGAGTGGCAGAGAGAGTAAAGAGAGCGAGAGAATACCTCGTTTATTGCTCCCATCTGTTTATGTCTTTTCACTTTTGGACGTGAGCTGGAGGAGGAGCAATGACCGGCGTTCTGTGGCATGCAGATGTTCCTTTCCTGCTCCTTGCTCCTCTGCGTCATTAAGTGAGCCGTGGTGCTCTGTGTGTGTGTGTGAGGTTGCCAGGCAAAGCAAGCCGCCTGAATGGCTTTAGCATGCTAGAGCTGCGTTAAGATTTCTGGAGGCAGATAAACCTGGGTGTAATTTTCTGAAATATGTGCACGCCGCTGCGTCTGTCTCCTCGCTTCTCGGCTTAAGGATTTCACCGTCGTCGCTCTTTCTCACACACGCATGCACGCGAGTCGGTTCAGTAATCTGCTCAAGACTCTGGTCGCCATCCGTCAGAGCCCGAGCCCATCTCACGTCAACATCAAAGGCCCCCGTCTATCATCGTGATCTCGGGAAAACCTGTTCCACAAACGCCCCGGCTTCTTCTTCTTCTTCTTTTTTTTTTTTTTTATATAGTGCCGTCTCCACGCAGCACCATTACTCCTCATTAATGTCAGCCCTGCCTGTCAAGGATGGTGTTAACGCTTGTTAAAATTAAGCACGCTGCTTTTGCTCTGCGGCGTCGGCGCTCTTTTGAAAGTTTTTCAGGTTCGCACCACGCCCCGCTCTCCTTCCCCTCTGTTATGGATGAGGGGATGGTACGCCGAGGTTAAGTAGCCTCCGCAGTGGTCAGAGGGAGCCCATTTGTTATCGCCGCCGGCTGAAAAATCGCAACGGCCGACTTCTTCTTCTTCTTCCCCAGTGAAGTTAAGCAGCAGCGTTAACTTGATCAGATGACAGTTTGAAGGCAGTTCCTGCCAACGGAAACAGAAGCCAGTGTGACACGCAGACGGATGTGTGTTCTTTCTTTTCCTGGCAGATATGCTTGTGAAAAAGGCATGATGGCTGGCAGACAGACAGATAGACGTTGTGCTCCTTTAACAGGTCTGATGCTGACCAGTCGCTCTCCCCTCCCGGCGTCATCTGCACGCGTCGCACGCATTCATCACACGAGAAGACATACGTGAAGGGACGCCCAGACACTCGCTCATGTTCCTCCCTGACCCCGCCGCCGCCTTCCGGCTGCCTCCTCGTGGAAAAATAAAACAGCCCTCCAGTAATGCACTGCAGTTCATGATTACTTTATAAAGCCCTGCATATTTTAAAGGCACAATATTTGATATTCAATCTGTATCTCTCTCTCTCTCTCTCTCCTCCCGGCCGATTTTGATAATGTGATTGCGGATCCCGTTGTATTCAATGCTCACTTTTATCCAATAAGCTCTTGTCTCCCATCTCAGGAAATTAAGTTGTCGTCCTGTGTCTCTGTTTCATTAATGCGAATATCATTTCATTGCTGTTTATTAAATTCCAGGTAGCAGCTGATGAGAGTATGGCTAGAGGTGGTTTTGATAGCGGGGCTTCTTGCTTGTTGTGAGTCATTATTACAGGCTGTGCTTGTCCAGCAAAAGTTATTCAAGCATTTGAACATTTTAGTGTCCCAGTTAATCGCAATAGATCCCACGACAGATTATATGTAGACTCTTTTAAAGCTGCCTTTTCTTAGACGTCTCCTCTCTCTCTTTGCCCTCCTCAGGTGGACCTCGGGTTCCTGCGTTTCGTCTCCGCCATCGGCACCCAAGGCGCCATTTCCCAAGAGACCCACAAGATTTACTTTGTCAAGTCCTACAAAGTGGACGTCAGCTCTAACGGGGAGGACTGGATCACCCTGAAGGAAGGCAACAAACAGAAGGTATTGTCGAAATTGTTCAGTGGCATCGCCTCAAATTTACGAGGCTCGCATTCTTTGAAATGAAATTACCTGGACACGCGTGATACTTCCTCAGCTCTGCATAACACTTGCGGAAGGAACTACGTAATAAAAATAGATCTTTGCATCTCGCTGACCGGTGGCTGCGTCATGCAAACCACCCCTACACATGCGCTGCATTTGGATCACCCCAACTTAGCAAAGCAGCCAGCTGACTTAAATTGTGGTTCCCTTTGAGCTCAACAACAGGGGAAATACCCGGGCTACATGTACTTTAGTCTCTGCCTCCCAACGTGCAATTATACACTTTGATCGGTATGCTAATGTACCCGCCATTTGTGTAAGTGGGTGGTATTTACAGCAAAGACTGTGGTGCTAATAGAGTGCTGAAACAACTACAGGGACGACTGTGGAGGAATGTCGCATCTGCTTTACGTCGGGCGCCCTTCGACTTCGTCGTAAAGACAAGCAGAGATGACAAAAGACTCGACAAACAAGAGATAAAGAGGGGCCGGGATAGATGGAGACAGGAGAGGCTGTCATGTTTGAGCAGCTGGTGGAGGTGGGGTGCAGAAGAGAAAGACAGGAAAAGGAAAGGAAGGGAGGGACCAGAGCGTGACAGGCTGTGTAACTATTGATTGCTGATCAGCCGGTCAGACCAGACCAGACCAGGTTTTGTCCATCTGGAGGCTGACACGACCTCCGCTGTGTGTGTGTGCAAAAGGTCAGGGAAGCATGTGTTTGTTTGAGGGTCCTGGTGTTTGCATGAGCCGTAAATACCAAGGGGCATTTTTGAGTGAAAGCGGAAGCGGAAAACAAAAAAGTTCCAGAGCGTCCAGACAAGTGTATTTGCGCTAGTGTCTTCATATACCCCTAGGCCTGATTCTTTTATGGTCTCTCCAAAGTACACAGTCTCTTCTGTAAAGTGGCAGCTTAAAGGTGCCGTGGTAAGCCCGGCCTGTGTTGTGTTTTTTTTTTTCTTTCCAGGCTCTAAAGTGCTTTTGTGCGGAGGGGCACCATTTGCTACATGCTGAGCCTGCAGTTTAGCGTCTTAGCGCATCACTGGAAAAAGCCACTTTACAGCTGGCGAGTGGAGAGGAGACTCGGCGTGACATTTAAGGGAGTGGATGACTTTGTTGCGGGGTCCCTTGACAGGTATTGCACGAGGGACCAAGGGTCAACCCGAGGGTGGTGTTTTAGATAATCCTTGATTAACAGGAGCGCCGTCTTTCTGTCTGCGCGTCCTCTCCGCTGGAGTCCTCTCCGCTCCATAACTACTCGGTCGGGGAGGTCAGGGAGGTCGTACGGTCACCGGTGTGATTCAATTACCCAGAATGAACTGTGACGGACTGTGGGGTTTTTGTTAGGCTGGGTGGCCGGCCTCTTCGTATGGTGCTAGTAAACTGTCAGCCCGACCCCAGGGGAGAACAGTGACATCTGTGACCTTTCAGCAAGACACCGCAGTAAAAACCTCCGCCAGATCTGGAAGCAGAGGAGAGAGAAAGGTCACCTCGAGCCAAGCTGGTCTTGTCAGTGTTACACATCCTGCCTCGGGTTTCATAGTCAGGGGTCACTGCCTCGTACATGTGGTGCAAGAGGAAGTGATGGAAAACTGTTTATCAGTGAGCAAAGCTTTAAAACTATTCTCTCTGACATTTGCCCCACATAAAAAAAACAGTAGAGACATACAGTGCAGCACCGTGAGTAATGATTGTCCCTCTGAAGGATTTCCTTACACTAAAAGGACAAAGCCTTTTAGTTCCTTGCTTTAATCAGAATCTTTGCTCCAACTGGCTGCAGGTTTCCGGATTAAATGCAGCCGAGGTCTCAGCGAAATTCCCCGCTGTGCATCTCCGCTCGGCATATTCCCGTCAATAATTTACTCCTCTCCCGCCTCCTTCACAGGTTTTCCAAGGCAACACCAACCCAACAGACGTTGCCAAGACGATGCTGCCCAAGCCCACGCTGACGCGCTTCGTTCGGATCCGGCCGGTTACCTGGGAAACGGGCATCGCACTGCGCTTCGAGGTGTACGGCTGTAAGATATCAGGTCGGTTGCCGGCGAGATCCCTGCTGATCTGCATACCTGTGCACACGCACACTGCAGCTGAGAAAGTCTCTACGCTGCAGTGGTGGGTTATGTTGTTGCTGAATGCCGAGCACATTCAAATGCAACAATCAGATGTTTTTATGTGCTCGCTTCTTGTTGCGGCATACTTACAGTTCCCGCTCATATCCCCGCTGTGCAAACGCCTTACTTTCTGCCAGGTGTGAATATAAAGCTCTGTCCTCTATGTCTAAGGCTAGCTGCTGCATAATGGAGGAGCGGCGCATGAAGGAGGATTACCTATTTATGTTACCCCGTGTTTAGATGTACCTCATTCAATATAAATGGAGCCAACAGCTGGCAGGCAGAGGGAGTAGGAGCTGGGTGGGCTCTATATGGTCCCATCCCTCCAGCTGATCTGTTCTCAGCCTCCCTCTTTAGTCCGCAGCCTGTCTTCTGCCTTTAAAGCTTCGGTTCTGGCAGCGCTCTCTCATCTTCGCCTTTTTTGTTGATGTTATTTTAATGTGCGGCGTGTGTGTGTGTGTGTGTGTGTATGATTTTAGCACATCTGCCTGCATCTCTGCGGGGTTATGAACATGTGTATTGAATTCTAATTAGCGCTTGCTTTGTGCGTTTAAAAATGTAGTATCTTCATGCGAGTTGTTAGTTTTAGATTCAAGCTAGGGTCGGGATTAGTTGCGTGTTGTGCTTTTTACGGAGCACTTACGCATTACATCTGGGAGGCCGTGCATGTAGCGGCGCAGGGCACCGTGGGTGCAGCGGGGTTTGCAGCTGGGGCGTGTGTGTTTGGGGCGCGCGACCAGACCGCTGCACAGAGCGTAAACACATCACAGGACTCGAGTCACCACAGGGCCTCCGTAATGACGTCAGGGCCCCGGGGTGCTCTGAAGACACTGCCAGCTCCACTGCACAGAGACCTAGGGAGAAATGGAGGGGGCCGCGTAAACTCGGTGACTCAGTCGGTCCTACGACCTCCGATACAAGAACTTGAATGAAGAATGATATAAATAGCTTTTTTTTTTTTTTTTTTTTTTTTTTTTTTAATATGTTTTTGGGGCTTTTGTTGCCTTTATGATAGGGATAGCTGAAGGTAGACAGGAAAGGGGGGCAGAGAGAGAGAGGGGATGACACGCAGCAGAGAGCCACAGGTCGGACTCGAACCTGGGCTGCTGCAGCAAGGACTCAGCCTCGGCACATGGGTCGCCAGCTCTACCCACTGAGCTATCCCGGCGACCCATAAATAGCTTTTTAAGCACTAAAAAGTGTGCTGTCACAGTGGCTGTCACACTTTGACACAAATTAGGGGTTTGGTGCTACATGAAACCTTCAAATGTGTATTTTTTTTTCCGGTTTTGATGTTAAGACCAGAGGATGGGTTGAACCCCAGAAGGTTACAAGATGTTCCTTCCTTAAATCATCATGGTCGCGTGCCCCTGCTGATACAAACAGCAGCTCATTAATAAGAAGATCCACCGCCCTGTTGTTTGTTAATACGCCGCGGGGTATAAATATCCACCGATGAACCGCCGATGCTCCACCCAAACCCTGAGCTTGGCCCACAGCGGCATGCATCAACCATCTCCGCGCTCGGAGTCAGCAAACACGCACTCCAAGTGTTTGTTCCTCTGGGCGTGTCCTCGCGTGCATGCCATATCGGCAGCTTCTGTGATCGCAGCTGAAGTCGATTAACAGCTCCAGATGACCCGGGGAGTTCACTCAAGTGTCTCAACCCAGATTTGTGTGTCTCTCTCGCTCTCTCGCACACACACACACACCTACCTTTCTCCTACAGTACATCCTCCCACTTCTAAAACAGTTTTTTTGCAGCGCCTTACAGAGGTTAGCTCCTCCGATCGCTCCCAAACAGATCTTGGCCAAAGACGAAAGAAAGCTGGAGAAAGAAAAAAAAAACAAAAAAACAAGCGGTTTCTGCACTGCCAGCGTTTTGTTACTCAAGCTCTCAGTTTGGACTTTTTCTAGAAGTGCAGGACCAGAGGTTTTGTCTCGCGGGTCCGCGTAGGAGCAGCTTTAGATGACCGGAGAAAGACGAGCCTGAATGAGGCCTTGTTCTCCCAAGTCTCTTCGCTCGCTTTTCCCAGATGTAGCGACGCTATTGAGTCTCGCAGCGGCACAGTGCACACTTTGTCTCGCAGACACGGAGGATGTAATAATGCCCGGATTTATCCCTCCGTGGGAGCCAGATAGTAAATATGTTATTGCTTACCACAGGTCTCTGACTCAGTGTCTTGGGATTAAGGGAAAGTTAGGACAAAACAGACAGCGAGATTTAAGCCCGAGTGTCAGGCTTCTCGGAGCGGTTCCAGCATCGGGGAATGTTTGTGAAGTCTTTTTGTTTTTTATGCAGCTTCACAAAGTACTGCATAACATTAACTATATATTTTTTTAACTTTACCAGTCACTGATGCACCTCTGGGACATCAGTGGAGTTTGCATGTTCTCCCTGTGTCTGCGTGGGTTCTCTCCAGGTTCTCCAGCTTCCTCCCACCGTCCAAAGACATGCTGGTTAGGTTCATTGGTGATTCTAAATTGGCCGTAGGTGTGAGCGTGAATGGTTGTCTGTCTCTCTGTGTTAGCCTTGAGATAGACTGGAGACGCGATGTCGAGATGAAAAAAAAAAAAGTTCAAGCATGCAGAAGTGTCCAAGCTGTAGCTACAAGCTGTTACAGCGAGTCCCCTTCCTCTGGAGATGGATCTAAAGATTCTAAAACTTAAGATGGGATGAGATCAGAGAGGCAGAATAAAAGAAAGTTTTGAAAAATGCGTACAGGAAACAATGAGGCGTTCAAAGACGCGGTCCCACAGATGTTGACAACTGTGGAGCAGAAGGTAGATGAGTGCAGCGGATAAAACACAGAAAGAGGATGTGCTCTTGTGTGTGTGTGAGAGCCCGTCGAGGGAGGGGTGGGGGAGATGAAAAGAAAAGCGCGCTCCCAGAATGCAGGAGGTGGAAGCACCGACCGAGAGGAGGGTTTTAATTGGCTGCCTGGAGACAAGTGCTTCAGGCGGAGGAATTAGTATGCATGAGATCTGCAGACACAGAGAGAGGAAAAGAAAGAGAATCGAGGCAGAGATCACAGCAGCATCACAAAGGGTTTGGGGAATAGTCCACTTCATTTCGACTTTGGCTATCCCTCTTGCCCCTGCGTGAACCTCAAACTCACCAAACTAGCTTGTAGCGTGTAAATTACGTTCAACATAAAGCCTTTGGATTTAAATCTCTGCATGTTTTTTTATTGTCATGTCATTATCAAAAAGCTAAGCAACCTTTTGCTTTTCCTTTTGTCTTACAGAGTACCCATGCTCGGGCATGCTGGGCATGGTGTCGGGCCTGATTACCGACAACCAGATCACCGCTTCGTCCCACACGGACAGGAGCTGGGTACC
The DNA here is from genome assembly GCF_963514085.1 of Chelon labrosus. Lineage (NCBI taxonomy): Eukaryota > Metazoa > Chordata > Actinopteri > Mugiliformes > Mugilidae > Chelon > Chelon labrosus. Next base: position 5,133,529 of record NC_140351.1, on the reverse strand, counting down.
AGAGAACGCTCGGCTGCTCACCAGCAGGACGGGGTGGACCTTGCTGCCCCAGCCGCAGCCGTTCACCAACGAATGGCTGCAGGTGGACCTCGGCGAGGAGAAGCTGGTGAAGGGGATGATCATCCAGGGGGGGAAGCTCCGCGAGAACAAGGTCTTCATGAAGAAGTTCCGCCTCGGCTACAGCAACAACGGCTCGGACTGGAGGATGGTGTTGGACACCAGCGGGAACAAGCCAAGGGTGAGTTTTCCTTTGCGTGACAACCATGCGCAACGATCAAAACTAACTGTGGAACAATCACAAGCATAACCCTAAGAGCCCCCCCCGAACGTCTCTTTCTGGCACAATTCCTTCGAGGGAATTGGTTAGACGCGGTGGTTTGATTTCTAACACAAACCCTGAATCGTGGAAAATGATTTGAGCACACGCTTCTAAAAATGTCTCTCAGCTTCGTCAGAACGCCGATTCCGATTATGACGCGTTTAGTGAGTTTTCACCGGAGCGTTGCGCCTGGCAGTTGTGAGTCATTCGACAGTCATTGCGAGTCAATTTCAGCAGTGCTTTGAATCACATTAGGATAAGCATCTCAAGTCCTTTCCTCCTCCTCCTCCTCTCTCTCTCTCTTCCTGCTTTGTATTCTGCACAGCCCTCACCGTTCAACCCTTTCAATGGATAGTGAAACCTCTCCAGAGAGGAAAGGGGGGGGAAAGTGAGTCGGGAGGGAAACAAAAGAGGAGGAAAAGACGAAAGAACGCGCCAAAGTGACCAAAGATTTATCTGCCAGGGCCGCAGCATGCACGGAAGACACATGCAACACACTCACACACAAATAATACATCTATACTTACATACTCAACCGCACACACCTCCGAGAAGAGCTGCAGAGAGCCCGTCCCCCAATTACAAGTGTCCCTGACAGGGCATAAATCTGATCCAGATGGGCTGATGGTTGATTTATGAAGGGAGTGAGGGGTGGGGGGGGGGATCCATACCCTGCCTGCCTGTCCTAGTTAGCTGCCTTTCTCTCCTCATCTAAGCAGTTCCCAGCATCTAAAGCTCGCCGGCCTCCTCCATGTGATCACACCCATTAATCCACTTCCATCAATCCTCCCCATCTCCCTCGCTTTGCTCGCATCCCTGGTTTCCCCCACGTCCTCGTCTCTCCCCTCGTTTATTCCCTCCCCTTGTAGAAGATCTGACGCAGGGAGTGAGTCCTAAAGTTGCCTTTGACGGAGGTGTGTGTCACGCTGTCTTCGCCGCTCGCCTCTCCGTGTCACTGTGCTTTAGATGTCAGCGAGATGAGAGAGAGCTCTGGTCATCTTTTTCTTTCTCATCATTTTTGCGCCAACCCGCCGACTCTTGCCCACCGTCAGTGTCACTTCTGGAGTGACTCTGTCTCAGGGTGTATGTGTGTGGACGGTTGTATTAGTTAAATGCTGCAACATAGCACTTGACGTCTGCTCCTCTTTCTTTTTTTTTTTTCTCCCCTTGCCAGATATTCGAAGGTAACGGCAATTACGACACCCCCGAGCTGAGGACGGTGGAGCCCCTGCTGACCCGTTTCATCAGGATTTACCCGGACAGGGCCACCCCCGCCGGGATGGGCCTGCGACTTGAGCTCCTGGGCTGCGAGATCGAAGGTAACCTTGGATCTTTATGAAACCCGTCCGTCTAAATGATCCCTTCTGCTGCAAAATATCAAAACAGGGCCGGCCGCGACATCATTTCTATCGGTGACATTTCTACCTGTGGTTCTGTTTTCCCTCCACCAGCTGTAATTATGTTTCTACCACGACAATGACATTTTCAGGCGCGGCGTTGGCGCGAAAACCTTTTCTTAGTCAGAGTGCTCATTTTCGAGCCATGACGATGGCCTCATTTGACGCATCCTAGGTCTCAGACAAGAGCGTATGTGCGTTCGCATGTCTCGACTCACAGGTGAGCCATCTATCATCACGGCCAGTGACGCGGCTGTGAGTAGCAGCTTGCACCTCGTGTCTCTTCGTCCCGGTTATTTAAAGATGTGCATGAGGGCTCCTGGTGTTGAGCCCGCAGCTGTCCAGCTCCTGCTCTTCATCCCTTACAAGGGACAGTTGTCTTGTCTCTCTGTTACATCAAAGCTGCCCCCGTTGCTAGCCACTTCTGCAGGGGATCAAATGAAAGCCCACCTGGCCCGCTGGGATTAGTGCATCCAGGCCTCGGTCGCGCTCTTCCCAGCCCCGACGTGTCTTTCTTCTTTCAAAGGACCGCACACACTTTGCTATCTTCAAAATGACCCCTATTTTTTTTTTTTTATTTCCCCCCCTCTTCCCTAGCTCTTTATCTGTCTCCCTCAAAGCTGATGGAGCACAGAAACAGCTCAGCAGTATAAGAGTGTGGCGCATGCTAGCGCTAAGTGGATTTACATATTGGATTTCAGGGAGGCCCGTTCTCTTGTAAGCCTCATGGACTCCCACCGGGGAGCTTTAGTCAGATGATAATTCTTGTTTTCGGTGTTAATGCCAAACACACACGGATGTATGCGCGCACGGCAACCGCAATCACCTTTAACCAAACGTGTGGTTAAAGGAAAGTAACACAATCGTGCACAGATACAGGTGCTTGCTCGTCTAGCGTGTGCACGTGTGCGCGTTCGCTGCGAGCCGTAGCAGGAGGGCTGAATCCTCATTTCTGTGAGAGGCTCCCCTGACGCAGCGCTGACCCCGTCCCTGACCTTCCCCACCCTGAATCTGACAGGAGCTGATCTGCCTCATATTTCATCTGGCACAGAGCGCACACACACTCTCGCGCATACACATACAGATACTGTTTGCCCCCCCTATCCATCTATCTTTCTGTGCCTCCCTTTCTCCACTTGCTCCGCTCTGGGGATGCTCGTTCATTGCCCAGTCGGTGGAAACGCTCTCAAAAGCACACACGGCGTACAGGACGGCTGTGCGGCAGCGGGAGCGTGGAGTGGATCCGGGGGCCCTTGCCCACATCCAAGAGAGGCGGGGCCGTAATGATAGGCCACAGCGGCGACCAGTTGCCCTGCCTGTGGCCAATTCCAAGTCTTGTTTCTGAATCTTTCCTGCTCTATTTATACACCCACACCTCCACAGCTTGATGAAAAGGAGGGACGCTAATGGTTCAAGCCTCGCTGAGCTTACACACACACCTCTCGGTGTGTATTTGAGGCTGTTTTCTATTTTCTGTTTTAGCTCCAAGGCTGAAAACCCCCCCCAAAATCCTAGCTACTTATTGTCCACCACATGAATGATCTGCTCTAAATCTCGTGCTGGTCGAATCAGACAGTGACCTGACTGAACAGCCGAAGCCCTTCCCGTCCCTTCCGGCCCCTTCCCCCAGTGAACTTTCCGTGTTTAACCTGAAATCTAATCCACGCTGTCTCGCTGTCTCTCTTCTTCTCCGTCACTCCAGCTCCTACACTCCCGCCCACCACTCTGGTCCCGAGCACCACCCCGTCGGACGAGTGCGACGACGACCAGGCGAGCTGCCACAGCGGCACAGGTGATGACTACGACGTGACAGGTGCTAACATCGCCTTCATGAGACTGCGACCAAACTCCCTCCCTCCCTCCCTCCCTTCCTTCCTTTCCCCGCTCTCCTCTTCTCCCCCTTCCTTCTGCTTTAGCTCTCGCTCAGTCTGCTTCCCCCAGCATCAACCCTCTCTGCAGCACCTTCTACCGTGCACAAGCACTGCATGCAACTCTATTTAATTAGCTGCACCTGTAGCTCCCGCCTCCCTCTTCACTCACTGGAGAGGATTAATGCACTTGCACCAGAAATCATTCCAAACACAAGTCCTGCATCTCCCTATCATTTCATCTCTCTCCTGCCTCGTCCCCCCTGCGCCTCTTTTTCACCTTTAGTCCTCTTGGCCTGAATTATTTCCCCGCTAACCCAATAACCCTCCGAGCCTGCGCTGCTGTCTGTACTCCCCGATTAACCAGCAGTCTCCGATGATGAGCATGGCACCGTCTCAAGTCGTGTGTTAGGAAACGATTACACTGAGTGAGAGGGCATTAGTAAGAGTGAAGCGGAAGCCAAGGCACGAGTGCATGAGTTATTTACTCAGACTTCATTGCACCGAACACCGATACAAACTGTATGTGTGTCTGCATGTGAAGCAGTAAATCTGACTCTACTGATTCTGATTAGCTGTACGCAAGGCTAAGCTAACCGTCCTCTTGTTCTGTGTTTGCGACAGTCGGGACCGTGATGCCAGAGACCACTACTGCTGAAGTGGACACCATCCCAGGTATGAAAAACAAGAATTATATATTTGCCACGTCTTAGAACTGATGCCTTAGGAGATTACTCACACCGAATGATGAAACTCAGAGTAAATGTTTCACTGCTCAAGGTTTGTTTTGAATTCATTTCCATAGATTTATCAAAAGGAGCATACCTTAGCTAATGATTGCCAGCTCTGGGCTCTCTCTCTCTCCCTCTCTTTCCATCCTCTCTGATGTGTGTCTGTTATTAAAGCCGATGATATGGTCCTGAGAGGCTCCCGCTGACAGGGTGAGGGAGGTTTTGTGATGCAAGGCTGGCTGATGATTAGCACCGGCGCTCCGCTCGCTGCCTCCTCAGCATAATCACTAATCACCGGGCCGACGCCGGGCGCACACCGGGCCGCTTCTGCAAAAACCAGAAAGCACAGTGCAAATGACCAGAGGAAATTAGGTGTGCTCTGGGGCCACGTGCATCGCCGCACTGTCTCCTATAGCAGGTTGATGAGGCAGCAGGCAGCTGAGAGGCTGCGCCCCAGTCTGACCTTGGCTAATGGGCCATAGGTTCCACCCAGCCCCCTTCACTCAATCAGCCGGCTCTGTGGTCTGTCTGCAGTCTGCTGGGGAGCCGGCTAAGATAATAGACGAGAGCTGAGGGTGCAGATGTCTGCATTTATGCATATTTGCATGCATATGTCTGTGCGAATGCAACTTAAGTGTCTGTGGGTAAACACTTCAAGTTCAAGTGTCTGGAACCGTGCATGCTAATAAGCTGTGTGTGTGTCTGTCTCATGCAGCCTAATCTCAGAGGACGTTCTTTCCACTGGCACTGGACGAGAAAATGTCTCTTTTTCTTTTTGTGAAATGGCCAAGTGAGTCATGTGGCTGCTCATCTGATCCAGAGCTCGTCGGTAGCCTCAGTCGACATCTCGGAAAAAGTCCCAAAGCCCTTTTAATTGGGAATGAGGAAAAAGAAAAAAAGAAAAAGTGGCTTGGAGTCTGAAGTGTGGTTCCACATGGGAATTCCATCCTTTGTGTCTAATGGGAAAATAGAGCTCGCAGAGGCTAGTTAAAACCTTCCCATTATTAAAGGGAATATTGGCTCGTATAATGTGTCTTTTGGAGGACGGCCTCAGCGTATCTCTGAAGGCATCTCATGCCGGAGTATAAAGCCCTGGCTAACATCCCAAACATCTCGCTCCCTTGTGTTCCTTGGAAGTCTTTCTTTATCCAATTTGGAAAAAAAAAAAAATGAAATAAAAACACTAAAGCCGGGGCTCCGACACATTTTCTCTCCTCCGCGGAGGCTTCTTCGGCGCGGCGTGCGTCCGCGGGGGATTGCATTGTTGGAGTGGGGCCCCGGCACTGTTACCATAGCTGTCTTCAAATCTCAAGTCCCTGCTCTCATTAAAATCCTCAGCTCTCAGCGGGTTGCTGTGAATGTTTCTTTCTCAACCGGACACCCTGTCCAGGCTCTTGTCTTCCCGTCTCTGTCGCTACGCCTCCGCCCGTCCTCGGCGTCCCTTCAGTGCGTTCTTTGCGTACCCCGTTGCATTCATTAAAAGAGATCATTAAGTACAGCCGAGATATAAGGACCGCATGAGGTCCAACGCTGCCGGTTCTCCCTCTTTCTCTTGTCAGAGACATAATTTGCCTTCTTATCCCAGTCTGTTTCTCCCTCCTGCTTTCACCTCCCCCCCACCTGTGGGACTCTGAGCTTATGTCCTGCAATTCTCTGCTGCCCTCTAGTGGTCGTAGCTGATCAGAATAAGCGGAGCAAGAGTAGCCTGCAGACATGTCATGACAGGCCCTGCAGTCAGTGTTCGGGTTGCAGACCGGAGCTATTGGAAACGTCTCCTTTTGTAATGAGGAAGATGATGAAGTGACGTGATCTTTAACCTTTCTTCAACCCGCTTGCAGATGTCACGTCGTTCGCCTGCGACTTCGGCTGGCCAAATGACCCGTCCTTCTGCAACTGGGTGTCAGAGGACACGGGCTCTAGGTGGCAGATCCAGTCCAGCGGCACCCCCACACTCAACACTGGGCCCAACATGGACCACACAGGTGAGTACCCTTAATTTGGCCAAGCCGTTGCCAGCACATGCAGAAAGTCACATTTCCTCCCGGCGCTTTTATCCGTCAGTGACTCAAGTTTACTTGCAACAGGTGGCTCGGGCAATTTCATCTACACCTTAGCGACGGGCCCCCAGGAGACGGAGATGGCTCGGCTCGTCAGCCCCACGGTGACCTCCCCGGACTCCGACCTGTGCGTGTCCTTCTGGTACCACATGTTCGGCTCGCACATCGGCACGCTGCACATCAAGCAACGCAAGCAGACGGCGGACGGGCCCGCCGACGTGCTGCTGTGGACGGTCAGCGGTCACCAGGGCAACCGCTGGAGGGAAGGTCGCGTGCTCGTGCCGCGCAGCAACAAACCCTATCAGGTAAATGGAAATCCTCGTGCGTTTGGGAGAACTGAGCCACCCGTCCGGCCTGTAGCTCATATCTGTGGTCTCTCCTCTAAGGTGGTGATCGAGGGTCTGGTGGAGGAAAGGAGCTGGGGGGACATTGCTGTGGATGACATTAAGGTTCTGAATGGGCTCAGCATGATGGACTGTAAAGGTGAGGCTTTATCTAAAAACAGGACTGCACAGGTCCGACTGTTTATTTTCCCTCGGCACTGAGTTTAATTTCTCTTTCCAGATCCTGACGTGCCCACTGAGCCGATGCTACCGGAGGACGGCTTCGAGGATATCCGTAAGTCTTTACTTCACATCATCCGTTTCGGGGAACATCTCCAAACCCCTGCGCCGTTTTTTTATATTTAACCTCATTTCCCGTTCGTGTCTCTCGCCTCCAGTTGAGGAAATCACAGAATATCCGGATTTCGTGGAGACCAACCAGATCAGCGGAGCGGGCAACATGCTGAAGACGCTCGACCCCATCCTAATCACGATAATCGCCATGTCGGCCCTCGGGGTCTTCCTGGGCGCCATCTGCGGCGTGGTCCTGTACTGCGCCTGCTCGCACGGAGCCATGTCGGACAGGAACTTATCGGCCCTGGAGAATTATAACTTTGAGCTGGTGGACGGCGTCAAGCTAAAGAAAGACAAACTCAACGTACAGAACTCGTACTCGGAGGCGTGAGACGGGGGGGACCGAGCGCTTTCCTCGACGTGACTGTGTGAACGGGCAGAAAGCTCGCAGGAGACTGTCTCCGGACGCGTCCTCTCGACAAAACCCGCGAGCAGGTGGGCTTAAAAAGACTGCCAACGAACCCTCGACTCTTACGGAGCGAGGGACAGGTTCAGGAAAACCAATGGGAGGTTTGGACTGATCCACGCTTTTCTCAGGAGCTGCAGTAAAAAGAACCTACCAGTAGGGGACACTGTGTACAAATAAACTACAGAAGAAAGAAAAAAAAATAAACACAACAACTATGTACAGATGATCTAGATGATATTTTAATTTTCTATTTTGATTTTCATTCATTTTTACAATCGGATGCTGGTGTTGAGACCAATTTATTAATAATGTTTAAAGTATTTATCATTTTCTGGGAAAGAAAATATGTTTTTTTTTTTTTTTAAATATTATCAGTTCTCGAAGGCCACTTGTTTCTTTTCGAGTTTTTAAAGAGACGTATCGAAAATTTTAAACGAACCATATCCGGCAAAGCTGTAGATTTGCCCCATGGCGTGGTGTACAGAGTGTGCCCCACCCTGAAACCCGTACCCCTTCCCCCTTTTTTGACCCCTATCGCTCTAAAGTGAGGGTCCCATTCATGGCAATGTATGGTTCTGACAGTGCCTTTAGTACATTTCGGTTGGCCTCCTCTGTTGCCGATATGGGTGTTTTTTACTGTACCGGGCTTAACTTATGACGACAGGAAAACAGGGGCACATAACCTTCTGAATATAAACCGTTTATCACAGCGCTTTGTTTTTTTTGTTTTTTTTTTCCTCTTCGTTTTCTGTCCAAAAAAAAAAAAAAACCCACACACTGTAAATAAGTTTTAATATATTTTATTGTCCTTTTTAAAGAAAGAAAGTAAAAAGGAAAAAAAAAAAGCTGCAGTATCCCTATTTTTTTGTTTTATTTTTTTGTTTTTTCCCCCCCACGGGTTTTGTTTTTGTGCGTATGTTACGTGTGCGTGTGTAAATACAATCTCCTGACTGTTTCGTGGAAGGTGCAGTGTTGATTTATTAGTTTACGTGCAGGCGAGGCTTTGCAGCAGCGGCATCAACGTGCATTCAAGCCACCCGTCGACGAAACGTCCGCAACCGCTTCACAGATGAATCTAAAGCTGCACAATTAATAAAAAAATAAATAAATAAAATAAAATAAGCTCTACTAATCTCTCATAACTTCACCTGCTGTAAGTTTAACTGGACACTAGAATATATTCTCCAAACATGATGGCAGAAGAGGTGGTGGAATATTTTAAATGTATACCAGCATACCAAAAAAAAAAAAAAACTAAACCACCAATCATCTTCGCTTTGCTTCAGAGGCTTAGACTACTAACCCGTCACCTCCAACCATCACTGTGGATTGTTCAGCGAAGAAGTGCTATCTGGACAATGCAGCTTGAATGCACTTTGTTTCTGATCCCGACCCGTTAACCCGGGGGGTGCAGGGGTCGACACACTAAACTGACGAATGGTGCTATCAGTAACTTAGCCGGACACACGTGTCTCGTGACAGTTTGTATTATTGTTTTCACACATGCTGTAGCTGTAGCTTCAAAAAGGCCCCGACCCGGGCCGCAAAGAGTTTTAACGTGTTTCCACGTGTAGCAGCCATAACGTTGTGATGTCAGAGCTGATGTCATGAGGAAGGGACGCTTGGCACGGGGGAGGGGAGGGGAAAGGAGGGGAGGGGGTGTGAGGAGGGGACGAGCGGCATCACCTGAATCAGGTCACCTGGCCTCCCTCCGTGGCTTTACCAAAGGACGGTTGCCCCTTTACTGGAGGGGGATCTCACCAACACACAAAACACAATAAGACAGTTCATCAACCGCTGCCCGCTGAAGGACTGACTGCTTGCGGGACACTTGTAGAGGAGTAACGTGTCTGTTTTTCTATCTCTTTTTAAGCTTAAAAGAAGTGCAAATGTCACCAAGATGTGTGAACTCTTTAAATCTCTGCTGAGACTCTTTGTTTGCAGATCTTAACGGATCCCATCAGTACACACACTCGTACGGGATGTGAACTCTGCTTCAGTCTGACAGCATCAGGACACAAGGGCCGCGTCGGTCCCCGAACTCCAAAGTGGTGTTTTTTTGTTTTTTTCCACACCACGATATCAAACAATCAAAAAAAAAAAAAAAACTCAATCCCGACGAGGGTGAACGTCTTTTTACATCCGTGTGCTTTGTACGTCGTGCCGTGGTGAACACACTCTATCATCATTTCAGACCCAGAAAACCTCTCCCCCTTCGTCCTCTCACGTCTCGGGCCCTCTCTGCACCGCCCCGTCCCGGCCCCCGCATCTGCAGCAGCTAGAGGGAAAAGGATTCTGTAGCGTGGACTCAAAACCAACAATGTTGCACTGACAAATATATTTAAGAGGTTTATGTGTTTATAGCGTTCATTTGCAAAAAAAAAAGTCAAAAACTCAAAAAACTTGTGTTCATTTTCTTTCATTTTATATATATATATATAAATATATATATATATATAGTTTCAGATTATGTGATATAATTCTGAAATGTAAAATAATACCAAGATGTTTTCATTATTGAAAAAGGCATAATAGATTTTTCAACAGCCCCCGTCCCCCCCTCCCCCGCTGCATTTACATGGCATAATAACGCTTCGTTTTGTACCGTCATTCGACTTTTGTGCAGACTTTTTCGTTTTGTACAAGAACAAGAAAAAATACAACTTTTATTTTCAATACTGCTTCTGTAATTTGCTGTTGTAGGAAAAAAATTAAAAAATAAACAGCAAAGGCCTTAAAAAGAAAGAAAATAGTATTATTGTTTTTATTTTTTTGTCCGTGTGTGTGTTGTTAGCATAGACTGTATATAAATATGGACCAAGCGACTCACTTCCACTTCCTCGCATTGGCCAAACTGATGCTATTTTCAAGGGGGCATGGGCGGCGCCATCTTGTGAGTTTTGGAGCCAGAGTCTGGTCAGTACGGTCCGAGGGTGGAGCCAAGCAGAGCCTCGTTATCGATGCCCCGCCCACATTTGCTCCAGACTCACTCGCGTTTTCATTTAATTAATACTACGCTCTGCTCTACCTCCACCAGTTACAAGGAAATGTTGGATTATACACTGTACTTGTTTTTAAAAATTGTTTTTACAACTCTCACGATCCTACGGGACCACTTTACGGAGTGGTTGGCATGGCAACTGGTAGTCGCCATTATGTCATATCCTGTTTCTATAGCGTCAAATAACTAACTAAAACGAAACTTATTGAAACAATTGACACTTGAAAAGTATTATATTAACTACCTAAAATGACAGAAACCATCCTTGAAAAAAAATTATTTGACGTGTACTTTACTGTTTTAGTTCGGCCCATGCCCCATCCACTAACATGGAGGGGGTGGAGCTTATGACCTATTCTGCAGCCAGACACCAGGGGGAGCTCTGCTTGCTTTGACTTTACTTTTGAGAAGCAGTTCCTCCGTCCATGTTTATACAGTCTGCGGCTGTGAACCGGAGTTTGAAGCTTTTTTAACATTTTCCTGTTCCATGTCAAGATCTGCATCGCAGGCAGCTCTTTGAAACATCTGTTTCTCGCATCAAAGTAATGTGAACGCAGCGTCACAGCAAGACAAGGATGTAAACACAAACATTCTGTCTCCGTCTCACAGACATCACTTCCAAAAGACAGAACAAAAAGGTTTATCGTGTTTATTTATCAGCTGATCAGTCCATTTAGTGCGACACTGAGCAACAACAAAAGGTTTTACTTATGTCTGTTCCTCAGAGCAGATGGAAACGATTCCAGAGATGTCTCAAAATGTGAAGCTGGAGTAGTACACAGCGGTGGAAATGATGAGGGCAAAGGGCGTTGCGCTGACCACTAATGAGAAGCTGATGGGAGCCGCACTCAGTCGCTCAGCTGCTTTTTTAATGTTGCTCTATCATTAGGTGAAAATCAACAGCAATCATTCTCAAAGACTGCTTTTTATTTTTTCATCAAGATCAAATCCTAAACTGTTTGTGTGTGTGTGTGTTGTTTCAGCTAAGAGGAAACAAGCCCGAGCGCGGCGATGATGATTTGTTTATTTACAGTTTAATTTGCATTCAGCCTCCTGAACGTGGAGCGAAGGAACGTCATCGGTTATTTGTGATCGTTAATGTCTTCCAGCAGGAGCACATCCTTGATAAATAGCAGCGATTCGGTGACCTTATCATCACAAACAAGCAAATTAAACTCCTAATATCATTTGGCTGCTCTATCCTTCACGCACAATTAACCGCCAGAGATTTGTAACCAAGCAACATAACCAGATCCCGCTCCCGAAACTACTTCAACCGATATTATTGCAAAGCAGCACTTACCATTGACTCATTAATCAGAGAGCTAGAGACATCATCAGGCACTTAATGCAGATTTTTTCTTAGCTCAGTGTGAGCTACGATACACCCGCACATTAACTTTATTATCAGTACAACTTGACTTATAAAGATATAGATTTTGAGTTTAAAGAGGAGAACTCGGGGCTATTTGGTTTCCACAACATGTCCCAGTTCAGTCTTGTGGAAACAAAAATTCCTATAGAAACACACCGATCACACATAACATTATGACCACCCTCCTGGATTATCCAACAGATGCTTGATCAGTTTGGGATCTAGTGAATTTGGAGGCAGAACATTGCACCTTTGGACCTGGCGTTCATTGGTGTGGATGTTACTTAGACATGTAGCACCCACCTAGACCAGACCAGGCACCCCCACCCCATAGCAATGACACCCATCCCCAGCAGGATGCAGCCACAAAAATGCTTTAGGAACAACTAAAAAAAACATGAAGAACAGCACAAGGTGTTGACCTGGCCTCCAAATTCACAAGATCTCAAACTGATCAAGTATCTGTGGGATGATCCACAGAGGCCCCTCCCCTCAGAGGCCCCCCACTAACAACATCCTGTTGCCAGACACCACAGGACACCCTCAGAAGGTCCATGTCCATTCTCTGATGAGTGACAACTGTTTAGGAGGCACAAGGGAGACCTGCACAATATTAGGAAGGTGGTCATAATGTTATGCCTGATCGGCATTAGGAATGCTCATGTTAAAATCTCTTTCATCTTTAGTTGAACTCTACTTATATAACATTCAACTTTTTATTCACGTCGACATTCTGAAAGTTTTCACTGAGGAGTTTGTTCATCTCTCATCCGCGGCCTGATTTATTTAACACTCTGCTCCTAACTACATGATGAAAATTGATCTTCTCTTGCAACTCAAGACATTTTCTGGCTGACAGAGTCAGAGATTTCTAAAATTCTCTCTGTGAGAAACCTTCAGAGCCTCTTCTCCTCTCTCTCTCTTTTTCTGTCTTTCTACTCGTAGATGTAGATGTGTCGTCCCATATGAGCTGGGTTCTGCTCAGTGTTTCTTCCTGTTAAAACAGCTGCCATCTCTGTGCTTGTGTGTAAATCAGTCCCTTTTAAAACAGACTGTACCTCGTTTTCATGAGCATATCATTCTCCTGTTCACCTGTAGTCATGGGTTTTCTTGGTGCTGCCTTGTGATAAATCCCATCCTTGAGCGTCTGTAAAGTGCAATCATACATGTCTGAAGATCCGTTGAACCTGAGGTGATAATTATCAATAATTTACAAACAGAGGATCCTCTGTTCATCATCTTATAATAACTCATCAGGTCTGCAGATGTGAATGTCATTCAGCTGTAAATTAATGGATTCAGGTCCAGATGCTGCACAGCTGCTTCCCAGTTCAAAGAGTCCACGTGAAAAACTAAAAAGCTCAGATTTACGACGGGCTCACAAGTGATCTGTGGCGCATTAGATGGTATTTTATTGCAATTAATAAAGTTCTAAACTTATTAACCTCTTATGAAACTTGGATCATCCAAACTTGGCCCAGAGGAACAGCAGTGGCATGCCTGGGCCTGGAGTTGAGAAGCCTGTAGTTTTCTGTTTCGCCACTGGGTGTCTCTGTGGAGTAACATGGATATTTATTTTACACTGCACCTGAAACGTGACTACAGTTTAACAAAACAGTGTCTTAAACATATATAATACATGCTGACCACATAATTCTTATAGTATAAATCAAATAAAATATGTTATGTAACAGCCATAGTTGATCTAATCATTGAATATTCCTGTATCATCCACAGAAATTATATCATTTTTTAAAGAAAGGACAAAAAAATACAAAGATACAAACAGTCTATTCATGCAAACACTGTGCAAACAGATGCATACATACCTACATATCTGCAGGTATTATCACAGGTGTCAATAAAGTATGCGATTATGGCTGCTACACTTGAATAAAACACAGGCATGTTAATATTATAAGTAACTCCTGTGTTTATACTACTACAAGGGGGCAAAAATCTATTTATTTTTGGCAAAAATAATGTTATCAATTAAAAATATAAGGAATGATAATAATAATGTATTTTATGACATATAAACTAAAATAAAGTGTTTTTTTATGCATTTGTACCTGGGAGTGCAGTGACCTGCAGTGATCAGCTTTAACCACAAGGGGGCTCCAGAATTCAAGGAAGTTGTATTATTATATTACATATAGTAGATTTTATGTTTTTATACTGCTAAAACTGTTAAATGTATTTATATCTGATCACAGATTTCAAGCTATAAAGCTAGTGAGCTAGAGCCAGAGCAATTAACAACATAAAAAATAGAAACAGGGGAATGTGTAGAGGCCATTGGGTTGTAGCAGACTAAACTTTTCACCCATCTCAAGGGGTCTGCTGGAGCACAGATAAAGAGCTGCATTCCCTGGTAAACAGTTCCCTGGAGTCTAAACAGGATTCAACGGCCTTCCGGCCTGAATAGTTTGTTTTATCTCTTGCATTTTTTTCCCCCCATGTCCAGCGCTGAGGCAGAAATAGCTTTCCCCTAAGTTTAAAGCAAATAAATAAGCACCCAGGGTTGATTATTTTCACTAGAACCGATCCAAATGCAGAAGAGTTGGTGGCTTAATGTGGCCTTTAATGCTGTGGTGGGGGGCAGAAATAACATTTTCATTTGTCTGCTGTGATAATTATACTTTTAATGAAGTTTAAAGCTCCACTGTAAAATGTTTTTTACATGGTTCTTTTAAAAAACACATCAGGAGATAAAGAAAAGTGAAAGATAAGTGGAGGAAAATGCTTTTGGAGACGTGCAGTTACAAGATTTTATTTATTTTTGTTCCACGGTAGACAGACGTCACAAAGACACGGCGTTACTTGTTCTGAGGGTTGGTCTGGATTAAATGATTAGGAATTTTGTGGTTAATGAAAGCACCACGATAAACTGCTGTTTTCTTGTTTCATTTTACAGTGTGCAATGTATGATGATGAAGATGATGATGATGTTGACGAAGATAATGGGAATGATGATGACAGGCACTTAAACTTAGTCACAGACTAATGTAATATTAGACAGACAGGTTGGCAGCATCTGTATAAATAGGCACTTATGTGAATGTGTGCGGGGGGAGGTAGATGATGGAGGTGATGGGGTGATGGGTGGGTGGGGGGCTTTTTATAGGTGACGTAAGCAGGAGGGTGAGACAAGTTATCAAACTAAGAAGAACTAAAACAGGAAACAGGATGCATCCACCTTCAAAATAAATGTCGCCCCGACAAACATTAACATACTTTTTACACTCTGTGTGAATTCACTTACTTCTTCTGCCTGAATTTATATTATTAATCAGTATTATTAATTATTATTATTATAAAACTATAATTTGTATTATTTAATAAAAAGCAACAGGTGACAAAGCGAAGATAAAGATGTAGACGATCAAATAATGATGATAATAATATTAAAGTAATGATATTTAATTTATAGTTAAAGTACAGTAAGTGTATTATTAGCCTGATAGCTTCCAGACAGTATTGCATCTTGTATATATATTTATATATGTTATATTTACCGCTATTTTATTTATTTATTTATTTATTGATCAAGGTCTTTTTATGTTGCTTTTACAATTTACAGTTTACAATTTAACATAGATCCAAACCCAACCCACTGCTCCACATACCAGACTTACAGTGTTAACAGTATGATATAGAGTTCAAAATACAAAATTCACATGATAGATAGATAGATAGATGGATAGGTGTTATTTGTCACATGCACAGTTATACATAGTACAATGCACAGTGAAATGTATTCTTGTACCAGCAGCCAGTAGTAAAAAAAAAAAAAGTACTACAGTAAAACAATAGTAACTGCAAATTCCTTAACACACAAGGTAAACAATATAAGTGCAAATGTGCACCGAGAAAAATAGAATAAAATAAAATATAGACTGTAATATAGAATAAATTATAGATGGTAAAACTCAACTGGGGGGGGGGTTGTATACACACATTTACAGTATTGAGCAGCTATGTGAGTATCTATCTATCTATCTATCTATCTATTGTTAGGTTTAGATTTAAGTACAGTCTCTCTGCATGTAAACGCACTTTTAAAGCTACACATATGATTATATAATAATAAATGTAATATTTGAACATAATTTTAAACACGTTTTGTTTTTTAAAGTTACTTTTTTGAAACTTTTTTTTAATTTATTCATCGTTTGAATCGTGGATTTTATTTTGAAGGCCGTAACCGGAAGCAGGGTGGTGTTGTGCTGCATTCTGCGGTCCTAACAGAAGCTGTGTCCCTCTCTCTCTCGTCTCTCCGCTTTCCTCCACTTCACACCGGGGAGAGGAGCTCCTCAGAGCCGCTGCTCGTTCACCGTTTCCCTTTTTCTCCAGCAATTTTTTTTTTTTTTTTTTTGAACCGCTCCCTCCGCCTGGTTCCGACGGTACGCGGCGTTTAACGGCGGTCCTCCGCGGAAGGGAAGCTCGGGGGAGGAATGAGAAATCTCCTGTGACTTTTTTCGGTGGAGAAAGTGGCCCCCGGTGCCAACAGGGCAGAGAGTGACTGTCCGTGCTGCTGCTGCTGCTGCTAACGGGTCATCCCAGTGGACTGCTCCTGTATGTGGCCTCGGAAATAACAGCACAGCAACAAGGTAAACAAAGTAATATAACTAGACATTTATTAAACTCAACCTAAACTAGTTTAACAGTGTAGTAGTTGTATATTTTTCATATTTAGTAACTTACTTGTGTCTTTTAAGGCTGTTTTCTCTCATGCATTTAATTTCTCTGTCTCTTTCTAATATTATAATGAACTATCATTTATTTATTTGTGTGTATTTTGTATTATATAGTAAAAGTTTTTTATAGTTCAAGCTTGACAAGGTGCCAGCTTTAATTCTATGTGTTCTCCACCATTAGAGCAGATGCAACAGGCTGTTTGTTGCTGCACCTCCCTTTTTTTCCTTTTTTAATGTGCATGGTCATATGAACAATCTTCAACAAGTGGTCTCACATGATGTGTGTTAGTCGCCACACATGAGATGCTGACAGCCGGGGCGGAAGAGATTTGTTTTAAACACTGTTCTCTTTTGGGATGTCCCAAAGAGACGGGGGACGGGTCGGTTCTAGGCTGAGGACTGGAACGGGAAAGATTAACGAGCCTCCTGCTTGTTATTGACGAGGCAGTGCAGGATTGACGGGCCGCACTGCTTCCATTGATTGGATGGAGCAGTAACCCCCCCACCCAGCCCCACCCCTACCCCTCCAAATCAGAAGGGCGAGCAGGAGGATGGAGGCCCTTATAAATACAGCTGAGCACGCTCCGACTCCCCTGCCCAGTGTAGATGCAGGAGTTTAATCAAGGAAATGGAGGCAGGAAGAGATGCAAGGACAAAAGGGACTGAGGTGATGTCAGAAGGAGACGGTGGAAGGACAGTTAGAGGAGGAGGAGGAGGAGGAGGAGGGAGGAAGGCTAATTGAGGAGGAGGAGGAGGAGGGTAAAGGACGGTAGCAAGTAGCCGTCCCCTGAATGGATATGACCTCAAGACCCCTCCGGGGGGCTGCAGCTGCCGCGGGCTCCCCCCTGATTTACAACCCACCCTCACTCGGGACTTTTTTCTGGACATGTGACGTTTCTCATGACTGTATTTGTTTGTCTCTTCTGTCGGTGAGTGACGTGCGCCGTGTGTCCCGACGGAAGTGACGAATGTGCGTCCTGTGATTTGGGAGGTGACACATGCTTTGTGCCTTGAGGGGGAGGGTGGCGGGGTCTCGGGCTAAAGTGGCACAACTGATCTCCTGTTTTAGCCATTCACGCCGGTGCACAAACAACACTTTCACCGTAACGTGAAAGTATGAAGGCGGTTCCGCAGCTCGTGGTCCCAGAGGAGCTGTTATCCATGATTTGTTAGCAGTGACCCACCTCCTCAGCCTTTCCCTGCATCCTGAAAGTTTCCCAAACCATATGGCGACTCCAAGCCCACTTAGATTAAAGCATCTTTCTACACAATATAATAACTTGTGTTGGTGCTTTTGTTCTCCACCATTCTTCTGGATATTATTTTTGGCGCAGATTCGTCTATTTTTTGCAGCTAGATTGCCGGGTGGGCCTAACTCTGGGTTTTTGGTTTGCTCTTCCCTTCCCTTTCCCCTCCACAGAGAGCTCAAATGCTTTAGAGGCAGAAGAAGAAGGGGGTGCCTCCTTTTCTAAAAACAGCCTCCCAAACACCAAGAAGGAATGGCGCGGTTAAACCTGACCTCCGCTCGCCAAGGTCCACCGAGAAAGCGAGGCTAAACATGTTGTGTTGGTAGTAAATAGCAGCAGACGTTTGCGGGATTCGAGCCGTGTCATGCGGCGTTTATTATTGTGACGGTTTGTGAACTTTTAGCTGCGAGGAAGAGGAATGCTTACGAGGCTGGGACGGAGTTTGTGTTTGGAAAATGTGGCTTCATGTACGAAAATGAGTATTTTTAACCAACACTTAAGAGTAACAGAGATGCAATCAAACAAGTGGAAATTATACGCTGGAGTGGAAAATAGGTGCAGGGGTAGCAAACCTGGTGCTAGCTGCCTTTGTGTTTAAAATAAGAAACAGAGATCATCACCTGGAGTCAAACTTGAGTGTAGATTTTTGCATCTGCATGGAAAATGTCTTTAACCGCTTGGTCCAACGAGACTTGTTTACTTTGTCTTTCAACAGACAGTATCTGTTTTAAATCAGATGTTTTTTTCCCCAGTTTCTTTTAGATAAACTTCTTGTTCTTTTGTAAAATGGAAAAAGTAAAAAAAAAAAAGAAAAAAATCAAATTTTTTAGTATTTGGGAAGAAGTGCAATGTCGGTATCTGTGCTAAAGCTCAAGTACTGTGGTTGTAGGAGTATCCAAGAATGGACATGGGCCTTCTGAGGGTGTCCTGTGGTGTCTGGCAACAGGATGTTGTTTGTGGAACGTCCTGTGGATTGAGGGGAGGGGCCTCTGTGGATCATCCCACAGATACTTGATCAGTTTGGGATCTAGTGAATTTTGAGGCCAGGTCAACACCTTGTGCTGTTCTTCATGTTTTTTTGAGTTGTTCCTAAAGCGTTTTTGTGTGTGTGCCTGCATCCTGCTGGGGATGGCTGCTGCCATCAAGGAGTGTCATTGCTATGGGGTGGGGGTGCCTGGTCTGGTCTAGGTGGGTGCTACATGTCTAAGTAACATCCACACCAATGAATGTCAGGTCCTAAAGTTTCCCAGCAGAACACTGAACTGTCACAAGATGGTCAATGTTATTTACTTCTCCTGTCAGTGGTTTTAATGTTGTGGCTAACACTCCAAGGGCAAATGTTTATGAGTTGCTTACCAACGAATCATTTTTTTATGACTAACAGGTCAGCTGTTTAATTGTGCAACTTCTGTTCAAAGTCCAAACTAACCGCAAAGCGTTTGAGTGTATCTGATTTGCGTGAGCTGAACTTTTTGTATAGTGCATATATACACACCATGGCCTTGCATTTGCACAGTACAAGTGTTTTTGTGGCTTCATCCTGCAGGAGTTGTCATTGCTATGGGGTGGGGGTGCCTGGTCTGGTCTAGGTGGGTGCTCCATGTCTAAATAACATCCACACCAATGAATGCCAGGTCCAAAAGTCTCCCAGACGACGTCAATGGTATTTACTTCTCCTGTCAGTGGTCATAATGTTATGCCTGATGGGTGTATAATGTTTGCTAAACATGTCATGGATTGGGAAAAACCACCGCTTTCTGCATTAACGGAAACTCATAACAACATTTTTGTGCTGTCACTGATGATAGCTGAGAGTGGAGAGAGACAGGAATTGACGAGGGAGGAACGCTAGTCAAAAGTGCCGGTTTAAATCCAAACTGCGTCGCTGTGTGAAATGCATTTTAATCACCACTCTCTACTCACGTCACTCTCCTCCAACTCCCTCATATGCATCAACGTTAAAATTCCAGTGCGATATGATGTTGACGTTTCGGGGGGTGTTGAGTGAGTCACCTCCAAGTTTCCTGAGTCGGAGACACAGCAGAGCACGATAGCATCATAGATGCTAGGAGGATAATGGTGTAGAAGTCGTACATACAAGGGAAGTGGCTCAAGTTTGGTTTGTTCTCTTCTTAGAAGAGTATGTGAAGTTTGAGAAACTTCACAGACAGCGTAACAAGTCCCCCACCCTGTCAAGTAAAAGTATAGCCACCCATTTATATTCAACCCCAGCTGTGAAGCTCAGAGTCATCACTCTTCAAACGTGAATAGACGTGTATAAAATTAAGCCTTTGACTCAGTTCAACAGAATTGTTTAAGAACATGATGTTCAGGCTGTGGCCCCTCACCGAGCACTGAGAATGAAGCATGACAGATATTCCTTTACTGCTCCCATGAGGAAATGCACATAACCGTGGAGTGCTTACTGTTCTAGCTCTGCTCTGCTTTCACTCCCGTGGCGGCTTCAGGAAACAGGGGCCCTCTAGTTTTAAGTGTGAAGCCTGGGGTCCTAACGAAAGACATCTGAGTGTCATTAATGTGCCGGCGTTTCGAGCGTAAGGGCCTCAGCGGTGACACGGTGCCGTGGAGCGGAGGGGTCCACAGCTGGCCTATGGCGGGGGTTAAAATTAGATTAAGACCAAACTTGGCTTTTGAGCTGTGAAAAACAGACCGGATACGTAGAGCAGTAGTTGGTCGGCGGGCAGGTCTTGTGACATCTGTTGACAGCTTCTCTGCTGCCGTTCTCACATGAGTGTGAGATGTGTGGTCTTTAGTGAAAATGTGAGGTTTACATTGTGGTCGAGGTGAAAATGTCACAAGCTTTGCACAGTTTTGTGTAGGTGGTTGTTGTTTGTGGTCCCTTAAGGCGCTTTTAGAGTACTGCAGTACCTTGACGCCTGAGCCCACACCGGTGCGAGCCATTTGTACTTGTGCACTTGTCACTCTGTAACAATGCCACCTAAACGCTGCTGAGGAGTCTTTTTTACCAGTCGGGTTGATTTTTGTTTCTACTTCCTGTTTCACTTTCAACCGTGGCGTCTGAAACAAGTCATGCAAATGTTGGCATCTCCAAACCTCCTCAGTTAACCTTTCCTCAATGTCTTCCGTCTTTCTTCACCCAAAACAATCAAAGCAGCTGGAAGTATTAAAGCGGAACCATGCTACTACCAAGCGGACCAATCACAGCTCTTGCGTTTTGCTTCTCAGCAGGGCGTAGGTACGTTTCCGGGGAGGTGCACGTCAGCTACGTTGTCGCCGTAGCCTCTACGTCAACTTAACGCAGAAGCATAAACCGCCTATTAAAGTTTCATCCAGCTCAGTCCTGTTTGACCTGATGGGAGATGGTGACACAGATGCGTCTTCTCAATGGTTTGCATCCCGTTGCTGCATCTTTCCTTTGGCTTTGCCCTAAAATTCATTGCATCGTGTCTCGTTTAACTCAAACTGCAGCCTCGGCCTGTAGACGTGACCTCTTTTTTAGCAGAGACAGTTCGCCTCTTCTCCAGCGGACTGACTGTTGGAAGCATTAGCTCTGGAGAAACAGTGTTTATTCTAGTCTCCATCCCAACAGACCGTTCATTAATCACCCCACAGCTGCAGATATTTGTCAGAGGCTGCAGACCGCCGTCATGTATCTAAATGATTCCTCCCACTGTTGCGGCAGCACAGGTGCGGCGCTGATTTTTGTAGATTGTCCCAGAGATTTAATATCGGTGTCAGCTGTTTGTTAGCGTCCAGTTTGAGCCATTGGCCGTGTTGCTGACATTGTTTAAAGCAGATTCCAGGCTTTTTTGGCTTTTCCCAGAGCTCGGATTACAGCGATGGCCTGGTTTAGGTTCAGATCAGACACGCTTGATTCACACAGACAATATGCTGCCGTTTTGGCAGCCCACAACATTTTTAACTCTTTGTTACGAGGCAGACTACTCCCGTCTCTCTATTCTCCTCTCTATATGCTCGCTTCTTGTTTCCTCTGAATACCAAATATGTCACTTTCATGGCTTCACAAGGGAGATTTGGCTGATTTCCAGACATTCTGATGCAGGCTTCCTGTGTGATAGAGCCGAGCTTCCTGTGTTTCAGCAAAGGAAGGGCAGACTCAGCAAAGACTCGGTGAGGCTTACTGTACATCATCTTCCAGCTCCACATATTGAGCCCAGAGCTCACATAGTCACAGGCAACCCCTCACGATTCTCAAAGTCGGTCCGGGGTTTAGTCTGCAGCTTGGTGGTGAGAACTCGCCTTCTCTAGGTTCACTTTTACAGGAATAACACAAACGGCGAAACAGATGGGTCTCTAAAAAAGGCAGGTTTTACAGATGTTTGAGCAAAGCTTGTCCACGGCCGTGATACCACCCCCTTACTTCAAGAGCAATAGCACTAGATTAAGAATGACATAAGATGTAGACATGTCACCGTTTGTATTAAAGCAAACTAGTTGCAAACCGTTAATTTTGAGGTTTCTGAGTTGGGAACCACATTAGATTTAGTGTTTCTTGTGACTGCAGAGGCCAGGTGGGGAGGACAAGTTCGAAATAACTTGTTAGCGCTGCACGGCTATTTTCAAACACAGCGACGGAGCCATGAGCAGCGATACGGGCTTGGCCCTCTTCCCAGTGTTATGGACTCGCTTCGATTGTTTGTTCTCCGCTGCCGTGGGAAGGCAAGATGTGATTAGACGCAAACACCCGCTCAATGTGAATGTATTTTGGGTTGTGCAGGGGGAAAAATAAAGCCAGCGCTGCTTAAGTGTTATAGATTTTGTGACTGGAAAAGTTAGAAAGTCGCCCGCCCACCCCCCCAGAAGTGTATCTTTAGCCTCTGTCACACAGACAAGGGGAATGTTGGCCCGCTTCGAGGCAACATATGTGGTTTTGTGTGAGAAACAGCAGCATTTATAAAGCCAGCAACGAGCTCTCTGTTGAACTCCTTATAAAACAGGAATATAGTGTGTAGCTACCTCCCTTATTACTCTATTAAACTATCACAGTGTGCATAATTATGGGAGAAACCAAAGGGGAACTATTACTGCTTCTATAATCTGATTTAAAATAACTGAAACTCTGTGTTAGCATGCCTCTTAGTCTCTCCTTTAAACAGTTTTAGACATTCTTCCCATTTCAGTCAGCACTAAAACACTGGGGTTGCACTGGTACGCAAAATTCACAACCTTACCTCCAGTTTCGTCATAATTTGGTAAATGGCCGATCGCTCCAAACCGTGTTCTTGACCAGAATAAAAAAAAAAAGTGACATAAGAGCTGCAGCATTCAGCGAGAAATTACTCTGGCTTCCTGACCTCAGTTGTTCGGTTTAAAAGAAAAAAATTGCTTGGCTCACTAGACGCCCCGAATAAAGAAAGTCTCTTCCCTAACACAAGTTCAGAATAGTTTGGAAAGTATACCTCGTGTACTTTTAATCTACTATAAAACACGCCACAGAATTCAATACATTCAGATATTTTGCTGCTGCAGTGCAACAAGCTGGTCTCACTAGTATTCAAAGTGGTGAAATTCATTTCCGTAGGTATGCTGCATGCAAACTATGAGCGGTGGCAGTGGCATGGCAAGACAAAATAGAAGTTAGGCACAAAATAGAAGAAGGTAGGAGAAAAAAATAAATTTAAAAAATAGAGTTGTCGTGACCTGGCTCGTAAGCCAATGAACAAAAAAAGGAGAGACACGGGTTAAACGCAGAGGTTAAGTTAGCAACCAACCCATGAGAGCGCAATGAGGTTTGAGTGTCGGCATGTCTGTCGATGGGTGCATGATTGTGTGTGTGTTGTGGTAAGGTGTGAAAATAAAGTAACTAGGCCAAAGCCAACAGAGCAAAAATGCGACGCCGGAGGGTTCAAGGAGTGGAGACGTCGGTGACTGCCAGATCTTGCCTTGCAAGGTGCTCCCGGTTACCCACATTAAGTCCCGCCCAATAAAGGTACCTGCAGAAGACAGACAAGCAACAAGACAAGAGTGGAAAAACACAGAACAGGTCCTACAGCAGCATATTGGCTTAAAGCTAACTGGTGGACAACATTTTTCTTATTTAAATCATAGAGACAACTGACCTGATGCTCACGTCTAGCACTCGCCGTCACACCCTCCCCCTCAGCAACCTGGTACCAAGGGAAGCGATTTAAGAGAGGAAATGGGGAAAAACAAGGACACAAGGAAATAAACAACATGCGTCAGCAATGGAAGCTAAACACCATTGCCACAACGTTTCCGGATCTCTCTCATTAAATTTTGGCAGCAAGCGCAAGTTGCCCAACGCATCAAGACGGTCTTCCAGATGTTCCTGAAGAAACAATGAGCTCTCCAGCTCAACAGAAGCATCAGTGACAGTCTCTCCGTTTTCTTTATTGACTCAAGCCTGAACTGTTGCAGAGACGAATTTGCCTGCTCCGTCTGATAATGGCAAAATTTCAGCCGGCCGCCAACTGCTTCTCGATCTCTGTTGTCTCTAGCATCTTATCATGCTCTAACTGTAACACCAGCAACTCCTTTTGCTGCTTAAATGTCAGATTATTAATCGCAAACCACAGCTGAGCCAAACCACCCGCGTTGGTGGAGCAAGCGCATACATTTAGCCTTCAAAATGCCTTTTACGGTGACCTTTAACCTTTTACTGGGGATCTCAACCTCATAGTGGTGGATCTCAACTTTAGTAGCTGCTCCAAACACTCCTCAGATGGAGCCTTAACAAATTCAGCTACTTCAGCCAAGGCACACACACCAGAGAAAAGCAATAGTTTCCCAACAGGTCGATGTTATTTATGTTTCCAGTCAGTGGTCATAATGTTATGACTGTTTGTGGTATATTAAAGGTGCAAAAACATATTTACAGACTGTATCACGTAACTAGCTAACTGTGACTACTGTTAATAACTACTATCTGGTGAAAAAACAATCAAAGTTAAAGAGCATGTCAATGAGGTCGGATGTGGTAAACTGTTTTAAGGTAAACTGGTTCATTGGAGCGTTAGTTTGTCATTTAAAGTCTAGTCTGTTGCTACTTTGCCGCAAATGTGGACGTGGCATTGAGAGTCTGACAAGGCAACCAAGAGCCGTCTTAGGTTTTTTATCTGTGTATCACCTTTTATTTGGAGGAACCGACACCACAGCAAGGCTAGTAGCAGCTTCATTACGTATTTCCTCTGTAATAGTGGCACAAATAACTCCTTGTGAATTTAGTTTACCAATTTGAGACGGCTAGCTTCGTCAGAGAGCTGTGATTGACTGTAGTACAACTCTAGTTTGGCCACACGTCCTGCGAATAGTACTGCCGCCATCGCTTAGACTCTACAACCGTACCATATGTTCCACAAACACATGCAGATCCATCCATGCAGAAGTTTCTGACATGACCTTTAACTTGTCTCTGAATTACCCTTGCGTTTCGTTAGTAGAAGTGATACAGCATGATCTTTCTGGGGTGATGCAGGATTTATTTTTTATTGCTAAAAGCAGAAGTGAGACAACCTTTGACTAAAGAACACACAGCAACCTTGAGACGGCTATTTCTGTGCAACCGACGTCACCGAAGTTGTTTTGTTGGCTTTCTGCACCATTTTCCTGCAGCTGTGACTTCAAGACAAAGTGCAGCAGAAGTTGAATAGTCTTCATTACCTGTTATTAGCTTGAGGGTATTGCTTTGTGTGTCTTACCTTTCATAAAATGCACAAGTTGTTAGCTAATAGTTACGGCTTATTTTCCATTTTCTGACGATATGAAAGCAGAAAAACCTGCAGGAATGGCAGACTGACAGATGGATATGATGGAAAACCATTGGGATCTTCATACTTGCTCCCTTGTTCCACTCCAGCGACTGTTCACTACAATTATTCTTACAGTTTTCCATTTCTTAAAACTCCTTCTATGGTGGAACAGTATTAAAACTGGAATTTTGACGTAACCTGGAAACTGTGTTCATATTTCTTGTCATCGTTTGTCCTTCCGCGTCTATCGCCTCGAGTCTTTTTCTCTCCTCGTTTTCTTTTTGTCTCGTGTGGAATTCTCATTTCAAACAGGACGGCACGTATCGGTGTCCTCGGAGCAAAGACCCACTAAAAGATGAAAGGCACCGGCGTCTGTCTCATTAGTATTATTTATCACACAGAGGGTCTTTGACTGGAGAGAGGGGACGGTGAGTGGGAGCACTTTGACGATCAGACCCTCTGTCGCGGTCTCAGAAGGCAGCCTGATTCATTGCTTTTGTCCGCTGTGAGAGGGTCCTCCGGATGGCGGCGGGGGGTGTGAGGGGGTGGGGGGTGGACAGAGACACACAGACGGACACTGTTTGGTATTCTCCTTCAGACGTCCCCGGGCGGCTTGTGCGTCTCAGAGCTCGGACGCGTTGCCCTGTCTCTGCTCTGTTTGGAGGGTATGCGGAGTCAAAGGGGCCACTGGTTTGGCTCTGCTCGCAGCGGAGGGAGTGAACTGAGCAATTGTGTGGGCGATAAGAGGGAGGGAGGGAGGGAGGCGGGGGAGGCAGAGGAAGAGAAAGAGGGAGGATGGGAGTGTAGGATGCCAGAGACATGCCAACACTGGAGCGACCAAAACCTCAAGACTTTCACTCCATAAAGTCTGGATTGTTTAATCTGTGAAGATCTGCTTTTATTCACTTAGTTAAAAACTTAAACTCTTTACATTAAACTTCTTATCTAACAGACATACTTTAGAAATGAGGAAGGGAGGATTCAGAGAGACCAAAGCGCAAACTCAGCAAAGGCAAAGAAGGTTTCAGATCTTTCCTTTGGACTCAAGGCTACCCCCTTTCCCCTCCGAGCTGTGCGCCGCCCTTTCCTGTTTTTCCTTCTTTTCCATTCCTTTCCTTTTCAGAGTTAGAAGAACGGCCGTTCTCTGCAAGGGAAACAGCCGGGCTTTCTGCTACAAAGAGCGCTGTGACTCTGAGCTGCCACCAGTTCTTTACTCTCGTTACAGCGCATTGCTTTAGTGGCTGTTTCCCTCCCCTTCCCCTAACTCTGCCGGTCGTTATTCATGTCAGTGCCAGCCGAAGTAAGTACTTCCAAGCACTTACAAATGCGGCTCGATTTAAAGGAAAGTAAATCCAGCCTTTCACAGCTTACAGTCTGCGCGACTCCCTTTAGCTGAGGGTTTGTACACCGCAGGTTTTCACAGAGGAGGGGTTCAGACACACCCAGAGAAGTAAAACTGGGAGATATATTGATTTTCTTTATGCCACAATGCACATTTTATAATGTATTTTATGAGATCTTACCGTGGGTAACACCAGTGTGTATCCGTTTGCAGTATTTAACTGACTAATTGATGTCTAATAATGGTTTCCCCAGATAGAGACTGCACTAATAGCAACAAACATGTGACTTCCCTGCATCATGGGTGTCACAGCTCACGTTTCCCCCAGAGTGCAGTCCCCATATTACAGGTTACTATCCTGGTCGGGGAGCGTTCGGCCCCTCAGGAATGCCTGAGAGGCTCAGCCCGTTTTAGTCACGCACCGCAGTGTCTGCCATGCATCACCGTCTCCTGCCAACTGATAGAGCTTCAGGGGCGACATTAGTCACAGCTCAGGTGTGGGTGACAAATTTCCAGGCACAGAGGAGCAAGATAGATGGATAAATATATATTTTATTCACCCCGGGGTACATTCGGTATCCAGTAACGTTATTACGTAGACACGGGAGGAATTACAGTCAGCAAAAAAGGGAAAAAAATAAAAACATTATAAGGTATAAAGGTCTATATAAAATATACAAAACAATTTTGAAAAAATATGCAATTTCTTTAAAAAAAAGATAAATTCTTTTTTAAAAATATATACAATTGTTTTTAAAAAAATAGAAAAACGAAATTTAAATATACAAAAAAATGTAAAAAAAAAAATATACGGAGTAAATATAAAATACTAAAACATATGTATAACAATACAATATATATATATATATATAAAATATAAACAAATTAAATAGAAAATGTGCAAAAATATGTGAAAATATACAAAGTATATATAAAAAATATATAATGTAGATATAAAATGTACAAAAATATATGTGTAAAAATACAAAGTATATATAAAATATTCAAAAATATATAAAAAATCGATATACAAATTAAATATAAAATGTACAAAAATATATGTATAAAAATACAAAATATATGTAAAAATAAGTTAACAAGTGTATATATACAGTAATATATACAAAGATAAACAATCTACTAGAATATATATATATATATGTGCATTTACATACAGTATGTGTGCTGTTGTCTAAATGAGAGCGACAGGAAGTAGAATTAGAAAAATAACATGTGCTTGTCTGTCTTTCTTTATTCAAGAAAATGTCTGGAATCTATTTTATTCTCATGCTTTCAATCTATCAGTCGTTTTAGAAGTCAGGTTGTTATGCAAACTTCTCTGTAATAGTCCCGATCCCTCCCATCCACACATTTACAATATTGATTTGTATCTTTCACAAGAAAAAATGTTCAAGCTGATTATGAAAGTGTTTCAAACCTCATAAATCATTGCTATTCATATATAGTGCTGTTACTCAATGATACGAGATAATGCGTTCTTGGCATTACCTTGCCTGCTCAAAAAAAAATAAAAAATAAAAAATGACATGTCTGGGTTTTTTGCTGCACTGTGGTTCCTGGAACTCGGTTCTCCCTCAGAGGTGCTGTTGAAGGTTGTCAACGTGAAATATAGTTGTTCCCGAGTAAGCAACCATGACAATATGAAAACATGGACAAAACTTCCTGGGAAGTGAGAAGTTTGATGAGGGGAAAAGTAGAGCCAGGGGTTCATGTAAGTGCTGTGGTAGGATCTATCTGCACAGGTGTACTCGTATCAAATCAATAAAGACATGTCGGACTGTACTTTCTCCCAGGATCAAGGTACAATTAGTCAACTGATTGGTCAATTAATAATCTAGAATATTAATGAAGCAAAGCTGCTGAAATGTTCTGGGTCCAGCTTGTCAGATGTAAGCACACAATGCTTTTGTGTTTTTTTCTGACTCTAAACTGACTATCCTTTGAATCATATTTTATTTGCTTAGAAAAATAACAGTTATACATCAGAGTTTTGGAAAACCAACCTATTGCAGAAATGAACTAAAGCAGCGCTATGTTTTTCAGCAATAAACCCCACCCCTAGTCACTGTTATTTGTGTTTTCATCCATCTTAAATCTACATTTTTATCTTTATGCAATGTGTTATAGTGCCAATGTTGACCAGATAACTTTAGCTTCGACTTTATTCATTCACATGTGTGCAAAAGAGGCAACAAAATGCAGTTAGCATCCAACCAGAAGTGTAGATATAGGATTTAAGTTAAATTAAAACAGACAGTGGTTCAGTGTATACAATTACTATTACAGCAGGATATGTAAAAGGAAGATATTTACAGTATGAGTGTCAGTAAAGTGTCAGTAGCTGTGGAGGTGCAGTTGAAGGCAGCATAACATCCTGCTCCTTGCATTTTTCATTTTGTCTTTGGCTGCTTTCTGACTTCAGCCATATATTTTATTGTATTTTTTTTTAAACTTAGCATTCCTCCGTGCAGCTGCTTAGCTTCACAGGATGGAAGACAACACGGTTATTTTTGTAACCTGACACCTCGCTGGAATTTTATAGCCTTAGTTTGCATTTGAATGATCCCTTGGCCCCGCATGCTGGAGCTGGAGACGACGAAAACCCTAGCAAGAAGAGAAAATATGTGTGAGTGTGTGTGGTTTCCGTACGAGAGGAATGTGAACCGAGATTCCTTCAGCTTGAGTCTCGGTTTTCACTGAAATCTGTTGTTTTTGGGCGAATATTAACTCTAAATACCTAGACCTGTTTCAAGGATCTGTAATCCTTTAATTTTAGGAAGATGTCGCCATCTCTTCTCTTATAACTCCAGTGAGCATCAGTGGCAGAATCGGGCTAGATGTGGTTTTTAGCATGAAAATGAAACACGCACACACTCTGTTACGCCAAGAAATTCACTGCCCATGTCCAGCAGTGGAGTTCAGAGCCAGCAGATCTAATCTGGGGGGGTGGGGGTGGGCTGTAGACAGGCAGTCTGCCCCTGTGTGTCTATATAAACGGACGCACTCGCACAGGCAGTCAGGAATGCGTCCGTCAACACATCACACTGAACGGCAGGGCTTGCTTTACCACAGTGTAGGGAGCGCTCTCTTTTAACAGAGCCCCCACGAATAGCCGGCAACAACCAGCGGTCTTAAAAAGAAAGTCAAAAATAGAAATGTTTCGTCACTTTGTCGCTCTCTGGCAGTCGTCATTTTGACCCTCGTGCTTTAATATCCAAGGGGATGCTCTTGGAAAATGACCATGAGTTTGTGATTTACGGTCGGGCGGGATATTGGCTTCGCATTCCGCGTCTTGATTAAATTCGGCACATGCTGACTCCTTGCTGGCCAGTGAACCTTTGTACACCGTCAACCAGCCACTGGATCTTTTGCCTCTGGGCGGAAGCCAGCTGTTGCTCACGAGAACCGACAATAAGAGGTGATAAGAATCCCAAAAAGCATACCAGCGCTAACTGAATCTTTTGCGAAAGTCGATTTTATTGGCTCGCATAAATATAATCTCGCCTCTGTTCTCATGACTTTTATTGCCATTAAGGTTTTAACCTCAAACCCGAGGAAGACTCAGACATTTTTTGACGTCCAAGCAGCTTTACTGACTTTGTATTAGCTGGTTGCTGATAGACGGAAACTTTTGGATGGATTGCAGTTAAAACTTTTATCTTCTTTCACCACTCTGAGCTGAGGAGTTTTTGACTGTAATTAGATTTGCACAAAATGTTTCATCACATATTCATGCTTCATATTTGATTTTCTTAATGAAATCAGATCCAATCGACCAAACAAGTAAGCTGGTTTTTCACTTCGTCATCTATTAAATGGTTGCTGAAGAAAGTTGGTGCTGACATTCATGAAACCAACAGGATAAACTGTAATTACTCTGATCCCTTTAGTTTTCCTCTGACATCATTATCACATTGTCCAGTTAAATGACATATTTATGCAAAAACAGCGTACCCTCTGCTGTAATTTGTGCTAAGGTCTGATCAGCAAATCTACGAAACATCTGCACGTTACTTCTGTTTGCGAGCGTTAGCTCCAAACAAACTATTTTTGCACCAAGTTTGGACCTGACATTCATTGGTGTGGATGTTACTTAGACATGTAGCACCCACCTAGACCAGAGCAGGCACCCCCACCCCATAGCAATGACACTCCTTGATGGCAGCAGCCATCCCCAGCAGGATGCAGCCACAAAAACGCTTTAGGAACAACTCAAAAAAACATGAAGAACAGCACAAGGTGTTGACCTGGCCTCCAAATTCACTAGATCCCAAACTGATCAAGTATCTGTAGGATGATCCACAGAGGCCCCTCTCCTCAAAGGCCCCTCCACTAACAACATCCTGTTGCCAGACACCACAGGACACCCTCAGAAGTCCTATGTCCTATTAAGACTGAAATAGGACATGGTCCAAAAGTCCAAGGTCCAAAAGTGTCCCAGCAGAACATTGACTTGTCGATGTTATTTACTTCTCCTGTCCGTGGTCATAATGTTATGCCTGATCGGTGTAAGTACATCCTTGCGTAGCCTCAAGCAAAACTGTAAACTGTTCACAAATCAGGCTTTTAGTCCAGAGAGGGGGCCCCTCCTGTCCTCTTATCATTAGTAAGTCATGAGCTTTGCATTAAGAGCAGACAAAGATGCATCGACATGGTTGACCAGAGAGCCTGCAGTCGGGACGGGGGATCAATACACAAGACAGGAGGAGGCTTTACTCCAGGGAGCTTGATGCTATTTACAGTAAAAGGGATTCTAGGGGGGCGGGGGTGACAGTCCAAGCAACAGACGAGCTGATGTGACCGTGTCTGTGTACGAATACACAGAGTACATGCATGTGAAAGTGGTCTGAATTGTATTAGCGGCCCCGTTACCCTGTGACCGGCTGAGAATAGCCAAGCCCCCGTCACTGGATAATTTATTACCTCCACTTATAACCGGGCCATTTACAGATTCAATCTGTCATCTCTCTGACGCTCGTCCTCACTCCCGTGGACCCTTTGTCCTGGGAAATTATAAATTTAAGCGTTCAGGCCACTGAGATATTATTCTAAATAAAGACGTCACGAATGACATGTCGTTTTTCATTGATCGCAGCTTTTTAAAATATTGTTTTTCTCGTGTGTTTTCAGATGGACCTCAAGCTGATCTTGATATCTGCGCTGTTGGGAGTCTTCTGTTACTGTAACGCTCAGAAAGGTAAGATTTCTTTAACCCTAACCCTACTGCTTAACGAGGTCACTGCCCAGCTCCAGCAGAGCTCCGCCTCAGCAGAAAATATGTAATATTCCGTCTCTGTCTCCAATTACCATCGAGCCGCGCTCCGTTCCGGATGAACTGATGCGTATTCGCGGTGGGCTTAGCGGGGCCGCGCTCTGCCGCCGCTCCCCTCTCACTCCTGTCTCTTTTGTTTTCCACGCAGACGGCAACGAGTGCATCAATGCCAACGCGAAACACTGCGGGGAGTGCATCCAGGCCGGAGCCAAATGTGGCTGGTGTACAGAACCGGTATGCGAATCGAAGCCGTCAGCTGTATTTGCTGCTGAGCAGTGTGGTTTGATGCCATTATCGTTATGAGGCGTTTCATGACATTGCTTTGGATGGCGCTTACAGCAAAATTGCTGATTAACTTAATGATCTTTTTGGAGTTATTTATTATTTGTTTAGACGATGAGACACTTCCAAAATTTTAAATATGCAAATTTGTAGCCTGCTGCAATGAAATGATTCCTACAGTGACTTTAGTTTGTTCATCTCTGTCTTTTAAACGTATTTCAGAATCCATACCTTCAGTTTTCTGTTTTAAAATACCAACCTCCACGCCTCATACTGTATGAGACACCACACAATGACATTATCAGGCTTTTTGTTTCAAACTAAGCAGTAAATACACACAGAGATCCGATGACTAATTTGATTTTCTCAAGCGTGAACCTGACGGATGTATTTCCTTTGATTCTGCTGCCGCTCTCAGGACTTCCTGCAACAGGGCGAGACCGTGTCGTCCCGCTGCGACGAGTGGGAGTCTCTGATCAGCAGGGGCTGCCGCAAAGACATGATCGAGAACCCACGCGGAGAACAGAAGATCCTCAAAAACAAAAAGGTGACCAACCGCAGGAAGGGGGCGGAGAAACTGAAGCCGGAGGAGATCACCCAGATCCAGCCGCAGAAACTCAGACTCACCCTTCGATCTGGTGCGTTTTAATGGCGCTGTTCTGAAGCTGCTCCTAGCTGCTGTTTGCCACCGTTGCGGTTTTTAAATTGTGGTACCTCTATGCAGGCGAGCCCCAGACTTTTGACTTGAAGTTCAAGCGAGCGGAAGATTACCCCATTGACCTGTACTACTTGATGGACCTGTCCTACTCCATGAAGGACGATCTGGAGAACGTCAAGAACCTGGGAACCAGTCTGATGCTGGAGATGGAGAAGATCACCTCAGACTTCAAGATAGGTGAGGGTTGTTAAAGCCATATTTTAAATGGTTTGTTTATATTGATGCAAGGAAGGTAACAGAACACTTTGCACGTGTACGGGAGAAGCTGAGGATTGAACTGCCCTATACATGAACAACCTGCAGCTCGCCTATGGCGTCTTTAACTAAAAATCATGAAACTACAGTGTTTTTAAAGTATTTTGGGGTCATTTATAGTCTGGTTTGAGGAGAGACATGGACAAAGATACAGAATTAGGTGAAAGCTATGGTATTCTGAAAACAAGTGGAAGTGATTCTGACTTGTAATGATGCTAATTTGATAAAACCGGCTATAAAAAAACATGATGTCTGTGTACTTCCTGTACGCCCAGAGTAAGTAGAGTTATTGAAACTGTTCTAAAATTTAAAGGGATTGTCCTCCAAATAGGTGCATAAACTTTTTTTTTTTTTGCATTGTCAATATGCACCGATTAGCCACAACATTATGACCACCGACAGGAGAAGTAAATAACATCTTGTGACAGTTTAATGTTCTGCTGGGAAACTTTTGGACCTGGCATTCATTGGTGTGGATGTTACTTAGACATGTAGCACCCACCTAGACCAGACCAGGCACCCCCACCCCATAGCAATGACACTCCTTGATGGCAACAGCCGTCCCCAGCAGGATGCAGCCTGACACACACAAAAAAACGCTTTAGTAACAACTAAAGAAAACATGAAGAACAGCACAAGGTGTTGACCTGGCCTCCAAATTCACTAGGGTTAGGGATGCCCCTCCCCCCAAATGCCCCCCACTAACAACATTGTGTTGCCAGACACCACAGGACACCCTCAGAAGGCCCATGTCCATTCTCTGATGAGTCACAACTGTTTTGGAGGCACAAGGGAGACCTGCACAATATTAGGAAGGTGGTCATAATGTTATGCCTGATCGGTGTACTTTTTGACAGTGTGGGTAGTTGCTATTTTTGTCTAAGGGTTGGGGGAGGGCTTTGTGTTTCCAGGTGGCTTGTTGTGAGGGTTTAGTGCCACCCAGGTTGAAATGACCTCTCTTTGACCTGCGCATATTTAGTGACCTCCTCTGAATTCTTTCAGTGTCAATTTACCTTCATAATCCCATTTCAACCCAATCACCTTTTTAATCCTTTACACAAATAATCTATAGCTTAACTCGTTTAAAGTGAAACTCTAAATATGACTTTGCATGAAAGGTTTCGGTTCCTTCGTGGAGAAGACGGTCATGCCTTACATCAGCACCACCCCGGCAAAGCTGCTCAACCCGTGCACGAGCGACCAGAACTGCACAAGCCCGTTCAGCTACAAGAACGTCCTGAAGCTGACGAGCGACGGCAAGAAGTTCAACACCCTGGTGGGCCAGCAGCACATCTCCGGAAACCTGGATTCTCCCGAGGGGGGCTTCGACGCCATCATGCAAGTGGCCGTGTGTGGGGTAAGAATATTCCCACCATTGTGGCCCTAGCTTGGAGGGATACGGCATCATTAAAAGTGTTTATGTGCTCAGGTATTTTATGAGTTCTCGGGAGTTTACGAGGAGATTTCTGGACGCAGTGATAATCAAAAGATCGTGTGTCACATTTTACGCTGCTCGGATGCCTGCTTAGTTTTAATAGTGTCGGTATAAACTGACGGAAAACTTTACTAATAATTTGCTGTTGTGTTTGTTGTCGTTCATCAGGAGCAGATAGGCTGGAGGAACGTGACCCGTCTGTTGGTTTTCTCCACTGATGCCGGCTTCCACTTTGCTGGAGATGGTAAACTGGGCGGCATCGTTCTGCCTAATGACGGAAAATGCCATTTGGAGAACAACGTGTACACGATGAGCCACTATTATGTAAGTTGCTCAGCTGTGCTCTGAATGTTATATTAGTATTTTTTTTTACTTTAAATGTGCCGTAAATATGACTCTTCTCCTCCATCTTCTTTCCAAGGACTATCCCTCCATTGCTCACCTGGTTCAGAAGCTGAGCGACAACAACATCCAGACTATATTTGCAGTCACAGAGGAGTTCCAGCCTGTTTACCAAGTCAGTTCTCTTCATTTTTGCTATTTTTTAAATCCTTTTTCTTATTTTTAGCACACTCTTCCTCATTCTTTCTTTCTTTCTTCCTGCATGCATGTGTGTGTGTGTCTGGAAGATGTCCACTGTATAAAAACATCCAGCTGGGCTCAGGCATCTGGTGCAAGTTAATGGCAGCGGCCTCTTGAAGTTGTGATTGTTTCCTTCAGACGAGATGTTGCCTTTCAGGCCGGTTTAACCCGGCTCCATTTGAGTCTGACGAGCTTTAGTCGGGTGTTCGGTTCATTACTAAAGTTGTCTCAGCCTGCGATAGAAAGCTCCCTCAAAATAATAGCTGACATTGTCGTGGTATGTGTCTGAATCTAGAATTAAATGATTAAAGCTCCGTATTTTTGGGGTTGTAGGGTGATGATGATCTTGTGTTATGCTAAAACTTTGTTCTTAAACTTTCCTCTCTTCTCAGGAGCTGAAAAATCTGATTCCAAAGTCTGCGGTGGGCACGCTGTCTGCCAACTCGAGCAATGTAATCAACCTCATTATAGATGCCTACAATGTAAGTACACTGTTCGGGACTGTTGACTTTATGAGCTCTTCTATCAAGTTATCATTCGCTCACATGCGTCGCATTAAAGCGTCCGGCTCATTTCTTCTTCCCCAAACACGTACTCTCGCCTAACTCTCAGCTAAGCCTTTGTGTATTGTACACTGTCAGTACAGAGCTACCAGATGGCATTCCAGCGCAAAAAACATTCGTCTTATCTTTATTTTGGCAGTCTCTCTCGTCTGAGGTTATTCTGGAGAACAGCAAGCTTCCAGAGGGAGTAACCATAGCGTACACGTCCCGCTGCAAGAACGGCGTCGTCAGTGAGGGCGAAAATGGACGGAAGTGCTCCAATATCTCCATTGGAGATGAGGTGAGATTGAGGGAGTTTCTCTTTTCTGTTGCTGCCGTTTTTGCGTTTCCTAACCCTTTCTCTTGAATTCCTTAATTCCCTAGGTGATGTTCAGCATCAGCGTGACATCTAAGGGCTGTCCAAAAGAGGGAAAGGCTGAGACCATCAAGATAAAGCCTCTGGGATTCACAGAGGAGGTGGAGATTACCCTCAACTTCATCTGTGAGTGTGAGTGCCACAAGGAGGGAGTCAAGAACAGTGATCTCTGCCACTTCGGTAATGGCACCTACGAGTGTGGCGCCTGCAAGTAAGCCAGTTTATGTTTTACAATCTTACAGAAGGTCGTACTTTTCTTTTTTTTTTTTTTTTTTTTTTTAATATAGTGTGGTCATAACCTCTCCATTTGCCCAGGTGCAATGAAGGCCGCGTGGGCAGGCAGTGCGAGTGCAGCAGCAACGACGTGGCTACAGAGGACATGGACCGGACCTGCCGCAAAGACAACGGCACCGACATCTGCAGCAACAACGGAGACTGCGTGTGCGGCACGTGTGAGTGCAAGAAGAGGGACAACCCCGAGGAGAGGTACAGCGGCCCGTACTGCGAGTGTGACAACTTCAACTGTGACCGCTCCGGAAACAAACTCTGCGGAGGTCAGTATGTTGGTGCATCTGTCCTTTTCATTTTTCAGCACTTAAGGCTCTTTTAAAGTTACTTGTGAGCTCGTCAGGCTGGCTCACTCTGTAAAAAACCCAGTCGGCTTAATTTTTGTTTCTACTTCCTGCTTCTCTTTCAAACTTTCATAGAAATTTTGCCAAAGACGAGTCGTACAAATGTTTATATATCTCCGAACCTCCTCAGTTAACCTTTCCCCATGTGTTCCATCTTTATTGATCCAAAACAACATAGAAGATTGCGTAGATGGAGAAGCAGCCAGAGATACTAAAGTGGAAACACGCGATTACCAAGCAGACCAATCACAGCTCTTGTTGTAGTTACATTTCTGGGGAGGTGCACGTTGGCTATGGCTTTAGGGCCAGCGTTCGCTCTGCAAACTGACGTAGAAGCTTAAACCGCCTATTAGGCTTTACTCAGCGTTGTTCGGGTTGTTTAATGCATGATGCTTTTCTTTCCTTTTTAATTTAAGGCCATGGACGCTGCGAGTGCAGGGTTTGCATCTGTGACCCCATGTGGACCGGCAGCGCTTGCGACTGTTCCCTGGACGAAACCCCGTGCATGGCGAAAAACAAGCAGAAATGCAACGGCAGAGGAGAGTGCGTCTGTGGCACGTGCAAGTGCAACGACCCCAAGTTCCAGGGACCCACATGCGAAACCTGCCCTACCTGTCCGGGAGTCTGCGCCGAACACAAGTAAGTCTGAAAACAAATATGTGTCGGTTTATCCGTTTATTGCAATGCTCTGTTGACTGATAGCGCTACAAGAAACAGAGCGGTGACTCCTCTGGGTCAAAATTCAGCCAAAAGCAGATCTGAGGCTGTGGGTACGGTCCAAAGCTACAGTGCAAAATTCCTTCTTTCTTTTTCCCTTGGATTGTATTTCTTTTCAGCAGAGGGAGGTTTTCCTGTTGGGACACAATACCAGGTGAAAACGGGGTCATGCACCCTCGGCCAAATCAAGACGTATTGACTTTGGCTGAACGTAAAAATGAATCTTCAAACCGTGGATTTTGACACAGACTTAAAAGACGCACTCCTACGTATAAAACTGTTCTTTTATAGCTCACGTAATGCACCAAGTAAAAATAGGTTAATCCTGGTAAAAACTAGGAAAAGCACAGATCCTTTTATTTGAGCTAATAAACCCCCTCGTATCTCTGAGGTGCACTTGCAGAAACCCACAATTGAAGGTGGTCTGGGTCTTCCTGTCGTCCGTGATTATTACTGGGCATGTATCGCCAGAGCATGGGTCTTTTGGAGCCTTGTTCCAGCAGTGGTTGGGCTGGAGGTGCAGCCCCTCGCCAAGATGGACGGGAGATTGAATCAAATAAAAGCGTCATTACAGGCTATTTTGTTTTCCAAACCAAACTAACCAAGAAAACATTTCAAATCGAGGGTGTGCTGGGTCTTCAAATGCCGTCTATACGTCAGAACCCCTTGTTTTAAGCAAGGATCTCTGCATTAATAACAAATTTGCATCCGTCGTCTGCACGCTTTTTTCTGTATTTGCATGTTAGAAATATTGTTTGGCAATTCATACCTAACTTTGAAGCACTTGATCCCACTTCCAAACTTCTGATTTCACAATTTATTGCTCTCTTCTGGCCGGGCCACCTCCTCCCTTCACATTAGAGAGACACGGAGCAAGGACACCGGCGTGGAGATTTCAGATGAGCTATGATCAACAGGATTAGAGAGGATCAAATCACGCTCCGTTAACGTCTAGACTCCAACTCGTTCAGTTTGAAGTTATCCACCGTTGGGACAAAAATGAACCGGATCTATCCCTCTGTTTTCTACTGGCAGATTTCTACATGGGATAAGTCCAAGTCAAGTCACGGGACCCTCGCTCATCTTTATATCTGGGCCTGTCCCAAGCTTAGGAATGTCTGGGATGATATCTTCCATCTGTACAGAGCGATATATAACAGGCGGCTGACGGTCTCTTAGCGATATTGTTTTGCTCCGACTTACTGTATGTTTGTCGTGGCTGCTGAGTTTTTACACCTTGTTTCAAAAAATGGTCAAATGGGATGCTCATTCCAGATATCTTAGTATTTTACTGACTACACTCAGGGGTGGGGACGATGTAAGAACTAAAAGTGAAAATAAAAGTACGTGGGCTTCGCATGCAACTTGAGTGTGATGCAAATAACATCTTGAAAAGATCTCAGATAATATGTCACAGGAGTCATGTTAAAAAGCAAACTGGAACTACTAATAGTTCATGTGTCATCAGTGCTTCCAATTTGCCAAACTAATCTACAGCGGAAAATTGGGACTGAAGTGGAAGCCTACACTTGTCCAACCTCATGTTTGTCTCTGTTTTGGTCGAGCGGGCGTCACGGTCTGAGCCTTCGAGTGAAAAGGGCCGATAGCGCTGTTGAATTTTTCATTTCTTGCAGAACGTGATTTCTCTCACCTGCGTCGTAATTGCACGCAGTGTTCTGGCAGAAATTGTGGAAAACCGGAGTGAAAGAGGCCGAACTCTCTGCGGCCGAACCGAACACGCGTGAGAATGCATAATTTTCCTGATTGTTCTCCGTTTCCTTGCAGGGAGTGCGTTCAGTGCCGCGCGTTCGGCACCGGGGAGAAGAAGGAGACGTGCGAGAAAGACTGCAGTTACTTCACCCTGATCAAAGTGAAGGACAAGCTGCCCCAGCCCAACGACGCCGCCTACCCCGTGATGCACTGCAAGGAGAGGGACGCCAACGACTGCTGGTTCTACTACACCTACGCCGTCAACAACAACACGGAAAAGGAGGTCCATGTGATCGACAAGCTGGGTAAGCAGGGCAAGAACCGGCCTCTGTTACAGGGAGAGGTAATTACAGGGGTTGAGCTGCAAAAATAGGTCTTTTGTTTATTCCCATACGGCCGAGTGATGGTATGTTTTTTTTTCCCATAGTCTTGTTATTTGTGCTGTGTTATTTTAAGCTGCCTAAACGCTCCCGCTGCGCCCTGCTCCGTTTCAGACTGCCCCTCCGGTCCTGACATCATCCCCATCGTGGCGGGCGTAGTCGCCGGCATCGTCCTGATTGGCCTGGCCCTGCTGCTCATCTGGAAGCTGCTGATGATCATCCACGACAGGAGGGAGTTCGCCAAGTTCGAGAAGGAGAAGATGAACGCCAAATGGGATACGGTGAGCGCCTGGAACTGTAACCGGCTCCGTTGAAAGACGAGCAGGATGAATGTTTTTGATTTTTTTGGCGGAGGTTTGGTTTGGAGCTATTTAAATGTGGAAAACAGGTGTTGTTTGGCCGCTCCGCGAAGCCAGCCACTGTTCGGGAGTGAAGCTGCGAAGGTCATTTGTTGTTTCTAGCAGCAGATGAGATTCCCAGACTTGTTCGAATCATTACGAGGCGTCTAGATTCCTGTTCCTGTTCCGGAGTCTCTCAGCTGAAGGAGAGTGACTGAATGTGCTGCTTTTGAGCAGCTCTCACAATAAAAAAGGGAAAAATGCTGGAGACTGTGGACTTTTTAGGGAATGCTATGCACTCTGAGCACAGCCGGCCTTTTTTCTGGGGAGTGGCCTCTGCTCCTCCTCCTCCTCCTCTGTAGCATCACCGGCCAACATCAATATGACAGAAAGCTGGAGTTCAGCTCAACTTCATGAGCAATAACATTCCCCCATCTAGTGGTAGGAGTTTGTCATAACACGTGGGTTTGTTGGTTCAGATGTCCTTAATCAGCTCTGAGTCCGCTCTGTATGTGGAGGTCTCTCTTATTACCAAGGGCAGGGAGGCATATGGCTCAGGATCCCTTTAATTTACAGAAATGAGAGATTGTTGGAGAAACTCTAAGTGGCCTAGATTCTAGATGGCAGCCGCTACAGTATAGGATTTTAAAGACGCTGCACGAGGCCCATCCTGACCTCTTTTGTGCTTGCAACTCTACTTTCCTGATCCGTGACATTTGGTTTAGCACCAAACTCACAATTCTGTTAAATTATCGCACGAATGGCGGGAATGTTGGCCGTGGTCAAATTATAGGCGGCAATTCGATAATGCACAACAGAAGGTCCGTAATAAAAAATAGCATGAAGGCCTCCGAGCACGGATTACAGAGTGAGACGGAGGTCTTATTAGAGCCCGGAGCCAGAGCCTGTGTTTCAAGTGACTGTATTATCATTTCATCTTAGAAAAATCTGGGGGCTCAGTCAAATGTAGGGGTGGTTTCACCTAATGTTTGGCTCCATACTTATTATTAAGTAGTTTGTTTTTACCTTACTCATTGCAGCTACGCTTAGGCTACAGCAAAGCTACATTAAATTGAATTTATCCGTATTATATGCTTCACCGATCAGCCACAACATTAAAACCACTGACAGGAGAAGTAAATAACATTGACAATTCTTGTGACAATTCAGTGTTCTGCTGGGAAACTTTTGGACCTGGCATTCATTGGTGTGGATGTTACTTAGACATGGTGCACCCACCTAGACCAGACCAGGCACCCCCACCCCATAGCAATGACACTCTTTGACGTTTTACAGCAGCCATCCCCAGCAGGATGCAGGCACAAAAACTCTTTAGGAACAACTTAAAAAAAAACATGAAGAACAGCACAAGGTGTTGACCAGGCCTCCAAATTCACTAGATCCCAAACTGATCAAGTATCTGGTCCCTCCCCTCAACCCATAGGACCCAAAGGCCCCCACTAACAACATTCTGTTGCCATTCTGTCTCCTACGTTAACCAGTAGAAACCCAGATACAGAAAAAGACGATTGTGGGTGGTGAGTTTAGTTGGGGATTAGTTGGGGTGCCCTGGAGCTTTTATCTGTCCCCACCCAAGGCGTCATCCTCTCATTGCTCAATAAAAGCTTTTCATTTAATTATAAGGTGCACATGATTCACATTCTGATCCTTATTCTCGCGCTGTCCTCATTTCACCTTTTTCTCGCTGGACTCACTTCATGCTTCTTTTTTTTTCTTGCATTACTCAGCCTTTATATTCTTATTTCTCTGCTGTTGCTCTTTGTTTTCCTGCTCAACTCTATTCTGTCCTCATTGTCTACCTGTAGCAAGACAACCCCATATACAAGAGCCCAATCAATCAGTTCCAGAACCCACACTATGGACGTAAAGCTGCTGCCCTTTAAGTTTGTATTTCTTTTTCCTTTCCACTTGCTTTTCCTGCATGGACTTTTAACGTGTGTCTTGATTTCACCTGCTTTATCTTTATTTCACCAGTCTTCTCTTTTTTGTAACTGTTGAGTACACAGGGAGCCACAGGAGGAGTGGCGTTGTATGCGTAGTTTGAAAAGGAGTGCATGAGTGTGCTGTGACAAAAAAACAAGAAGAAACTAAGAAATAAAATCATAAAACCCTGCAGTAGTTCAGGATTTTAATTTATTTCAGGGCAGAGAAACCAAACCGTTACACCTGGTAAGCATTTTATCTCAACATCGGACCTCCTGACGTTTGCTCTGTTATCACAAAAGCATGTTGTTTTGCAACAAAAAGTCACATTTACAATACTGCTGCTTTATTGTTGTGTTTAATCGCAACTTTCTGTGTGCGTGTGATTTCTGTGAATATGTCAGTATGTTTGACAGATTTATGACCGTTGACTTTTTGCTTTTCAGGGTGAAAATCCGATCTACAAAAGCGCTGTAACGACCGTGGTCAATCCCAAATACGAAGGCAAATGTTAGCGTGACAGCTTTCAAAGAACTCCCCTATCAAGCATCTGACGGCTGCAGTTTCTACAGCAAGTTTTGGGTCTGACCAGAGCACATGGTGGAATTTATGTGCTTTGTTTTTTTTTTTTGTTTTTTTTCTCATTGCTTTATCATTATAATGTATCATTTGGCCACTGCATCTGTATTTTTACTAACACTTATGATTTATATGCATTTGTTTGTATTTTAGATGTACAGTATACGGTATGTGTATATACTTTTAAGTTGCATATGTGCAGATGATGATAAGGTGTTTTTTTCTCCCGCCACTGGACTGGTAAAGGCGGAGAATTTAGCTTTTTTTTTAAAAAAGAAAACAACAAAAAGTGCACAATACAGATATATATCAAAATTCTTCAGCTTCTGTCTCACCACACTCATGTCTCTGCTTGTCCCCCTCCCACGTCTCTCTCTGTGCACTGACTTTCTTGTGAGTAACCTGTGAGTTTGTTCCAGACAGGACCCTGAGCTTAATGTATAAATTGTCAGCCATAGCAGCACATTATGTTTGATGTGTGTGTATATAAAGAAAACTGCAACGTAAAGGGTTGAATAATAATAATAATGAGCATTCGACTTAGATTGGACAATTATGTGGAGTCACGGTTAAAATACGCAGTGGTTGTAAATGTAGTTTTCTTTTAACTGGGGCATAGAAACATCCGATTTTATTGCACTCTAATTGAGTACTGTTGTAAACATGCAAGATAACGGTAAGTATCGGCTACTATCATTGTATTGTTGATATATTATCACTAAACGGATTGTGAAATTGTAGCGATGATGAACAATCAGAAGATTTGTATAGTTAGGAAACAAGTAGCAGTTTAAATGATGAGATAATTGTTCTATTTGCTAACTGCAGTAACGTACGTGCTCATTCTCAGGTCCTTCCCTGTGTTCTTGTCAAGTACACCAAAAATATGTATTAGTGTCGGCTCGTTCGCTCGGCCGGTGAGCTCATATGTGTGGGTCAGTCGTGTTAGTTTCGATGTTTTTTAAACTGTTAGACTGAAAGCGTCTGTTGAATTGTCACATGAATCACCTCTGAAATGTTTTCACACACCTAAATGCCTCTGAATCACCACACACACACACAAAGCATTTACAGTATTTTTTTTTTAAAGTGCCTTTTATTTCAAAACCACAT
Source organism: Chelon labrosus (assembly GCF_963514085.1). Lineage (NCBI taxonomy): Eukaryota > Metazoa > Chordata > Actinopteri > Mugiliformes > Mugilidae > Chelon > Chelon labrosus. Next base: position 5,089,798 of record NC_140351.1, on the reverse strand, counting down.
TCACTCCCAATGCTGTTTATGAGTTATTTATTAAATAAAGTACAAAAAAACTTGTATTTTTCTCTGTGTTGCAATGAGGCAAACTTTATCTGCTCCATTTTTTTGATGAGGTGGAGCAAGAATAAGCTTTCAGACTTTCAGACTTTTTACAATGACGTGTAAAGACATGTTTTCAGTAGCTAGTTTTCGCCAGGTGTCCAAAATCAAACATTTCCCTTTTGTTTGTTTAACTGGAGAAGAGTTTGGGACATCCCGTCACTGATTTGTTCCATACACGACTTTTGTGCTTGTGTAGGACCATACTCGCATGATGATATCATCATTTAAATCTCTCCTGCCTCTGTAACTGGGCTCATAATCCGAGTCAGAGTTAGAGATCTGGATTTAAAGCAAAACATGAGGCCCAAGAATGGAGCCTTGGGGAACTCCACGTAACCTTTAGGTACACAAAGAGTTAAAATTAATGGTCAAAATGAATTAGTCTTTGAATTTCAAACAGGATTCAGACCTGTTTTCCAGTCTGTCTACGAGTTAAATGCAGAACTGGGATTTTATGTTTGTGTTTAAGTAGATAAGACTTGTAGTTTAACTAGAAAATATAAAAAAAAAAAGTTATGCTAAGATTAAGAAATCTTTTTTGGCAATTTTTCATTTGAAATGTCAAATGCATGTATATTTATAGTATTATTATTTTGTTTGTGATCCATTTAGATTCCAGGATTTGGTTAAACACAAGATTTAAAGTTGATTTTGATGCCATGCTGGTTCAATTTTCAGAATTTTGGAAAGAAATTGGCAAATCCATTTCATAATTTACTGGATGGAAGTTCAGGGGCTACAGATGTAGGAGGGTTTGTCAGGCAAGTAATAAATATTTTATGATCGTTGATACTACTTATGGCAACTGTGTCAGAAACCAAGGACTCAATTGCATGTCTTAACTAAAATATTTCTTTGAAAACAGCATATTAAATAAATTTTAATTTAATATTGATTTATTTTTTATTCTATTTTATTTTATTATTTAGCACACTTTTATATACTTTTTACTCTTGATGTTTTTTTCTGCCCTTTTGTATACTGTTGTAAACTGCAATTTCCTCATTGCGGGACAAATAAAGGTTTTCGTAATTCTTAATTAATTAATTAAAGAATTAATATTAATAGAAATATGTTATTAAAAAAATAAAAAAAAGTTAAAAGAATTGGTGCCAATACTATTAACTAGAGAAAATTCAAATGAGTTCCAGACGTTACAACGCTGCGATTTTGTTACGTAATTGTACAACTTATCTAAACCGGAAGTTCCAACAAGTCATACCGGATACGGTTGGAGTGAGACGTCTCACCACTCAGCGTTGTCAAACTATCTCTGCTCCAAGCTGTAAACAAGCATCGCAAGTTGCTCAACGTCCCTTTCAAACGTTGTTGTAGCCGCTTGTCGAGAGTAACACCCTTCGCCGTGAAGGAAAAATGGAAGAAGACATACTAACGACGCTGAAAATATTGATAATAGGGGAGAGTGGTGTTGGGAAGTCGAGGTAAGCTCGAGTTTTCTCCCAAGGAATTGATGTCGTGGCTCGGTGCTAACGTTAGCTAGGTAGCGTTAGCTTAAGAGGCGAAGCAGATAAATGGAGGAGGAGAAGATAATGTTGTGTTTCAGAACAATAGACGAGTGAGTAGTGGTTGGCGTGTCTTTTATAAAACAGGCTAAACTGTCTGCTGAGAATAAATAATAATATGGTATGTGCTGTGACTGCTGTTTAGCTAACATTAGCTAGCTAGCTAACTGCAGCTGTGTGTGTGTGACCTCATACTTGGTCACGTATGACATGCTGTTGTTGGAAGATGTTGCAATAGAGATCAGCTTTCTGCCCTGTTTCTTCTACTTCCAGGAGACTTATATATGTAAGCTAGCTCTGTGCTAGCAAACTCAAACGCATATGTGGTTTTGTTGTAACACAATTTGATGTCAAAACACGGAAGTTTTCACAGCCTCTCCATCATTTTTTAACAAGTACATGTTGTAATTAAAGGGACTGTGGTCAAGTGAGCGTGTCCTCTCTTGAAGAACTTCTAAGGGCCATAAATCATACAATTGCTCTGATTATGGTGGTAATTGGGGCTCTAGTTAACAGCCACAAATCAGCCTAATATTCCAAGTTTAATGTTGTTATTACCAACGTCACTGTGCAGATTTATAGCGAGCACCGCTCAGCCAAAACGACAGCGTGGGCTTCATAGCTGCGGTTCAGACTGCGTGAAAGAATCCTGATAGCCGGCCTGGGCCATCAACCATCACATTGCAAACTGTGGCATCCAGTGCAGCCTTGCCTTCCAGAGCCGTAGCACGGTACATAGATAATGAGCTGCCCAGAGCTTTTGTTGTAAGTGAAAAATACAAATCGTCTTTCCGTGAGGGCTGATGACCGAACCTCCGGTTTCTTAAAATAACTGAAGAGCATTTTACAAAACTTTGACAACGAGGGATTGGATGTTGCCTTGATTAATGTTCCTTACACGTGGGATTGTCGGCGGTAATGTCTCCGGCATTCGTGGAAATTGTTGCTCCAGTTTATGATCTGCAGCATGTGTGTGCGTGCTTTAACTGAATTCACATTTTTCTGCAGTAATGTTGGTTTAATGCGGTGTCACATTGACCTACACTTGTTTATATTTCCAGACAATAGAAGAATATGCGGCCAGTGCTTCTGGTGCATCCTTCAGGCCGGGGGTATTGCTTCCACAAAGCAATTTTGTATTATTATCACTATTAAATTGTCTTTTGCTTAAAACGATAAGCAAATTCCAACTATAAGTAGCTTTTTAATGTTATAATTTTTAGCCAGAAGCTACGAGGATTAGACTAATGTCTGAATAGCATACAGACATCTTGTTATTTGTTTCCCTGCAATCTGCGGAGGCCCTCAGATCATCAGGGAGATGTCTGCTTGGCAAGCGAATACACTAATTTCCAGCTACCTTAGCAAATTTCCTACAGAGAAAATACATTTCGAGCTTGGCTGTCTCCAGCATTAAAATCCCTCCCGATAGACCCAAAATAAGAGAGTTATGTTTTGATCAAAGGAAAGCAGGGAGTTGCCCACCCCCTTCCATCATCAGCGCTGTGATGAAGGCCTTTGTACTCGATTAGTCATAGTTAAGAAACGAACCCTGTCCTCTCTCTACGACAGCCTGGTGGTGATATCATCTGGAGCTTGTACGTGTGGCGCAGAAGAACAAAGCAATCAACAGAAAAAAAAAAAAGATAGAGGTTCGGGAATCTGGTGCCGCTGAACAAGTTATGTGAACCTTGCGACTGGAAACCTGACCTCAAACCAAGAGATTGCGCCCACTTTGTGGAACAGCGTTTCTCAAAAAAAACAAAAACAAATGAATGTTTGGGAGTGATTCATGATGAGGCCTAATCTTCTTATTTCCTTCCTCCTGTCTACAGCCTCCTGTTAAGATTCACAGATGACACATTTGACCCTGAACAAACGGCAACAATAGGTGAGTAACGCAGAGAATGACAGAGTGAAATAAAAACTGGGGGTTTTGTGAATCGGTCACTCGGGTCAAAACAAGCCACAAACAAAAGATGTAGTGTGCTACTCGTGTCTCCCCCCTCTGGCGCTGAGAGCAATTACACAAACGGTGTCAGCGTGTCGATGACTTTCCCTTCAGTCTCCTCTGTTTTGTTTTTTTTGTTTTTTTTTTCAGAGCTTTCCAACAACTAAAAGCCACACCACTGGTAATTTGTGTTTGCCCTCACCGCTGATTGCTTTCCTTTTTAGACTGTTATCCTTCATCTGAATGCCAAGTTGCTTTTTCATGTGCCACAGGATATAACTCTGTTGCTCCCAAGTTTGGTTTTCTGGCAAACAATCAGGGCTGGTTCTTGTAAAAACACACCGCCACCAGCGCAAGAATGTCTCCACAGAAAAACCAGTTTAAAACTCACTGTGTGACCTAGTTTGGCTTGAATGTGACAGATTGTTATTTAAAAGTCTCTCACTGTAGCTGTAATGTTAGCAGACGGTCACCCTAATAGAAACATCAATCTGGAATTTGCGGTGGTGTTGAAGGAAGCATACGAAACATGTTCGGTCATCCAAGCCCAGGCAGGAATAAACTTGTATAAAGTAATTTCAGTACCCCCCGTTTTGTTTTTATTACATTTGAGGCTATTAATATTAAATTCTAGTTATAAATTCTACTTTTACGTCGATTATCATGCTCAGTTTTGATTAAAAACGTCAGCAAAGGTTGTAGGTGTTGATTATGGGGTTCACACTAACCATCAGAGGTGTGGGAGAGATCATTAGGGCTGTCAGAAGTCAGCATTTGTGCTGTCCAATAAGTTGTCTTGGAGTGTTTTTAGAGCTATAAAGGGAGTAGCTTCCACATCATTAAAGCGGACTCTCCTTCACCCTCCTGTCTCGTCTGTAGTTTCCACGCCCTGCTCCTGAGGCTGCTGCTATCATCTGGTCTAAGTCCAGAAGTGGCTCAGTATTTACTACAAATAGATTTTAGTATAATTTAAAAGGCAAACTTTATTTATAGTGCAATCAGAGTCCAGCTGAGGCCAGTGCACTGAAATTCAGTCTTTCAGGAGGTTCTCCTAGGAGATCGAAAGTCATCCTCACGCACAGCGCTTTATGATTTATTGTGAACTTAATTAGGAGTGCGAAAAAAAAACACAACAGTCCTGATTAGTAGTAGTACGTTTGCGTTTCTGCAGATGCTATCTGTAATATATAAATCATTTTCAGGTAGTGCCGAGGCCGTGACTACTGTGGCTTCGTGGCCGCGCGTTAATGAAAAGCATTCGTTAGCTCAAGATTTATAATGTTACTGAAGAATTTGGATGTAGAACATGTTTATATTATTCCTACCTTGACTTATGTGATTTTTTTTTTTTTTTTTTTTTTTTGCGAGAGCACCTCAGCTCACACTTCTGTCTTTGTTGAAGCAAAAAGCACAGATTCCAAGAGAAGGTCGGTGAAACAGTGAAAACACATTGTTTTGTCAAGGTCAAGGCTTTGACGGATCGCTACTGTTTCACTCTGCCAGCCGGGGACTCCCTGCCAAACAGATGTCTCTTTTGGAGTCAGCTCTTCTTCTTTGACTTAAGTTTTAATCTGGTACCATTCAGTCTTGAAGTATTTTCATCTTCATCACTTGAAGCAGTTCATCTGAGGTCGTATTTCACCCACTGACATCAGCTGCCTCGGAGCACATTAGTGCTATAAGAATATTGTCCAAAAGGCATCAAATAGTCAGAAAGTTTAGTTGATAACTTTAGTACCTTCTTACGTCTTGAAACCATCGTTGTTAAAAAAAAAAAAAAAAAGAAAGAAAGACAATACTCTGTTGTCTTGATTAATCATTTCTCTTGCTGACTGAAACTCTTGAGATCAGTCCAGCCTTGACTTCCAGCTGTGGAGGCATCTTGTTGGATTGTGATATTATTACAAACAGACTCTTAACTGTTTGTTCCTGGGGAAAAGGACTGTCTGAATTTGTAGCGAATTAGAGCGGGACAGACTGGTCCCGGACCAGCGAAATGTTTGATGTGCGCTCGTCTCTCCGTGCATCTGGCGGCAGCATCTGAGCCACCCTGCAGGACTGGAGGACGAGCAAGTCGTGATTGACTATGTGAAAAGATGGTATCCTCGGCCCGTCTTCGTGTCCCCTCACTCATCCTCTGTCTCTGCTCAGTTTTGGCTCTGGACTAAATTCCCCCTGCCCAGCCGCAGATGTAAAAACAAGCCCATCACTAGTCTAAATTTCCAGGGTAAATCTGTCAGTGGATGCTAAAATCTCAGGCCCGACATGTCGTCCAGACACTGCACGCTCTGCACACTCAGACACAGCACAAAGGCAATAGAGGAGATTTACTTGTTGAGGGGATGAGGGGCGGCATTGTTATTTTCATGTAAATGCCTGTTGCTCTGGGACCTGGCGGGGATTTTTTTTTTAGAGGTGAATCATTGCTTTCTAAGCCGTTTCACAGGTGTTTTTTAAAAAAAAAAAAAAAAAACAGACCTGTAT